>NC_080030.1:94128323-94757868 GCF_030020395.1 Manis pentadactyla | reverse complement strand
GGGCTTTCCCCAGGAAAAGAAAGCTCTAGTTAATTGCTGACGGCATACATATCACGAATGCACATGAGAAACATAAATCTCTGCTTCCTTCTAAGTGTCCGTATATTTTTGGTCCCATGATTTATATGGAAGTCAGTCCAGAGTAATGTATCTGGAAACAAAAGACCTCCTCTTATTCACTTAACAGTTATTGAGGTTGATGATGATTATGCTGATTTTTAAGGCAAGTAGAATGTAGCACTCTATACTGCACAGCGCATGGAAAAATGGTTTCCTTGTCCTTCAGATAATCCATGATAGATATGCTAACCTAAACATTTTGGCCCTAAAATATAATTGTCTAATATGATGGCATATTTTTATATTGTTCTTAATAAAAAAGATAGTGCTTATAAAAAGTAGTAAATTTCTTGTTTTTGCTCTCATTGACTGCTTCCTGTCTTATAGGCCCAATATGAGAGAGAATACAAACTTTTCACCATCAATCAACGGTTATGTTATTCAGGATTTCCTGGGCCACAAGCTTTTTCTAGCCATGTTATGTCATCCTCCACATTTGTTTCATTTTCATAAAGTCCTATTAGTAAATTCTTCATGATCTCAAATAACCATGATGATTAAGTACATAATAATTGTAAATTGTAAATCTACATATGGGATTAGCCCAATTACTCACTTTGTGAATAATTCAACTCCCCAAAGAAACTCGCATTCCATTGCTGTGTTGTTTATTCGGGAATTGTAAATACAGCAAGATTTTATTAATGTGGGCTCTGCCAAATTGGAATTTGGAGAAATTCAGATAAGGTGAAAGATGGAGGTTATCTTTGATTAGGGTGTTCTTCTTAATAAGTTGAATAGATTAATTTTGTAACCAAACATAAAGGAGAAAAAAAATACTTGAGAATAAACAGTTTTTCAGAACTCATTTTTTTGCTTTTTAAGGTAAAAGTACTTACATGTCCATTCAGTTACTTTAGCAGTAAAGTATTCAACTTCACAGCAGGATACTTTCAAATGATTTAATGGTTAACTGCAACTCTTTGATTTTATTATTTTAGTTTATAAGTACTTCCACTAGGCACTAACCCTTCAGTCTACAGGAGTTATAATTATTATATTAGTTGTAGTGGTAGTTTAAAAGTAATAAACTGAATTAGCACTAAAATAAATACTGTAATTCAACATACTTGCTCTTTTAGACTTGCTTTTCCCCATCTAGACTGAGTTAATAATGTTTTAGTGCATAAGAGTGCTGTATGTGCATAGGAAACATATTATCACGAACATTTTTTGAATAAGACAATTTAGATGTAATTTACCTTTGATGAAATTTTCTTTTCAGTTTCAACTAGCACATTTTGAGGTATCAAATTGTTTACTCAGTTACTTTTACTAATGCAAAATTAATTACATTCTATACCTACATGAAAAAATAGGTATAGAAATGTTCTATTTCATTTATTCTATATTCCATTCTAAATAGTCTACAATTCACTGCAAGAATCATTAACCTTAGCTATACATAGTGTGAGCTCAACAAGGAGAGACTTTCCAAACTGGTAACTAACTTGGAAAACATTACTTTAACCTTCCTGTGTTTAAAAAAAAATTTCACAATATTTCTACTTATTGACACTGAGTATTTCTTAATTCACTATTTACCGGCTTGTTTGCTTTTTTCATTACTTGAAATGCCTCAAGGAGCCATCAGACCCACAGATCAAATAATTTAAGCACAAATCATGTGAATTAAAACTATCTCAGCAGATGCAATGTTGGTATGTGGGAAAAAATTACATTTTGCACCTGATGGTCAACAAACTAGCAGTTTGCTTTTCCAGAAGGAAAGGGAATTTCAGTGACAAGGGTCTTCTGAAACCTTCTGCGTCTGCTACCCTGAGATTCAAAAATGGCCTTCTATGTTCTCTCAGAGCCTCAAGGCTTGAAAGTCATCCAAAAGCCAGGGGCCAAGCTAAAGTAGATTGGCTTATACCCAAATTTAATGAAACTTCCTTAGAGGAAACTGATTACCCTCATTATCCTTTATGTAGATGATATGTGGAATTAATTCTCCTTCACTAAGTTATCATTACATCAAGCAGACAAACACAGATATAATGTTATTAAAAGTAATGGAATGAATTCATCCACTGTTAACTTTAATGGTTTGTATTCTCTCAAGTGTCCCAGAGAAATGCCTCTGTCTTATGGCTTGAGCAGATTAAAGGTCAGGGCTGAGGTTACCAAATTTCATGCTCAGAAGAAGGATCTGCCCTCTCTCAGGCCTTACTCCCTTGGAGCTTGGAATGAGGTGGGATGAGCAGAAATAACTGTTTTAAAGACTTCTATCCAACTGTGATAATAACAGATACAGGTATTATTTCTACATATTTACTTTGCAAAGCACTTGCAAACTGTAATTTTATTTTTACAATGAAATTATAAAAAGACATACATGAGGTATTTAACTTTAACATTTGTTATTGATTTTTCCTTTATGAGTCTTAGAAATAGTATTTCTTTTTAAAATATTCAGCAATCATATGTATACACTTATTAATATTCAGAGTGAGTAAAGACTAGGCAGGTAACACCTTTATATTTTAAGCATCAATCTTCTTCATTTTGATAAAGTAAAACCTAATCAACTTTTCTTTGCTGCAAAAAAGCTTTACTAAGCATCTGTTGGCTGTATAAAAAAGAGAATTACAGAATTATAAGTGCCAAGTAAGGGATACGCACACACATATTCCTATATATTCATATGTACACACTTGCATCCATGTAAAATATATTTTATATACATATATGTAAAATATATAACAGACCACATAAAACACGTGCTTGCCCCTTTTTTAATTTCATTCATTCAACAAGTATTTATTGAACCCATACTATGCATTAGGCACTATATTAGTACTGAGAATATAAAGACAAACAATAAAGGTTTTTTGTCTTAAGAAGTTAATAACTGAAGAGGGATACCAGACTCCAGTTATCTAATCAATAACTATAATTACATGAGAATTTCTCAATACCAAAAGTAGTTGGCATAAAATAATTAAGAAAAAAAAAACACAAGACTTCTAGACTCCCACTTCAAAGAACTAAAATACCAGACAAAAATATATTAAACAATGGTTATCAACACATTAGAAAGGAAAGGAAGTGATCTCCAAGAAAAAATGAAACAAAGGAAGGGAGCCCTATCATTGCCCCAGCTCACTTCCTAGAGAAAGTTCCCAAGTTGTGTCAAAAGGAGGGGAAATCCAGGCAGAGCCCAACAAACATCCTACATTTAGGAGACAGAGTTAGGGTTAGGAGTCCAGGGAAACCAAGACACCTGGTGTTTACAGGACAGAATACTGAAGAGAAGAGAGATACTCAGAAAGAGAACTCCAAAGATCTGCAGATGACCCTGCTATGTATTCAGTTAAGTAGCAAGCAATGCATGCATATGAGGAAACTACTGAGGCCAGGGAAAGAACCATCCAGAAGGAACTACCCGGAAGGTAATAGGACTCAGAGATACACACAGCTAGGAATCGTGTCTGTCTCCAGTAACCAAAATGAAAAATCTCATAATTCATTGGCATCAGTTAATGAACTAGGAGTATTGCCTCAAGAGACAAGTAAATAATGTTCTAGTCCCACATAACAAAGCTTAAAGGAAGACCCAGTAGGTTTACACTATTACCAAGTACTTAAGCCTCATCTGAGTATAAAGTTCAGGAATATCTTTTAGAAGTGCAGCAATACTCAGCTATCACAATGCTTGGGTTCCATAAAAAATTATCAAGTATTCAAAGAAGAAAAATACCATCTATAATGAGAAGAAAAAAATGTCAACCAATCAAAACTAACCCAGATATTATGTAGGTGGCATTAAAAAAGTTATAACTAGATTCCATGTATCAAAGAAGCTAGGGGAAATACTGAACATTTGAATAGAACATATAAAATAGATCTAATTTGAATTTCTAGAAGTGAAAATGACAATGTCTTCTTTGTAAAATACACTGGATGGAAATATGACAGATGATATTTCAGAAAAAAGACACAATAATAGAACTTGAAGACACAGTAATAGAAACTATCCAAAACAAAATATGCAGAGATAAAAGACTGACAAAAAATAAACAGAGAATCAGTGACATATGAGACAATTTTAAGTGACCAAGTATGTGAGCAATTGGAGTTCCTGATAGTGTAGGGACAGAAAAAATACTTGAAAAAATAGTGACTGAGAGTTTTCCAAATTTGAAGAAAATCATAAACATATATCAAAGAAATCTAAGCACAAAATATATATAAAGAAAATTATACCATTGCATATATAAGCCAATTCTTTAAAATCAGTGATAAGAAGGAAATACTAGAAGCTGCTAGAGGAAAAAAAATACATGCAGAAACATTAATATATGGATGACAGCAGATTTGTTGGAAATAACAGAAGCAAGAAGACAATACAGCAACATCTTTAAAGTATTAAAAGAAAAAAATCAACCTAGCATTCTCTATCCTACAGAAATATTTTTCAAAAGGAAGGTAAATTAAGGAGTTTTAAAAAATTAAGACTTTGTTTCTTTTAGAGCAGTTTTCAGTTCAGAATAAAATTGAGAGAAAGGTATAGTGATTTTCCACATGCTCCCTGACCCCACTCATACATAGCCTCCCCTGTTATCAACATCCTCCCCCAAAGGGGTGCATTTATTACAATTGATTAACTTAAACTGACACATTATACTCTGTGGTTTACATTACCATTCACTCTCATGAATACATATACTACATGCTATAAATTTGAACAAATTGATGATATATATTCACATTATGATGTCATAAAGAGTATTTTCATTGCCCTGAAAATCCTCTGTTCTTGGCATATCTGTCCCTCCCCTCATACCCTCAAACTCAGGCAACCACTGATGTTTTTACTGTTAAGACCTTTTTTAGACATGCAAATAGCTGAAAGAATTCATTACTAGCTAAACTGAACTACAATAAGTGTTAAAGGAAGTCCTTCAAATGGAAGGAAAATAACACCATACAGAAATGAGGATTTACACAAAGGAATAAAAAGCAATGGAAATGATAAACACATGGCCAAATACAAAGGTTTATTCTTATTACTTAAATATCATCAAAAGATAATTGCTAAAGCAAAAATAGTAGCAATGTGTTATGAGCTTCATAACATATAAAGTAAAATATATGACATGAATAGCACAAAATGCATACTACAAACCCAAAAGGTAGCACATGTGTTAAAACGAAGAGTTACAGTTAATAAACCAAAAAAGGCAACAAAATGGAGCCACTAAAAAAAAACCAAAAGAGGCAGTAAAAGTGAACAAACAATAGATGAGACAAATAGAAAACAAATATTAAGATGGAATATTTAAACCAAACTATATCAACAATAACATTAAATATAAATGATCTAAAAACTCCAATTAAAAAGCAGACATTGTAAAATTGGACAAGAGAGTAAGACAACTATATGCTGCCAAACAACAAACTCATGTTAAATATAAAAACACAAATAGGTAAAAATAAAAAGATGGTGGTGGCAGGGGGACATTCCATGCTAATGCTAATTAAAGGAAAGCAATATGGCTGTCTTAATACCAGACAAAATAGAACAAAGAAGATGACAGGAACAGAGAGAGTTATATTGTAAGGATTTTTAAATATTCATCAAGAAAACATAACAATTCTTGACATTTATGCATCTAATTAACAGAGCTTCAAAATATATGAAGAAAAATCTGAAACTAAAAGGAAAAATAGGCAAATCCACAATTATAATCAGCAATTTCTACACCTCTAACTCAATAACAGCAGGAACAAATAGAAAAATCTGTAAATGCATAAAATACTTGCTTGAATCACAGTATCAACCAATCCAATATATTTGAAAGTTATAGAATGCATTCATTCAAAAAAACAGCAGAATACAATTGTTTTTAAGTACCACATAACCAATTTTGGAAAAATCTCCAAGCATTTGGAGCGCATATAACATACATATTCATATCAAAAAGATACTAAGATGGAACGTACTATGAGAAATGAAAGCACAGAAGTATCAAAATTTGTGCTCAAATACTACTTAGAAGGAAATTTACAGGGCTAAGTTCCAGCTTAAAGTTGTAGCTTAAGAAACTAGGAAAAAAAATAAGAGAAATTAAACTCAAAGTAAGTAGAAAAAAGGAAATAATAAAAAGCAGAAATAATTGACATGGAAAATAGAAAACAATAGAAAATAATCAATAAAACAAAAGCTTGTTTTTTAAGATCAATAAAATTGATAAACTTCCAACCAGATGATAAGAGAAAAAAAGCATAATTTACTAGTATCAGGAATGAGAAAGGCAAAATCAATAAAGATTCTACAGTTATTAAAAATACAATAATGAATATTATAAGCAACTTTATATCAATGAATTTGATTAGATGAAACAAAGGTACTCCTTAAAAAACACAACTATCAAATCTCTCCCAAGAAGAAATATGTAAAGAGCCCAATATCTTTAAATAAATTGAATTTTTCATTAAAAATATTCCCACAAAAAAATAACTCCAGGTACTCATGGCATCACTGGTGAATTATGCCAAACATGTAAAGAAAAGTAATACCAATTCTATACAAACTCTTACAAAACTTGAACAAGACAGAATATTCTAACTCTATCTGGCCAACATTACTCTGATACCAAAACCAGACAAAGATTCCCAGGAGAAGATTATTACATACCTTTATATACAGATGAAAAAATTCTTTACAAAATTTAAGAGAATCCAATTCAAGGATATATACAAAAGGGTTATATACAATGACCAAGTGGGATTTATCCCAGTAATGAAAGGTTGGTTCTCATTTGAAAACTGGTAAGTGTCATTCACCATGTTGACAAACCAATATGGTCATATCTATAGATAAGAAAAAGTTTGGACAAGATCCAAAATCCAACATCGATTTCTGATTCTAAACAAAAATAAAATCTCTTGTCAGAATGGAAATAAACAGGAACTTCCCCAGATTAATAAAGGATAACTATGAAAAATCTATAGCTAATTGCATATTTAATTGTGAAAGACTGAATGCTTTCTCTCTAAGATCAAGAACAAGACAATAATGTCCTTTATCACCATTCTATTCAACACTGTACTGGATGTCATAGCCAGTGAGACAGGCAGAAAAATAACTTAAAGTCTTCCACATTGCAAAGGAAGAACACAACTGCCTTTATTCACAGATGACATGACATTTACTTGGGCAATGATGTGGAATCTACAAAGAAGCTACAGAACTAAAACATGATTCTAATAGGTTGCAGGATATAAGACCAACACACAAAAATCTATTGTCTTTCTATATACTGCTAAGAAGAAGTGTGAAATATATTGAAAAGGCCATGAATTTACAACAGCAAAAAGAAATTTTGAAGCACCTAACAAAGTCTTAGGTGTTTAAAACTTTAAAACAGTACCACGATAAATTAGACTTCAATTAAAAAAGAGAGATGCCATATCCATGACTAACAAAATGTCCTAAAGTTCATATAGAAATGTAAAATACCTAGAACAGCCAAACCAATTTGGAAAAGAACATAGTTGGAAGATTGTACTACCTGACTTTATGACATTGCAAAACTATAGTAATCAACATAGTACAGTACTGACATTAAGATAGACAAATAGGTCATCAGAACAGAATGGCGAGTACAGAAATAGATCCACACATACATCATTAATTGATTTTCAGTAAGGGGGCAAAGACAATTCAGTGCAAAGATAAACCATTCAACAAATGATGCTGGAACAATCAGATATCCATGTGCAAAAGATGAATTTTGATCCATACTTTACATTATAGACTTTAAAATTTAAAACAATACAACTTCTAGAAGAAAGCATAAAAGAAGATATTGTGACCTTAAGCTTGATGAAGATTTCTTAGATAAAACACAGAAAGTGCTATCCATTTTTCAAAAAGTGATAAATTTGACTTAATTGAAATAAAAACCTTCTGCTCTACATAAAAATTGACTGGCAAGAGAATAAAAAGATAAGCCTCAGTAGACTAGAAGATGATATTTGCAAATCATGTATCTGAGAAAAGACTTTCATAATATATAAACTCTCAAAACTCAACAACAGCAAAATAAAAAGCCAATTAAAAAAAATCAGCAAAAAATTTGAAAAACCACTTCACCAAAGAAGATAGATATGCAGAAGACAAACACATGAAAAATGTTGGCAAGAATGTAAAGCAACTGGAATTCTCATACTGCCTGTGGGAATGTAAAATCATACCACTACTTTGGAAAATGATTTGATAGTCTCTTAGAGTTATACGTACTCTGATCACACAACCCAGCAATTTCACTTCTAAGTATTTACCAATGGGAACAAAGGTAAATGTCCCTTAAAGACTTGTACATGATGGTTTAAAGGTGCTTTATTTGTAATTGCCAAAAATTAAAACAACCCAGCTGTCCATTAACAGATAAATGCATAAGGAAATTGTGATACATCCATAAAAGGCAATATGACTCAGCAAAAAAAAAGTAATTAGCTATTGATATATCCAAAAATGTGAACCCGTATCAAAATAATTAAGCTGAGTAAAAGAAGACCTACCAAAAAATGTATATATACTGTGTATGTATGAATTTATATAAAATTCCAGGAGAAGGAAAGTAACCTACAGTGATAGAAAGCAGATCAGTGATAGCCTGGGGATGGAGATGGAGCAGAAGCAGACCTTTGTTGTGACCCGTGACCTGTGTGTGAGCAGACCTGTGGTGTGGAGCATGAAAGAAAAAGGGTGGGTCAGGAAAAGGAAGCTTATTGGTGATGAATGTGTTCATTATCTAACTGTGGTGATGATTTCACAAGTTGATCATGTTGTATCAAACTTACAAAGTTATACACTTAAAACATGTGTTTATTGAATGTCAATCATACCTCAATAAAGTTATTTTTTCAAAAAAGGAGAAGAAGGCTTTGTAAGTTCAAAATTTAATGTACAATCTACATCAGAAATGAACTCCAAGTTTAGGCAAGGAGATGTCAGTTTCTGATCTGCCCCAGAACACCAAAGAAAACAGATACTCAACAAGGAAGTGTTTTTCAAAATATCGAAAGGCCCATTTATGTCATCCAGAACACAATGGCGAAAGGCAAGCCATTCGACAGCTTTCAGGCACTGCTAATTTTCCAGAACACAGTTTCATCAGAATGATGTGAAGGCATGTTAAATTCAGCTTAAGAAGTAAATGGGGGTTAGAGATGAGAGGTGGTCAGAACACTTTGATGAGGGATAAAGGAATGGGAGTAGGGAATTGGGGAGTCTGGGACTCTAAATGGGAAGCCAAGCCTTGGGAAGGGTCTTCTGGGATGTGGATACTCTAGCATGTTTGAGGGTTGAGGGGAAGGAGCCCAAGGAGAGGCAAACTTGGAAGGCTTAAGAGGAAGGGAGGCGCAGATGAAGCCAAGTTCTAATCTGACAGGTCAGTATGAACTAAGAGTAGAAGTGGGTCAGGACACTTCAGAAAAGAGAAACCCTCATCTTCCAAGAGTGAAGACAAGAAATAAGAAAGATGGGCAAAAATATTGGGTAAATGCGTTGGAGGAAAAGAATTCGTGAAAAAGGGCGACCATGTAATGACGGTCCCTATCTTCTGAGCGAGAAAGAAGGTCAAGGTAATTAGCTAAATTGCACAAGGAGCTTAAAAGAGGGCTGGAAATTTAGTAGAGTTGCTGTAGAATCACCCAGAGGTAAGTAAAATGTTGGCAGGTAGTACTAAGGGCTCAGCCAAGTTTAAAAACACAAATTACTATAGAGCCAATAAACAAGGACATATGATTTTCTTTATTCAGAGAAAACAAATGGTTGGTCTGATCAAGAGTTGGCAGTTAGCCAGTGAGTGCAGCCAAAGGTCAAGAGGGAACAGAATTGTGGTTGATTCTTAAGGCAGATTTGAAACGGTTTCCTCAGTCCTGACACATCCATCAAGTCACTGGAAAAAGTATTTGCTGAGGATCTGGTAAGACCTGCATCGTAGAGCATGCGAGAACAATTATCTTCAATGAAGGTTAACAGTATATAATCAGCAGGAGAATAAATACATTTATTGATTCTTATTCTTTGCTATGGACATTAGCCTACAATTGAATCCCAGCATCTCAGAGCCAGAAGAGATTTTAAGGGTTATAAAGTTCAACACTATCATTTTATTAACGAGGAAAGAGACAAGAGAAAAGTCCGGGGATTTTTCCAAAGGTAATAGAAGACACAGAACAAAATCCTTTGGTTCCCTGTAAATATTTAGTCAATCGCCAGATATGTTTTTCAAACTTCCCAGTCAGCATGAATGCCAATATATTGTACATTATATCTGAAAACACAAAAACACATGCATTATTTTGAGAAGAAATTTAGTTAAGGGAGCTCTGCTCTAACAATGAGTTTAAAAATACAATAATAGTGGCCATATCACCTACTATTTATCTCCAAGAAACAAGTAATTTTAAACTTGAGACAATAGTGTATTAACAATAGTTATTAGCATACTCCAGTTCTAATACTGTTCTTCTACATTTACAACTTAAAATATATGACTATTTCAAGTAATGCTATTTTATTGCCTAATTTTTTCAATTTCTAATCAATTTCCTGATTATAGGGAAAATGCTGTATCAGGAGTCGGTTTGGACGAGACATTTTGGGATTACAACAACAGAGAGGAAGAGCAGAAAGCTATTACCAAAAGGAAAAAGAGATTCTACGCTCCTTGAGGTCAAGGACCATGACTGTTTGGTTCACGGTTCTATAATCCAGCACTTAGAATATTATTTACTATATAGCGCATACTCAGAATTACTAACCAAATGAATTCATAAAGTGAGACTGATGGACACAGTTGATCCCACTAGGAGATGTGCATGGTGTCCAAAGTAAAGGCAAGCTCAAGCTTGGTTCATCAAGGCACTGAGGCTGCAGGACCATCTCATTTAGCAGGGGTAGGTAGAGGCAAAGAGAAACTTCAGTACAGTACAGCAAATACAGCCAAGAAGATCTAAGGGCAGAAGTGAGTTTATCCTGTAAAAGTGGTGTCACTGGGTCATGAGGACTAATCCTTGGCATACAGAATACCACCTGTGTCATACAGGCAGCAAGGACAAATTAAGGGAAAAATTGGTGTAGTAGGAAAAGCACTGGATCTGGAGTCAGAGATGTTGGGTTTGAATTTTATTTCTGTTATTAACCAACAATGCACTGAGTAATTTCTTTGACCCACTGCTATTCTATACCCACCTTCTTGCTAACATCACCAGTAACCATCCAGTTGTCAAAACAGTGAACATTTTTCACACTACATGTAGCTTACACTCTGCTGCCTCGCCTTTGAAACACTTGCTCCTCCAAGCTCCCTGCTGATACTGTGTTACCATTTCTTAACTGGACTCTTCTACTGAGTGTGTTTTGTAGATTCTTCTTCTGGCTGTTAGTATCCCCAAAGAATTATGTCCCCAACTCTTTTCTTTCTCATTCTGTACGATCTCTCCAATCAATCTCACCTACCCATAGTTAAATCCTTTATCTATAACTTTTGCCTAGATATGTCCCTTGCCTTGCACCAATATATCCAACTCCCTACTAAATATCTCCATATGAATATCTTTCAGTCACTTGAATCAGAGAAACTATATGTCCAGAACCAAATTCATTATCTTTTCTCCTTACTCCCTTTCTATCTGTCTTAGACCATTCAGGGTGCTATAATAAAAATACCATATTTGAGTGGTTTAACCCACAAACATTCGTGGTTTCTCACAGACATTGTTTCTCATAGTTCTGGAGGCTGGGAATTCCAAGATCAAGGCTCTGGAAGATTCTTTTCTGGTTAGAGCCTCCTTCTTGGTTCACAGACACTCATAGTATTGCTGTTACCTCACGTGGTGAACCGGAAGGGGAGCTCTCTGGGTCTCTTTTATAAGGGCGCTAATCCCATTCATGGGCACCTACCCTCATTGATCTAATCACTTCCAAAAGCCCCACCTCCAAATGCCATGAGGTTAGAGACTGTGTTTCAACATATGAATTTGGCAGAATGTAAATATTCTTCTATTGCATTGCTCCAACTTCTAATTCCTTCTCCTCTGCTCTCCATGTTGTCTAATGGTAACAAGTTACCCAAAACAAGAATGGTCCTACATGCCTCCATCCTCTTGACCCTTATATATTCAAGCAATGAGTTGATCTTTTGTTTCTCATCTGTTAAATATTTTTCATGCCTTTCCTTTTTCCTGCGTTCACTGCTATCAAGATTAAACTAACCTCTTCTTGTTTTAGTGCCTCCTAAGAGACTTTCATTTTTCTTATTCTGTCCACCTATTCTCCACTAGCTTCCAGAGTAATCTTTTTTAAAATGCAAGTCTAATCTCAGTATATTCCTGCTTAATGTGCTTTTATTCCTCTGTACCTGACTACATGTTATAGTGGCCCTTTATCATAAAGTACTGTATATATATTAAATACAAGTATAACTGTTAATAAGGCCTCCTTCACTATATATTGCATATATGATATATAATCATTCTACCCTTACCCTAAAAGATGAAGGCCAAGACTGTTATAATAATATGCAAAAAGCCTTTCATGAGCTGAACCTTATTCCCCTTTAGTCTCATTTCTAGTCACCTTCCTTCTGCTCCAGTCATAGTGAATTACTTGCTACTTCGGCATATGCTCACTTCTGTTGTTTTTGTGAATAAAATCATCCCCCCTGGAGTCATTGTATAATCCCCAATTCATCCTTTAAGGCTCAAGTCAAGATTTTCTGTGATGCTTTGCCTGAGCCCCATGACATCCTAGGAAGAAAAGACCACTTCCTCGTCTGTGAATTTATTTCTTCTGTAATAGCCACTTGGTATCTTCCTTCCTTTCTTTCGACTATATCAGTCTTTATGAAATTGTGATTCCTTAGAGGACAGAAACCAGGTCTTATTTACCTTTAGCTTCTCAATACACAGCACAGTGCCTGGCACATAGAAAGTGCTTCATAAATGTTGAAAGAACAAATGATTGGATTTAAAAACACGTCAGAAAGTTCGAGTAGATGAGAGAATGGAAATGAGCAAAACTTTAAGGTCAAGGCACTGAATCAACATGGCAACCTTTGTAGCATTATTTCACCTCCTGTGTCTGAGTTTTAATCTCCCAATTCAAATTATATTATGCATAGAAGTCTCTGGCTTTGAAATATTACCACCAGGAAAGCTGCCCTCTGACACTACTG
The DNA here is from genome assembly GCF_030020395.1 of Manis pentadactyla. NCBI lineage: Eukaryota > Metazoa > Chordata > Mammalia > Pholidota > Manidae > Manis > Manis pentadactyla. Next base: position 94,744,552 of record NC_080030.1, on the reverse strand, counting down.
GATCACACAACAGGAGAGCAGGGAACCAGCTGCTTATAGGATTTTTTTTCAGATTCAATTTTCAATTAAAACAGTAGGGAATTGCCATTTAAATAATTTTTGCTGTGTTAGAACCCTGCAAAATAGAATAAGTCAATCTCAGAAATAAATAAATACCATCCATAATTTGAATTAAGAAGCTCCATTCTCATCCTTATACATGAAGCTGTTTATTCCTCTGGGAGAAGTTCATGGCTTCCTTTCCCAATGGTTTCCCTTACTATTTTAAGGTTCTATAGGCCTTCGTCTAGGAAGATCTTTGACTCCTTAAACATAAATCAGAGAATCTTCAGAGTTGAACTGGTCTTTAAAGATACTTAGACCTACCCCTCCACTTTTACAGAGGGCAAGACTAAAATCTAGAGAATGCAGGTACCCAAGGTCACACTTTCTGTGAAGCCAGGCCCTTCACCTCCTACCTCCTCCCCTTCAGCACCCACATCATATTTAGAGTCAAATAAAACCAGTTCAAATGAAGCAGTAGGAATATTAAACTTCAAGCACCACCTAACTCTGTCATTATTGGAAATTTTGCATCACCGGAAATTCTTTCCACGTTCCACCAGTAGTTTTTCAAGAGGCTGGTTTGAAACAGTCGCAGCCTTTACCACATGCATTTCTAACATGCTTCCTTGCTCCCCTCACCCATGCAAGCCTCTCTAATAAGGGGGCCACTTTCTGTTTCATTCGCATTTACGAACTGAACTGACAACTGAGAAATGATTCAAAGAATCTTACAGTCCTTTTGTCTGTAAGGCACTGTGCTTTACATGAAATAATCACCATTGTTTTAATTTCACCCCTCTGGAGTCTACCATCCTTCTTCCTTTTTAAGGTGATTATTATAGTAATGACCTCACCATCAGGTATTTCTTGGGAATTAATGATCAACTGAGGTTAATGGCCCACAGAATATCTATGGTCCATCAACTCCATCCAGCCTGTCATTAATCCCCAGGAAATGTCCTGTTTCCCAATTGTTATTGCTTAATTTAGGCTCTCTTCATTCTCATCAAGGCTTACAATATCGCTACATGCACCCAGAAGCTTTGTGTTTTATTTTATGAGTCTATGTTCTAATGGTTCAGCAAGAGTGGTTTTCCCAACTGGTGATCAAATAAAACTAGAATGTACCTTATTAAAAGTTACCTTAAGTGCCATTAAACATCCCTAGACGTTGTAATAATTTATACACTGTGTACACAACTTTTAAATCAACAAGTGGGATAGGGTGCTGTGTCCTTAAAAATACAACCCCCGGCTCTCCCCCTAAGTCCCACTTAGCCCTCTCCTTTCTTCACCTCACACAGTAAGTGTAATCAGTTTGTTTATTTTTGCAGGTTACTCTCCCCAGTTCAAAGTGGTTTTAAATTCTAAGTGGTGTCATAAGTTGTCTGCAACACTAAACGTTACATATCCCTTACAAGCAGTTTCCAGGCATGACACAGCCCACAGCACTGCCATCTCTTTTGCACACTGCACCTGCAATGCTTCATTTCATTCAGGGATGGGAAAGCTTTGCTGGTCCTCTTTTTTGGTTCATTTGCTTCCTCAGTTTGATGAATGGAGCGACAGGGGGGCTAGTAGAAGCAGGAGTGTAAGGCATAGAGAGAGAGAGGTCTAAGGCTAACACCTAGTAATCCAGAACTCTTTCAGCACCAAAGTCAATTTCAAAAATACAACCACATCCCTCGTGTGGGAAAAATGTATTGTCAAGAAACTGTATTGAATAAAAATGGGAAAAAAGGATATCTGTATCGTCATATCTTCATATGAGTACAAGCATAACAAGGAAAAGTTGGTGAGGGGGGGGAGACCAGTGATTTTTGTTAACTCCATAATAATTCTGTTAGCACAAGTAGAACACAATAACAAATATTAAGGATTCAAAATTAGTTTATTAAGACATACTTAGGCTTCAGTAACACCCAGGAGACAGGAACTTTAGTCTTAGGTCTATAGGTCATCAGTTATGTGACTTTTGACAAACTGTTCTCTTTGGATCTCAGCTTTCTCATCTAGAAAGTAAGATATTGAGCTAGATAATGTCCTCATTTCTTTCCAACAATATCGCTTTGAATCCGAAATCAACTGTTTGAGTAATCAACTGTCACGATAGAATTTAATTGTATCTGACATGGATTTTTTTCAAAACGATTATTTTCTTCTATGTCAAGCTCATACTTGTACTTAAATGTTTAGTCATATATTAAATATTAGAACACATTCTATGAGGTCAGTGGGGTATAATAGAGAAGGAAAACAGTGACTTAAAAAAAAAGGCACATGGAAACCAGTATATGATCCCTGCTCCTATACCAGGTAGTTTGCAACCTAGTGGAGGAAAAAGAACATGATATTAACAATGACAAATAGATGTAAGCAGGAAGAGGATTAAAAAAAAAAAAGAATAAAATGGGCTCAGAGCAGGAGGCAGTTGTTAAGCTGAGACTAGGAGAAACTGGTCATGTATTTAAGCCTAAGGAAGCCAGAGTCACTGGCAGAAGGAGGTGGGGTTGGAAAGGCAAAGACTGACTCAAGCTGGACCTCATAGTTCATGGTGAGGAGTTTGAGTCTTAGTTAAAGTAGAACGGGGAGCTACTGGAGACTTTTAATAAATGACTGTTAACTGCAAAAGTAACTGTAGGCCTTGCCAAGGAGAATATAAAAATAAACTTATTCAACCAGAACATTAGGAATAGAAAGGATTTCTCAGTTTACCAAAGTTTGAACACAGCCTTTTGAAAGTACACTTTTAAAAAATATATGAGTATATATGTTAGGTAAGTGGCTTTGATCATTAGCTGAGTTCTATCCTTTGTGTTAAGTTTATACTTATACAAAGAAACCCAAGTTTTGTTTTTAACCTCCAAAATTTTAAATAATTCTATATTTCACAATTATCTGGAAAAAATCATTTATTCAGAATTCATTTATTCGTAAGTCAAATGGATTTACCAAGGGAGAAGGGACTTGGTTTGTACAGATATGCAGTTAGTAGAGTATTCAAAGACAAGAACAGAAACCAGAAGTCACTGATGACATCAGTAAAGAAGGAAGGGAACTGTGTTTGGGCAGCCAAGTCTCACTAGTGAAGGGAATAATGGAGCTTACTTTGGATTTCAGAAGTTTTTGGTATGCCCCAATCTACTATGTGCGATATAATCTTCAAAGGGAATTGATAAAAGCCTCAGCATTTGGAACTTTTAAACTCAGACTGGATAACATATTAGGAAGGATTTTCAAGGAATCAGCTCTGCACTGGGAAAAGAAAAACTGAACTCCATGACATACTTCATCCTATACTTTTCTACTGTTCAATAACATTTTAAAGAATAAGGGAGGGGATATTATTCAGAATTCTTTTTATCTTCTCATATACAGGATTTTATTTTTTCTTCTCTCAGGATAACTAAACTATTACATCTAATAATAGTGAAAATATATCCTGTATTACAGCACTGCAATTTTAGATGTACAGTGGGTTAGATGACATTGAAGAAATAAATACAATTTTCAATTGATTGGATCTTAAGAAGTCACAGTTTTTAGTGAGACTTGAGCCACCTTATTCAGCTTCTTTTGTAGCTCAGATATTTCAACTGTAAAAATGGGATAACCAGGGATAAATATTTACATATTAATCAATCTTTGACCTATGTTTGTAACATAAATATATAATAAATCTATGCATTAATAAATACATACATGCTATTCTGTTCAAACTCATTCCCTAGCAAACTGGAATTGTTTTAAGCAAAAAGGGGGATATATTAGTTCTCATAAATGAAAAAGTTAGAGGGTAAATTCAGGCACAGTTGGATCCAGGAGCTCAAACAATATTTTCTTAAGAAAATTCTGTGCATGAGTGTAGGGGTTGGGGTGGAGATGGATTTATACTGGGCAAAGGGGGAAAACATAAACACATACTGGGCAAAGACAACAAAATCGACATATTCAAACTTAAATGTTTTAATATTCATTAGGTTCAGCTGCTAGTAACAGAGATCCAAATAAGATAAAATAGATTTCTCTTTTTCTAAACAACTCAGATGCCCGCAATTCACAATGGTCCTGGAAGCTCCTGCATCAGCTGGGAGCCCAGGTACTGCAACTTTCTGCTGTGCCACGTCCACTGTGCGGCCTTTGTCCTCGTTTCCCAGGATGAAGCCCTCCAATATACCCCCACTACAAGCAGCAGGAAAGAGGAAGGGGGGAAAGTGGCGATGCAACTCAACAGCTCTCTTGGACAAAACTTTCCTGGAAGCAGCCACACTGGAGTGCACTTGCGCTTACTCACGGGCCATATTCAGCTTGAAGACATGCTGAGACTTGTAGGTTTCATTCCAGGCAGTTATGTGTCACCTAAACTTGGGGATCCTAAGAGGGAAAGTATGCATATTGGGAGAAGAAACAACGTCTGCTGGAACATTGGTGCATGAACTCACAGTAAAACAAAAGTGCCGTGCGATCAGGGATTTTTGTGTTGTTCACTTAAACAGAGATTGTGAAACAGTTCTTAAAATAGAGTAAGCACTCAATAAATATTTGTTGAAAGAATGACTCAGTGAATACATAATACGTAGAAAGATATGTTAAGATATCTTAATGTTAGCACAATTTCACCAAAACCCCTTTATAGATTGCAACATTAAAAAAAACACAGTTTAAAAGCAGCTTTTTCATCTCTCACAGAGGATATGAATGGGAAAAAAAAAGCTATGAAGTCACACGGGTCTAGGTTGATGTCACAGGTTCACCACCTGCTAACTTGGTGACCTTGGGAGATGAACGATTTTGCTAATCCTTAAGCTATAAAATTGGGTAAAATCTAAACTTGCAGGAGAATTTAACTGAGTTCAAGTATGAGAAAACACACAATATAGTACTTGATACATAATAAGCCCTCAGGAATGGTCACTTCTTTTCCGTTTTCAATTAAATTCTACATTTCTGTATAAAACTCGGCCAATTTCTCCAGTTCTCTCCCAGATTACATTAGAAAGAACCTGTGCTTCTGACTGTTATCACTGGATGGGGTTTGGTGCTCACAATATATAAAAGCAGGTACAAGAAATTGAGTACTACAGATTTTTAGCCCAAATCTCTCTTTGGTAGATTGTTACTTGCAAATGTATTAAAGTTAAAGCCCTCAGAAGGAACCCAGTGAACAAAGCCCTTAAAAAGAATGCTGAATTTTGGAATATGTCTTTGTTAATCATTGAGATATTTTTGTTCTCATATATATATATATATATACACACACACACACACATAATAAAACATTTATCCAATTATGAATTCCAGTTTGTCATAGCTTGATAGCCTAGTACAAAAACCTAAACTGAAGAAATGAGAACAACAGAGCTATGTAGGAATAATATAACATAACCTGCTTCCTAAAAACAAACAAACAAACATAAAATAAAATATGAACAAAAAGCCCCACCTAACTTTTCAAATCCTTGCATTTCTGTTTGCTTTAATTGTTATAGTTCTAAAAAGAAGAAAATAAATAACTGACTTAAGTAAACTAAACCTGATTAAGATACATTTTATCTGTCAGGAGTCATCTGAGGAACGATCCATGGCTAAGATAATCACTAAAGGTTGAATTTACTGGAAAAACTAATTTTGAAATAGGTCAAGAACGCCTTCAAAGCAGTAGATACACTTAGACATGCAACCTGTCAACTGCGAATGGAGTCACGGGGTTTTCACTGTCACTGGGATGGGAACTAAATAGAACCAAGAAAACTCTCTCTCTTGAGAGCCAAGAAAACTATAAATTGCTTTTAGGATTTATGTTTTCCCATCCTTCTAAAAGTAGCATTTAATAAAATAATCTGGTTCTTACTCCAATTCAATCATAATAAAACAGAGATTCCCAGACGCAATTTGCTTTTATTTCTTTTCTGAGTTTTAAGCACCTTTCATCCTTAGAACCAGAATCTTGTTATCAGTAAAGGTATTTACCCATAAGCCCAATAAGTATTATGAATTGTGGAGGAGAAACAGCCGTGACCCGCAGTTTATTTCAACTTGAAATAAGAGAGATGCTTTCCCTCTTAAGACACTTGTAGGGACAGCCCATAAAATGACATCAGTCCTGGGGAATTTGCTCCACCTGAGTTTGTGGAGGTTTTGTTGTTTTGTTTCTTGACAGAGAAGAGAATAGAAGAGAAAAGAGGGAGCTGGGACTTGTTACACACTGTGCAAACATTGTAACAATTTATCCTCTGTGCTACACACTTTACACACGTGACAACATTTTATCCTCAAGCAACATGGACAAGTTAATGTTAATGTTCCCATTTTGCATTTGGGAAATTGATGCTCCAAAGGCAACGTGACTGGCTAAAGATTATCCACCTAGGAAGTGGCAGGACGTGACTCAGGTAGGGTTCAGGTCTGTTGGCTCCACACGCCCGTCTTCCCAATAAAGCAGCTAAGCAATGCAGCTCCCCCAGGTAGAAAGCTAAGGGCAGCTAGGATACAGTCTGCAGGAAGCAGCGCAAGGCCCTCTTGTCAAAGACAGGTTATTGTTTTATCAACTGGCCCAAAGTAGTAAATTGGCATTAGAAAAGGATTTGTTAAATCTTCAGTTTAGCAAAACAAAATTTTAATCCAGCACAAACTCTTCTTAGGTGCCCCGTCCTGTACCCACAGCCACCAGATAGCAAATCTAAACTTGTGATTCCAGTGAGCAAACATTTGTGAACCGTTTACCTCGTATGTGCAGCTAGGGGAACAATAACAAGAGGCAGAGATCAGTTGGGCATGTCCCTCTTTTTCTGTGGTCACAATTGCAGTAAATACAGCACTAATTAATACCACCTTCCACTTGCAGAGAGCTTACTAGGCTTTATTCTAAGGTCATTTCAAGCATTATATTAATACATCTTCAACAACCTTTTGAGGTAAGAACTATTACTTTTCCATGTAAAAGGTATAGGCGATGGGACTTAGGAGGTGAAACAAACCAGCTGAGATCCCCCACTGTGGAGGTTGGAAGTCTGGTCTGTCAAGAGACCCAATTCGTACACATGGGGCTGTGTGTCTCTGTCATTACTTGATCCTTTCTGTCCCTTGTCCCCAACCCTCACCTTCTCTCAAAGATGGGCTTCCTCAGTGGACACCACAGAAATCATGGCCAGGCAATTTTCTCTCATTTATACACTGATTATTTTCCATAATATATACAAAAATGTTTTCTTTCTTCAACATCTTCTTTTATTGAAATAAGCTTTTCTCTTCTTACCACCTTTCCAGGCCCTACACAGTCTAAAAAATGTGTCCATGATATCAAAAAGGTTTGTTAAACCCAAAGGCAAGATGGAAGCTACATTCCCAGTCTTTTTGTTAAGCACTATGATTCAGAAACGAAAGAGACCACTCCCAAGAAAGACAGAAATCTTTTTCCTATTCACTTTCTTTTTTATCTCGTTTGGAATATTTTCCAGTCCTTTTGTTAGAGGAGGGTCTTGGTATCTTTCTTTTATTACATTAGCAGTTTCTCATTTATTTCCAGCCTTCTCTTGTTATGAGCATTTTTTTCATATCTTAAAAGCAGAGTTATGAATTTTCTGCCCCTTTAGACTTTATAAGATAGTAAAAATATAACTCCATGGAGACTTTTGCCTTATTCCATTTTTCACTCAGCTTGCATGTCTGAATCAAATCATTCCAGTGTTAATTGATTGGAAATACTGGTTTACTAGTTTACAACTTGAAGTAAAATTTAATGGTGTGACCTTGACCCCCAGGACACATATCACCAGATCCCCGTTGGGAATTCTATTTTTAGAGAAGGTAAAAATGGAAGCAGCCAGACGATATCGCTGGTGTGTTGATTCAATGGATGTGTGTCAGAAATGCGGAATACATTTGTCTCGTCTCACAGAAGCTCTGGACACTGTTTATCTGTGTTTTGAATCTCTAAAAAAATGAAGGAAGCTGGCTTCTACAGGTTTCACTTGACAGTCTCCTTCTTACTGTCATAATCCCTCCGTTTATACATCCATAGGAATATCCACTAACATCCGGCAACATTTTAAAATCAGAATATTGTATGACTTTGGAAAATTAACTGACAAATTTTAAAGCACATAACTTGGGTAAAGAAAACATGACCTCTGTTATTGATGGAAACTTACCCTGTTTATCCTGCCAGTCATCCTGATGACTTGAATCACTTACAGGATGACTTCCTTTTAACTGCTGGAAATATCCTCTCTAATTTGCGCTTAAAGGGGTTTCTAAATGACTTGTATTTCCTACTCACATGTGGAGAGTAAATACTCTATAGGAACTTGAAATTTGCTTGTAAAATTAAAATGAAGCAAGTAATGTTTCAATGATATGACTTCCCTAATTAGTATTTTTTTCACCGAGTGAAACAGAGGATCATCAGTTCTATCTCAGGCTCTTCTGCAAGACTGGAAACATTTAGCAGCAAAGTGAAAAAATGCCCTGTGGGTGGGAGGTTCCCAGTCACACCTTTGATGTCAATCAACCAGAAAGCCCCTGGAAACAAGACTAGGGTGTTGGCTCACTGGTTTAGAAACATCTGGCCTCAGGCCCTAATATAGAGCTTCTAGAAAGTCAGGTATGGACAGCAGGTCATTTCAGTTGTGGCAGATCCCTGCTGGGAAAAAGGGAAGCTTCTGTTGTTGTCATGGATAAGCTGGTATTTCTGTCACTCTTGCCAGCTTCAAAATCCATGCTAAATCCTTGCTATATAGAACAGTCATGTTTCTAGGATAACTAGAGGAAGATCAGAGCCCTAAATATTCACTAATTGGATTCCAAATAGATGATCTGATATCATGACTTCAGAGTACCAAAATAGAAGGAAAAAAGCAAATCAATCAGCCCTTTTCTCTCATGAAGAAGAGTTCCCATTTTTCAGGACCACTATACAATAGTAACCATTTGTTTTTTTAAATAAGAGGGCAATTAACAGCTGCTTAAAACTGCTTTTATAAGACTGGAGAATTTGAGGCCTTAGCCCATGTGTCCCCACAGTCTCTATTCTTCCAGAATTACCTTTCCCTAAATATATTCCATTTTCCCACATGATGTTTTAAAACCCCATTGTGTATGACCTCAAAACTTTACTATGTTGCCAAATCCTCCTCCTCACTGCAGGCTGTCTTATATATCAACAAACAATTTGTAAAGCAGAAAGGCAGTGTTCTATATACAGTAATGGGTACAATGAACAATATTCGAAGAAATAACTAGAAGCTGAGTGTTAAGGTATTTCTATGTCACTCTCACTGTGATGCTTGAATTGCCCGGCATCCTACCTCAGGTGGAAGGACGTGCTCCTCTGTGCTCCCAGGAGGGTGTACATTTCTCTGTTACATGTAGTACTTACACCTCCGCAGAGTGTGGAGGTGTGAGTTTACGTCTCTCTCTTCCTACAACACCTGTCAAAGCACACACAACAGGTTCTTCTCCCTCATAGCCTCAGCCTTCAGCACAATTCCTGGCATACCAACAATGCCCAGTGAATTTATCGATGACTTATTTATTATAAATTTATTATTTAGAACTCTTATCTTTGAGTGAAAACCCTTAAAGAGGTTGAAGTTTGACTGATCTAACAACTGTAGTTAAGTGCTTGTTCGTGATAGAAAAATTATCTCAAATTTGGTCTGCTGGTAGACTGAAATATCCTAAGTTACTCCCCCTTATTGGTTAAAGACCCTTAGGGACCAGGTTTGTCTCAATGACTGGTTTTTCACAGTCACAGGGGAATCAAAACAACATGGGTGACCATACTGATTGATCACTTACTATGTGCTTAAAAAAGAAAGAGCAAGATAGGAAGACACTCATGTAAGCCATTAAGGCAAGGTAAATGTTCAATATGAGAGAAAATAGATTTTAAAAAAAGGACTTCCTATACAAATAATTTTCCACTTAATTGAGATTCTCAATAATGCTTTTTAAAACTGAAATTGTCACATAATTCATTGTTGATTTCCATTTCACATCAAAATGTGCTTCAGGTCTATTTCCTGAAACATCCATGTTAGAATCTGCATTTTAGATTTTTTTAAAGAGAAGAACAAAATGTTTATACACGAAATTTCATTAAATAGTCCTGCCTCATCTTTACATGCTCACAGATGATTTTACCACCAGCTCCTTAGCACTTGAATGTAAATCCTCAAGGTCACTGTGTAATATTTTATATAGCCTCAGAACGCTTACTTCAGACAAAATTTTAAAAACAAAACATTGTACACATGTCTCCACTTCCCTAGGCTGCTGGGGGCTCCTTTTAGAGTTGAGAGCTGTTGTCCTAAAGGCCAAGTTGATTTCTAATAAGAAATGAAGCTCTTACAAGGAACAACAAATGCTGGTGAGGATGTGAAGAAAGGGGGACCCTCCTACACTGCTGGTGGGAATGTAAGCTGGTTCAACCACTGTGGAAAGCAGTATGGAGGTTCCTCAAAAAACTAAAAATAGAAATACCATTTGACCCAGGAATCCCACTCCTTGGAATTTACCCAAAGAATACAACTTCTCAGATTCAAAAAGACAGATGCACCCCTATGTTTATCGCAGCCCTATTTACAATAGCCAAGATATGGAAGCAACCTAAGTGTCCATCAGTAGATGAATGGATAAAGAAGAGGTGGTACATATACACCATGGAATGTGTAAATGTAAAGAAGAAAGAAATAAATTCTACCATTTGCAACAACATGGATGGAGCTGGAGGACATTATGCTCAGTGAAATAAGCCAGGAGGAGAAAGACAAGTGCCAAATGATTTCCCTCATTTCTGGAGTATAACAACAAAATAAAACTGAAGGAACAAAATAGCAGCAGACTCAGAGGCTCCAAGAAGGAACTAGTGGTTACCAGCGGGGAGGGGTGTAGGAGGGCAAGTGGGGAGGGAGGGAGGAGGGGATGGAGGGTTATTATGATTGGTACACATGGTGTGGGGGATTGCAGGGAAGGGCAAGATGTGGCACACAGAGGGCAAGTAGTGAATCTGTGGCATCTTGCTACACTGATGGATGGTGACTGCATTGGGGTATGGGTGGGGACTTGATGGTATGAGTGAGTATAGTAACCACATTGTTTTTCGATATGAAACCTTCATAAGAGTGTATATCAATAATACCTTAATAAAAACATTTTTTTAATTGTGAAGGAAAAAAGAAAAAGAGGGAATAACATTTGATCCAGGAATTCCACTCCTAGGAATTTACCCAAAGAAAACAAGATCCCAGATTCAAAAAGACAGATGCACCTCTATGTTTTATTGCAGCACTATGTACAATAACCAAGATATGGAAGCAACCTAAGTGTCCATCAGTAGATGAATGGATAAAGAAGATGAGGTACATAAACACAATGGAATATTATTCAGCCTAAGAAGAAAACAAATCCTGCCATTTGTAACAACATGGATGGAGCTAGAGGGTATTATGTTCAGTGAAATAAGCCAGGCGGAGAAAGACAAGTACCAAATGATTTCCCTCATTTGTGGAGTATAAGAACAAAGCAAAACTGAAGGAACAAGACAGCAGCAGACTCACAGACTCCAAGAAGGGACTACCAGTTACCAAAGGGAAGAGGGTAGAAAGGGTGGGAGGGGAAGGAGGGAGAAGGGGATTAAAGGGCATATGATTAGCACACATAATGTAGGGGGGTCACAGGGAAGGCAGTATAGCACAGTGAAGACAAGTAGCGATTCTGTAGCATCTTACTATGCTGATGGACAGTGACTGCAATGGGATGTGGGGGGGACTTGATAATATGGATGAATGTAATATCCAAAATATTGCTCATGTGAAACCTTCATAAGATTGTATATTGATGATACCTTAATAATAAAAGAAAAGAAATGAAGCTCTTAGAAAATCTTCTAGTAAGTAAACATCAAGTCCAGTCTCCTAGACATTTATACCTAAAACAAATAACCAGGAAAAGTTTATTGACTCTAATTGCTTTATTTAAATAACTCCAATATTTCTATGATGATGAAAATAGTCATTGGTGGCCTTTTGTCTGTAAAAAAGTAAAATGAGAAAATTAAGCTATGATTGATTGAAAATGTGTTCAATTATTCTTCTAATTTTGATTCATCTAATTTTGTTTGGTTTTCTGAGATTGTCACTGTGATACAGTCTCAATGCGCTAAAAATACGTAAAAATTCAATGTCCAGGTACATAATAGTAACTCGGAGCCAATAACAGTGCATGGTGTGCATGTCACTTTTATAGCTTACATATGATTTCTTTCACATGATACTTAATCCTTAATCCTTAGCAACAAGCACCCCTATTCTGCAGATAAAGGAACTGAGGCTCTTCGGTTTGGCTGGCATAAAACAGCCAGTTATAAAAGACTCTGATTAAATTTTTGATTCCCAGAAAGACAAGTGCTGTTCTAGTATATATTGTTAAAGAATAATTTCTAAAGGATAAAATCATGACCTTTTTTCTTTCAAATAAAAAATGAACATGTCAAAGGTTTACTATTACTCGTTAATTAATGAAGTAACCGGTAAGATATTAAAACAGCTCAAAGACCATTTAAGAAGCTAGGTCTATATAGGCAATTTCACAGATTTCTGAGTTAGATACAAAACTGGTTAATGTCCAACATGGCCAAAGCCCAAAACTTCTGGGGTTATCTGTTTCATCACACCAGAAGCATTTGCATCTCTACCAAACACAAATTTACAAGTTAACTTCTGCTGATACGTACTTTTAAAATTTCCCAATAAATAAAAAGTCAATCTCAGCTCTGTCCTGAAAAAACGTTCGGTATTCTCTTTCACTTGTTTCTACATTTCAGATAATTTTTCTGACAGTGCATTATAGCTGCTTTACTATAGACAGAAGAAAACTTAAAGACACATTGCTGTGGATTTTCAAATAATGGGGAACTGGCTATGAAATGTTGAGAAATTATAGTAGAGAGCAAACTTAGCCTGGAGGCATTAGGAATAGTAGCTATTAATTTTCAGTGAGGGAATCAAGAGTTTCTGCCTAAAAGAATTGCAAATACTGCTAGGCTTGGAGAATAACAGCTATAGCCATAAACCAAAAGTTTGTCTTTATGAATCCATTTTCATTTACTATTTCACAGGGTTCCTGCTCTCTGCCAGGAAAAAAGAGTGCTCAGAAAAAAAGTTACAGGCCCTGCCTGCAGCCCCCCACCCAGCTGCTTCCTGTGCAAAGGGGAATAGTTCTTCAGCAGTAACCTAGTTACAATAGCAAGCTCCTGTGGGAGCGCAGGTGAGGGGCTGCATTTAAGAGAGGAGCTAACAGGACTAGGTAAGGCTTCCTGGAGGCAGTGATGAGTGGTTTGAAAGAAATATCAAAGTTACCAGGGAAAAGGAAGGAAGTTCTGTGTGGGGAGAAGATGCATGGGGCTTCAGAGTGCTCTCTCTTAGAGAGCAGGAAGTGAGAAATGAGAAATGGGGTCGGGGAGCCCTCAGGAGGGAGACAAGGTAGGGGCGTCCCCGCTCTGCTGAGAAGATGCCTTCATCCTGCAGGTGAAGCAGGCTATTGTAGGATTTTAGGCTGGGACATATAATGGTTTACAAGGTGAAGACTGGATTTAAGGAGAAGGGAACAGGGACAGGGAGACCAGTTAAGGGACCTAATATGGTTATAAGACAAGGAGGTAATAATGGAGGTAAGAAAAGGTGACCCCAGGGCATGATAACAGGCTGGGGAAATATTTTCTATTTCCTGGGGACCTCGCTGACCCTCTTCTGCCCACTCTGTTTCCCTCTTTGACAGCAGAGGACATGGCTTTCTGTGGCATGGGAAGGCTTAGCTGGAGGAGAACCATGGCCAGCCCTGCTAGCAGCCCAGGAAAGGAGACTGCAGGCTTCCTCAGGGCCCTGTGCAGTCAGCCCCGACGGCCCACCATCAGAACAGCTGCCCACTCTACCCTCACCGCTCCCCTCCTGCCCCATGCCCCGACTGAAGCCTCATGCATGTATTTTTGTTCATCTTTTAGTTTTCACACTCAGCTCCATCAGTGACTTCTGAAAGGTAGCACTTGTTTGTAAAAAAGCCATATATTTCCACACTGCCAACAAAGTAACTTAAACGGCTTTGTTCAGCAGTTTCTTCACAATTACCCATTCTTTCTCAGGCCAAAAACGCTTAATCGGCTTTGAAATCCAAGTGAAACTCCCAAGAACTTGCTAAGTCCTTCATTCTGAAAGTAAGGGAGTCAGGGAGAAACGTATCACTTCAGACTCTTAAAAGAATGGAGAGCTATTTTCTGCCCTCAAATCCCTGTCTGCTTAGTTCCTCCTAAAATTTTTCTCTCTGGACATCCGCAAGGAAACAACAATTGTTGGCTTGGCTGTTGTTAGGTATTTTTCTTTCTTCTCCTTCTTCTCCTTCTTCTCTCTTCTTCTTCTTCACCTTTTCAAGGTGTTCATCCAAGTCAGTAAGAGTTACTCACACATCCTTGACATTCTGACTGGATACATGTTAATATGAAAGTACATGGGCCCAGCTGAAATATGGAAACGTCCCATGGGCGCTGAGAACCTCAAAGATACTTTCTAATTTTGTATCCTTCAAGGCTTGAAACCTTTAATTAAGAAAAGATATAAATATAACAAATGTAGACGAAATCCCTGAAGTTTAAGAGAGGGACCCCAAGATTATGCTAGGGATAAAAACTGTGCCTTGAAAATTCTTGATTGACTCCACTAATGAGAGCCTGAGATTTCTCCCTCATAACCCCTGTGCTTGTCTCCCGATTAATTTCCTTCCAGTACTTAATCTTCAGTGCATGACACTTTAACCACTAAGCTTATTATTCTAAAAATAGTATGCTAGCTTTGCCATCTTAGCAGATATGTATGTGTGTGTGTATATATATATATATATATATATACATGAAGATCTCATTTCTACATGATTTCCTTAGGTGGTTAAATGTTAATATAAGACTTGTACAAAATGCAATAAACAACCATGCTAACAGAGATAAATAATTTCTTCATCCAGCTCAGTTTTATAACCTGTATATGTAAAAGGACTTTCACATATTTTCATACTCTGGACCCTCACTGGAATTAATAGATGTTCTTTTATGGGAACAAAGGGGGAAGTCACTCCATTTCCACCTGAGAGCAGTGGTATATCTCCATCTACACAAACAGATCAAGGTAGCTTATTCTAAACCACCTTGGGCTGTGCCTTGTCGGTGAATTTTTACGACAACTTCTAAGATAAAAATAAATTACGGAAGATTTTATCAAGACTCTAGGTTAAGAAATTCATTATGCCAAGGGAACAAGGCAAGAGTCAGGCATCGAGACAAAATCGGAGGGAACAATTTAGGTTTGGTAATAAGATGAGATTTATGTCTCAATCCTTTTCTCCCTTGGCAGTGTTAGGTGAGCGGATACACAGGAAGACATTTCAGTTCCTATGAAACCTCTGCTTAGAGAACGAGACATCCTGACACCTCACCGTAGTCTATTGCAAGCAGAGTGCTTGCAGTCATCAGTGTGGCTGCCTCAGTGCATCAGATTGTCCTAATATTAGAAGGCGATGCCTGCTATTACCACCTGCTGTAAATACCGCCCTCTCCCAGGACACAGGGCTCCTCCCTCACAAGCACAAGACCCCAGTGGCTGGAATTCCAGATGAGTTCGGCTCCTTGCCAGTGTGTCCAGGAATACATAATCAATAGGAGAAACACACCGACCTTGGATTTCTCCTTCAGCTGTCTTCTAAATAGAGGTCCTTACCTCACTCTCTTCCCAAAACATAAACAAACCACACGTTACATACACAGTTCTTGAGGCAGTACTGTTAAATAAATGTCTCAAGAAAACTAATCTCAATGGCGTGTTACAGCACGCTGTAAACCTTTTCCTCGGCAGTGTAGCTTTTAAACCCCAGTGGTTCAAGTATGAAACAGACATCATTTCATAGCCACTTCACAAGTCTGGCAAAGTAGAAACACAGGTGAATGATATTGTGATGTCAATATTTTTTAAATGCTGATTCTAAATAGGTTCCAGTAACCTATTTATACTTCCTGGTGTGTTGTGCAAGGACACTTGACATTGCAGTGCTTAATTGTGTGACAGCTATCTTAGGATAATCAGAATGTATCACACTGCCCTACCTTTATCCTCTTACCAACCACAATAACATAGAGGAAAAAATGGAAAGGTATACATTTAGAAATCTCTTGGTTGTATATTGTCTAACACAATACATTTGCTACTATGTATCAGTAATGCAACAGATTCATCCATAACATCTCTGAATCTCTGGATCCCTCTTCATCCACTCAAGTCTCGGTCCGCAGCTCTGGGTTTTATTGTCTACCCCCAAGGAGTCTATCATTACCCTACATGCAAGATGCAATAGGCACGTGATGCGTCACTCAGTAACTTGGCTTCCTTCTTCCTTGCTTCTCCATCTCCCGGTACAATCTCCAATCATATGCAGCCATGCACTTTATGCCCATATTCTAGACACTGATTCCTTCCCTTCTGAAATGATCATTTTAGACAACTCATTGTCTCACCATGACTTTGTAACCTTCCAGCATTCTTATGCATCAGTACAAATAAACTGTTCTTTAAGACCTCCAAATAACAGGCAAATACTCCCTCTCTATCTTTACCAATCCCCTACAGGTTTCATTACCTATCCAGGTTAGTCCAGCACCCCCAACATGCTGTTGACAATATCCTCAGCTTCCTTCCTCTGTTGCCTTTCTGTCTACCCACCTGACAAAATCCAGAAAAGCCAGTGTCTGCCAAACTATGCAGATTGTTGTCAACATTAAATAATAGTCACCAATCTCAACTGGGAACACAGCACAGTCGATACTATGCTGTATTTGCCCGGTTGGCACTCTCTCCAATTCTCCACCACAGCTGTTGCAGACATTCCAGAACTGAGCAGACAATACTTTTCTGAGATACTAATGTTGGGGTTATCAGCGATAGAGGGTAAGTGAAGGATTGGGAGTGGATGGAACTGCCAAGGGAGAATAGAAGGGGTGAGAAGGAAATGGGCCTAGAAAGACCCCTGAGTAACACTAATAATGTAACAGATGTTCAGAAGGAGCAAAAACTGACTTGCAAAAGAAACTGTCAAAGAATGGCCAAAAATGGAGATGAAAAACAAACAAACAAACAAAAATGTGGTGTCAATTACGCCAAGTGAAGAGATTATTTCAAGCAGGAGGGGGTCTGTGAAGATGTCAGACATTATTAATTGATCACATAAGTACTAAAGCCTAGCCTCTGGGTTTAAAGACAGAGATGTCATTGATGACCGTGGAGAGGGAAATTTCAGTGGAAAAGTGGGTGCAGATGCCCGATCTCATCAGACCGAAGTGTAAGAAGGGGGTGCAGAATTGGGGAAGACTGTAATCATTTCTGACAAGAAGTTCAGCCAGGAAGTTGGTCAGCAGTGCTAATCAGGGGAAGCATGGGCTTGAGATAGGGGCTTGATAGCACTCAAAACCTACCTTTGAGAGTATTTAAGAGTGACAGGAAAGTCTATAGAAACTGGAAATCTCAAATTTCCTCCAAAGACAGAGAAAGTCCACACAGCTGGAAAGGGGCAACTGTGAGAAAGTACTTGTTTCCCGTGCATGTCCGTCAGGTCCCACTTGTTCAAAAAGGCTTCACACTTTAAACTCCTTGGTCGTTTCCTTTTGGTGTTAGCATACGCTTAGACTCTTTCATGTGGCTGTAAGCCCCTTGCTCGCCTGGCACCCACCCAGCTCTAACCCCGGAAGTCACCACGGTTCCCAGACTCCCGGTTCCAGCCACATGGAACACTGTTCAGTTCTGAATGTTTGTCCTGCTCTCTCTCACTTCCATGGCTTCAAAACAAAGTTTTATCTTCCAGGAACTGTATTTCCACTATTTCCCTGGCCAGCACATTCCTGCCTCTCATTTTATAAATACTTCCTCAAAGGAAGCCTTTCCTGCTTCCAAAAACAAGGTCAAGCGCCCTGCCTCCACACTTCGAAAGCATCTGCCCTTCCCTACCATGGAACAGCCTACAGCTGTGTCTGCCTGTCACTTCCACTGTACACTTGAATTCCATGAGAACAGAGACCACAGCTGTCTTATCACCATTATATCTCCATGACCTAGTACATTGCTGGACATTTTGGTTGCTCAATAAAAACATGCTCCAAAATAACAAATTAACACACATTTTAAAGAAAAGGCCAGTGAAAACATTTGCTTAGTCACATAAGAATTGTATTCGATATTAACTGAGATTCTCAAGATATGAATAGTTTATCTACTACTGGGGTTTAAGACATTTTCAATGACCTCCAATACTTCTTTCCCTACTTCAATCTTTTTTCATAACACATTTCATATTCTAACATACATATAATTTATTTATTCATCATGCTTACTATTAGAGCTTTCTCTCTAGAAGGTCAGTTCCACGAGGGCGAAGACCCTTTCCTGTTTTGCTCTGGGGTACGTTCTCCCCCATATAATGACATCCTGGGCCATTAGTAAATATGTGAATGCATGAAGTGTATGATAGTGTAACTACATGTTCTGTTCATTAATTAGGAACTTTATAATGTAAGATATTTACCCTATCTCTGAAAGTTTGAAAAATAATTGTTACATATTCAAATACACTGCAAACGAAGTTACATAAATTCAAGTAAATTGAGTCTGCCCAAAAGTAGCATAGCTAATTCTTCCAATAATTACATTTGCAGATATTGCAGTTTTTGGAGAACAGATTCAGCACTAAGTTTTTCAGTACATAAGGTGAAGTGGGAAGCCTGTTGTTTTACATTGTTTTTATTTCCCTGACAACAAAAAGGATAAAACTTTCATCTGCTGATCAAACTGTTCTTGCAACTGTTCTCATCCAGGAATTTATGGCAACACTCCTTGTATGAAGTACACAGAGTCTTATAATGGATAATATCAAAAAATATTGTTTTTACCAAAGGCATAAATAAAATGGGCAACAGGACAATTCTCACATTAACAGAGGCCATACCATTTTATCAAAAGTCAGCAAAGGCATTTTTGTAAATGTCTGATAAAACAGAGTTGCTAATCTAACAATATAAGGATGATCTTTGTTGAATAAAAGGAGAATGGGGGCAAATTAAAATTCTATTATAGAAGTGTAAGAGACAAATTTTAAAATATATATGGCTTACACTTTTTCAAATAATTTTATCATATTTTAAAGGTAGTACCTCTTCATTGTTTAAAGACTGAGAAACAAAATAATGTACACATAAAAATTACCTGAAATCCTGCCACTCCAAGATAATTTATTTCGGTAACACAATTCCATATCAACCCAACACACACACACACACACACACACATACTCAGTCCACTATATGCAAAGTAATATCATAGCTCTCCTTCAAGTTTATGATTTCTATATACTTATGTCATCATACATTTTTACTGAAATAAGATCATAATATGCACAATGTTTTATAACCTGCTCCTCTCCCTAATTATAAATATACCATAACCACCATCCACTTCAGGATGGAGGGCATGTGCTTTTATGCAGAGTTTATTTATATATTTAAATTTTATATAGACATATAAAATTAAACTATATATAAACTTTCTCATACTTCCCTTCTAGGGATTCACTGTCACCTCAAAGTTCCATGCTGTTTTGCATGGGACAACATAATCTGAGTCAGAAAATGTTTTAGATTTGTTTTAACCCAACTGTCCCCTCCCTTCAAAGGAGTAAAAAAGAATCAGCTGGTCTTTGCTAATCACTTTGTATTTTCAGCACAGCGTGCCACTGGGCCAGCCAAAATATTTTACCTGAACAATACATCCCTCAACAGCTAAATAAGTTAATCTGTTGAGTAATATGGTCTAATGCTAAAAAAGCATGCCCTCAGCCAAAGGGAGCATATTAATCTTAGGGAATCCATTTGGGATAACTTTGTGATTTTACCTACCCAGTATCCTTCATATATCTAATTCCTTTTTATTCCTATACTATGGAAAAGTATGGTGGAAATTTTAAAACCACAGTTCTAATTTGGTATAAAAACATCGTATCAGTTTATATCCATTGTTTAAATTTCAAAATAGTTATCCAAGAGCTCACAGTAAACAGACTCAGGTCTCTGAATTGCTACCAAGTTGTTTCAATGAAAGGTCTTAAAAGCGAGCATCTAGATGTTGCCTGTTTTATATCATTTGGAATCACGTTTTATGAGACCATTTCTGCATGTTACGGTTTTAGCAACAGTATTTAGAGAAATGTTCAAAAATATACATATAATTATATTATATTACATTACACATATATAATACTAAAATGTTATGGTTCGACAATCTGGTCACACAGATGACTTTTGTCTGTTGTATCAATACCCAGTGATGATTTGATGGACACTGAAACATCCTTGAGATATTCTGATACTTTAATCAATAAAAAGGAACAGGGAACACCTGTGATCAGCATAACCTATCTGAATCTAAGTCATTCTTCATACAGAAGATGTTTTTGAGAAACCCCAGCACTGAAATTATGGAGGAAAAAGGGAGTAAATATTGTTAAATAACATCTCAGACAAAATGATTGGTCTGTCCATCTGAATTAATCAAGTGTCTTAGTTTTATAGATGAGATAGATTATGATTAACATGAATTTTTAAGAAATTAATGTAAGCCAATTTACTTAAAGAAAAGCCAATTTTACTAAAGAAAAGAGCTCATCCCTTATAGAGGCTCAAGTGGCCATAACAAAATAACATAGATTGGGTGGTTGACCTACAGAAATGTACTTTCTCACAGTTTAGGAGTCTGAAGTCTAGGACCAGGGTGCCAGCACGATCAGGTTCTGGTGAGAGCCCTCTTCCTGGCTTTGCAGAAGGTTATCTCACATGGCCTTTGGCCTTTCCTTGGTACATTCAAGCTGAGAGAGAAAGAGATCCACCACCAATTCTGTTGCATTAGGACTCCCACCACAATGACCTCACTTAATTTTAATTACCTAAGAACCCTGCCTCCAAATATAGTCACACTGGGGGCTAGGGATTCAACAAGTGAATCTCGTGGAAAACAATTCACTCCATAGCACTCCTCAAACAGACTTTGAAGAGTTCTAGTAGAAAGAGACTTCCTTGTAGAGTGTTTAAAATTTTATTTTGGTAAAAAGAAAACGTTGGGTAAATGAAGTTACTAACTCCTTGGGCTAGAAATACTTCCTGTGCCTAGAATATATGGAGATTACTTTAGGGGCTGAATTCTTGAACCAAATATTGGTCTAAAAGGGATAGAGATTTGAGTTACAAGAATTCTTCTTGACATTCACTCAATTCATTTAACAGATATTTACTGAGCTCTTAAAATGTGCCAGGCATTGCCCCCTACTCTTAATATGTATCTCAAACAAAGCAAATATAAATTTCTGTCCTGATTGAGCTTACTTTCTAGTAAGGTCAACAAATGAATCAATATCAATATCCCAAAGTGCTATTGAAACATACTATAGGAGGAATAGACCAGGACAAAGGGATAGCATGTTTGGGGGCCTAATTCTAAATAGAGTGATCAGGGTAGAACTCATTGAGAAGATGACAGCTGACATAACCCTTGAAAGGATGAGGGATTTACACATGCAGAGATAGGGAAGACTATTCTTCAAGGCAAAGGGAACTGTGAATACAAAGTTCTTAAAACAGTAGCCAGTTATATAAATTAAGAGAGAAAAATTAGGACGTTGTTGATAAAGCCTGGACAGGAGTACTGCCTTTTTGAATAAGCCCACCAGCCACCTCAGAGAGACCTAAGTGTCATCTTACCTAGGCTACAAGCATTTTCCAGAGGACACATCAGCCTGCCACAAGCCCACCTTTTCCGTGACCCGTCCCCTCAAAACCCCACCAAAAAACCCAGCCATAAAAAGCCTCTTAGCCTGTAAGAGATGCTTTCTTTGCTCTGCTCACCAGGACAGAAGGGTCCCTCTTAGGTTTAGCAATGAACCTTCTTGGACTGTTGAGTTTGTCCCTTCTTTTTCCTTTTAGTTACAACAGAAATCAAGATTGAGAGAAGATGGTGGCTCAGCCCAGGATACTATCTGTTGGAATAGTTACAAGTGGTTGGAATCTGGATATATTTAGAAAATAAAACAAATAGGATTTCCTGAAGAACTGGATGTGGCTGTTGGAAAAAGAAAAGTATTAAAGACAAATTCCAGGTTTTGGGGCTTCAGCAACTGAATCAGAGGTGAAGCAGGTACTAGGGAGAAGACTGCAAGTCAATATGACATAAGAAACAACAAACCCAAATCACATGCAGTTAAATATTTAAAGCCAAAGCAAAGAGATAAACACCGATTAAAATTCATTAGAAGACTCTTAGAAGAAAAAGCAAATATTTTAGAAGAATGGATACTCAATAAATCTTTATGACTCCAAAGATTTATTACCATATGTCATGGAATCTAACACAGACACCATTGATTTAAGATACTATAAAAGAAAATAATTTGACAACTAAATGATATTACAATATTGTTAAGACATCTCAACTTTAAAATGTGATGACATAGTCATTAGTCTGATGGTATGATATTGGTAATTGAGTACCTACTGGGTATCATAGAGTGTTGTATGTCTGTGATACAAAAAAGAATAAAATAATGGCCCTTGAGGATCTGTGTATAATTTGATTGATGGATTGGTTGGTTGGATGCATTTGTCTGAATAAATCGGCTGACAGGTTTGGGATATCTGTGCGGGTTTCTGGTATTTTGTTAAACCAAAAGAAATATTACTAGATGCAATTACTGAAGAACTGTATTATCTGAAAGGCTAGTTCCAGAGTTCTTCCTTAGGTGGAAACTGTGTAGAGAAAAGGCCTTTATAAGCCCTTTATAAGCATCTGGAGTAGAAGGTGAGTACTGGGTATAGGTACCATCAGGGGGCAGTGCGCTGCAAGGCAACACAACTTGCTGCTTGAGAACAGGAGCAGATTTGTTTACCTCTCTCTTTGGAGAGAAGGAAAGGGGAGAGAGAAGAAGTGGCTTGTAACTTTGGAAAAGGGAAGTTCAGAGAAAATCCCCATGTGTTAGGAGAGCAGCAATAGGAGGCAGAATAATGCACGTGCCATCCATCCCGCCACCGGGACCTAGAGAGGATTCCTCCACACCCTTGAATCTGGATTGGCCTGAAGTTCTGTGATGGATAGATTATGGCAAAAATGACTCAACATCAATTCTAGCCTTTGATTTTAAGAGGGATTGGCAGGGACCACCTGTTTCTCTTGGAGTGTTCTGTCTTAGAAGATCCCTCCCAGAACCTACTTCCCACACTGTGAAAAGCACCACCCACATGAAAGACTCTTGTAGATGCACCAGTGCCAGATGTTAAACTCCTAGCCAGCAGTGAGCAATAACGTGCTTGCCATGAGAGTGAGCCACCTTGGATACCCAGTCCAGATGAGACTTTAGATAATTAATTGCCCCTTATGTAGCTGACTCTAATTGCAACCACATGAAAGACCTCGATCAAGAACCTCCCTGCTGATTCTAGTCAGCCCACAGAGCTGTGAGAAGTAATAATAAATCTTTGGTTTTATCTGCTGAGTTTTGAGGTGGCAAACAGAAACAGACACTTAGTGTGCAATTTGAGATTGTTTATATTGCTACACAGTAACTCTTATCCCATTCCTCACAAATAAGTGTTCAAAAATATCTACTGTCTATGTGTGTGCATGTGTGTGTGTTAGGCATGAACAGGATGGTTAATGAAAATGTGGAAATTGTGGAAGGGGCTGAATTTCATACACAGGATAAAGGGAAACATAATAACACACATAGAAACAGAGAGTAGTAGTAATCATGAAAATAAGCTTGCTGGAAACCAAATTTGTTGGAAACGTGTAGAGTTATTTAACCTCCTCAGGATGTGGTATTGGGGACTTTAGCCATTCTCAAATAGCTTGGAGACCTCACCTGAGATAATTAGATTAGAGGCAATCAAAGCTAAATTTGATCTATCTACAACTCTGTTTTACCTACATATCTTCAGTGACTAAAACCATGCCTAGCACATGATAGGTGTTCATAAATGGTTATTGTTTGTTTGGCATAGCATTAAGAAAGAAAGTAACATAAAGAACTCTTCATTCCTTAAGTCTCAATAAACTGACAAAAGAATTTGAGATACTCCCACCCAAACTTTTCCTGCATATCCCAAAATATCACCACTTCAAGAAAGAGACTAGGCAATAGAATAAAAGTGTTAATGGGAAATGTCATTTATTAATAATCTGTTAGTAAAGATAAAGAATATGGAGACTAGTGGTTAGAAGTCAATATATTGATACCACAATTAAAAATATAAACCTGTATCAGTTTTTTCTCTAAATTTATTTATAACACTGCCATTTCTCCTAAAAGAATGCAATGATAAAGCAATTTCAGAGGATGTTCTATTATTTGATTCAAACAAGTACCCTAGAGAGACAGTACATTCAAATTGATTTTGGATTAAGAATTGATAGAATCATACTGATGTTCAAAGTTCCCAGAATTAGCAGCATAGAAGCTAATTGTTATTTCTTTAACAATGAACACACACACATTATTTATCCCTTCCTCTGTCCAAAGAGATTTGAGATACTGACAACATTATTTCATCAATAATAAAATATAGAACCAAGAAAATAGGAGGAACCAAATAAACTACCCATCAAATAGCGAACAAATATTGGGGTTGAACCCCAAATATGCTTCAGAGTTTCCTGAAATAACTGTCAAAAGAAGATGATACAGCTCTCATTATCAAAAAGAACTTTGAGGATATATTCAAAGTCTCTCTATTGATACCAAATAGCTAAGGATTGCTGTGTAATGTATTTTATGCAATTTATATATCAGGGATTTGTAAGGAGGTGGATCGATACTGAAATGAATAGGTTCAGAGTGAGTGGTTTATTCAACAAAGAGGCTTTGGTCTAGGCTGAAGATAAACAGACATGAGGAACAAAGCATTTGGCACAGAGATCTATGTTAGGAATGTTGGTACCCTGTTGAGCCTAATGACATAACAGAAATTACACTCAATTCTATCCTGTTGAATAAGCTTTGTTAAAGATATTGATACTCTGTTGATAAAATTTGAGAATCATATATAATTGGAGTCTTAGTTAATATGTTAGACAATATAATTAAGAATAACAAGAGAGAAAGATTTTAGTATATTGAACTAAGGGGCTATTTTTGTTTGAGGGGCTTACTGATGGCCATATAAGCATCCTTACTCAAATACAGAGGTCAAGAGATGGATAAGGAGGACCGGGATCCACGTTGGACCATCTTCCCCTCCACCCAACATGAAGTGGGAGTCCCCTGGGTCCCAAGATTATATCTGAGCCAACTAACACAGCCACCCAGGGACGGCAGCACAGCAAGGAGAACAGAACCAGTGGTTCCACAACATCTTGCTGTGTTGACAGGTAGCAACAGCACTATGGGGGTGAGAATTTAATGATGTCGGTACTGATGTACCACTGTGCTGCATACTTGATACAAATATAAGATTGTATATCAACTATACCTCAATTAAGAAAAAAAACAAAACATGCAGCCAGAGAGAGAAAAGAAAAGAGGCAGAGGGAGTCCAGCAAGAGCCTACATGGATGCGAGAACACAGTTCAAGAGAAAAGGTGAAATCTGGATTTGGGCTTCTTTTTCATAGGTTGTAAATGTCCCCCTCCACTGAGAGACAGCCTAAAGAGGATGATCAGAGGTGGCCACAGAACAGGGAGAAGGACATTCTTCTCCCTGTAGCATCTCTCACCTTCCTCTTTTAACCCACTGACTATGGTGAATAAGCCTATGACTAAGGAGGGATACAGCTGGTCACTTCCAGGAAGGAGCTCATGAAGGCATCTGGGGAGACCTGATCCTACATTCCTGAGGCCATTTCTCAACACCTATACACCTCTCCGGTCTTCCTGAGGATGGTGAGATGGGTGGTCTAACTGTAGGGATGGACCAAATACCAAAAGGAGAATTTCTAAACTATTAAACATAAATTCAAGACAGAGTAAACAGAATGTTGAAAGGTTATAAACACATTTCACCTGAATAATAGTTTGAGAGAACGAAATATGTTATGCTTATGGAAAAGAGGGCACACAGAAACAAAAAAAACCCTATAGTATTTAATAATTTTCCAAATAAAAGGCAGATTAGATGTGCCCTATAAGATCCCAGAGGGTCAAACTAGGTCTTCCAGATAAAGGTTATAAGAAAACAAAATCTGACTTTGTGAAATGTAAGAACACTGCAATGATTTAATCATTCACTTAGGAGCGATACTGTAGTGTCGGGCTATAGGAAGTATTAGGGCACAGCAATACTGAAGACAAAACTGCTGCTCTAACAGCACATTCTGATGGCGGCCAAACAAATTTATAAACAAATAAATAAATTGTAAGCACTTACTATTGTTATAAAGGACACGACCAGGGTGATGCAAGAACCTGTAACAAAAGAGGCCTTTCTTAGTCAGGAGGGCCAGGGAGGTTTGCACTGAGCAGGGGAAGGAGTCAGCCAGCCATGTGAAGAGAGCGGGGAAGACAGAAGAGCAGGACAAAGGGCCAGAAGCATAAAGAGCTTGGCTTGTCCAAGGCACAGAGAGACGGCCCATGTCGCTCCAGCAGAGGGAACAGCGGGTGAGAATAGCACAAGACACAGTCAGAGAGGAAGGCAGGAGCCAGATCCTGCAGAACCTTTTGGGCTATGATGAGGAGTCTGGATTTCATCCCAAGAGCCTTGGGAAGCTTTGATGAGCTTCAAGCAGTGGAGTGAGATCATCGGAATGTGTAAGAGGAAAAGAATAGCAGAGGACCTGCAGGAGAACTGGAGACCATAACTAACTGTAAATGACTTTCTTGTCTAGACATAAAAGGGAAAGAATGAATGAAGATAACAGAGTCAGTAGGAAATAGAAGAGAAATATGGCAGCCATCCATGAAAATAATGAAGTTAATTCTCACCCGGTGGAATGAACGAGGGATCGGTGACATGGAGAGAAAAGCAAGCGCCAAGCGAAACACTGAGTAATAACTGCGGAGCGCACATAACGTAAGGGGGCCAAGGGGCAGGAAATTTTCTGGAGCAAATAAGAAAATATTTTCATTCAACTCTCTCACTGAGGCATGGTGGTGTGAGAGGCTTAGCTCTGGGGAAAGAGTAGACTATCGTTCGTCCCGAAGAAGAAACAGCCAACGCTGACCTGAAAAGCAGCAGTTGTGCGTATGTTTAGCAGTGCCCTGGAATCACTGGAGCCTCAGCCGTGAATCCAGAGTATCCCAGTGGCTCGTGTCTGCCCAGATTGGAAATAGAACACAGATATTGCTATTTCTGAAGCCAAGTTGATTGCAGGAGGTGGGGATGATCTGCCACAGACTGGCTGTTTCCCCAAAATTCACAGGTTGAAGCTGTAACCCCCAAAGTGATGGCATTCTGAGATGGGAGCCTTTGGGGTGTAATCAGTTAGATGAGGTCATGAGGGTGGCGGCCTCATGACACGATTAGTGCCCTTATAAAGGAGAGACACCAGAGGGCTTGCTCTCTCTCTCATTTCAGACTCAGCTCTTGCAAAGAAAAGGTCATGTGAGTGCACAGCGCATAGGCAGGCAGCCATCTGCAGCCCGGGAGGAGAGCTCCCACCAAAACCCAGCCCTGCTCGCACCGTGATCTTGGACTTTCAGCCTCCAGAACTGTGAGGAAATAAACATTCATTGTTTAATCAATTAGTTTAGAATTGTAATCACCACCTGAGCAGACTAATACAGGGTAGTTGTTCCAGAAAAAGGATTTTAATGCATTAAAACTTGTCTTTGGGAGCACAGATCGTGAAAATGGGGTACCCAATTAAAGTCAGCTTCTAAGAGAAAATCCTAAAGCAAAACTCAGGCTAATAAGTTAGTTAGATTAATTTTCGAAATATTAGCTGCCTTTCCCTAGAAAAGGACTGTCCTGTGTCACCCATTCGATGTCAGACCGAGCCTCGCAACAAGCTCTGGCAAATGAAACATTAGCAAAGGTGGCAGGTGTCATTTTCAAGGAAAAGCTTTAAATTCATGGGCATGTTTCTCCACAGTCCATCTTCAGTCCATGTCATAAACCCGGTAGGTTTCCAGGTAATTGCAGTCAGCCTAAAATGGACATGCAGCACAAATGGGAAATAAATCTTTGCTGATCTAAGTCACTGAGATTTGGGATCATTTGCTCTGCAGCATAAATTAGAATATTCTGACTTATACACCACTTATTTGTGTAATAAATCTGAAAAGGTAAGAAAGACACTTATACACAGGGCATCATTGCTTCTCTCAGAGCTATTCTTTGGACATCACAGTCTTTGATTTCTTTGTGTGGCATGTGGATAATTCTAACTCATTTTGAAAGCAGAAAGTGATTTATATATATATATATATATTTTTTTTTTTAATATATATATTTTGACCAGAGGACTCAGTATTGATGTTGGCCCCAGTGTTGATAGGAATAAATATTTCTGAATTCTGCACTAATCTACATTAGCAGAGTGGAGATAAAATGAACTGCATTTTTATTGAAATAGAAGCATCTATGAAAAAGCACAACGAGGGCCAGTTGCAATCAGAAAACCATAGGATTCACATATAATAACCTCAAAGAATTCCAAAATCCTTAAATTTCCAGTACAGGCAAATGGTGATAAAAGGAGAGGCAAAATGCCTTGTTATGCATGTGTCTTTCCCTGGGACTTGTGCAAATGATAACAATTCTTGTGTGACTCCTCGTAATCCAAAAGGTAGATTAAGACTCAATCTGGGTGGCCCAAAACTTCCCAAGTACTAGGATGTTACAACACCAAGGAGCCAGAGGAAATATAAGAGGTAGAGACTGCATGGTATTCCAGCTGGAGAGTTACAGTGACTTTTTGTATATAAATATCTCGTAGCAAGATAGAGGGACAGATACGTCACCAGCAGTGTCTCTCATCTATCTGGTTGATGTGCCCTGTTTGGGAATCCGTCTGTGCGCAGTGGGCTGAGGAAGAGAGGACATAACATAAGGATCTGGAAGGTTCCCTCACCCACACGAGGGCAATCGCCTCAGCATTCCATGCCTCACCGTAAATGTACACGTATCCATGAACAGCTCCATGACGCAAGTTCGATTATTATCCCCATTTGGCAAATGAGGAGATTGATACTCTCTTGAACTGAACTCCCGCCTTGAGCTAGCTGCCTCTGGGCTGTCACAGTTTTCAAGGAGAGTCTCAGAACTGCAGCTCGTGTCACATGTAACTCGTGTCACATGGAATTCTGGATTCCGGTAGAAAGCATCTGCCTGGCTGTTTGGGGCTGCCTGACAATGAAAAGTCCCCCAAAAAACAGAGCTCCAAAGGATGACATCCAATGGCCCTCCAGGAAAAGCAAGCACCTAGGCTGCTAAACTCAAGTTGGGCTGTGGCAGTG
The DNA here is from genome assembly GCF_030020395.1 of Manis pentadactyla. Taxonomy (NCBI): domain Eukaryota; kingdom Metazoa; phylum Chordata; class Mammalia; order Pholidota; family Manidae; genus Manis; species Manis pentadactyla. The sequence goes on along the minus strand of NC_080030.1, from coordinate 94,715,000 downwards.
GAGCAAGACCAGAAAGGACGTACTTGTTAACTGTGATCAATGAAACCCAGGAGAGTGAGGCAGACAGGAGGTGGGATCCACGGACAAATTCCAAAAAAAGGGGCAGGGGAGTTTGCTTGGTAAAATTAATGTCAGAGTAAAATCACCTTTCTGTCCCTAAGTAAAATCCTGCTGGAAATTCTAACCTTTGGCTTTTGTCTTTCCTCAGACTCAGCCCATTTTTGATGGAGGAATCAGGAGAATTGGCTACCCTTCAACAAGATATGGAAATGATACCTTGAAGATGAAATCCAGAGGCAACTGCTTGTGTAGAAAATCTCTACAAAATTGTTAAGGTTCTGTCTTTTACTGTGACTTTTGTTCCATAAAAGTCATAACTTGGCTTTGTTTTGTTTTCTTTTACTTTGTTGGCACCTTCCTAAACTTTATTTCCTATTAAATATTTGCCAAATTAAAATGGACTGACCAAAATAGAGTGAGGCTGTTCAGTGAAGGAGCAGTCTATTTTCTTTATTTTCCAGGTGAGAGGAGGCCTAGAGCACTTTGCTCAGGTCTCTTGGGAAGACAGGTGCACATAGGAGCGCTTATCTCCTTAGCCACACACCACAACATACCTTACCCCAGGCAACACGTCAAAGGATCGTCAGCAGTCTTTTCAAAATCCCTCCCATACAGGCCACACTTGGAGAGTCACTCTGTTCACCTACTCCTCCCTACACTTAGCACCATGATCTCGAGGCTTTGGTGGGGCTGGGGGGAATTAAAGTATCTATCTCTTCTTTAAGTTCCTTTCAAAATGTTTAGGGACCAGTGACAGAAGGAAACATCCCTGTTAATAACTCTCTTGGAAGCTCTTTTTGATCTAAGCTATCCTTTAGTGGAAAGCACGCCACTGGTAATAGTATCAACATCTAGCATCTTCCACCCCCGAAATAGACCACGAGGCCTATCAACCACCCTCAGTGGCAAGTGATATCCAGATGGAGTCTCCAGGGAATTACCTTGAGAGAAAAATAAATCTAGCCTCCCCTGTTTGGGACTAAAAAACCACTGAACACAATAAAATTGGTTAAGATATGTGACACAATACTCTGGGGTTTATCCATCTTTAGAAAACCATGTAAGTCACAAAATGGATTAACGATTATATCATGAAGAGCTATTATAAAATAATAAATTAATGAACAAGAAACCCAGTAACTTAAATTATTTAATATGAACATGCCAGTAAGAGTATACAATGAAAACACACAAAATGTAGGCGATCCTGTCTTTATATGAATCAATCATAAAGCAAAGAACACCACTGAGCTTTCTAGTTTGCTTATATTAATTTCAGATATTAGCAATTACAACTCGTGCTTTCAAATTCCATAAAAATGCAAGGCTACCATGAAATAGCATTAACAGGGAGCTTTAGAAATTCATTAAACAGAACTTTAGTAGCAGGCATCATTTTTTTTGGCTAACACAGGAATCTATGTCTGTGCATACACTATTTATGATATAATTTGAGACTTACATAAAATAGAGGTTGAGAGAATGTGTTGTCTTCAATAATTTACAAAGGTGGAAAATAACAGCAAGGGGAATTGAGAAAAAATCTCGTCTTTTCCTCTACTGTAATATGCAGATATTGCATCTGTGGCTTCCAATACAGATTCTTAACTTGAGCTTAAACAAGACTTGTACCATGAAGAGATTAAAGGGATATTTGAGGGAGGAAGTGTAGATGTTGTTTTTGGTTCGCGATCATGTTTGCAAAAACGTTAATCAAATCTGGGTGCTCGCTAACTTGATAATTAAATTTACAAATGATTGGAAATATTTGCCACAGAAAGATTTTAAGTCATTCCTGAAATCCTAATGACAGCTCTAGCAATATGTGTATGCCTCTTGAGGGCCCACTGAGGATTGACGGTATTAAAAATATAATTGGTTTTAAAGCACATTAGATTAAATTTTTTCCCGTGATTCATTCTCTCTTCTTTGTATTCACCTTTCAGGTCATTTCCTGCTTCCTGAACAAGGTATCCATAACTCAACTACCACATGAATTTGCTTATTTTCGTTAAATTTAGCTAGTGTTCCATTTCCATTTAAAATGTTGTCTTTCCAAATGAAAAGATTAAACTTTCAAATTAAGTAACACCTAGAGAAAGTCATCAATAGGTATTTGAAACCTGACAAAAGGCACATTGTTAAAAAACCAGAGTAGAAAGCAATTGAGAACTTAGTTGAGGTGACTATAAATTTAAAAAAAAAATTGAATTCACTAGATCCACTTTTACCTCTTCCATGCAATTTCATATACCAGATCTGACATATCACATTTACATGACAAATAAAAGCATTCTGGTTGAATCATAATTTTTAAATGATGCATGAACTTTCAGCTGCATTAAATGAGTTTCGAACAGAATTTCTAGCCCCTTGTTGGCAGAAAAATGCCAACCTCCCAATTTTGGATGGTGAGAGCTAGCAACACCGCATAGGGCGTCCTTCCAAATGCACACATTAAAACGGGGCCAAGGGTCTTAGGAATAAATTGGTTGACAAACAATATCAATAGGGCCCTGATCTGACCTTGTATATAATTGTTTGCCTAACAGCGGAAGAGCAGCAACGTGCTTAATCTGTGGGTGTTTATTTCTAGCCAACCAGGGACCTTAAGGGTCAATATGATTTACTAACATTCACCAAAGGTTATTAAAATTGTTGTACAAAGTTGATGGAAAGGTGTTATTGCTTTTCTAATAAAAAATGACTTTCATGGAACAGTTTACACATAATTTTTTATTAGGTTTTACTTCCCCTCCTCCTCCTCACCTCTTCAGAGTTTCACGGTTGATAACAGTTGATTATTTGTGCTGTCTAGTGGCATTCTTTATTTTTTATTTGTAGAGTACCATGGATACGGATAGTACTTTCCAGGACTTAAATTATAAATGAGGTAGCTCTCTGCCCAAGATAGCTCCGAGGCTCCTGCCTCCACAAAGGACACCGTGAGGAAAGCAGTCGACTTGCCCTCAGAATAATATGATCATGGTAACTGCCCAAATTAAGAGATTTGAATGATACTGGAACTTTCATACTTCTCCAGATTACTCCAGGCGGCCACAGACATGCTGTTTGAAAATGCATCAAGTGAATTGCTAACCTTTTTTCCCCCTGAAATAGAACCACTGCTTTAGAAATATCCCATAGCCACCAGTAGACCCCGGCAGAACAGCAAAAGTGAGTAGCAGAGAAGTCTAGCAAAGACTGCATGGGGTATAAAAGGAGGAAAAAAAAATGGAGCAAAGAGAAGGAACAGAAGGTAACAGGTTATTACAGTCACACAACATTTATTAAACACAGTGCCAGGCGAGGTACAGCAGAGATATGGGTTCTGCCCACTGGCAGTGTAACATCCAGGATGTCACTGGAGGAAAAACCCAAATCCAAACAAAGAAAAGTTATTCAAGAGCAAACATATAAAGAGACAAACATGTGAAGAAAACAAAAATAGAAGAACTAGCAGAAAAGGTGGTTTTTTAAAAGTGAGTTCAATTATAACACTATTACAATATACAACTATTGTGAAATTAAGATCGTATCTATCTAATATAATCCCTTTAATGCAGTCTCATGACTTTACTGCAATGTGTTTTATTTCCCACTGCTTCATACAAAATCATAAGCCAGAGAAAAGGATCCAATTTAAATTATGTCTGGTCTTTAGGGGAAATAACAGGGCCACATGATTCTGATTCAAGATTTAGGGAGCACTAGTAGGAGCACAATGTATATTTTTTTAATAAATGAAAGAGTCCAAAATTAATATTTTTCATGATTTACTACCCGGAACTCTAGATGTGTTTTTCACATTAGGTATGTTTTGGTAGTTCCCATTCTCTCTCACTCGATGAATAATATTTCAGATACAAAGAAATATCCTTCATGTTTCTCTATCATTAGAATTCAGCACAAAATATCAGAATACATAGTTCATAATTAGAAAGTAATTTTAAATTTTAATTTATATGCTAGTTTATTTTCTTCTGTAGGAATAAGAACAAGAAACTAATGAGATTCAGATTAGGCTAACATTTATTGAACACTCAGTATGGGCCATACACTTATAAAGTGCTTCCAGAGTAAGTACCAAATCTATGGAATTTTGAAGTCGTCACCATGAGAAGAGGCCAAGAAAGCTATAGTTATGTAGCAGAAAGAAGAAAAAGCTAAGAGGACAACAGTATCAAAGGATTTCTCATGGCTTCAGGGAGGACACATGAAAATATCCCCATATCTGGGAAATATTATTAAGAAAATAAGCAAGAATTTTAAGTAGGATTGTAATTTTTAAATAAGTGCATAAAGTTAGAGTTTCCTCATTCTTCTCTGGGAACTCTTCTGAAAGCAGCAAAAGGAGGAGGAGAAGGAGATGAAAACACTGTCCACAGTGAAACCGAGATGCCTGGAACTCCAGACCCCAGAACAGGAGGCTCTAACACAAGCACAGGAGTTCAGAGAGGATTGTCCCTGTCTGTCTCTGTCTCTCTCCAACACGCACACACACACATGCAATCATAGGCAGAATTCCAGCTAGCTCTGGTCCTTCCCCAACAAGAACTCCCGACAGGGGATGGTCAAAGAAAAACTTAACTGTAGTCAACAATAAAAAGTAATTAAAAAGGAACCAGCGAAGAGACAATGCAATAATTCCACAGAGAAAACGATCAGGGGAACACTGGGGATACAAATGGCTGAAGAAAAATAAAAAAATTAAAAAAATTAAAAGACAAATAAATAAAATAAAAAGGTAGTAACAAGCAAATGAAAAATATATGGCCCTGAATTTTAAAACCTTAATGAGACAGTTTACTTTATAAAGGAGCACAAAGAAATAGAATTAGTCAGAGAAAAAATTTTAGAAAGGATGAAACCTGTCATTTGGGGGCAGGCAGTGTGGACAATCATAAGAATAATGTCTGGTGGGAAGCAACACAAAGAAGACAGGGTTGGTGGAAAAGTGGGAAGGATGCTAAGGGGACATGACTGAGATAGAAAAGTGAAGTGACAATAAACAAGAGTCAAAGAAGGTCTGGAATGAAAATTGTAGATACAGAAATGGGCAAAAAATAGCACTGAGACACAAGTAAGAGTGGTGGGTAAAAAAGAGAACCAAAATAATGGAACGGAATAAATATTTACAGACATAATTCAAGAAACTGTCCTGAAATAAAAAGGACCAGAATCTATAAAGTATAAAGCTCACTATATCCTAGAAAAAGAAAAAATGATATAGAACAGTCAATTCAAAGGCACATCTTAAAGTTACTAGATTTCAAAGATGTAAAAATTCTTTGTCAGACAGTAAGAAAATATATATAGAGAGAGTCATGTATAAAAAGTAAAAAAAGACTTACTTGTACTAGATTTCTCCCTACCATTGCTGAAAGAGAGGGCAATTCCTGCAAAGTGTTCAAAGGAAGAAAGTTTGGCTCATAATTATATTCTTAGGAAATACATTCCTTGAAAATAGGTTTTCAAGTAAAAGGAAAAGACAAAAGCATTTGCAAACATGCTTTTAAAAATAGAACTAAACAGAAAACAGATTTCATCCAACAAACTGGTGAATGGCAAAACTATGTGAAAATGTGTGGCTGTGAACATGGAGTCAATCCAAGATCAAAACAAATGTGAAGATCATGGTTAGAGAAAAGAATGAAGATATATTATATGCTGAAAAAGCAGAAAAGGAAAGAGAAAGCCGAAAGTAGGACTTTTAGGGCTGGAAAAGGTCAAGACATTTTAGTTGATAAATCAAATAAAAGAGCTGTAAGTTTATTTGAAGTTATGAAGGAACACTGAAAAAGGAATAAATGAACAGGAATTAGTTCTGTCATTATTCAGAAAACCTAACATAAAATATGACAGCAAACCTAGGGCAGAATATATATATTTCATGTAAAAATGCATACAAATGAGGGAAACTCACTTATTAAAATAGACAGTCAAATCAGACTAAAAGGCAAATCTCAATTACATGCTATATTTGAGAGAAATACCCAAAACAAAGTGACTCAGAAAGTGATAAAACTAATAACTAAATCCCAGAATTGACTGTAAACACACACACAGAGGGAACTGATTTATCCTAAATATCTAGTCAATAAAGGAAATGAGGAAACACAAAATGAAAAATAGGAATAATTATATAAAAATAACCCCATACACAAGAAATTAAAAGAATCTTAAAATATCAATGTGCTTGGTTATTGTAAATAATTTTAAGAACCAGGATAAAGTAGATCATTTACTGGAAAATATAAATTAGGAAAACATCACTGAAGAGAAAGAAAGTGTCTGCTAGAAATAGAAAATATTACAAAAGCTCAAAACATCCCCAGTGTACTGGACCCAGATAGATTCGCAGGAATGATCAGAGGGAACAGATAACTCTAATGTGATTTAAAATGTTTCAGGGCACAGAAAAAAAATGAAAGCTTCCAAATCTTTTTAGAAGAAAAGAATTATAGAACATTTCAAATCATCTCCCTTCTGAGTATGGTTGTAAAAATACTAAGTAAAATGTTAACAAACTATACAACAGGAGATTTAAAAATAATATTCTATGAAAAGGAATGGGTTATTTTAGGAATACAATAAAGTTCAGTGTTGAGTTTATTTTCCACAGTAACAGATTTAAAGTGAAAACTTGCCTTGTTACCTTTACTGAATCTTAAGAGTTATTTATAAAAATTCAGCATTGAATCTTGACAAGAGCAAAATTCTTAATAATTTAGGGATAGCTACATCTTTTCTTTATATCACAATACATATCTTACTATGGTAATATACATATCAGGGATGTCCTAAAAGCAAATATTAGATTTAGAGAGAAACATTGAAAACTTTACTATTAAAGTCAGAAAAACAATAGAGATATCTTTTATTTCCACTATTCAATAGTGGTCTGGAGTTACTAGGTGAAGGAATTAGGTGGTATAAACACAGAAGAGGGATAAGAATTATAAAAGAGTATATAAAATTATAACTATAAAATAAAATTATATTAATAACTATTTATTATAACTAAAGATATTTTTATCTGGGTAATTCAAAAAGTCAACTCTATTATAAAGTATAAGATAATTTAATTGGTGGTGGCTTGGCAAAAATAAATAATTAGCAGAAAATAATCAAAAAGAAAAGAACCTATTTTCAATAGCAACTAAAAAGATGAAATTTACAAGACTACTTACTAATTGCCCCCCACCAAGTATCCATTCTTCCCTTCTACTTTGCATAACAGAACCCTCTTTTATTTATATATGTCTGCCGTCTGGACAGTCCATGCCCAAGCCTTTCTTGCAGACAGGTGTGCCATATGCCTAGTTTGGAGGCCAATAAAAGTGAGCAAAACAATGCAGGCAACTTCTTGATCATCTCCTTAAATATGGTAAATCTTTTTCTTTCCCCTTCCAATAGTCTAGAAGATGGGTGTAATGCTAGCACACTGACTTTTGCCAGTAGAATAAAAGTAACACCCTATACAACTGTGGAGCCAGAAAAGAGAATGATATGAATGATCTAACTGAGCACAGAAATACTCTGAAATGTTACAGAAAACCAAACCCACATTGTTTGCCACTAGTTGTTTGGTTTATTGGTTTGTTTGCTTGTATAATACCATAACAAACACTCCAAAAAAGGTGAAAGTTCTGTGTGTTCCATGGGAAGTTTTTGAAACACTATTAAGTGACAGACAGAAAAAAACTTTAATAATTGGAGAATAGAAAGTCACACCATGTTTTAGATAGAAAATAACTTCGCAAAGACATTAATTCTTCTCTGATAAAACCATAAATTTAACACAATCTCAACAAAAATGCCAACACATTTCCTTTGGAAATAGGGATACTGAGATGGAAAAATTAAGCAAAATTGTCCATGAAAATTCTGCAAAATAATATAGAAAGGAATCTAGACCTATTAGATAATAAAACATATTATAATATAATCTATTACTCCTACATGTATAGTACAAAACAGAATAGATCAGAATAGAAATCTGTGTATTTCTAATAGATCAGAATAGAAATTCCATGACAGATTTCAGTAATGTTTGATATTTCAAGTCAGTGAAGAAAAGATGAATTGAATATAAATGGTGTGGCATAAGATTCTAACCATATGACAAAAAATAAATTGGATCCGTATCTCACACCTTAAACAAAGATAAATTCCAGATGATCAAAGACTATTAAAAGATTGAGAAATGAAGCCCCAAAACTATTCAGAGGAAACTAAAAAAAAAATATTCCATGACTGAAGAAGGATTGTTAAAGTAAGACTTAAAATCTGATGACATAAAAGAAAAAAATTGATAAATTTTATTACATTAAAAAATATAAGGTGCAAACACACCATGAATAGTCAAAATGACAAACAGAAAATGTAACTATTATTTGTAGTTCTTATCACACACAAAGGCTAATTTTCTACTATAAAAAACATAATTTCTATAAATCAATTAGGAAAAGACCAACAATCCTTTAGGGAAAACATAGGCAAATATTCAGTTTAGAGAAGAGAACATACAAATGACTCACATTTATGAAAATATGCCAGCCTTCTCAATAAGAAAAATAAAATAAAAACCCCAATGAGTAATAGCTGATTCCAGGTCTGGGGCAAAAAAATAACGCAAGATGTACCTGGGACATCTGGTTGTGCCAGAAGCAATGAAACTCTCAAGGACTCAATGGGCCATGTCAATGGGAAACAGGAGACAAAATGAAGTGGCTACTTTTGGCCAATATGTAACATTTGAACTTAAAGGAGAATAACGAATGCAATGATCGCAGCACATAAAGTATGTAAACTAAAGAGTTCTTATTGCCAGCCCCCTCAATAAGAAAGAGGGAGAATTTAAACAAAACTAATAGAACACCACTGGAAAGAACCAGGGCCCCAAACCCCTAATCTGAAAATAGGCAGTTAAAAGTAAATAATTCATTCTGCCTTTTTTCTATGTGATATACTTTAGCAAAACTAATTAGGCATAATTGAAAGTTATTCTTTATTGAAGAATTCTAACTAAAACTTGGGAAAGGGAAGGTAGAATACCCAGCATTGATACTCTTAGGTTTGTATTGCCCAGATATATTCTTACATATACAAAATGACAAATATATTCTCATATGTACAAATATTCATTGGAGCATTGTTTATAATAGCAAATGAATAAAAACTATCTTAAGTTCCACGACTAAAGACTAATCAGAGAATCATGCAGACAGACAACAAAACATCCTGCAGCCATTAAAGAAGGATAAATGAATTAGGTCAAGAAAAACAACAGACAAGACAACATAAATATTAAATATTTTTAAGGTTATTTAAAGAGTTTTGAAGTCCTTTTGTGTGCATGAATGAACTTCCCAGAAAGTAAGGGAATCCCCAAGGCTAGAACAGGAAGGAGTAACATTGGCTGCCCTGTGGCACCTACTTGTCCTGTTTGACCTAGAACATGTTTCTCAGCTTCCAATTAATGACTACTGACATTTAAATAATTCTTTGTTAGCACTGTTCTGTGCATAGTAGGATAGTTAGCAGCATCCCTGACCTCTACCCACTTGATGCCAGAGGCACCTTTCCCCAGTTATAATAACCAAATATGTCTCCTGACTTTGCCAAATTCCCCTGTGGGAGCAAAATCACCCCCAACAGAGAACTACTGATAAAGACTATTGGTACTAAAGGAAGCATGGAGGAGAAGAGCAAGAAGACCTCCACCCATAAAGCTGGAAGACAAGGAAAGGGAGAATAAACATAAAATCTAACCTGCATAGAAAGATAGCAAGGAAAACTATGCCTTTAACCATATTCATTTTATTTACAAAGTCCAAAGAAATAAAATGCAAGTTAGCATTTCAATTGAAAGCAGACATATTTTGGTAGTAGCAACTGTTAAAAATATCCTCAGGAAGAAAGTTACAAAAATGCAGTCTTCAAATGATTCTCATAGATAAACTTTCAGTGAACAGAAGCTCTCAGAAAATAAATAAATAAATAAGCAAACAATCAAACATGACTAAACAAGACACCAGGAGCAAGAGATGGTAGAAACAACCATCCACAAAACCAGGTACAAATGATAGACAAATATAGCAACTATCAAATATAAAGTACAAAGAAATTATAGTCAATATATTATAAAAAGTAAAAGAGAATTAAAAACATAAATATATACAATAACATACAATATTTAACAAAAACTACCAGAAAGATTTATAAAAAAATTAAATAAAAACTTCTGGAAATTAGAAGTTAAATTGAAATCAGAAACTTATTAGTTAGGATGACAGAAGATTACACTAAAATGAAAAATTAGTGAGCCAGAAGCTTGATCTTCCAGAAATAATGCCCCATACAGCACAGAGATCGAGTTGGAAAACATGAAATAGAGCTTAAGACTCAGAAAGGATAAAATGAGAATATTTAATATATAGCCATCAAAATCTTAGAGGAAGCAGTAGAAAGAATGGAAGTGGAGTAATATTTGACAAGATAATGGCTGAAAATTTTCCAGAATGGAAGACACCAATCCTCAAATCCATCTGTGAACTGCAACAAATTTCAAGCAAGTATTGTTGATATTCTGAGATGTCATTGTAACAATAACAATAACAATAATAATAATGCCACCATATTGGGTGTTTGCTCTATAGCGGATATCATACTACCATACTGTATAAATTATCTCAATAAATAACTATTTAAAAAGAGGATGGTAGAGGGAATTACATTAATAGATTAAAGGTTATAAATTGAAAGAATTCTGTGAGACAACCAAAAGCACATGCAATGTGTGGATAATGTTTGGTACTGATTCAAGCAAAGAAGTTATAATTTTCCTATTATTTAATCCCTTTGTGGAAAGATTTAAACCCAGACCTGGCTGACTATCCAAATTTTGCCCCAGAGTTATGCAATGTTTAAACCATGTACATTTCTGAAAGTTTGTTATTTTTCTGTACTCTTCCTTTTCTTAAAGTAATTTGATTTTTAAAGTGCTCTTTACAGCCCCTACTGGAATAAAGTGGAAATCAATATAATGACAACAAAGGGCCAAATAAGGATGGTGTAAACAAATAAAAAATGTATGGTAAAAGTTTTGTCAAAAAAATAATCAAACTAATAATAGCAGGCATAATTGATCATTTCTATTATTCAAGGAGTTACCCCAGAGAATGTAATGTACTTTATGGTTTATTCAGAGGTTTTCATAGCAAAGATGTAAGAAATGTGTTTTGCAAGTTATTATTTAAAACTAAGATATTAAATAATATGCATAAAGAGACCAAATGTCTCCCTGGATCCAGCAGTACAACACATGAATTTCTAATTTATAATTGACATCTGTGAAGAGGAAAGTTTTGTGTGCCTTATAGCTTTGCAACAGAGAGAGACAGAGAAGTTCTGTTTCTGAACGGCCATGACCTTGTTCTCATTCTCAACCACAGGAGGTGGGTGAGGAGGTAGAGCACAGGCAGTACCACCATCAACGGACTTTGACGGCAAGTCCCTCACGCTGGTAGGACTAGAATAAGAACAGCTATAGGAAAACGGAGGTTCCAAAGCAGTCATAACTAGATGCAAGGAGCAAATTGAAGAACTTCGTTCAAAAGATGATTATCTCATGTGATTCTTGTGCTAGGTATTAAATAGGTAGCCCTAAAATTGCCTAAATTGAAGTGAGTGAAATACCACTCCCCTCCCCAATGATTTTTGTCTCCCTAATAATGATTGGCCATGCTGAATCCCTAAAGGCTTACAATGAGGCTAAGTTATAGGGAAAGTTAAAGGGGAAAAAAACCTATTCTAAAAAATCTAACATCTTTACAAACTTTTCTTGGATAAAGAGTTGAACTAAATGTTTTATTCAAAGCACTGCTGGCCTCAGCAAAGCAATTGGGTCACCATCATTTCATTTGCTAACTTCCATTCCTTTTTCCTCAAACTGGACCTTTCTACTGCATATAAGGATCAAACCTCTGTAACTTCCATTTAACAGCCTAGAAATGTATAAATGCATTTAAAAATATTCAATTTGATTACCCTACAGGGGACTCTGGTAGAAGAAGTCCATGTTAGAGGTGAGATCTTGCTCTGAAGGTAGCTTGGTTAGTTTCCTAACCAAGATTATGTGCTTATTAGAGTACGTGTTTGCACTTGCAGAAAAGGAGAGTTAAAGGCAGTGTGGTGGGGTATAGAAGTTTCTCTATTAAAAGAAAATGAAGAGGAAAAAGGCATGATTGTTGTTAATATTTCCCATTTTGTAGACATAAACAAGGGGACAGGAAGCATAATTAACACCTTCCATTATAAGCCAGCAGAGTAAATGTACCCTCTTTTTGAGACATAAAAAATTCACTAGAGACCAGAAAGGTAAAAGAGAAATTGCCAGAGGCCACAGCAGTAGAATTATGAGTTTATTTGTAACAGATTCCAGGAGAATTGGAAAAAAGCAGTCTACTCAGTAATGAGGAAAAAATAAGGTTGTCATTTCTAGAAGAAAAGGGATGGATAGAAAAGTTAGCTTTCAAATTCTATTTATTTTCAATATGGCAGGCTCCTGGTTTATGCTTTAGTATTCTTATAATCATGTTTCCGGCATCTCTTAAAATTAAGAACAATTAAATGTAAAAATATTTCCATTATCTTTGGGAACCCTAAGTGTTATAAATAGAATGTTCTGACTTAGGAAATGTTGTCTTGCATGCAGAAGAGCAGGAAGCAGGGCCAAAGGAAATGATACGTAGCACTTGCCTTCTGCGTGTTGTGCTAGGTAGCGGTACGTAAGACGCTTCGGCTAAACCTGACAACAACCCAGGTGCAAAGTATGCTGCCATTCGTTTGAAGTTAAATGAGACAGAAAGAGATTGAAGGAGGGACTGAGATCATTCTACAGTAAGTGGCTGAAATGCTATTGAAACCTAGATTGTTTCTAACTGCATGATTGGGTATTTTGTAATTTGCCTTTAAAAAATAAATTTTAATAATGAAAATGAGGGGCATAACCACAATGATGTGGAAAATCAATCAATAAAACATGGTTTGGTGATGTCTGTTTCATGCAGTTTTCTCTCTGATTAAAATCAAAGTTAATGTTGACTGCTATTTCCCTCACTAAGTTTACATAAATTGTTCCTTATCATAGTTTTAAAAAATCCTTTTTGAAAATTATTCATTCATCTATTCAACATGCATTTACTCAGCTCCAACTATTCCATGAGTGTGTTGTATACACTGACGCAATGACTATGAATAAGACATGCACGCTCATATGTATCATACAGTATAGCAGGAGCTCATTTCATTATTTTTATCTGAAATATGGAGAAACATGTCTTTATGTATTAGCTAGTTTATCCCCACAAACAAACAGTGTTTTTCTTCTCCATGTATCAATGTAGTACTACAATCTTCTTGAGGCACAAAGGGAACTGAATGAAAGAAAATCAGATATTATGATGTTTGAATATAAGTAGGAACCTTACCATTAAGAAATTGTCCAACACAAATAATAGAGAATAAAAAAATAATCGTGAGCATTATAAGGCTTTCTCAAGTTTTTCAAATTGGTTACATTATCACCAAGATGTGCCTTCTGAAGCAATTAACAGTACTTCTTAACTTTGAATTTGAAATATTCTGTGCTTCAAAAGTACAGTATTAGCAAAACGATTCCTTCACTGACTCATTTAAGAGAAGTGTCACTAAACTTACATTATCCATCTTAGTTGCACACAAAAAAAGAGTTTTTGGCAAGTACTGATACAACTATGTAGGAGGGAGATTAATGGAGAGCAAATTGGAGAGTAATTAATCAAGCTGCATAAGAAAATGAAAAGAAGAAATAAAGATGCAAGGTTTGACAGGAAAATTCTAAGCTCTTTGTACTTGGCACCAGTCAAAAAAAAGAGGCATAATAGGGCTGAAAAGTTCATGAATATGCTCCAATTAATCTGTATGTGCACTGAAATGCTTTTTAGTTTGGTTCATTTAAATCTGAAATTCCCTTCCCCATTGATGCCAGCTAGTTAGCCAAGATGGTGCATTACTGTTATGATCACTGCAGCGCACATAATTTAGATTTATCTCTTTGGGGACTCGGCTCCACCCCCTGCTAGCGAATATGCTCACCATGTTTAATGATGCAAAAAATTTCCCTGAGTACAGGTTATTTATCTTTATCAGGGGCTGCATTTGGCTGGCTGGCTGTTATCAGCCAGAATATGTGTTCCTAAATGGTTGGTTCTCATCCATATTCCAGGGCATATTCCTCAGGCCTTTATTATACCTCAGATTTGCAATAAAAGTGTTTTCATTCTTCAAATACACCTTAGTGATACTGATTTATAAATATGAAACAGCTAAAATTATGACTCAGTCTATGAACGCTGAAATCAATGTCATGAAATACAAAATCAATCTAAAATCTGAGAAAGTATTTTCTTTGGGAAGCTTTTGCAGATCTGTAATAACACAAGGATAAAAATATGTAATAAGGAAAATGCTTATAAATAGCAATGATGTTACCAAAAATGTAACCTGAAAAGGAAAAGGAAAACAGGGATGGACAAGGTCCAAAGAAACTGAAGAGTCAATGATCAGGGACCATCATCAACATCCCTCCAAAATTAACTGAAGAAATGACGTCAAGGGTCCTCAGCAAGAGAGTAAACAAACATAGGCAGCTGGTGCCCTTTCCTGAACCAAAACACAAAAGATGTACAGAATCAAGGGGGATGTTGGTAGTTCTAAGGGTATAATACTTTAAAATGGCAAGACAACTCTAGGAAGACAAGATTTTGAAAGACAAGAGCACAAGAGGGCTTTGGAGAAACAGTCTGGATGGGAGGGTTGAATTTTTCGGTTGAGCTCTTTTTCTCTTCAAATATCTTGGATGAATCACTGCCCACCCTTTTTGTGTGCAAAGTAGACACACAGCAATGTTAGCAGCTGAGCCCAGACTAGGCGGTTTGGCAACATCGGGGTGGGGCTCTAGCTGGCTAAGGTAGGGGATGGATTACATTTGCAGGCAGATACTCAGTCCATCCCCTTTATATCATCACTACTAGGTAATTCAAGAAAATAACAGTGTCAAGAAGTAGGTACAAGGAAATTCCCTAAAGTCCAGAGAGACCTAATGGGGTGTGGGAAATGGAAGGTGATCTAGCCCTACAATAAAGACAAAGGCTCTTTGTCCAAAGCAGGTCCCACTTGCTCCCATATTCTTAAACTCACAAGTAGAAGAGCATGCAAGGGTCTGGGCTGCAGTATTCCCTATCTGTGTCTGCAAAGGAAAATACATATAACCAGCCAAAGCGTCTATTACTCCCGGGAGACCATGAACTTTTGGAGAAAATAAAGACCACTGAGAAGCCCAATCACTATTAAATACACAAAAAACATTAACCAACAAACTGTATTAGATGAAACTGAATTAATAATCTAAAATGCAAAGGAATGTCAGATTAATAAATGAGATGTTTTCAAAAAGATAAAGGATAATAGTAATTACATGAAGAATGAAAAGCAATTATAAAAAGGAACCCACAGGAAAAACTGGAGAAAAACTAGAATACTTGGTAGAAAGATCTTAGTAAGTAGATTGAAGAGCAGAAAAGTTATATTAAAAAAATAAAAAGTTCAAATAACACTCTCAGAAGGCATCAGAAAGGAAGTAAACATGAAAAATATTTTTTTTTAATTTGAGAGGTATAGAAGACAAAAGTGAGAATATCAACATATATATATATACGTATGTATGTATATACATGTATAACAGCAGTGTTTCAAAGAAAGGAAATATTTGAAGAAATAATAATTGGTAATTTCCATAAAGGAAAACTGCTACTCAGAGTAGCAATCAGAATAGGTAGAAAAGATAAAGACATATTCTAACATAATAAAGTAAAATTTAATAATTCCAAAGATTGGAAAAACCTATATAAGTTTCCTGAAGAGTAGAAGACCTTAAAAGAAGAAAATCTGTATTATTTGTGGCTTTTTATAGAAATATTGGATACAACAAATAACATTTTCAAAGTAAAGGTATAGAACTTGAACCTGGAATTTAATGTATTGCTAAGCCTTCACTTACAATTGGAAATTAAAGATATTTTCAGCCATACAGAAACTCAGGACAATTGCCCTAATAGTCTTTGAAAATCTTCTTGATGGAATTACTTAGTCAGAAAATGAAATAAATTAAAGAATACCGCAAGAGATATAGAGGTAATGATGAGTAGATAACATAGTAAATTTTCTTTTTATTTCAATTAAATAAAGGAATTAAAATGCTAAATCAAAGATCTTCTAAATCACCAGACTCACCTAACCTTACAGACAGTTCTTCCTTACTATCAATCTCTTGTTGATTGTTCCAGAGAGAAACAGATAGAAAGAGGTAGAAAGCTTTGAAAAGGTTAATATAAACATTATTTCAAAACTGTGCAGGCAATAAAAGAAAAGAAAATAAGAATCTTAATTATCTTATGATCATAGAAGGAAAAGCTGTGAATTAAATAGCAGCTAACTTAAACAAACATATATTAAAAGTATACATCATGTTCAGGTCTGGTTTATTCTAGGAATTCAAAGATGGTTTGATATTAAATGTAAAAATACAATTTCTCACATGAACAAACTAAAAGATGAAAAAATCCACATGATTATGTCAATAAATTAGGTGTCAAATTATATCAAAACATATTTATGATATACCAGGAATAGAAAGGAACTTACTAACTTGAAAATAGCTACATGCCAAAATCAAGCATCATATAAAATAGAGAAGCCTTAATTTCCTCCTTTACATTTGAATTATATAAACATTTCAAACACCAATTTTCTCAATTCTCAAGTGTAATTAATAACAAAATTATTATTTTCAGATAATCTGATCATCTACATAAAGAATCCTATAGAAGCAACAGCCACCAGAACTCAATAAAATTCAATATTATTCCTCTATATCAACAATAATTGAATAGAAAAGTTAGATATGATTCACAATATATAGAAAACTATTAAATATGTAGACATTATCCTAATGAATAGTACATATGACCTTTAGAACGAAACTCTTAAAACTCAAAAAAAAAACAAATAAAAAAAGAGAAAGATTATGTTCATGAGTGGGATGAAATTCTACCTGAATTAACCTATAAATACAACACTGATGAAATTACATAGGAAATTTTTAAGAAAACCAACAAATCATTAAAATTTATATGGAAAAATAAAGATCCATGAATAGCTGAGTCAGTTCTGAAAATAAGAAAAAAGATGAAGAACTTATTTAACAAGAGGACAAGAAATCCTACAAAGCCCTAGGAATAATTTTAAAAATCAAAGCAATGCAATACTAAGGCAGATTCATATAAACAGAAGAAACTGAGCATTCTAGACAGCTCAAAAACAAACCCACGTTAAGTACGGAAACTAAAGAGTAGCCCTGTTTAATTTAATAGATGACAGTGAGGAAACTGACTCAATACAGAGAAAAATTAAGCTGAACCCCTACCTCACTCCATATATAATGGAACATCTGATGGGTTAATTAAATAAATGTGAAAGGTAAAACTCCAAAGAAGAATAAAGATGAATTTTCTGAAGGCAAAATGGTCACTTGCTCAGGTATCTAACAAGACTCTGAAATTACAAAGCACAAGGGGAAAAATCAAATGATTGGACATAAAAATTAGAGTTTTCTTTAAACATCACAGAAGTATAAAACATGACATATTGGGAGAAAACATTTTCAATTTTTTTAGAAAAACAAGGGAATAAGATCGAAAATATATTTAAAAACTCTTACAAATTAACAAAAGATAGGCAAGCTGACCAAAAAAAAAGACAAGGATATAAATGAGCACACAGAGAAGCAAAATCCAGAATTTCCAAAATGTATACAAAGAGATGCTTAACCTCAGTATAATCAGAGATATGCAATTAACACAACGAGAAAACACTTTACAATTGGAGAAAGTGGTGTCCTCAAACACTGCTGGTACAGACATTCCAGGAGAAGCTTAGCAGTATCCCCTAAAACGGGATATGTATGGTAAGTACCTTATAACCCAAACATATTCCAGAGAAAGAGATTGTCCATTGCCACGTTATTTCTTGGAACAGGGAGTTGTTGTCAACCAAGGCAACAATTATTAAAGGAAATGTCAGTAAATTGTGGTAGTTGCATATGATGGAATGTGAAATGAACATTTTTACAAGGTTTCTGATCACTCAGAATATTTAGAATACTCCCTTCCTATCTTTGGATGGATTTCTCACCATCTGAGACCCATCTACCCAAGTTCAAAGTAGAAACTTGCTTTCTCAGCATCCTTTTGATCTCAGCTCGGGCATGTGGCCTGGGCCCTGGTACTTACACACTGCATGCAGAAGGCGATGATCCAGAGGAGAGTGAAATGGAGGGAAAGACAATCAGAACCCATCCCTGTGAGAATGGTAGATTGTCACAGACACATGCAGGTTTCAGAGGCAATATTGGCAGAGACTCAAAAGCAGCATTGCATGCCCACAGCAGTGAGCTGTGATGCCCATGTAAGGTGCTGGGTCAAACAGAGTCTCCACTGGGCCACCCAGGATTCTAACTGGGACATTATCCCTAGGGAGGTAACCTCCAAGCATGAGCCTGCTGCCCCAGCAGATCAGTGAATTCCTTTTGGATAAAGAAGGGAGAATGGATTATGTTGTTTACAAATGCGAACCTGATGATACAGTAATCAATGCGGAAGACAGAAGCAAGGAAATGCATGTGCAGGGAATTAATAAAACAAAGTGTTAACAAAGTGAGGAAAACCATGATGTATATTTTACACAATATAGCATCTCAGGCATCAGACATCTTTTGTGCCTCACCTCCTACCTTTCACTCTTAATTTTTATTCCAGCACCTTCCTAAAATGGAAATGGGCATGATGAATCACAAATAAACAGAACAGAACAAGGGAAGCTCATTGTATGGGGCACTGTGCCATGAGCTGGGGAGAATCCATAACTTGGTCCTTGTACCCAAGGTCTGAAGGAAGAAAGGGAGGCAGGAAGTGAAGAATGGAAACGAGGATCAAGGAACCACTCTGTCAGGCTCCATTTTTATCCCAGACTGCCCAGAGGGCCCCCTCAGGTGCACAGCCATTCAGTCAGTTCAATTCTCTCTCCCTCTCTCTCTCTCTTTCACACACACACACACACACACACACACCCCATCCCAAACTATTTTGTCCTTGTATGAAGGTCACGCCCTCTCTTGTACAAGCCCCAGTGTCTCAATGATCCATCCGGTTGCCAATCAGCAGACAAGTCATCTGAGCTCCTGAGACAGCACCTATTCCTCTAGAAATGGAGGACCACTGGAAGAGCACATAGGTAAGGGTTTTCACATTACCCAGGCGAGCATTAAGTACGGCATTACGCTGTGTGCTAGAAAATACCATTCCCCTCTGCTCAAACCATGAAATTAAGTAGCATTGTTTTAAGTGAAGCATGCTTACAAAATCAACATGATTTTTTTCTTGACACATTAAAAATACAAATCTGTGTTATAAGACTTTTTAAGGAGAAATTAATACTGGTTCCAACTCTTTAAAATGTCAAGGTCATGAAAAACCAAAAAAAGACTAAGACACAGTTACAGGCTGGAAGAGACCAAGGACACGTGATGACTTAATGCAATGTCATTTCCGGAGTTGGGTGCTGGGACATCAACTGAACTGATATTGCTGTTTCTGATCATCTCTGACTATAACTCACATAACAGCTCAGAATGAAGCACTTTCTTCTACTTGGAGTCTCCACCTTCTACCCTGCATACCTTCGCAACTCTAGCAATTAAGGGCCCCCAAACTCCTGTAATCTCTTTCCTGTGGTCTAAATTTTCCCCTTTTTTCAAGGCACATTACTCCCATGATACTGCCTCTGATTAACATAGCTCATGATTTTTATTAGAGCCCAGAAATTCAGAAAGAAATACAAATCATCAACATGTGTTCTATTATTTAATTCATAGCATGTTATCCTTCACTTGTCTCTAGATGTTTCTTTAAGTTGTTTCTGGGTCTACAAATTGTATTTTGAAATCCTCAAAGTCAGAGTTATCACCTAGTTTTTACTGTGTGTGTATGTGCATGAGTATGGGTTTTAATCTTCTCAGCACCTAACCTAGTACTTGCTGAGCAATTGCCATTTAATGAATTGTTTTCTTTGCTACATCATTGCTGGGAAGCTTAGTTCATTGGAATTGATATTTGTGAAGGAAAATAGCTGATAAATGATGGAAATCAAGTGCAATTTTCAACACAGTTCTCATTGCCATTTGGTAAAAACAAAATTATGTCCCAATTCTGATGGAAATATTTGAATGAGGCAATTTCTATAGAAAGCTATTAACCTGCTAAAACACTGAGAAATACAGATCACACTGATATGGACTTCAGCTCTGTCCTCCCTGATTCAACTATTTAGATAATGTACTTTCATTTAAATCAGCAGCTAAACCCAAGAAAGGTAGTGGTATTTCATACACAGGTGTAATGAGACGTTAGTCCAGTGGCACAGGTAATGTTAAAGAGATACAGGGAAGCTGAGAAGCACTCCTTAGTTACACTGATACCCACCAGATGGCATCCAACATACTGGTCAAGAAAAGTCTACTTTTCCCCGAGGTTACTTATCCCATCAATTCACATTTTCTTCCCACTTCAACCTTTGTCCTGACTCTGCCACTATGGGGTAAAATATGGGCCACTGCAACCTCCAACCGTTTTCTCAGAGCCTTTTATTACCCATATCCTCAAAGGCTTACTTTCCTTTAAGACATGTGCACACAAGGGAAGTTGGAATGGCTGTATTTTTGCCTCATCATGTAAAATGATCCTGTCTCAGGTTCCAATACATCTGTAACTAGCATTTTTGTAAAATGGAGACATTCTGAATCCATGTTAAATAAGCAAGTGTTTAGAAAAAGAGAAAAGAATAATTGGATTCTCTGCATAATTTTATACATTAGCACATCATGGAGAAAATGTGTTTGTTTGGAGACAGCTGAAGAAAAATCAAACAGTTGGTAAATGTGCATACTTTCATGCAGAGTGGGGAAAAAATTAGAGTTTAGATGTTCTTGGGAGTTGATTAACCTCTTTAAGGCAAGTCCTACACATACATCTAGGAAAATATCCCTGTTCTTAAACATTATTAGATGGTGGCTACAGGCTACAGTCTATCACAAGGAATGCTGATCCTCTGATTGGCAGTTGATTCATCTCCTCTTTGCTATCTTCCTTTGGTACGGTAAGTAGAACAGGCCTTATCTTGTAGTCCTCTCCAAACCATCTGAACACACTCTAGTTCCTTTTGGCAAAGGGTTAAACAGGGGACCTTTAAATTACCCTCCTGATATGAGTGGTGATTCCAACTGCTGTGCCTTCCTCTAAGCTGAGGATGTGAATCAGCAAAGCAACGTCACTTGCATCAGCAGATGCGTTTTACATGGCTACTTACCATGTAGGATGCCAATATTCAGAACTCAGGTGACTTCGTAAAAATACAGATTTCTGGTATCTTTTGAAAATTGTGACATATGTCAACATTCTACCATATCACTCCCATATCAGAAGTGATGCCCTTTAGACAGGACAGGCATTCCCCAGTGCCTAGAGCCCACACTCCATTTGCTGTGTCTCCCCAACGCTGAGACTGAGCTTCGGTTGCCAGTTATCAGTGAGTTTGCAGTGTGGTTTTTGTTACATCTAATGATCTTGACTTACAGCATTCCATGCCTGGCATCTGGAGCCATTTTTGTTTAAGACATATGACCGTGATTATAACTCAGCTGTCTCTGAAAGTCAGAGACTCAGCCATTGGACTATAAAGGTAAAGTGGGCAGGCTGAGAAAGTCTATTTTGATCACCACTGTATCCTAAAACTTGCACAATGCTTGTGACACAGTAGGTGCTAAATATATGTTGGATAAATAAACAGAAGAACAGGGACAAAGGGATAATGTATTCTAATTTGTTTGGAATCTCATTCCTGCCTAGGGTTGCTCAAGCACATCATCATAGCCTCTTTGCCCAGGTAAGGTGTTATGGGTTGAACTGTGTCCCCCCAAATGTATGTGTTGAAATCTTAATCTTCAAAACTTCATAATGTGATGTTATTTGGAGATAGGGTCTTTACAGAGTAATCAAGTTAAAATGGGGGTATTAAGGTGGGCTTTCATCCAATATGACTGGCATCTTTATAAAAATGGGAATTTGGAGATACACATGCCTACAGGGTGACCTCCACGTGAAGCTAAAGGCAGAGATCCGGGTAATGCCTCTTCAAACTTTGGCACACCAATGATCACCACAAGCCGCCAGGAAGAAATGCTTCCTCCGCATCCTCAGAAGGAACCACCTCTGTTGATACCTTGAGCTTATACTTCTCCAGAGCTCTGAGGCAAATCTATAGATAAATTTCTATTTTTAAGCCACGCAGTTTGTAGCACTTCATGGCAGCAGCCCTAACTAACTAACACATGAGACCAAAACCACCCAGCCGTGTTGCACTTTCCACCTCCCTACAAGGCTGCTCTTCTCTACTCTCTGGTGCTACTAGACCACTACTTTCCTCCTTATAATTCAATACATGACAACCAATTTGTTTAACTCTGTTATTAACAAGACCATGTTATTCTTATCTGTTTTTACCCAACTCCGAAGTCTGGAATTGCACAATTCTTAGAAATTCCTGAGACGTGTATGCCTTGAGATCTGAGTTCAGTATTAATAAGCAGGTATGATCTGTAGGTGTGTTTCAGGAGAAGCAAAGGAAATGATAATGTTGGTGCATTGTGGGGGTGAGAAAGGGCAAACCAGTGTCAAAACATACTATTAGTGTAATCGAGCTACAGAGACAATAATTTCAGCAAAACCTTGGAATAGTTTTACAGCTTTTATGTGTTTTTTGAATTTTTATTAATTATTCAGGCTTTCAATTTTTAGACTAATTTTGGTCATTTATGCCTCTTCAAATTATTTGGCAGTGTTTTAGGAATATTTAAAGTTTGTTCTGTCACTAAAATGAAATGTTCAGAAGCAATTGGTCACAAATGAATGTTTCCAATCATTAAATAAATATTATTTTTGAATACTAAGCTAATTTCTCTTGCTCCCTATTTCATCAGTTTTTAACAATGTTATGAGTTATTTTTCAGCTAGTAATTACTTCCTTAACTATTCAGCCATGCTTCTACATCTCCTTTAAATTTCAACAGCTACCATACAGCCTCCTTAAAATAAAAATAAAATAAAAATAAAAATGTGCAGCATGGATGAAGAAATGGTTGAAATTTATTAGTATGAAGACAGCATTAAGGTCTTATGTGTTATTTTCACATTGGAATGGTGACAAACAGTGAGCCATAGGTGTCAGGAGCATCTTCATTCATTACAGGCATTACTTTCCCATTCATCCTAAACAGCCAGTTCAGAACTGAAAAGTATTTTTTGCTTATTGCAACTAATCACTTTATACATAAAGGTCAAGCATGTCTCAGTAAAAACAATGATAAAGCATTCCCTGCATTTGATCTTTGAACAGGTAAAATAAACATGACCAGCCAAGTTTTTAAAGTACCAAATAGTGACTAGAAATACAATTTTTACCTTATGCTTGCTTCTGTAATTTAGTAGACTAACAAACTGCTTCCAAATGTATTGCTGCCTTGATGTAGGACTGAGCCATGGGAGTGAATACACCAGTTTTTCAAATAACCTAAATGGTTCTAGGTGAAACTTAAGTAATAGTTTGCCCAAATTTGACAAGCCTAATACGACATAATGAAAACTGAAAGCCAGCATAAAATTCTGTGCTTCTTAGTTAAGTGAATGACAAGCAAATTATAACTAAACACTAGATGACTTGACTCTATTATTATATAGTCAAAATCTCAGCATTATAGTCTTGCCGACCTGGAAGCAGAGCAAGGATTCAATGAGTCAGTGAGCCTGAAGATAAAAAGATAATCACCTTAAAGTGACTCTTGGATGCTTCCCTGGGAAATGAACAACTGGAGTATCATCTTCAATGATGAGGAGAGTTAAAAGAGGGAACACTTAAAAGACATTTATTAGGCTTCTGGTTTCTCAATCTTAAGAAAGTCACAGCATATCTGGATTGGACACATTCATCCATAAAATATGGACTTAGATCAACAAGAAAATATAGAAATTTTGAGTAAATATGGCCATTTTCCATACACAGATATTAGAGCAAAATAAGAACACTTCGAAGATCATTCTTTTTAACATGGCCCAACCATTTGGAAAGACGGAAGTGACAGTGGGATGACGGCTCACTTTGGGTTCCCACTAAGGATCTCCAAAGAATGTCATCTAGTGTCTAGAAATACTAGCAAATGAGAACACTCAAATAACACTTCTCTGAAAGGAACGTCTATCTATTTTGAGAAAAATAATATACAGCAGCATTTTCAAAATGTGCAGAGGTGGAAAAAGAAAAAGTTCAGCGAAAATGTTTAGACCATTGTGGGGTAGGCTCACTTTAATGTGCTTTTCAATTCGGCAGTGCTCAGAACACATTACAAAAATAATAACATGATAATGGAGTTGGGAGTCCTGTAAAGGTTACATAGAACTCAATTTATAAATCAAAATGCCTAAAAATCAAACTTGGGCCAACTGCCTAAAGGTATTGAATTTTCACTACATTGAATAAGACAAAGATCTCATAACCATGAAAGTAAACAGTGACCAATATGCCCAGGACCTAATTTTAAACTATTTAGATTTTCTTCGTTACTCTTTCTCACTCTTTAAAAAACAAAAAAATCCTGCAATTTTCATTGGAATCTAAGCTTAGAGACTAGAAAATCTGAATACTTGATAATACTCAAAATATTCCTAAATGTCGGGATCCAGAAATCAGGACTGTGGATAGAGAAATGGATGGTACTTGTCAAGTCCCATGATTCCAATGTAATTGTCAGCAGTGGAATTAAATAAAAACAAAATCCACTAAACATTTTAATTTTAAAGCAAGTCAAATTATTTTAGGTTATTTAGCTTACATTTCTCAAATATTAGTCTTGTGGAGAGAGATTTGTTTCCTTTAACAGCAAATGGTTTAGGATTTTGTGAGGACCAAATCTGGGTGTGGCTGCTGTTTGACAAGGCAGTAACATGTAATAGGAGGAATTTGAAGCACAGAATTCTCAAAGTGAAATGATAAAGGGAGTTGTGAACTTTTCAAATTAAAGACAGGAAAAACACTGGTCTCATTGCTAAGGGAGGATGGGTCTAACTTCAGGAATGAGATCTACCTTTTCTTTTTCTTTTGATGGTTAGAAAGACAGAGAAACAGGCAGAGGAGAAAGAAAGGCCACCCTCCACACACCACTAGGAGTGAGGAAAAGAAAAGGCATTCAGTTCAAGGTTTAGCACATGCTGCTAGAAACACTTTTTTCTCCATCTTACCTAGGATTTTGCAGTGGCCCTGGGATGTGTGCACTCAAAAATAAAGATTCCTCAGATAGAAGGGAATTCAAGGGCAGATTTAAGCAGTGTTTCTGGAATGCGTTCCTGTTTTAGAGTACTTGCCCATGGCAGAAAATCATCCATCCATTTAATATAACTATATGTAATTAACCAATTTTATTCCCAAATTTATAATATATGAGTAATACAGAATTAATATCACAGGCACAATTGTCAATGGAAACAACGAAATGTTGTTCATTTGATACTAGTTTGTAAATTTTGTTATTTCCTAAGACAATCAGGTGAGTGAAAATAGGTGTCAAAATTTTAAGAAAAAAAAATGTACATACTTGGGGCACACATTCTCAGAATGTTACAACTATTAACTGACTTAATCCTCTCAAAAAACCTGAGAGATAGATCTTAGTGTCATCCCTGTTTTATAGGTCAGAAAACAAAGGAGGGATAAATTCAGAAAATTATGTCCATTAAAATAATACTTTCAGAAAATGTGGAAAGATGACTGTTACTTAGTGAAGCAATAGAACATCTATAGTTCAGGTTGTGGAATAATAGCACATAACTTAAGAATCAGTGGTTTAAACAATAATTGAGTAATTGATAATATTTAGAGAAAAAGTTGTCAAATAGATAGTTACTGCATTTAATTTTTTTTTTAATTTTAAGAGTTTTGCACTTTATTTGAAAAGAGAGCTTTGCCTTGTATATTTAAAAAGACACTAGCCATGGAAGTCATTGCTTAGAATATCAGATCCAATCTTAGGCCTAGTTGTGCAGACCAAGGACTTCACTCTAGCCCTATGGCTCACCGGGTCCTCACTGAATCTCAAGCATCTCAGAAGAAATAAATATCCTCTAGACTACATGTCTGACAAGTCAAATGAAAATTTTTAGGATACTAGAGCAAATCACATTTTAAAATACATTTATTCTCAAGAGAGCTCAGGTAAATTTGATGTCATAGGATACTAATAAGTTACACAGTAAAGTCCATGGAAAATAGCAAGTCAAGACATTTTGGAAGTAAAATGCAAAAAGAGAAGGTTGTCTGGATTACAGATTATATCTGGCATAGTGCTTTGTACATGTGAATCACTTAAATATGTATTGCACTAAATACATACATGAATAAAGGAGAATGAGAACTGAGACCCCTTCTCTAAGAGAGAAAAGCACAGTGCAAGGAAAGCCATTCTGAGAAACTTTTTTTTCCACCAAAATATCTTTATTTTATCTGGACAGCGGGATACCTAGTGTCAACGACAACTGAAACCACCACAAAGTGAGCAAAAGACCTGCTCACCAGAGAACTGGGCTCAGATACTGCAAGTAGAGAAAGCTATGAGGAGTTTTTAGATGATGGTATTGGAGTTATGGACAGTAAGTACATAAGAGCAATTGCTTCAGTTACTGGACAACCTGGGTCTAATTATTTTTCTAGCATTAAAAAAAGAAAGTCACCTCTTTTAGTTGTGAGCTTATGTGCTGTCCCTTAAGTAATATTTTTGAGGTGTATTTTAAACTAGGATGTTAACCTAGTTAAGTAAGTAACAGAAGCCCTCACCTTCTAAAAGTACATTCTAAGGAACTAAGAAAGTGTTCTAACACCTCATTCAACACTCCAAAGAAATAATCATAGTTTTGGAAAATTTTCATCTTTATGTGATTTATCTTGGGCATTGTACAACTACAGTAGACTTTTATGTTACTATCTGGAAAGAATACTGATCATGTGTGTGTACCTGGATGGTGAAACATGGCATTATGTCTCCTCAGTCATCTTTTTGTGTTCTCCAAATTTCCTTTATTGACTATATTTAAATTTTATAATAAAACATGAATATATAAACTAGATATTTATCTAGATAAATAAATTAACAGATCTCAGAATGGAAGAAATCTTTAATGTCTGGCATCTCTCCCAGAAGGTTTTGGCCTCTCAGTATAATTCTGCCAGTTCATGCCCCCAACTGCCTCATCCCAACCCACATGGCCCCTGATTTACCTGTGCCCTCAAAGCCTCCACACAAGTGCACTGGAGCAGGTGGGAATTTCTCTGTCTCTTGCCATCACACTTTGCCTAGGGGAAACAGGGAGGCCTATAAGGAACCATTTGTTGAGAGACCTTCCAGCCTCCCTTCTGGACAGGGAGCTTCCTCGGGACGTGCAGCCTCCCCACATATACCCAGGAAGGCAGGGTACTTGTTCCAGCTTTCCCTGATTCCTCAAAACCTAACTGGGTTGTTTGAGAATTTTCCCATCCCAAGAGTTGCAAACCTGAGGCAGGAACCTGGATGCCCACATCTCAATTCCTGCCGCTTTCTGTCCCCTCCCAGGTGCCCTCTCAGCACTGTCAGATGAGATGTGAAGTCCATATGCCAGTGTCAGAAGTTGTCTTATCCTCTCTTTCCCCAAAACACCAGAATGGATAGTCATTCTTTTAATTAAGTAAACAAGTATCATTCTATGCCTACAGGCAGGTAAGATTCAATACTATGTGATCCAGTTGGACCAAAATTGTGTATAAAGGCCAAATCTATAAAGAGATATTTCTGAATCTAGAAAACCCTTTCCTCTCTTAACAAAGCCAAGTTTTCAAATTAAAAAAAAAACTCACTGAAGATGAAAAAGTCTATGATCTAAGAGTTCATAAATACTGTCTTAATTATAGAAAGATAGTAAGTAGAAAGTGGCTTGGTTAGGAAAGGAATAGTAGCATTAGATGTGAGTTGTTAATAAAGTATGCAAGAAATGATGGGGTCCAAACTAAGACATGAACAGCTGAGTTGAGGAGAGAGGCAAAATCTGAGCGATACTTAAAAGATGGAATTGAAGGGAACTGGTGACCCACTGGATGTGAAAGGCGAGACAAAGAAAGAATTGATTGACAGCTTAATTGAAGGTTTCTGTCTTAGACACCCTGATGGGTAACGATACCATCAGTCTTAATAAGGGATACAGAACTGATGGATGGGCTGGGAAAACAAAATTTAAGTTCAGTTAGGGGTGGTGATAGTTGGGGCTCTGACACTTAACATGGACCCATAAATATATGTTGTGTGAATGAGCAAGCCTATCACAGGGATGTGAAACAGAGACATATACACTAGTGTTGGAAGTCAGCTTGTCTTTCTCCTCCAAGTAAAATAGAATGCAAAACCATTCATTTAAGTGAATTATGGGGCTACTCATACAATGAAACAGCAATCTATGCCTTCAAAAGGAAAGCAACAAACAATGATGTTATGCAGATATTTCCAAAAGCTTGAACATGGACTATTAAATGCAAATGACTTTGCCTTTTCTATTGTGTCCTTACATTTACTCAAGAAATGCTTCATAGGGAGTCCTCAAAAATAAAACTAAATAATAGGCTTACTTTTCCTCTATTCTTCATAGTAATAATTTACTCAAAAGGCCTAAAAAAAATCCAAATCTTCACAATTTAAAGTAATTTATTATAACCCACCAACAAACTTATAATAAGAGCCTAAAACCTAAAAATGGAAATGGCAATGAGTTAACACTAAGTAGGAGGCACAAATAAATTAACATAAAGTTTTTATTTAGTCTTCTTTTTTTTAAAATATGGGTCTAATGTGACAGGGACCTGAAGCAAGAGAGTTGACATGAAAGAAGCAATATTACACAGGGAAAAAAATCCACGGTATTTCTCTCCTGCCTGACAGCTTCGTCCCATCATTCATTTCATATCCCCGAGACTCATTAATGAATGAAATGGAGATACCCGAAGGATACAGGGAAATTCTTCAGCAGAAATTAGACAGAGAAAATGACAAGTTATGGAGCCCGCATCATTTCTAGCGTTACATAGGGTTCCTAGAGCTACACTGGACACAACTGGCCTTGTGATTCTGAAAAATGGTTTAAGAAAAATCACACATTATAATCAGGTTTTGAATTCATGTTTTAATACTTACCTATTCCCAGAAATAATGAAGGGCTAAGTATGTCTGATGTATTTTCATAAAATTATGAATCAGGGAAGTAGGAGAAATCTGAATTTGGACCATGATTGAGTCTATGGTCTCCTAGCTTTAAAGAATGTGGTCTTTTCAAAGGTAGCTGGTTTGCCCTTTGTCAGACAGCCTCAGGAGGCTGTGATCAGCATCAATGGGCCTGAGTGACAGTGGCCTGCCCTGCCCAAGGCAGAGCACAGAGGGGCTGCTCAGGTTGCTGCCGCGTGATCCAGATACAGCCTGGAGTAGCTTCCTGGGGCTGCCAAAACAAATTACCACAGACTGGGTAGCTCAAAGTAATAGAAATGTGTTCTCTCACTGTTCTGGAGGCCAAAGTCTGAAATCAAAGTCTTAGCAGGTCGCTTTCTCCCAGAAGCTCTAAGGATGCACCCTTTCCAGGCCCTGCGTCCAGCCGCTGGTGGCCAGCAGGAATCCTTGGTGTTCCCGGCTTGTAGGCGCATCCTTCCAGTTTCCGCATTGCACACTGCAGTCTGTGTCTCCGTGTTCCCTCTTCTGTCTCTTCTAAAGACAGTCTCATTGAATTCAGGGTCCGTGCTCCTCCACTACGACTTCCTCTCAATCCTTACCTCAACTATTATCTGCAAAGATCCTATTTCTGAGGGTCTGAATGAACAAGCATTTGAAGGCAATGCCATTCAAACCACTACAGATGTTCACCAGGAAGAAAAGACAAGCTGAGAGAAAACACTTGAAGGCCAATAGAGACACTATTAACAACGTACAGTCCACAAGTTATCATCACCAGGACATAAACACCAGGACTTCCATATCAAACTTCTACACATAGAAGTAAAGCAGGCGTAGGCATAGGGATAGGAGTAGACGAGGCCTACACTAATTAGACCACAGGGACATATGGCTTAAACCCCGTGGAAATGACGCAGAGATTGGAAAGAAAGATACCATAAGCAGTTTAGATTGAACAGGTGCACAGATTTGGACAAAGAGAGGGTTTTTTTTAAATTTCTCTGTTATACTTTGGTCTATTTCTTTATGCTGATAAATTAATTGATATTGAAATTACAATTTGTTTCATTATTAAATAGATATACCCAATTTTCTCAAGAATTATTAGCTTTTTAATTTCTAAAACTTTCCATACCTAAATCATTCTGTGGTGTGTCTTCAGGCTCTAAAATTAATAGGTATAACCTGCTATACATAACGAAAAATTTTAGAAAGAAACTTCCCAGATCCAGTTGGAGTGGTACTAAAACCTCAATCAAGCTAGACTATCATTTTGTGTATTTAGCTTGAGACTTCTACCTACTTGAGGATATTGTAACTTCTGATCTTTATGTCCTTTAGCAGATTCAACCATTCAACCAGTTTTTGTTGAACACCTACTTAGTAGGTAGACCCAGTTCTAGGAAGTAGGCATATACTAAAAACAAAGATATCTGTGCCCCGAGTATTGAGAATCAAAATAAAATAAACATAGATTAACTGGAATAAACAAATACATCAATCATCTAGATAGTAGGAAAATTTATAAAGGAAATATGACAGGGTAATAGAAGGGAGAATGTTGTGTGGGATGAGGTTCGGGGATTGTGATATTGAGCTGAGAGATAAATGATGCGACAGCTGGGGAAAAAGCACTGCAGACACACTGCTCATGGGCAGAGTCTTAAAGTGGGAGAGACCTGAGGAGCTCTGTGCAGCAAATCTCCCCCAGAGAAAGCTAAAGGCATGCAGGCAGCTCTGCCATGGAGTACAGAGGTACCAGTCTACTCAGAAGTGGAAATGAAACTAGCTCCACAGAGGAGCAGGCTTAGCATCACCAACTCCAAGAGAAAGGAAGACATGCACTAGTCTGCAGGCTCACCCAGGAGAGAGGAAATGAAAACCACCAAAACATTAAGATGACTCAAGCTTCAGGCCCAGCAAGGGCTGCTGAAGTCCAGCAACACTGTGCAGTCAGAACTCTCTGGAAGGAGCGGCTCCTGTGCACCAGGCCAAGCTTCTGCATCATCTAAGAGTCTCCAAACACACTGGATTAAATGAGACTTTTTCCTCATGTAACAGTCCACAAATGAACGTGTCAGGGTAAATGGGGGATTTACATCATCCTTAACATATTCCTTCCATCTTTGCATCAGCTCCAGTAATCACTACTGCTTGGGCAAAAGGAAGGGTAAAAAGAGGGAATGGAAAGCAACCAGCATAACACAGAAGTAGAACATCTTACTTCCTTCTTGTTGCCCAAAAATTAGTCACACGATCACATCAAGGTGCAAGAAGATAGGAAATATAATTTCTTGCTAGGTCGATTTTTGCCAGGATCAAAAATCCTGGATTTTGGAGGGCAATGAGCAGTTTCTGACACAAATCAGGAAAAGGAAATTTGTAGAAGAGGTTATAGCCATGACTAGAGGTCACAAAGCACTACCCCAGCTCCTACCCAACGGCTGTCCACCCAAGAGGTAGGGATGATGAGAGAGAACACTAGTAAGTAACGACTACCAAATGCGGGTGAAGTGGAGCCCCGAGACTTTGCTGACACGGTCAGTTACCCACAGCGGAGTGGGAGCAGAGGCCTGTATGAAATCGGAAGGAATCTCCAGACTCAAGCATAGGACTCAGCAGGGACTAATATTGTGACTATTATTTTTACTAATTGCTGTGCCCTCCAGACTGAGGAAGATGTTTGGAAGAATATCACTGATATCAGTTAAAATTGTTGTAAATGTGCATGAATACAAATATTCCTCTCTGTGTGAATATAATCAGTTCCTGAGAATAGATTGCTAGAGCTTAGGTATTGGTTTCAGATAGAGAGGGATGCTGAGTGCGCCAAATCTATTTGTTCCTGACTTTTACATATGGAGACATCAGATAGCAAGGAATATCTATAATACATTATTGGATACCATATTACAACCCTACTGTTTCCATATTTGATAGTTTTTTGCCATGTGAGTTTCTTTATTGGCCTAATTTTTGTATTTCCCATTTTAGTATATTTCTAGTAACTTTCTCTAGTTTCCATTGCTCCAAATTAAAATAAAATAACCTATTTCCTGTTCATATATTGCTCTAAACTGTCAAGAAAGTATGTTTCTCCGAAAATTCTTGTGTTTAGGCCCTTGACTTATAAATTACCTAATGATAACCTGCACATTACTTTTTTTCTCTTTATAATTACTATCAATCATTTACAAAACAACTAGTTATATTATATATTTGCACTCATTATGTGAACCTGTGGCAGATTCCTTGAAAAACACATCTTCCCCTAAATCATTTGGTTAATAGAAGAGATTAACAATTATATGTAGCCAAATGCTGCCTCTCCCACTTAACACCTTGCTGGCTGGTCTCAGAAAGAGGCAAGGTGAGGGGATAGGGACTGGTCTATACCAAATTTTGTTCAGGTTGTATGTAATTCTTCCTGAGATCTGAGAGTGGTCTCATATAAGACTTAATGGGAATTTACTCTAACTTAATATTTAAAAACTAAAAAATTGAAATGGCTCTCATATTATTAATCGAAGTATGAAAATGACCATATTGGTTGAGATACTGAGACGCAGAAGGAAGAGGTTATTTCATTAGCTGGACCAACCAGTCCCTCTCTCTTCCCCACCCTGAACTTTCCTTCTCCAACTTCCCCCTGTCATTGGTTTCCCTGTCAGATAAAGCAGGACTTTCTCTCATCCTGATTTAGTCTTGACTAAGTTAAGACTATGTGGCACTATCTAATGCACTTTCATATGTAAGTAAAGCTCCATGCCCCATGTTTATTCCTTTAAAAACATACAGTGGGCACCTACCATGCACCAGACGATTTTCTAGACACTGGAGAGGCAGTAGTGAAAGTCAGGGAAGGTGTCTCCTCTGATAGAATTCTCATTTTAGTGGTTTTGCTCTCTGAATTTTTAGCCCTGACCTGAAGTAGGGTCACTTGGCTTCCCACAGTGATTCCCAAATGTCAGTTGATACTTTTCCCTCCATTCACAGGAACTCATTTTGATAACAACAACCGGGGTTTGAGCTCCCAAGCTAAGTCCCATAACCCACAGGATAATCCCCTAGCTGCATCTCCACTCTAATAAATCTATTTTCCACTCCTTTCCTGTGGTTTGAATCTCACTTAACTCTCACCATTTCTCTGAGTTAAAACCCAGAGATATTTCATTAACTCCAGATAGTCCAAAGTTTGGGACTGGGTTCATCAACTATTCATCAATAGTTGGCCCACCTAGTCTTTGAATATCGTATGTGTGAGTCCCTTCTTTTACATGTAAATCGCCAGTTGGGACCCATTGATACCCCGTATAGGACTTGTGAATGCTGACTCTTTTCCTGAATGTCCCTAGAGACTGTCAGACCCCCATGGCCTCTATGCCTTGCCTGCTTGGCTGAACACCCTTTTTCCCACGCTGTGACAAACATCTCTGTATCCTCACCCTAGTGTCTGTTGTTAATCCATATGCATATGTGTTATCAAAAAAGAAAATCCTCTGCAAAAACTACAGCCACAGAAACTTCTATGACTGTCCCCAATCCCTTCAAAGACATAGACAACAAACTATTTGCATATTGTCACCCTGATTTTGTCACTGCACAAAGGGATGCAAATCTTTTCAATTCTGACCCATCAAGACCCTGAGTTTCACCAGACCTTGGCCCTATCCTAGCAGCCACCCTTCCGGAAACACTGTAAGATGAATGTGCTGGTACATTGGTCCAAAGGCCATTCAAAGCAGCATTTGGTCATGAGCTAGCACTTTATTCAATTCTAACATGTTAGAGAAACACCACATATCAAAAAAATTAATGTTAAAGTGAAATATTTTCATTTAAATTACGTTATCCCTTGCTCTCTATTTTCATCTGTAAGTGCTTTGCTAACTGATGCTATAACTTATTGCAGCTCTTTCCTTAGTAAAGTGTAACATATCATGCCGAAACACTTAAGTTACAGGCAGTTTACTCACATTAGATCTCATTAGCAATTACACTAGTGTTCAAAATACATTACCTCATTTGTCTCATAGCCCATATAGTTTTTTACATAATGAATTAGACCAATTAGTCTCACATGACAGAAGGAAATCTTAAATAACACTGTCCTTACTTTAAGACAAGCTTGACTGAAGTGCAATGAAAAACTATAAAATTAATTTCTTTTTTAAAATGGGTAGCAAAAAGAATTAGCGAGCCGAACCTCAAGCTAAATGTGTCAGGTTGGAGGTTAGGCATCAGAGAGAAGGTAGCAAAAGGAGACAATGCTGTGCACGGTTTGTTTTTTGCAAGACATAAATCCATTATTTGCATAGCTAAGAGCAATGTGTAAATGTCCAAACTAACTTGCTTATAGACTTTTCAATTGAGACCATTATTGTCCTTTGGAAAAAAGCTTGTTGATTGTAATCAGCCAAGAAATTTATAGCTATTGCACAGATCAATAGCTAGATGTTTGGAAGCACAAAGCCAGCCCTCTATCCATGTGTTCATTTTACCAATGTAAGTTGTTCTTAGTGCTCCTCATAGTCCCTTCAAATGATTCTTTCCAACATCGAATCTAGTTTCCTACTCACTACTAGCATCTCTTCAAACTTCAGGCAGAATGATAAAAACATAGAACTGATAGGTGTTACTCAACCAAAAATATATTTAACCTGAGGGGGCCAGTCCATAGGATACTCCCAGCACTCCATCTATGAACTCCGTAACCCTGTTAGGAGACTATGCCTTGTTACTCATCAGCATGGTAATTATCTATCTGCTTTGTAGATCATAATTACTTTCCTCATTGTTCAGTCAAGGATTGTCATGCAATGAAATGACTGTGGGCTGGTTAACTAGTTGGAAGTGCCCCCCTCCTTCCCTGTCTTCCATTGATGGGCATAATCAATTGTGTCAACTAAAAGTCAACAGAAGATACAAATCTGGTAACACAACAGTTTCTGAAAATACCCTCAGAAACCTAAAGGCAAAATTTGACCCAATCATTCCCCTCTAACCAAGGTGACTCTTAATGCATCCTGGCAGTTAAAGACAATTTAGCACTGAAAGAGGAAGTAAAATAAGGATTCTGGGTCAATAAGGAAAGAGGTTTTCAGAACACTTTCACATTATGAGAATTAATATTCCTTTTCCTTCTAAACCAAGTATCTTTTTTAAAGAAAGTAGACGTTAGAGAAAATAAATAACCAAGACAGTAAAACCCGATTTTTTTGAACATGCCTGATTGGAAAGCTCATTTTCTTCCTCCTACCATTTTCTTCTGCTTTTACAAAAATATATCAAATACAAAAGTTATCTTCCAGACTTCACTAACACATGTGCCTTATGTTCAAATTACATCCTTTCAACTGGTATAGTCTAAAAAAAAATTAGGCTTTTGAAACTGCATATCACTGGCAGTTTGGAAAATATTGACTCCAGTATTTGTCATTCAGAGCTAAACTCAGTCAAGAACTTTGCAAGTTAGCTTTTTTTTCTCTCAACTCCCTGAGTTCCACAAAAGTTCTCATTATACCTGGTGGGCATCTCAGGGAATCTTGTGCCGCTGAGTTAGGACAAAATAGAATTGTTAATTCAGAATTTGCATCCTTAAGAGACCTTCGATATTACCTTAAAAGCTTAAAAATGACCCAATTTTACCAAATGAAAAATGCAGTATGTCCTCTATACAGGTGGTTGGGAGCACATTTCAATTAGTCTGTATTAATGAACTCCTAATATTTAGTCCTTTGCTACTCACATTCGGCGATCCCTAGAATTTCATAAAAGAGCCCTTGTCTCAAAGATTCTGCAGTCTAAGTAGGGAGCATTTTAGGCACGCAAAACAAATAAAAAATTATATCAAAGATTATAACCTCAGGTGACAACTGACACTATCAGGGAGAGAAAAGGTCAAAAAGAGACAAAGAAGGGGAAGATGGCTCTGAATATCTTTAATGCTGGGAAGGATTTGTCTATTTGGATATGGTTCAGATCCCATATGTTCTCTCAAGAGAATTTTTAACTTTGTCTAATTGATCTCCTGGCAGAACTTTGTCCTTCTTGTTTTTAAGGGTCTCCATGGCACAAAAGGGCCTGTGGCTCCCATCTGCCCTCAATAAGCAGCTCACACTGTGTGGCCCAGAGTCACACACTGCGGCCTCCTGAAGAAGCAGGCAGGGGAGGATTTCTGCCAGCCAGGACCCAGTGGTCATTAAACACTGTAGCTCAGAATGACTACCCTCAAATTTTTTTTCTAATATGTAGCCCATTAATTTATTTTTAATTATAAAGTCTCCTTGGCTTCTTGGCTTTTTTTTTTGGCGGCAATCAAAAGCAAAACAAGGCGAACAAGTCCCTGACGACTGTTCGAATAACGTGGCCTCCCTGTGCAGCTCCTCAGCATCATCTTGTATTCTTGGACAGCATCGGCCAGAAAATTCATTTAAAATCCTCTGATGTATTAAGATGCTGACAGTGTAAGTACCCTCTCCTGTCATTTCCAAGCCCAGTGGATTTGCAGTGATAGATCTATGTCATTTAAGTTTCATTGTTATGAATCTGGGTCTTCACAAAGATACTTTTTTCAATCTTCCCTGGGATTTAATCATTTGATTCTCTAGTCCCATGTGTAGCCCATATCCAAGGAGAGGCTATACCTCTAACCTAATCTAGACAGAAGTAACTGCAATAATAATATCAGAAATTTATTGTGTAATTATTATGTGCCAATCACTGCACCATGAAATTTATGTATAATAGCTCATTTAATCCCCAAGATCATGCTGCAGAGTCATTCATATTTCTATTTTATGGATAAGAACCAAGGCTCAGAGTTTAAATGACTTAATCAAGGCAGCTTAAAGTAGCTGCACCAGATATTTCTAATTCATTTCTGGTGCTGGGTTTAGCACGACTTGTAGTGCATTTTGGGGGGATGTAAACCAAATCCCTCTTGTTCTATCTTTCGCAGAAGAGTGCCCACACATTTTCTGTCTGTCAGAAAGCCCCAAAACACGCTTAAGGGAAAATGTTGTTTCTGTTCCATAGTCTTTGAAGTAAGGCCTCCTTCAAAATCACAAAATCTGAAAGTTGAAAGAAACCTTAAAGATTAACTAGCCCAAAATCCATTGTTTTGAAAAACGTCCTTAGTAACAAGCAGTTCCTTATCAGCCAAGCATGACTGGAAACTATAACCTAATTTCAAATCTAAATGGTTGTGTTTTCCTATTACCTAACATAACCATCACATGACTTTAAGCACTTTTCTTCCTGAATTACCTATAGTAGTGAAGGTGTTACAAGCTGTTGTATCAAATAAATTTATGGATCACTCCAATGGGGGTGTTTCGGGATAGCAAGTGGCTTTTCTCCATAAGATGATTGAGGAACAAAGGCTTCTGTGGATCTAATGGCTTCATCTTCCCCTGGAATCTCAGAATCTTTTGCTTCTAGCTAGTGGAATAGGAAAGCACCTTCTAGCACATCAAAGTAAAAGTGACGCATATTGTCACTCATATTCCATTGGTGAAAAGTAGTCACATGACTGCACCTGGGTGCAAAGAGCCCAGAAAATGTATTTCCTGTCAGGTATCTGCTTCCCAGCAAAAACATCACTCCCTGGAAGGGAAACCATACATTTTTGGTAGACAGCTAGCCATTTCTGTCACATAACTCAAACAGCAAACACCAGTTTCAAACATCCACTGGTGAGTTGAATTTCGAAGATTTCTAAGCTGTCCTAAACTTTAAAACTTGAGTACAGTACATAAGATTATTTTTCCCAACACTCCACTGCCTCCCTTAAAAGAATCATGCATCCATGCCCTTTGCCGTGAGTCTTTGAATTGTCTCTCACTTTGGGCAGAGAACCCTACCCCATCCATTGCTACTGGGCATGGCAAGATGACTTGCTTTGGCCAGTGAATGTGAGTGAAAAGTGATAGGTACCAGTTCTGTGCTAAGGCCTTAAGAAACATCATTTATCTGCTCATCCTCTTGTCCCCTTGTTTGTCTGCCACCCACTGTGAGAAGAACATGCCACAAATTGTCACTAT
Source organism: Manis pentadactyla (assembly GCF_030020395.1). Classification (NCBI taxonomy): domain Eukaryota; kingdom Metazoa; phylum Chordata; class Mammalia; order Pholidota; family Manidae; genus Manis; species Manis pentadactyla. The sequence continues at coordinate 94,676,399 of NC_080030.1, read as the reverse complement.
TTCCAGAACAAGGAGTTACGGGGAACCAGAATCCAACCTACAGTCTGAAATCAATCCCAGTTGTTTTTGACCAGACTCTACCAAATCTGGAGCAAGAAAAATTACTTGTTTTGTAAGCTGTGAAGATTTGGGGCCTAGTTTGTTATGCAGCATTACCTCAGCAATAGTTGATAGATACATTGATGAGATTTGATCATTCCATAATTAATTAACAGCTGGTCTTCTAGGAAAGATTCTGTGGGCAAAATGACCACCTTGGATTTAAGGAAACCAAAGATTTGGCCCTCCTGCCCCCTGCCAATCATGAGTTTTCCACTGACATACCTAAGACCTGCCAATCATGAGTTTTCCACTGACATACCTAAGAGCATTTCATTCTTTTTTAGAGTTCCCAGAAAACTATTTTGTTGTCTTTTTTTATTAGGAGAGGGTAATTCCTCTCCAGAAATGAGCCCAACAACCCACTGAGAAAAGGCAGAGACACCAATTGCAAAGCCCACATTTTTGGCCAACTGACATTTTTCAGGCCAGTGGGAAGGAAAACCATAGGGAAACAGATCTTCTCAGGATTTCTCACTGTTCCTGTAAAAATCCCTAGCCTCTTGAGGCATGGAAACACAAAAGCTGTAAAAGTAGAGAATTTTTACTTTCACTTCTCAAAGAAGCAGTTTCACATATATAAAGATTAGATCTGTAGCCATGTATTTACCTAATCCATCTGGTTCAAAACATAATAAAACTTCTTTTGCATCCCCCAGAGACAAACAGTTATATCCCAAGATGGCATCTAGGTTACAACTGAACATGACAGGGGGACAGGAGCATTATATCCTTGGGCGTTAATGAGTTGAAAGAGATGAAGGCCAGAACCTGAGGACATCTCTAGGCGGGAGACAGGTGGGCCCATCTGGCTCCTGATGAGATTTTATTAGCATACCAAAAGGCCTCACCTATGGACTTCCTGGCTTCTCACAGAAGACGTCTGACCTGTTTTCATCATCATACCACAGGGATAAGGCCTGAGGCAAGGGGGCCTGATACACTTATTATTTACTGTGATGTAATTCATAAGAAATCTCTCTTTTATCCATAGTATTTCATGTGACCATTCAGGATAAAGTTGATAAGGATGAATATGTTAAAAACCAAACAATAACAACCAGTCTAAAGGAAATGACAAAATACCTTTGTCAACTTTATAACTTTTAATTTCTTTAAAGTCTGCTAACTTTGCCCTTATTCTAGGCGCAACTAATGCTAAGTAAGTGCCCTATTTTTGTGTGCAGAGTCCTGAATAGGAGACAAGTGCAGACTGCACGTGAATTGAACCTCATATCACAACAACCAGCAAGGAATGGAAGCATCCTGCAGCAACCACTGCAGGGGCTTGGAAGCAGACGCTTTGGCCCCTCAAGCCTTCAGATAACTGCCTCTCCGGCCAACAGTTAGCTGCAATCTCCTGAGAGACCCTGACCCAGCTAAGCACTCCTGAGCGCCTAACCCTCAGAAGCTGTGTGAAATCATACACACTTACTGTTTTTAACTGCTAAGTTTTGGGGCATTTGCTTTGCAGACTAGATAACTAATATATACATGTAAAATATTTTAGTATGTGACATAGAGTTCCATAAATGTTAGCTTTCTACTAGTTAATAATGACTATAGTATTTATTACCCAACCAGGATGATTTTTCCCCTGTATTCTCTTGCTCTTCACCCCCAGGATAAGTAAAAGTGGTATTCATATCTCTGCACATCACAGTGAAGCTACAGAAGGCTGAGGCCCAATGGAAAGTCTCAAAGGCATTCACATAATAAAAATCATCGTCTAATATGTGATTACTTAACTGCTGACTTGTTCTGTAGCAACAAAGGAAGCCCTAAGAGAATGGACTGATACCTGTCTTCTATCCACCTAGAAATCTACACTGACTGAAAACAGCTTTCAAGAGTGATGGCAGAATAGACACCTTCAGACACAAAGTACTGAGAGAGCAGACTACCAACACGTTTCAACTAAAAAAATTCCAGTGGGTATACTTTAAGTACAAATAAATCAAGCTCAGATGTAGGTCCTAAAAAATAAGAAGGAATGAAAAGCAAAAAAAAGTTGCAGTATTTAGGAAACTCTTTTTTAAAATGACTATAAAATATGTCTTGCGGGGATAAGAGAAAATTAAAATACACAACCGTTATATATGAGTTAGAGGGGTAAATGGAATTATGGTAATCTATGTTGCTTTGTTTTGTCTACAGTTAAATTAAGACATTGGGAAGTTAAGAAGGCATATCATAATTTCCAGAGTAATCACTATGAGAAGAGAAACACTGCATACATTTTGAAATATTATGGGAAGAAATGGAAAGATTAAAAATCAGTTCAAAAGAAGCCAAGAAAGAAGACAAAAGGAAACATTCAACAAATATATTAAATGGAGAGGACAAAATAAAATGTTGAGTTTAAACCTGTCTAAATCAGCAATTACATGAAATACAAATGAACCAAATGCCCTACTTAAAAGACTATGATTTTCAGACTAGGAGAAAAAAACTACAATCCAACTATATGCTCTTAATAAAAGACAAAACTGAGACATAAAATTCAGAAAGCTCAAATATAAAAAGGTGGGAAAAGTTACAGAACATAAACAGCACTCAAAAAGAAAGCTGATATAGCTATATTAATATTCAAAAATAGGCATTAAGGCAAAAGACTTAATCAAAAATTGAGAGGGACAATTCATAGGGATAAAAAAGTTTTACCCACCCAGAAGATACAAGAATTATTACTTGTGTGCACCTAATAACATATTTATCAAAATATATAAAGCAGAGGAAAGGATTCAAAAGGAAACCGACAAATCCACATTCACAATGGCAGATTTTAACATTTTTCTTTCAGTAACAGAATGGAGAAAACTTAATCTAGCAGCTACATTTAGAACATTGTACCAAACAACTGCACTGTGCCCATCCTTTTAAAGCATACATGGAACATTTACAAAAGTTGAGCATAAACTGGATCATAGGGTTAAGTCCCAAAACCTTTCAAAGGATTGAAATAATACACATTTTGTTCTTGAACCAAAGCAGAATTACTCTAGAATAAAAAACAAAGACCTATATATATGAAAATATGTTGAAATAAACAAATTTCTAAGTATCCCATACGTCAAGGAAAAAATCATGAAGAATTTAGGGAATATTTTAAACAGAGTGATATTACATAATAAACTTACGATGATTCAGATAAAGCAACACTTAGAAGGAAATTTGTTGATTGCATGTGTTCAATATTTTTTTTTAATCTCAAAATTAACGCAGTAAATATCCATATTAAAAGTTAAAAATAAAACCAAACAGAAGTAGAATAAAGGTAAAGAAGTAGCGGTAATAAATTAATTAAATAAACAAACATATAACAGGATTTTTTAAAGTCTAAAAGCTGGTTCTTTGGAAACATTAAAGAAAGTGCAAATAACCATTACCAGGAATGAAAAAAGAAACATCACTTATATCCTCCAAATTTCTTTTTAAAAGATGTTATTATGAAAAAACTTCATGCTAATATATTTGAAAATTTAGGTGAAATGGTTGACTTTAAAGAAAAAATAACTTTTCAAAACAGACTTAAAGAAAAAAAGAGAACATCAGTAGTTATATAATTATAAAAAAACAGTGAATCAGTACTCAAAATCTTTCCACAAAGAAAATTCTCAGCCAGAATGAAACTGGATTATTGTCTAACTCCATACACAAAAGAAAACTCAAAATGGATCAAATACCTGAATGTAAGTAATGAAACCATAAAACTTTTAGAAGAAAACATAGGTAAAAATCTCTTGAATATAAACATAAGCAACTTTTCCTGAACACATCTCCTCAGGCAAGGGAAACAAAATAAAAAATGAACAAACGGGACTACATCAAACTAAAAAGCTTCTGTACAGCAAAGGACACCATCAGTGGAACAAAAAGGTGTCCTACAGTATGGGAGAATATATTCATAAATTACTCTTCTGATAAGGGGTTAACGTCCAAAATACATAAAGAACTAATATGCCTCAACACCCAAAAAACAAATAACCTGAATGGGTTAATAAAAAATGGGCGGAGGACCTGAACAGACACTTCTTCAAAAAGAAATCCAGATGACCAACAGGCACATGAAAATATGCTCCACATCATTAATCATCAGGGAAATGCAAATTAAAACCACAATGAGTTATCACCTCACACCAGTTAGGAAGGCCACTAACCAAAAGACAAGAAACAACAAATATTGGTGAAGATGTGGAGAAAGGGGAACCCTCCTACACTTTTGGTGGGAATGTAAATAAGTTCAACCATTGTCGAAAGCAATATGGAGGTCCCTCAATAATCTAAAAACAGAAATACCATTTGACCCAGTAATCCACTCCTAGGAATTTACCAGAAGAAAACAAGATCCTTGATTTGAAAAGACATATGTACCCCTATGTTTATCACTGTACTATTTTTAATAGCCAAGATATGGAAGCATAGATGAATGGATAAAGAAGATGTGGTACATATACATGATGGAATATTATTCAGCCATAAAAAGAAAAGAAATCCTCCTATTCACAACAACATGGATGGATCTAGAGGATATTATGCTCAGTGAAATAAGCTAGGTGGAGAAAGACAAGTACCAAATGATTTCACTTATTTTTTGAGTGTAAAACAAAGCAAAACAGAAGGAACAAAATAGCAGTAGACTTATAGACACTGAGAAGGGACTAGTGGTCACCAAAGGGGAGTGGGTGGGGAGGGGAGGGAAGTAGGGAGAAGGGGATTAAGGAGCACAGTAATTTGCAATCACAATATAGGTTGGTCACAGTGATGGTAGTACAGCACAGACAATAGATTACAGTTAATGATGCTATAACATCTTACTACGTTGATGGACAGTGACTGCACTGGAGGGGGTGACAACTTAATAACACAGATGAATGTTGAACCACTGTGTTGTGTATTTGAAACCATCATAAGATTGTATATCAATGATACTTAAAGAAAGAAATAAAAGACAATTGCAGTCCAAGATTATGTCTCTGGCAATTTCCACCAAATATTTAAAAAGCATTAATTCCATTACTAACCAAACTCATCCAGAAAATAGGGGGGCAGGGGAGATGAAACACTCTCCAACTCATTTAATGAGCCAGCGTAACCTTGATAACAAAAAACGTGCATGGACAGTACAAGAAAGAAATTTACAGGCCAACCTCATTCATGAACATAGACCCAAACATCCTAAATACAACTGTAGCAAAATGAAATTCAACCTATATGAAATAGACATCCATTATGATTAAGACAGATTTCTTTAAGTATTTAAGTCTGGTTTAACATTTGAAAACCAAAGTAATACATCATATTAACAGATAAGGGTAAAAAAACCATAATATGATGCATCTCAGTAGATGCAGAAAAACCATTTGATTAAATAAAATTTTTAAATATTTACAATTAGATTTTTAAAAAATGAATTGACTGGAAATCAGTCCAACACAGAGAATCTCAGAAAAACCAGATTCAACTTTATTGAAAGATCTGAAAGAGACCTAAATGTATCAGGAAATAAGTCATCTTTAGGGTTAGAAAATATCAACATTATAAAAGTGACCCTTGTCCCCATTGATCTTCACTTTCAATGTGATCCAAATTAAAATCTCAGGGATTTTTAGCCTTTTTTGCAGAAAATGAGAAATAACTACTAAAATTTATATCACAAAAGGGTCAAAAGAGTCAAGACAACTGAATAAGAAAAACAAATTTGGAAAACTTATCCAATTAGATACCAAAATTAATTATAAAGACAACATAACATTGGTTCAAATGGAGAAAAACAGACAAATGAAACAAGATAAAAAGCCCAGAAATAAGCCAACACATGTATGCACACTTTAAGAGGAGTATTAGTGGTGAGATGTTTGTATAGAACAGGCTTTTACACAAATGGCCTCAGGGGAATCTGATGTCCATATGGGAAAAATCAAATTAGACCGTGATGTCAGATCATAAACACAAATCAATTCCAGGTGGGTTAAAGATCTAAACATCAAATGAAAGACTATTAAACTTTTGTATGATAAGAGAAGAGAACATCACATGACTTCAGGGTAGGGAAAAATTACCTAAGCCAGTCACATAAAGCACCACCAAAAAGGTAAATTCACTACATCAAACTAGGTAGTTATGCCCATCAGAGGACATCACAAAGTGACTGAAGAAGGCAGTACACAGAGTGGAAGAAAATAAACACAGCAAAGGACTCAGATTCTAAGTACACACGCAATTTTGAAATTTTGAAATGGGCAAAAGACTAAAAAAGGCATTTTTCAAAAAGAAGATCCAAATAGCCAATAAACATATTGACAAGATCTTGGCCTCACTGGCCACCTGGAAAATAAAAATTAAAACAACTACAATGAACTAATACTATACGCCCACTATATATAATACTATAACTCTGGCTCATATCCAAAAATGTTCACAGTGGCCTTGTTCTTAGGAGCCCCAAATTGAAAATACTTAAGTATACATTAGCCATAGAATGGATAAAAGTTTATGGCACACTGGAATGAAGTATTAGGAACTACTCTAAAAGAAACAGTGAAAATGTATAAACTGTGACTACACACAACATGGGTGATCTCATAAATACCAAATTGAGTAAAGAAGGAGGTCACAGTAAGATTCAGATTCATTGAATTAATTTAATAAAGTTCAAAAATACATAAAAGTATTTTTACATATGCATACATAATTCCATTTATTTTCATGTATACATGTATATGTGATAGACAGAAGTGACTATCACACAATTCAGAGTAAGTAGTTATTACCTTTAGGAGAAGGAAAGAGTTACAATGAAGGAGTGAATAGGGGATATTTTTGGTCTTGGTAGTGTTATATTTCTTGACCTTGGCCATGGAAACATGTATGTTCACTATCACTTATTGAACTGTTAATTTATGGTTTACACATTTCTCTGTATATTTACCTCACAATAAGATATTTTTAAAAATAGATGAAAAAGACTCTTATGAGTATTTGTTTTATCTCTAGTGGGTCAATCCTTAAAATCCATGCTCTTATTCTTTAAAATTTCCATATGGGATGGACATATATGTAATATATAACTTGCCAGTGGATTTCTTAGAGAGATGAGAAAGGAGATTAAAGTAATGATTGTATCAACAGATTCATTCAGCCACTAAAAATGTATTTGTAAAACCCCATATACTCTTTGGATAAGTAATCATGATTTTGCAGCATTTTAAGTTTCCTCTGAGGTAGTTCAGTGATGTGGAACTGAATCATTAGCCAGTTCTTCAATGTGTAACTTCCCTTACCTGTGAAGAGAGGCAGAAAATGAAGTGTTTGGAGTAGGACAGAAAATTCTCGTTAGCAGAATGCTGAGAGAATGGCACAAGTGGCTATTTCTGAGATTCAAATATCTCTTAAAGAAGTCCCGAGAGATGTGGCAGTCCCTACTTCTTGCAAGGTTGATGACTATTACCTGGAGATCTTTAATAAGCACAGCTGGTGAGCAATGGGACAGAGAAGTATAAAGAGGCACCGAGATAATTACAAGAATAGATATGCTTAGGGACATTCCTCTCCCGCCCCTGTTTTAAACCATCCTTTCGTCATACTTCTCACCTTCTCTGTTAACACGTACTAAACTCTCACTAAACACCAAACTTTCTTTCATCTGTCTTTTTGACTGTCAAAAGGATGATGAAGAACTGAGGAAGAGAGGGATATCAAATGGCATCAACCAAAGATTTCTGATTTCAGAGATGAGATTTCTTACAGAGAAAAGATGGAGTAACAGCGACCACCCTTACCCTGCTGCATTGAACAACTAGAAAACAGGACAGAATATGTGAAATAATGGTTTCACACAGCCGTCTATGGGGAGTACAGGACTGCAATCCCTGAGAATAGGGAAACCAATGAAGTAAACCATGCTGTGGACCCTAGAGGGCATCCAGGCCACAGCACAGCAGGGAGGAATACAGAATTCGGCTGTCACACTGAACTGAAGAGACAGAGATTACAGTTTGGAAAGGCCGAGGCAGCTGGAATGTGTAGGGCAAAGTCGCAGGGAGGAAGACGGACAGAGAGCTCTGCAAAGATGCAGAGCAATTACTCCAAGATTTTGGCTGAGCACTGCTCTGCACAAGTATGAAAACAAACCTCCTATGGCCAGGTAAGAATACACCAGAAAAAAGTAGTTAAAACAACATGTAGAAATTGCACGGGGTTAAGAGCCATTTCTGTTTACATCTGTCGGAGTAATAAGACATGTGGCATCAGGTAGAATGCTCAGAAAGTATTACCTTAGTAATGCGGCTAAATTAGCACCAGACCAAAGGCCACTCAGGACCTGCTCTATAAAATCATAAAAGGAATCCTCAAAATAATTCACTTGAGTCCATGTAACTTATCTGCACCCAGAATAAGCACCATCACTATTTAAAGGACTGTAATAAAATCTAATAACCAATAGTATAAAATTCACAATGTATGTCATCCAATCAACATTCACACTGTCTGGCATTCGAAGAATTGTAATACTCTTCATATTACCACACACACACACATACACACATGCAAAGAAGCAGGAAAATATGGTCAATCACCAGAAAAAAAATCAATCAACAGAAGCAGACACAGAAATTCCAGAGAGGATAAAACTGCCAGACAGGCACGTCAAAATAACTGTTAAAAATACACTCCAAATGTTAGAGAAGATAGAGAAAAACATGAATATGATGAGAAAAAAATAGAAGATATTATAAGAAGACACAAATGAAATTTCTAAAGATGGAAAAAATAAAGTTTCTGACATGAAAAAGACACTGGATAGAATTAGAAGCAGATTAGATACTGCAATGGAAAAGATCAAGGAACTTGAAAACATAGCAACGGAAACTTCCAAAATTAAGCTATGGAAAGAAAAACAAGACAAATAAATGAACAGAGCATCATAGCATCAGAAATCTGTAGGAAAAATATCAAGCAATCTAAGGTTTTGAAATTGAAGTCACAGAAGGAAGCAGAAAAATATTTGAAGAAACAATGGCTGAAAATTTCTCAAATTTGATGAAATCCCTAAGCCCATTAATCTAAGAGCTTTAACAAACTACAAGTAGAGTCAATGTAAGGATTTAAATGGAAAACCAAATAAATAAAGGTGAATCTTTTTTATGATATGGCAGCTAAGAAATAAATTTTTGAGAAATATGCAAAAGTTGGGCATACGACAGGGGAAAAAATGAGACTTGCCACAGTATGCAACAGAACGATACAACAAAAATTTCCAAAAGAAAATGAGATTAATACACTGTGGTGAATAGTTCTAACCCTCATGAAAGGGAGAAAATATTCTTAATGAATAAAGTGTTTGTCTATTTTACAGAATTACATTCTAACACAAAAATGTGTGTGAATGTGATGTATTAGGAAGTGTTCCCTGGAGAAAAAAATGACAGAGGACTAAGGCCAGAAGATAGAAGCCAGGCAAAGTTAAAATATCTGAAGAGGGTAACCTTGAATCATTCATGCAGGGAACTCTGGCCACCGTGCAGGTCACACTTCAAGGTTGTATCCTTCAGGAATCAAGGAAGCTGAAGTATTTATATCCCGGCATTTGTCAGTCAGCCATTGGTTAAAGACACCATTTCCCACCCACTTAACACATATTCAGCCCTCCTTGCATACAAGCAAAGTTGCTACTGGAAGCCTGGATGCAGTCTGTCTGCAAAGACTTACATGCTCTGGTTGTTGGGAATGAAAACACAGTCAAAACCAGTGCTCACAAAAACGGGAAAGGAAAGAAATCTAAGGCTACACCGGTGGGGCGCCAGTGTCTTTTGCTACAGTGTTCTTTAAGCTATATGACAACAACAGGGTTCTTTTAGAAAAACAAGCAATTCACAAGAACAAACAGAAAATAATCAAAGAGCCTAACAAAATATGCTGATCCTCACAACTAATCAAGTCAATACAATTAAAAGAATAAGGATAGCATGTTATGCTGATACAAGTCCAGAATTTTAAAAAATTGATGATACTCTTGGGGAAGAAATATTCTTAGTAAATGCTAGTAGGAATATAAATTGGGGTAAACTTTAGAGCAAGTAATCTGGAAACACTTTAAATGATATATTCCATTAAACCACTTCTGAGAACCTATCTGAGGAAATAATTGCACATGTAAATAAAAAATGTGTGCAAAAGCATAATGAGAAAAATATTACTTACAATAGGAAAAAGTTGAGAGGAACCTGAATTTCTCATTTTAGAGATTTGCTTTTAAAAATGAAAATGTATCTATATACAAGAGAAAATTAATGCAGCCATTAAAATGATGGTATCAATTTGTATTTGTTTAAATAGCATTAACCAATCTCATGTTGGACAAACATCCAAACACATGCGTACACACATTCATCCTGAATTTCTTGTAGAATTGCTTCTGGCTCAATTATATTGTGTCTAGTCTAGAAGTAGGACGTTCTCAGCAGCTCCTGAAGTGACTGTCTCTCTTTGAAGAAACTGAGTCACTTTATTTAATTATAAGAAAATTTGGAAGTAATCCATAATGATGTGGTATAAAAATATACTTATAATTTAATTGATTAAAATTATTATGGTGTTAAGAAGTTAAGAACATCCTTGAGTAAATAGTGACTCAGCTAAAATATTTCTTCCTAATTCCAAGATTCCTTCTGCTCTATTCTCTGGCAATTATTTCATATCCTCTTGATTTTGATTTTTTCTTTGGGCCAACAGCCACTCAACAGACAGCATGTAACAGCAGAAAGCAAACTGCCTCTGCTCTGCCAGGAGATAAGCTCATTGCTTGCAGATCCAGTGTGGGACCTCCTTTCAATCCTGAGGACTGGGGCATTGTGGAAATACACCACAGAAACACACATTAGACTTGCTCTTCCCTAAAATAACCATCCTTCAGCTTCTTCAATCATGACTCCTCTGGCCTCCTAGCTACGAGTACCTGAAACCCCCAGCTTCTCAAAGGCCCTTCTAAAGTGAAACACAGCATGCACTGAGCATGGCTGGGCATCGTTAGCACGTGACTTTCCTTAACCTACAATATAGTCCAAAAGTGTATGAAATCTTAGAGCAAGAGTCTCCTTGTTGATTTTTTTTGAATCTGTGATTACCTAAAATCATAAGGCATTTTCTATGAAAGAACTACCATCGAGTCAGACCTAGCCACAAACTTCGTGATATGTATCTTCTGATATGATCTCCTATTACATTTTTTTCCCTTAGTCTGTTGATATCATTTTAAATCTTATTTTTAATTCAACAAATTCACTATTTGGCTATTTGTAATTATAAATTTCATAAACAAGCCCCCTTTTGTTCTCCCCTTAATATGGATAGTATAGTCTAGCATATATTGAGATAAGAGAAAAGGAAGGACAGGATCCTGTGCAAAAAGATGATAAGAGAGGGGCCAAGCAGCGAAGGGAAGGAAGACAGAAGCGCTGGATTTCCAGAGAGCAGGGACTGCAAGGTACACATTTGGTCTTAGGAGCCCTCGTCATGGGCTCTTAAATCCACATACATTGTTTAATGGATCTTGTAAAAGCAATGACTCCCTCTCATCCAGGAAAAAAAAAACAGAAAACGGAACAGGTTACCTGAAATTATTTGGCCCTTAGAACTAAAGCAAACTCTGCCTAAAGTTAAATCTTAACCAGAATATTTTTTTTGCAATTTTGACTGTATTTAGAAAATAAAAATGGGTGTCACTACCTACTCATTTAAAGTGTTGATATATTTCCATAAAATATGTTGTCCAGCATCTCTTGTGACAAGGAATAGTGCGGTTCCTCTTATGAGTACAGTGGAAAGGCATCTGCTGTGGTATCAATTTTGTAGGATTGAAATTCTAGCTCTGATGTTTACTGTGCAACCTCAAGTAAGTTACTTAACCACCCTGTGGCTCAGTACCTCAGTTTATGCTTCCATAAGAATGCTGACCTATCTGTATGAGGAGTCATCAGAGCTAACATATATCAAGTATTTATTATGTTGCCAGTAACTGCTGTCAGAGCTTTAGATATTTTGATTCGTTAGTCATTATAAAAGGTAGATACCATTTCATAGATAAGGAAATGAGACACAGTGAGGTTAAATATCCTGCCCAAGTTCCCACATTTAGTCAGTAGCATCCCTCATTTAAACCCAGTCTGGATCCAAGACACATGCATTTATTCACTGCACTCTCCCACTTCTCTACAGAGTACAAATCGTGCATACCTCAGAGGGTTGCTGTGAGAATTATAACAGACAATAAAAGGAAAATACTTGGAATAGCAAGAGTTCAAATATGTTCCTATTGCTATTGTTTTAGAACTAGACATTTCTGCCTCCAAGAGTATACTCCCCCACATACCTTTCAAGGGATTTTCAGTACAGCTCAGGACAGCTTATCATTTTAAAATATGACATCAGTTTGAACAGTTTCAAAATGATCATTCATTTCAAATATGTTTTTAAGTCTAGCTGTTCCCTGTAACTTGCAATAGGCGCATGTACTAATCCATACAACACACATCAACTGAGTGTCTGAATAGAATTTTCAGAAATAGAATTAATTTGAAATGCATTTAGAGAGTTTAATATTTAAAGAAATCTCAAGATAAATTCCTTTTCAAAAAAATAGTTCTTTTGAAACAAGAATAATTTACCTCACTTGCCCATGTAAATATATGCTTCCATGTAAATAGAAGCCTTAGGGCAGAGCAAAACCAGGATGATGTCAAAAGACAAAGGCAGACATATCCTGAGCTGTTGGCTACCCAAGGCCACAGAGCACAACGCAAGAGTGACTATGTCACACCATCATGATCATTAAGCCAGCGGCCAGCCACCTAGTCTGCGGAAAAGCCTAAGGGAAAATAAAGATTGCCATCCAGCTAGCTAGCTAAACAGTGTGCTTCTGCAAAGTGGAAAAATGGAAAAAAAAGAAGGTAAGGAGAGAAAATGCAATCCGTTGCTTTTGTCATTGTGTCGTCTGCCGGCCAGGGTGAGGATTTCTTTGCTAAGGGGCTGTCTGAGCGTGTGAGATAGTCCCAGGCACAAAGGAGAGAACTGAAACACTGACTGGCATAACCAATAGGCTTAGTGAGTCAAAGTAAAGCATGGACAAGGAGCCAGAGAAAAGAAGCCAAGAAGGAGGTTTACGAGTCCCTGAACAAGACCAATAAATCCTTCAGCACGTGGGTGTCAAGGCCTCACTCTGTGCCCCAGATGCAGCCTGATGGATGGGTTTATCTGTCCCAGAAGGCAAATAGAGATTGTTCTGTCTTTGGCCCCACATGTAGGTGAGACAGAGCTCTTGTGTTTTCCCCCCTCCAGCCTTCTCAAATGTATTACATGTGTCCCACTAAGTATTTCCATTTCCTTGCCCTCTAGTTTTAACACTGAAAGAGCAATGTTAGAGACTCTGTGGACAAGGAATGGGTTTACTGTCCTTACACTGCCAGGATGTCCCATTCTTTAACTAAATTTTTAAAAATATGCAAATTTTAATTAATTTCAATTCATTTGAGAGTGATATCTTCTCCTCTTGCTTCTCAAAATATTTAGGATCAACTTCACTCACTTTGGATCTTTCAGTATTTTTCACAACCTTAAAAATGGTAGTATACACCAATACAGACCTATGCAATACTAAAGCGTGGCTCAGGCATCCTTCCTATTTGCTTGTCACTGGATATAAAACAGGGTTGAAAGCTGGCCAAGAGATCCCAGAAGCAAATTATTCCTCTTTCCATAGGAGAAAGTCAGCCCACAGAGATGTGCCTTTAGGAAGATACCTCCCTAGAGAGGGGACTGGGTGTAGTTCTGCCTCCAAAGAACTAGGAGAGGGTCACACATGTGGTCTGAATGGATAGAAGTAGGGTGAAAGACACAGGGAGGTGTGTAAAGAATACATTGCTTCAAGATATGCTGATCTCCTAGCCTGGTGTAGTGTAGGTGCCTAGCATGAAGCTTTTGATTGTCGTGGCATGCATTTCAGAACATCCATCTTGAATAAACACACTGCCAGCCCAGCCCTACAGCACAACTACAAGCAAACCAACTAGCTAAGGCATCAGGCCTCCCCTACCCATGAAGTTCCCCTTTCAGAAAGCCCTGGATGACCTAGATAACTGTCCACTTGAATGCTCTTGATGTTCCCTTCCTGCTCCCTAATTCCTGCCCTCAAGATCTAAATTTACCAATAGAGAATGAATCCATTAAATGTTAGACACCCCACCTGGGACACTATGAAGGCAGAGCACTGGGTCCTGCTCCTTTCTTCTCTCTGTATCTTGGACCTTGCTGAGTGATGTGAGTGTGCAATGTACCCCCCAGGGCTTGTGAGTAGCAAATCTTGTAACTCAAAGCTTCCTGATAGTTGCTGCTGAGGTGCATCTGGCAATTAATAAGAACCACAAGGGCCAGATCAGCCACAACTTGATTCCAGTGGGGGAAATGTCTGTAGAGCTTGCCATAAGTAATACAAGCCCAGGCAAGTGCTCAGGCATTCTTAAATTATAGCATACTATCAATAAGCTGGGAACCAATACAACACCAGGATAGCTTGTTGCCAGAGAGGTCCAAGAGGGAGCAGTGCCCTCATCAGACCATGCTAACTACTTCGTCCAAATAGACCAAAAACCCTGCTTACCTTTGCACTTGATGGCCCCTGTTCCTGGAATGCTCTTTCCTGAGACATTCACATGATTTTCCCCCTCTCTTCATCCATAACCATGTTTTATTTATCCCAAAAATGCAAAGATAGTTCATATAAAAAAAATCTATTAGTAAAATATGCTATGTTAATGAATTAAAATAGAATAAACTAAATGATTGGCTTGAAATAGCAGTCATTTTATTTTTAAAAAATTTAAGACATGATTTAAAATGAAAATATTTAGAAAATATAGTTGTAGAAAGAGAGAAAAAGATGGAAGCATGAGAAGTAAGGCAGAAACCTCCTCCCAAAACTACATATAACATGAAAATACAGCAAATACAACTAATCCTGAAAGAACAATCCAAAGACTACAGAAGAGACTGGATACATCTGGGGAAAAAAGAAGACCTCACTGAAAAGGGTAAAGTAGCAAAGCCACAATCTGGCAGGACCCAAGTCCTCCCTCAACCCCAGCTCACAGGCAGGAGGGAGAGAAATGGAGCATGGAGGGAATAGAAGCCCAGGACTGCTAAAAACCTGTGCCTGGATATCTGCTCCAGAAGCATAAGCCCACATCACATGGTGCTCTGGAGATTAGTGGGGTTAGAAAGCAAAGACAGAATACTCAGAGAGACTGAGATTCTAGCCACTTGTGGAGAACAGGTATGCACAACTGGCCACCTAAGGACAAAAGAAAGGTGGACAATTTGAAAGAATTCCCAACAGACAGAGGGGTGCTAAAGGGGCAAATATTACACAGAGCCTGTGGCTCAGGAGAAAGGATAGGAGAACAAAATTGTCCCAGCACACTCAGTCCAGCATGTTGTGAACTTTCAGGAACTTCAGACGCCCCATCCCCCTGGCTGGCATTGCAGCCCTGAGGCACTGCACTGTGATATACAGTCTTCTGTGCCTTCCTTCTGGCAGGCAATGGTCCACACAACTGCTGCCCCTGACATTGCACTAGGCCAGCCAGAGGGTGACACCTACAACAGCTACAGAGGCATAGCATAGAAGCTCCTCCCTGTGTGTTCAGCCTACTGGACCTAGCAGTAGAGGTAAGCACTGCAGCCAGGAAAAGAGAAAGAGGTTTTTCCTCCCAGCAGGCACCAGTGCTGTTCAACTGCAACCCCTGCCATTGCTCCAGGTGCCCCACAGCCCCAGAGTAGAGCTTCTAGGCTCTAGAGGGTGCTGCTTACACAAAGTTATTATTCCATAGTAATTACTAGAAATATGAAATGGCAAAAAAAAAATTTGTACAAACAAGAATACACTAAACACCAGAAAGAGGGTGAAGTGAAACAAAAATCACCAATCTTGAAAAACATTTCAAAATAAAAATCATAAACATGCTCACAGAGCTAAAGAAAAATATTCAAGATCTCAGGGAGTACTTTAAGAAAGAGATGGAGACTTTGAAAAATACAGTATCTGAAAAAAAATATAAAATGGCAGGATTAAAAGGTAGATTAGTTGAGGTAGAGAAGAGAGTAAATTAAATAGAAATTAGAGAACAGGGAGAACAAGCAGCTGAGGCACAGAGAGAAAAAAGCCTCTCTAGGAATTTAAAGAATAATAAGAGAACGGTACAACCACTTCAAATGGAATAATATTGTCATTATAGGGGTACCAGAAAAAGAAGGGAGAGAAGAAGGGATAGAAAGTCTCTTTGAAGAAATGATTGCTGAAAAATTCCCAAATCTGGGGTAGGAAATAGTCTCTTAGGTCATAGAAGTGTACAGATTTCACAACACAAGGGAACCTAGGAAGACAACACCAAGAAATAAAATAATTAAAATGGCAAAGATCAAGGACAAGGAGAGAGTATTAAAAGCAGCTAGAAAGAGAAAAAAAATCACATATAAAGGAAATCCCATCAGGCTATCATCAGACTTCTCAGCAGAAACCTTACAGGCCAGAAGGGAGTGGCATGATGTATTTAAAGCAATGAAACAGAAGAGCCTCCAATCAAGAATACTCTACCTGGCAAGATCTCTACAGTGCATTTTAAAGGGAATGCTATAGATGGAAGTGCTCCAAAGGCTAAATAGCTGTCACCGGAGAAAATAAAACCACAGTAAAGGAAGTGTACCAATTAATTACTAAGCAAATGCAAAAGTAAATTAACTACGCACAAAGCCAATCAAGGAATATACAAAGAGTACAGAATAGGACACCTAATACATAAAGAGTGGAGGAAGAAGAAAAAAGGGAGAAAAAAAAGAACCTTTACACTGTGCTTGAAATAATGTAATAAGTGAGTTAAGTTAGAATGCTAGATAGTAAGGAAGCTGCCCTTGAACCTTTGGTAATCACAAAACTAAAGCCTACAATGGCAATAAGTACATATTTATCAATAATCACCCTAAATATAATGGAGTGAATGCACCAAAGACACTGAATTACAGAATGGATGAAAAAACAAGACCCATCTATATGCTGCCTTCAAGAGATATACTTCAAACCCAAAGACATATACAGACTAAAAGTGAATGGATGGAAAAACGATATTTCATGCAAATAAGGGAGAAAAAAAGCAGGAGTTGCAGTATTTGTATCAGACAAAATAGACTTCAAAACAAAGAAATTAACAAGAGACAAAGAAGGACATTACATAACGATAAAGGAGTCAGTCCAACAAGAGGGTATAACCATTATAAATATCTATGCAACCAATATATGAGCACTTAAATATGTGAAAGAAATACTAACAGATTTGAAGGGGGAAATAGAATGCAATGCATTCATTTCAGAAGGCTTCAACACACCATTCACTCCAAAAGAGAGATTAACTGGACAGAAAATAAGTAAGAAGACAGAGGTACTGAACAACACATTAGAACAGGTAGACCTAACAGACATCTACAGAACACTCCACCTAAAAGCAGCAGGATACACATTCTTCTCGGGTGTACATAGAACATTTTCCAAAGTAGATCATATACAAGGCCACAAAAAAGAGACTCCATAAATTCAAAAAGATTGAAATTGTGCCAACCATCTTCTCGGATAGCAAAGGTATAAAGCTAGAAATAAATTATGCAAAGAAAACAAAAAAGCCCACAAACACATGGAAGCTTAATAACATGTTCCTAAATAATCAATGGAACAATGAACACATAAAAACAGAGATCAAGCAATATATGGAGACAAATGAAAACAGTAACTCAACACAGCAAAATCTGTGGGACGCAGCAAAAGCAGTTGTAAGAGGAAAGTATACTGTATTCCAGGCTTACCTCAAGAAAGAAGAACAATCCCATATGAACAGTCTAAACTTACAATTAATGAAACTAGAAAAAGAAGAACAAATAAGGCCCACAGTCAGTAGAAAGAGGGACATAATAAAGATCAGAATGGAAATTTTAAAAATTGAGTAGACTAAAACAATAGAAAGAATCAATGAAAGCAGGAGCTGGTTCTTCAAGAAAATAAACAAAATAGATAAACCCCTAGCCAGACTTATCAAAAAAAAAGAGAGTCTACACACATAACAGAATCAGAAATGAGAAAGTAAAAATCAGTACAGACACCACAGAAATACAAAGCATTATTAAAGAATACTATGAAAATTTATATGCTAACTAACTGGATAACCTAGAGGAAATGGACAACTTTCTAGAAAAATACAGCTTTTCAAGGTTGACCCAGGAAGAAACAGAAAATCTGTATAGACCAACTACCAGCAATGAAAATGAACTGATAATCACAAAACTCCCAGATCAGATGGTTTCACAGCTGAATTTAATCAAACTTTTAGAGAAGAACTAATACCCATTCTCCTTAAAGTTTTCCAAAAATTAGAAGAGGAGGGAATACTTCCAAACACATTCTATGAGACCAGCATCACTCTGATACCAAAACCAGATAAAGATATCACAAAAAAGAAAATTACAGACCAATATCCTGATGAACATAGATGCAAAAATACTCAACAAAATATTAGCAAACCGAATTCAAACATTAATCAAAAAGATCATCCAACATGATAAAGTGGGATTTATTCCAGGGGGCAAAGATGGTACAATCTTTGAAAATCCATCAACATCATGCATCACATCAACAAAAAGAAGGACAAAAACCACATGATCATCTAAATAGATATGAGAAAGCATCTGACAAAATTCAAAATCCATTAATGACAAAAACTCTCAACAAAATGGGTATAGAAGGCAAGTACCTCAACATAATAAAGGCCATATGTGACAAACCCACAGCCAACCTCATACTTAACAGTGAAAAGCTGAAAGTTTTTCCTCTAAGATTGGGAACAAGACAAGGATGCCCACTCTCTCCATTTTTACTCAACATAGTACTGGAGGTCCTAGCCATGGCAACCAGACAACACAAAGAAATAAAAGGGATCCAGATTGGTAAAGAAGAAGTTAAATTGTCACTGTTTGCAGATAGTATGATATTGTACATAAAAACCCCTAAAGAATCTACCCCAAAACTACTGGAACTAACAGCTGAATTCAGCAAAGTGGCATTATACAAAATCAATAAACAGAAATGTATTGCATTTCTATATACTAATGATGAACTAGCAGAAAGAGAAATCAGGAAAACAATTCTATTCACAATTGCATCAAAAAGAATAAAATACCTAGGAATAAACCTAACCAAGGCAGTGAAAGACCTATACCCTAAAAACAACAAGATACTCATGAGAGAAATTAAAGAAGTCACTGATAAATGGAAATACATCCCATGCTCATGGACAGGAAGAATATATATTATCAAAATGGCCATCCTGCCTAAAGCATCTACAGATTCAATGCAATTCCTAACAAAATACCAACAGCATTCTTCAATGAACTAGAAAAAATAGTTCTAAAATTCATATGGAACCAGAAAAGAGCCCAAATAGCCAAAACAATCCTGACAAGGAAGAATAAAGATGGGGGCATTATGTGCCCTAACTTCAAGCTCTACTCCAAAGCCACAGTAATCAAAATTCTTTGGTACTGGCACAAGAACAGACTCATAGATTAATGGAACAGAATAGAAAGCTTAGATATAAACCCACACATATATGACCAATTAATATACAATAAAGGAGCCATGAATACACAATGAGGAAAAGACAGCCTCTTCAACAAATGGTGCTGGCAAAACTGGACAACTACATGTAAGAGAATAAGACTGGGTTATTGTCTAACTCCA
The DNA here is from genome assembly GCF_030020395.1 of Manis pentadactyla. Taxonomy (NCBI): domain Eukaryota; kingdom Metazoa; phylum Chordata; class Mammalia; order Pholidota; family Manidae; genus Manis; species Manis pentadactyla. The sequence continues at coordinate 94,656,472 of NC_080030.1, read as the reverse complement.
TATACAAAAGTTAACTTGAAATGGATCAAAGACCTGAATGTAACTCATGAAACCATAAAATTCATAGAAGAAACTATAGGCAAAAATCTCTCAAATATAAACATGAGCAACTTTTTCCTGATCACATCTCCTTGGGCAAGGGAAACAGAAGCAAAAATGAATAAATGGGACTACATCAAGCTAAAAACCTTATGTACAGTAAAAGACATCATCAGCAGAACCAAAAGGCATCCTAGGGTATGGGAGAATATGTTCGTACACAACATAAGGGGTTAACATCCAAAATTAATATAAAGATCTCACACGGCTCAAAACTCCAAAAGCAAATAACACAATTAAAAAATGGGTGGAGGATCTCACCTGATACCTCTCCAAAGAAGAAATTCAGATGGCAAAAAGGCACATGAAAAGATGCTCCACATCGCTAATTATCAGGGAAATGCAAATTAAAACCATCATGAGATATCACCTCACACTAGTTAGGATGGCCAACATCCAAAAGACAAGGAACAACAAATGCTAGTGAGGATGCAGAGAAAAGGAAACCCTCCTACACTATTGGTGGGAATGTAAATTAGTTCAACCATTGTGGAAAGCACCATGGATGTTCCTCAAAAAACCAAAATAGAAATACCATTGGACCCAGTAATTCTACTCCTACAAATTTACCTGAAGAAAACAAGATCCCTAATTCAAAAAGTCATATGCACCCCTATGTTTATTACAGCACTATTTACAATAGCCAAGATGTGGAAGCAACCTAAATGTCCATCAACACATGAATGGATATATAAGATGTGGAACATATACACAATGGAATATTATTCAGCTATAAAAAAAGAAAATAAATCCTACTATTTGTAACAACATGGATGGAGCTAAAGAGTATTATGCTCAGGGAAATAAGCCAGGTGGAGAAAGACAAGTACCAAATGATTTCACTCATTTGTGGAGTATAACAACAAAGCAAAACTTAAGAACAAACAGCAGCAGACTCACAGACTCCAAGAAGGGGCTAGTGGTTACCAAAGGGGAGGGGTTGGCAAGGGTGGGAAGGGAGAGAGGGAGAAGGGGATTGAGGGGCATTATAATAAGCACACACAATATAAGTAGGTCATGAGGAAGGCAGTACAGCACAGAGAAGACAAGTAATGACTCTATAGCATCTTACTACGCTGATGGACAGTGATTGAATGGGGTCGGGGGTGGGGGGTACTTGATAATACGGGTGAATGTTGAAACCACAGTTACTCATGTGAAACCTTCATAAGATTGTAAATCAATGATACCTTAATTTTTAAAAAAACATGAAATATATATAGTGTTGTAATCTAGAGGAAGGAAATTTCCTTAACCTGATCAAAGGCATCAATCAAAAATCTATAGCAATCAGCAATCTGTCACCAAACTAATACTGAGGTCAGACAAAAGACAAGAAAGCTTTCTATCCAGTTTCTATTCAACATTGTGCTACATATCCTCAATGATGCAATTAGACAAGGAAAAAATAAAAAGTATAAAGATTTGAAAGAAAGGCAAACATAATTGCCTACATAGAAAATTCAGGAGATCCTTTTAGGGTTTTTGAAGAATAGAGCATTCTTATACACCACGATAAACAAATTAAAATTTTTAACAGGAATTAAAAAGCACTTTCAATTATGTAGCAATCAAAAACTAAGAAATGAGATTCAAGACCTTTACGGAAAAAAGTTATAAAATGTGAGGAAAGCACATGTGAAGTACACAAAATATGACCTGAGTAAATACAGCACTACCACATCATAATGGATTAAAAGACAATGTTATAAAGATAGCAGTTCTCCCCAAATCAATCTACTTAGTCAGTGTATTCATTTTAATATGCCTACAGCATTTTTCATGGAACTTGACAGAAAGAAGTGCAAGATATAAAGAATAGCCTAAGATCATTTTTTAAACAAAGTGGGAAAGCAATTTCTAACAGATATTAAGATATATTTTGAAGCTATTCTGCAATATGGTATTGATGCAAAGATATACACATTGATGAAGGAAAAAGAAACACTTTCATATATGGTTATTTTTTATATGACAACTGGCATTACATGTCTATGAAAAAATAAAACACACTGCTCGAAAATTTTTTCTGAGATAGTTATCTATAGAGAAAAAAATAGCAACACACTTTACATCATAAACAATAGTAAATCCCAGTTGAACTAAAGATCTATACATAAAAATCAACACTTTGATCATTTTTGAAAGAAAATGTAGGCATATGCTTTTACCAACTTGGGTTAGAACAGAATTTCCTAGACAAGGTGCCAAAAGCCTAACCCATAATGGGAACAGCAGATACACTGAACTAATTATAAAATTTAAAACATTTTCAAAAAAGATAAGTCATAGACTTGGAACAGATATTTTCAACCCATGTAACCAGTAGATAATTATTATCCAAACATATTTAAAGAACTCCTTCAAATCCTTAATGATACCAGAACTCAGTAGAAGAATAGGCAAAGTATATGAACAGAAGAGCAATCACAAACGGCCAATAAACACATGAAAAAGGCTCTCAGCCCAATGGGTAATAAAATGTAAACAATGATATGCCATTCGCTCCCCTTTCACACCCTCCAGATTGGTAGAAATGTTGAAGTTGGCGAGAATGTGGAGCAATGGAAATTCTTATGCACTGACATGAGGAGCATGAATTCGCCCAACTATTTGGAGAGCAATTTGGCAATATCAAGTAATCTGTTGGTGTTCATACCCTATAAGCCAGGAATTCTTCTGAGTGTTCACTTGAGATATTTTTGAATATTGTATTTAAGGCAATGAGTGTGAAAGCATTCATTTTCTTATTGTTTGTACTTCTCATTGGAAAAAGTAATTATCCATCAACAGGGGAATAGAAACTTACATATGGCATAGGTAAACAATGGTATATGATAAAGTACTTAAAAGGAGCAATACTAGAACATTTAAAATAACCTATCAAAATATATAAACTTCCAAAACATGTTAACAATAGCAAGAGCAAATACATAGTATTTACAATGTGACTTGTGTGGTTACAAGTGTCTCACATACATATTTGACTTATATATTTAATTTTCTTCATATTAATATTTAATATTCACCACAAGCTGAAGAGATTGGTTTATCACAACCCCATTTAATAGATGAGGGAAGAGAGGCATAGAAAGGTGAAGTGACTTACCTGAGGCCTTACAGCTCATTAGCAGTAAAGGAATATTCCAATCCAGTCTAGTTCTTAACTTCATTACTATACCGCTTCTAAGTTTTTTTAATTGTATAGTATGATACCCTTTATATTTATTTTAAGAGCTGCAAAATAATGTCATACAACATTTGGAGATATACAGCTTGTTATAGAACTATAAAAACATACCAGGTTTATAATATAATTTATAATAATATTTTATAATAATTTATCACATAAATACCACATCCTAAATGTTTTCTTCTCTCCATTACCCCTGATTCGAGTCTCTCGCATGCAAAGAAACATGAGGCCATTGGCGGCACCTGGAGACCTGGTGAGGCACTTCCCCTTCAGTTCAGTCCCCTCAGGCAGTGCACAGCTGTGGTCGGGGAAGCAGTCACTGCCAGCCCCAGTGTCGCTGCAGCCATAGTAGAGCGGTCTTTGATATGTCTGCGACTAAAGCAGGAGTGTTTGAAGAGACTAAGAGTGGAGAGAGGTGCGGGTCAAGAAAGGGAGGCGAACGCCACCCCTTCTCAAATCCCGCTTCAGTCCCACCTGTCCCAGCTTTAAATGGGTTTGTGCAGTTGAAACCACCAGTTTGGGCCTCACCACAGGTTCAGCCTACAATGTGGACACTTCAAAGACTTCAAAGGTAGGGGACACCGTACCGTATCTGGAGTGAGCCCAAAAATGTGGGATTTAGCAAAGCTTTCAGAGGGCGGTTCAAGGGCTTGAAGTGATTTCCACTTAAATACACTGTGAGCGAACAAAAAAGAATAAAAAAATAATGGGCCTGAGGAAGGGGGGAAAAAAATCTCATTTTTCTCTCTTGTTAATGCTGTAGAGATATCAATGCTGAGGGCCTGGTGAGATTTTATAAAGCCTGATTCATGAATCTGAGCCAGACTTTCGGCAGCAAAATTCAAGAGGCTCTCCTCTTATACTTTTCTACCCAGTTCCCTTTTTAAATAATTGATAGGTAAAAAGAAAATAAAGGAAAATTTAATAGAAGACTACTCTCTGCCAAGTTGTATGCAAGGGGCGTTTATCTATGTTCTAGCTCAGACTCATAACAACCCTATGAAGTAGTAGTATGTTTGTTTCCCATTTATAAATGAATAAACTGAGGCTTGGAGTGGCTAAGCTAGTTTGCTCCAAAAGGCACAGAACTGAAATCAGTCCCGCTTTTTTGAAACTGCAAAGCTCCTGTCTTTCCACCATGCCACACAGCTTAATGATAATTGAATATGAAAATGGCCTAACCTAAAGAAGCCAAAATACCACAATTACTCTTACTTAAAAAATACTCATTTTAAAATTTATATATATATGATAAAAATGCTTTTTGGATCCCCTGAAAAACTCACTGGGGGTGGATATTGTTTGATTTTGGTTTCCTGCGATATGCTTAGTGATTTCATAAGGTTTTAACTAATGCCCATCAGTAGTAATGGTATGTGTTACAATGGGGGCTTGGGGGCTTCTGAGTCCATTCTCTGAAGGTTTTCTGGCTTCTAGTATTTGGGTTCTAAACAATTAGGAAAACTAGACATGGTTACAGTAAGAGCCTTTCTAATTGAAAAATATACGGTTTTGAAAACCAATTTCTCTACGAACTGCCCTGGCACAATGAATATTGTTTAATTTTCATTTTGAATTAAAGACTTGGAAACCTGAGTAATATAGAAGCTAATGATAAACTGAGCTGAGCAGAGGTTCCTCTGAGAGCCATAGCAATGTATTAAAACAAGAATTATTTTGTACACTGTGCTGTACTTCAACACTGGATCCTCAGCAGACTGCAAAATCGCTTCCCAGATAATGAAATTATAAAAGAATTTTAATTTCATGTTAGAACTTGTATTACAAATTATTAGGAAAAGTAACAGGGGAGAACATAATTTTCAAGCAAATTTCTCCTGTGGATCGCCAAACCGGATGGACTTTTGCTGAGAAGACTTGCAAAAAGTGTTATCAGAGCAGCAGAAATGGCTTAAAATTTTCAAAACATAAGTTCTGTTTTAAGAGCAATGTGAATGTATTTAAATGTCAAGGACATTTAAGGGCTGTGACTCAATTGCACTGAAAAGGATCATTTTCAAAATTATGTTAGATGCACATCACACCATTTTTGGTGCCACAGACACCTTATTTACAGGGACTCCTGAACCAAGGGCGAGCAAATCTTCCCTCAGAATGAGCACTCAGGGCTAAGAATGCGGAGATCACATCTGTGCATTGAGGGACTGATACTGAGCAACCGCACTTCCATGGACTGAATGAGCTTTCCCATCCCCCACAGAGCTGCTTCTCAAAGTGCGCATGATTTCTCTACATAGATTTGAGATTTGGTCTACACGAAATAATTTACAGATTAAAGCATGCTCAGGTTAATGGGGTAAATGGGGTTTCCTCAAAATCTAAGGAAATAGCCAACTGAACTGAAGAATGTTTAGTAGTTTAGTTGCCTTCTAACGGTTGGAATCGTCCCCATCCTTAGGGATTAGAGCTCCTTTGACTCCACACTCAATACCTTTGAGAACAGAGGTGTTCTAGTGACTTCCTCACACCAGGACCAGGCCCCCTCTGGTAGCTAATCGAGAATCATGCTGGCCCATAGGTAGAAGTGCCTGCCGAAATCCCAAGCTGATCCCAGCTTGCTGTACATGTCCTCTCCCACGAAAGGATAAAAGACCGCTTTAAGGGTGCCAAATATATTTCATCAAAATGGTCTTAGTACTCATTAAAATAAAACACTGTGGGACATCAATAAGCATAACTGCTAAATAATATATCATTGAAACACTACAATATCATGGGGTATGTTGAAATATGTTAGATGTTCTAACTGAGAAAAGCACATGTGTATACACCCATTTGTGTGGGTGCATGTATGTATGTACATACACATACATTATATACATTCATGTGTATGTATGTTAAATTCAGCATAATTTGAAGGCTTTGAAAAGCTTCTGAGATGGCAAACCGTCAAGATGGTAAATAAGCTTTCAATGACATAGGGAAATTTAGACTACGGCTTATTCTTTCATTCATTAGACTAAAGAGAAACATTCTACAAAATTACGCATAGCAATTTTCTCTGGAAAACAAATTGGCAACTGACTCATCTCATTTTAAACCTGACTTTACATAAATCTGCTCAACACTAGAACCTACCCGAGACTGGGAAAACAAGTAGAAACATGGAGATAAAAACAAAAGTAATACATTTGGTTCCATCTTGGTTCCGTATTGGGAAATGCATCTACCTTAGAACCCGTGTTTAAATATCAGCAATATAATCACATCTTTAAAATCAGATATTTTATTCCGAATTCAGCTTCAGAGTCTAACCTCCTTTAATGTACCCACGTGTGATGTGAGATCCCCTGGGAATGGGCACTGAAGAATGCTGGCAGTAAGGAGAAGAGCCGGCGGGTTCCTCCAGTTTTCTCCCCACTGCTCAGGGAAAAGCCTCATAGCTCACAAAGCATCAACAGTGATGATGAATGAGGCAGAAGAAAGCCAGGACGCTGGAGCCAGAACGATTTCCAGCAGGGCCTGTGGGACCTCGGGCACGTGACCTTCCCTTTCTAAGCTACAATATCCTTACTCTGGAGCAGGAACGACCTCAGTGCGCTCGGCTAGAAGACGAGAGCTAACGTGCAAACCTCTCAGCCTCACAGTGCACTGGCACATGGGAAGCATGCAAATGCTGAGTCGTTCTTGCCACTGTTTCCATCATTCTATCAGTCATAATTATATACATTTCTTTTGCAACATACGTACATCCAGGTAGTTGACTAGATGAAAGAAATAAACACATTTATGGAAGGGGAATCTTTAAGACCTTTTGTTTCATCCTCACTGCATTTTTCCTTTCCCTAGTCAGACGGTGCCTCTGTATGTCCTTTGTTATAGGACTGAGAGCGCAAGTGAACTAAAAACATCTCTTGGCCCCTCCTGGCTTTTAGTTTCAAATGACTGAACTCATAGCATGCTTTCTCAACGATTTTCTAAAATTAGACAGGAAACTGAGAATCCTACAATCTGTGTCCTTCTTCTGCAGGCGCCCTAGGAAGGTCTCAGGACCTCAGAGAGCAATAACTGAATGGGACCCCAAGGGAAGCTGGTTTGGGGATTCCAGGCTCAGCAGAGAACTGAACTTGGCCTGGAACCAGGAGAACCACCATTTTTGAGAAGCATGAGAATATCAGGTGGACCAGTGCGGGCCTGAACATGTTGCTACATGTAAAACTCTGGGGTCTCTTATCACCCTACTCAGGAAGAGGGGCCCAGCAATGGGTCTGCACTGAATTCCCAAGCCACCTTGGTGTGGCGGGAGCTCAGAGTAACACTTTTCAGGGTTTTGAAAAAGAATATGGCATTACTGGCACAGTTGAGTATGTGTATATGTGCACACACATGCACACACATATATGCATATGTACATATACGTGTGCACACACATATACATTAAGGGGAGAAAAGTTTATCCTCACTTGATACATCTAGCAGATGATGGAATTCTTAGAGACTGAAGTGAATAGAGGACAGGTAACAACCCTATCTATTCTGCACAATATCCATACAAACTAGAATTAAGCTGATCTAACTTCCAATGAAGTTTTCCCCTTCACACTACTGCATTTAAAAATATCATATCTCAGAGGGCTCAGTAAGTCGATTGCTTATTGACTTTCCAGTAGGTCCATATAGTGTAATGAGTCTTTATATCTCCATTTTTAAATTGCTTATTGGATTTTTAAGATTAAACAAAGCATATGAAAAAAATTACAATGTTGGAAATTGGGAGAATTGGTCAAATGAGTACATTACTATCCTATCAAAACTATATTTAAACTTTCCAGAATGCAAATTAAAGCACTACAAAGGTTGCTTTTAAAAAGTTTCTTAAAATAAGCAGTTCTTTATAAATTGACTATCTTTTTACAATTTTGTTTACTATAATATGAACTTCTATCCCCATATAAAAGTCTAATGGCTTCCTCTGGATTAGGCAATAAAGTCAGTCCCAACTTGAATGAATTTATGCTATTATATGCCTCATAATGAGACTTTCCCCCAAAATTAAAAATAGCTGCAAAAGATGGGAACCTTTGACTATGACACAGTGTAATCAGAATCCTATAGAGGCAAATATCATACAGGATAATGGTATGCCTCTGTTTAAAATACTTCTATGGTTTCCTATTATTCTTAGGCTAGAGACCAGTGTTTTGAATAGAGCCTACAAATTCCAGACTGGCCTTGGCCCCTGCTTACCACACCAGCCATATCACACGCCACTCTCCCACCTGCTGTCAGTCTCCACGTGCTTTGTTTTCTTAGCTGGAGCACCCGTCTCTGGCCACCTGGCTCTCTCACCTAGCTAACTACTTCCCGTTCCTTCTCCTGTCCTCTACAGTCTTCAACAGAGCCCTTCCCCCCTCCATAACACTCACTCTTCATGCAATCGATTGTTCTGTGTTTGACTTCCTACAGTGGTTTATTTATTCACCATTGCATGGAGCCCTAGCTTTGAGCACCAGTGACTCAGAATCATACCTGTTGAAGGAATGACTGGCTTCAGCATGACACCTGAGCCCAGCTTCCCTGTCCCAGCAGGTGTAAGGCCCTCTCTTCCACCACTACAGAGACAAAGTGAGGAAACTTTCCTCCTCACAGTGAGATGAAAAGAATCTCACTTCTCACCCTGATGATTTTTCATGAGTTGGATAGGAACTCATTCCTGTTTTCCCCATAAATATCAAATATGATAGTTGTTTCAGGAAGATTTTTTTTCCCACCCAACCAGCTTAGATGAATAATAATTTGCAAATGATATATTTGATAAGGGTCTAGTATGCAAAATACATACTGCCCACATACAATAAAAAAATAAAAAGATAAATGACCCAATTTAAATACACATTTCTCCAAAGAAAATACACCTAAATGGCCAGCAAGCAAGCACCTGAAAGGATGGCTAACATCACTGCTCATTGGAGAAATGCAAATCAAGACCACAATGAGATGCCACTTCTCATCCTACTAGGATGGTTATAATAAAAAAAACAGACAATAACAAGTGTTATTGAGGATGTGGAGAAATTGGAACCCCCATTGATTTCTGATGGGAACATAAAGTGGGGGAGCTGGTTTAGAAACCAGTTTGGCAATTTCTCAAACAGTTAAGCATAGAATTACTATGTAGTGTGGGTTGAATTCTGTCACCACACCCCCAGATTCATATGCGGAAACCCTCACCCCCAGTACCTCAGAATGGGGCTGTATTTGGAGATGGGGCCTTCAAAGAGGCGATTTAAGGTGAAATGAGGTCATGTGAGTGGATCCAAATCCAACATAGCGGTGTCCTTGTAGGAGGAAATAGGGACACAGACAGAGAGACACCAGATGTTCACAGAGGCACGACCATGGGGAGACACAGCGAGAAGGTCACCATCTAGAAGCCAAGGACGGAGGCTTCAGAAGAAACCAAACCTGCTGACACCTCAATTTCAGACTTCATGCCCCCAGAACTGTGAGAAACAAATCTCCAAATCTCCATTGTTTTAAAAGGCAAAGCAAAGCAAAACAAAACACAAACAAAAAAAAACTTTTATTAAGACTTAGGAATTTTCTTCTATCCCCTACATCATTTTCGTGATAAAAATTCCCCTTGGAAAACAATAGTACTGTGAAAATGCTTCGTGTACAAGACACAGAGCACAGCATAACGAATGTGATGAGGCTGTATGATGCCCTAGTACAAAGCCTTTTTTTGGTAACCAAATCACCTTTATAGAAATTCTAGAATCAAGGAATCTATATTTGCCAGAACAAATGGCCCAGAGCTTGAATAAACTACATAAATCAGAATATAATCAGTTTTCACTCTGCCCGTTTATTGCTTCTGATGAAATTCTCTTAGAGTGCTACTGAATTTGCCATCATCTGCCATACCTGAAATAAAATGATAAAAAAATTCCCTAAATACTATTTGAAATGCATTTTAATATAGGGTCTATTTGGCTAGTGCTCTATATTCCATGTTTATGTATTTATTTTCACAGGTTTCTTTGCTTATTTGGCACAGGTTAGTTCAAATTGTACTTGTAAAACCTAAGATAGACAAATGTTTAGGTCACATTTTTTTCTGGTCTTTTATACTGCTCTGTTGTAGCTGTACAATGAAACTAAAGGAGACCTGGTTTGAGTAGCTATGACAATTTCTATTCATTTATGCCAAGTTCCACATTTTATTTATCTCCTTGCTATCACCCAAATACAGGCTCAATTCATTAAAAAAAAAAAATGGTCTTTGTGCCACCTGGATGAGTCCATTCTTCTGGCAATATAAAATTAACTCCCAAGTTCCCTCTGCTTTTGTCTTCACGATTTTTTGTTTCTTTGTGTTCTTCAGTTGTATTTCTTTGCTTAGTGAATGGGGGAAAATACGTAAGAATTCAATTTGTGAATTCTGAGTCTCAGGTCCTCAGGGGGCCTCTCTCTGCCTCAGGTTCCTTAGACCAAGCAATAAAAATTCTCCATGAGGTGGATGTCTCGGTACCGTATGAAACGGCCTCTTTTCTCTTAGCCTTAAATTAGAGAATTATAAGAGTCAAGTTAATTTTCATTCAGCCTTATCTGTTTGTAGTGGAACAGTTCAAATTTAAAACCATTTTTCTTTTTGCAAGTCTCAAATGAATTATATTTCAGTGTGTCAGAGTATGCAAGTGGAAGAAAAGTAAAGTGACAATTGATTGTGTCATGTAGCCAACAGATAGCAGAGATTTACCCTCTCTGGTAGAGACCCAGGCTGAGGCCATGTAATATGATAACTGACCTATCATGAGAACCAGAACAAGGCTGGTTTTGTAAATCAGGATGCCCTTGCCTGAGGGAAACAGTGCCTATCTGCATAGTAAGGTTCCCCCAGCCTGTCTGGTACAGCTATCTTCCAGAGACACAGCCAGGACTTCTAGTGAAGAGATATTCCATAAACCCATTGTAGCTGCTTTCCTAAAACAGGCAGTAAGTGTGTCCACAGAGAATCTTCTGAGAGAACTGCTAGGAGGTTTTTTGACCTATGATGTGGAAATGTATTCTTAACAAGTTTGCGTCTAAGTAAAACCTACATTAGTTTGTATATTTCTGGCATTTCAACCGGCTACTTAAAGTTGCACAAGTACTTCTGAGTATGAGAATAGTTGCAGGAATCTGAGAGGTTGAATAAAAGAAATGAGTGAGAAAGAGAAGTAGGTATCAGGGGCCAGGTCTGCCAATGAAGCTTCAATAGACCCATAAGTTGCCTAACATAACAGTAAGCTGAGAAAAGGAGCTAAGGACTTAAGATGCCAGAGGATGATTAAGCTAATTAAGATGCAATGTCTTTGGGAGCGAGCACGTCAAAAAAACGTGCAGAGGTTATTTTTGGCTTCTCCTTGCTCCTTGTGCTATTTCTATGCCCAGTTATGTTTGTTTCATGGATAGGGTTTCATCAGTTATAACCCATATATTTATTAAAATCTGAAAAAATGAGATTACCTAATTCTAGACCTTGATTAGAGTCCAGACCTCTTGAAATGCAGCACGACATCACCACCTAGTGTCCAAAACCTGAAACTTCAGTCAGATGTCACTGACCTATAAACATTGGCAGGGGCCTCAGGAAGACACCATTATTCCATAGATAAGGGAACTGAAATTCTGAGAGCTGAAGTGATTTATTGGCTTGTGCCCCCAAAGGCTGCGAGAAAATAAATCTCTGGACAATCAGACCAATACCGGTGATCCAAACCCAGTTCAGTGACAAGCGAACATAAAGCCATTCAGTATTCATATGTTCTCAATGACATCCTGGAATGTGGTAGAAGGAACAGTGACAAAGGGAGAAGATCCTCTTTTTTGTGAGCCTTCCCGTCTAATCAACAGATCTGCCCACAAGTTAGAATACATAAAGGACCGCTGGGATGTTATCAAACATGGGCAACCAGTTAGAAGGAACTTAAATAAACATAGATGTAATTAAATAAGCATCCAACTTGTCACTGAAGAGAGTGAAACAATACAAGTATTAGGCTAAGGGCAAGTTATTTCCCAAAGGGCTTTTTGTTTCATAGCCTACAAGATTCAGTACATCAATATCAAAGGAAATGTGTACCTAACCCACATTCAATATTTTGCTTACAAGTAAAAATAAAATTTTTGAGTATTTGTTTATCTTCACCAGCTGTTCTATTTCATCTAAGCATTCAAAAGATGCATCTTAATAGGAATGCAAAATAATGACTATGGTGATTTCAGTAACTTCCATTATGCTGTAAATTGCCTGTAAAAGTCACATTTTAGACCCTCATCAGCCTGGTTTACAGACACTCGGCCTCTATCATCTATGAATCCACATTTAGTGCATATCTATCAGCCGCCGTGGGAGACTGTGGCTGAGTTTGGAGAAAGTGAGAAAGCACTTGAGTAGGGTTCCCTTGTCCACCTCCCTCACAGATCCAGTATCAAGCAGAGTAACTGTAAATCTCCACCCCTGCTTTCACCAAAGACCTTCGCCCTCCTTGCTTCCGGCTGCTCCCGGGTTATCAGCCCCTCACGTTCGGTACAAACGGGGGAGGCAGCTAACGATGCTAGTAACGCCTATGGCACCTGCTGTACTTTTGATTCCCTGTGCCTTAGCTGACCATTTCTGATAAAACCCCTGCCAGCAGAGCCCTAGCTTGGCTGGAGTCCTGTCAGAGCCTCTGCTGCCCTTCCTGCCCCAGTTCCACGCTTGCCTGAGGGTTACAAGGTTTTAATCAAAGGCATAAAGTCAGGATTCTCCAGAAGGGGTAGGGAGTTTATCAGAATCACTTAGGGAGACTTTCCTAATTAGAGCCCCCCACATGCCTCATCTTTTCCTTGCAGAGGTAGTGTTTCGTAACCCTCAGGTATGTTGGGGAGGGAAAAACAAAGTTGAAATCCACTGGCTTCAAGCAATGAGAGTGGTGAGGTTAATCTTCTTTTGATTCAGATGGAAAATACTTCAAAAAAGGGAAATGAAACCTTGTCTCCTAAGGATGAAACTATAATAAAACCTTAATTAATTTGGACCCCATTAATTCAAAACGTGTGATAATTAGAAAAATGGTTAGGTTAAAGTTTACCTTTCCTCTAGCTGGGGGAACAGTGGCTGAAGATTACTTTCCTGTACCTAGGAAAAATGAATTTTCTAAGCAAATTAATATCTCCAAAGAGGAAAACATTTAACTGATTGAAGAAGTAGTTTTCAGACAATTTAGGTACATTTAACAGATAAACAATTGCTATTGTAATTATAAATCATCTCCTTCTAGTCATTAGAACAGACTCCCCCAAGGGCCTTTCTAGGCAGCACTCAAAGAATATAAGTTATCTAAGGAGGTAAAGAAATTACATTTCTTTCAAACTTTCCACAAGTCTGACTAATGTTCCTTCCAATTAGGCCAATTCTTTGGCTTTACTGAATGCCACCTACTAATGAACTCAGAAAGCAGCCCTATCATCTCATACTGCTTGCGTTTTCAGCCATCAGATGGTATCTAAATACATTCAGGTCCTCATTTCAGCAAAAAGCAAATAGACAACACTTACAAAAAGGTAGGAAGCAAGGTTGGAAGGGGCCTAGCTTTGCAATGTAGATATGCAACGGTTCAGTATGAATATATTGGTTTAAAAATATACATCAGTGTTTCCTCTAACGTGTTTCAGTTCCATAGCTTATGAAAAGGTGTTATTTGGGGTATGGGTTTGTGGGGAGAAAAGGGGAGAGAGAAGCTCTGTGGTCAAGATATCTTGGGAAATGATGGTTTAAACAAATGTAGCTCTGGAGGGAAGAGGGGGATTCCCCAGCTGGGACAAGTTCCCTTTGAATCTGGTGAAACTGGAGCAAGGCCAGGGGAAGGACAGGTTGGGTAAAAGGGGTTCGTTCATTTCTCAAGCTGGCTCGCGTTCCGTCGCCAAGCCCTGCACCGTCTGTCCTCTCCTGCCATGGCGGGCATTCTCTTCCCCCGGCCGCCCCTTCCAGGAGGAACTCTGTGGGTAGGTCCCGGGGACTTGGAAACACCAGAACAATTAGGTACCAGGAATGGGAGGGAGGAGAGAATGGCCATTTCCTCCCCACCCCTGGCCCTTGACGGACCAGAGGCTCTGCTGTGGTAAACATCCGTTGGAATGTAAACAGACTAAGGCCAGGTGGAAAAATCTGGAAATTCTGGGTGAAAACTTCCATTTACCCCACAGCAAAGTTAAGCAGTTGCCTTACTGAACATGTTCTAAGAAACTTTCCTAAGCAGAGGACATCTGTTGCCAAGAGAGCAGTGTAATACTTTCTGTAGTTACTTTAAAAGGGAATCCTTTCCTCACGGAGCAACTGAGATCATTATGCCAATGCTCCAATAACACTCTTTGGAAAACACCAAACCCAAAATTGTGTAGCAATTAATGAATATCCTCAGAATTCTAATAGTTAGCTAATGTTTTCTGTTGCCTAATTATTTCTACCCAGTAAACAGAAATATTAACAGAAGTTTACCCCATATTATTATATTCATCCACTCTATTCCATTTGAGTTTCTTACAATCGCTGGCTGTACCTTGAGGCTTTATGAGTTGAAGTTTCTGTGGTTTGATTTAAAATATTTTAATTAAATGAAGCTTTCTGCCCCAAGGCCTTCTAAAGCAATTTTCAAAACCTCAGAAACAAACAAATAAATGTGATAACAATGGTGTTACCACTGACAAACCACAACCGTTTCCAGGCTGTCATTTCTTGCTCTGCTTTACTATGCATAAAAGTATTTTATTTCAAATGACAATAAAATTGTAGAGTTAGGTAACGTAGTACCAAAGATAGGTGCCCTGGGCATGGTGGGAAATACAAAGCTCAATACAAAATACCTTCAGCCACTGGAGAAGTCACTGAACACAGGGGTGGTTGTGCCTGCGTATTACCTCTAACGAGGGTCATCAAAATTAGACTTGGAACTACGTCATCTCCACTAGGGTGGAGAGTTCTTTCCAATTTCCCCTCAAAGTGTTCTGCTTTCATTTTAGGAGTACTCATACGCATTTTTATGTTGTTTTTGGAGGGGCTTAACAAGGGTTTGAGGAGCTACTTTAGCAGAGTTTTCTCAAAGTGTAGACCCAGAACGAGCAGCTTCAGCATCATAGAAAACTTAGAAATGCGAATTCTAAAGCATAAGTGTTAGAGTCATAAAAACCTAACTTTGATATTATTTCACCTTTCTAAGCCTTAGTTACTTATCCATAAAATGATATTTAAAAATAAAATTACCTACCTCAAAGGGTTGCTTTAAAGAAAGGAAAAATGAGATGATACATGTAAAACACTTTCTACAGTGCCTGGCAGTATAACTTGGAGACAGAGCAAACATGTAATTTCCAGCCCATCAGGAAAAGGGTAGCCGTGATCAAGGGAGAAAATAAATCTATCTTTTCCCTATAATGAAAGATGAAGTTCATTATTGAATGACTAGCTTGGTGCAACATGATACACTATGAACCCTTTCCAGCTGTGCCCCCAAATTTTGGTCAGTGTTTGAAATTGGTCTTTGCCACTCCAGCATATAAGCATTTTCCACAATGGCTGTCGGGCGGGACATTCTGGCGAGGGGGTCACGTGGTTCCGTAAGAACACAACTACAACTTGCTGTAAGGTAAGAGACAGCACCTGCATTTGCCCAAGAAAGATCTTTATTGACTGAACTGGATGAGAAGCGCAGCCAGGACAGGGAAAGGTGCCAGGGGCTGAGGAGCAATGACAATGAGCACCCACCAGTGCCAGGGGCCATGACCTCTCCGGGGATTGGTTCACTGAGCCTTCTGAACACCCCTGAGAGAGGTCCTCCTCTCCTTCCTCATTTTACAGATGCAGAACCTGATGACTAGAATCATGAAGTAATGGGCCCAGTCACGGAGCCAGAGATCCCTCCACCACCTCTCCCCGCGCCACTAGCCCTGCATCCCTGGGGTGCCATCACCAACGCTGGGCCAGTATCGTTGCACTGTGGCAGTGACTGTGTTGAAATTATTGCTGAATTGCTTAGTTTTGTTTTGAGCTTTTCAATTCCCTCAAGTACACCACTAACATTTGTAATATCTCCAAAATGTGCCAGGAAAACAAAAAAAATGATTAAGCACCACCCGGCTAGATTTTAATGATAAGTTTCTACTCAGGCATTCTGCCCCTGTGCTGGCCCTTGGAAACCGTATAGCAAAGCTTCGGCCTCCTTTGATCCCGTCTTCCACTAAAATGAGTTTCTCTAGAGCGGGCTTCAAAGTCATATTTGTATTCTACCTTGAACGCCTACAGTGAGCCAGAGTCTCATTTCCCGACTTCCCCTTTGGAGTTCTCCCTGTGGCTTCCGTTTCCTGCTTCCTCAGTCTGAATTCTTAATTGGCCTTATGCCCCCCTTATCACCTCTGGCCCCGCTGGTAACCGATCCTTCAGGAAAAGCCTCAGTTGTAGGAGAGTAGAGAGGGCTCCCCTTCCGTTTGCTAGGACAACCCAGGGACTGCAGGCCTGCGCTCCGGGAATCAATTGAACCCACACAGCTTAGTGCTTCTGCAGCTCTTGGGCCCCCCACCAGCTTTTCCAATATCATCCTATCAGTTCCCTTCTGATCCAATCCATTACATTAAACTGAAGTATACTTCATTTATTAGCTGCTCTTTTAAAATTCTGTTAGACGAGGGGAACGGAAAAAGGCAGAATGAAAAATGCTCAAAAATGGAAATTTCGGTCATTTTAGGAAAAGGGTGTTGAAGTCTGGGTACTTGAGGGGTTTCATTATATACTTCAGAGTAAAATTAACACTATTTCTGGGTTTTATTCATGCCTTTTGAAATACAAATCCATGCTGGCAGCATCCCGTGTCCTACTCTTAGTAAGCTCGCATTTAAGACTGATTGATCCTCTTATCTTTCACTGAGACTTCTTGGCCTTTGAAGAATATTTCCTGTGTCATTAAGATTTTCATTTCCAGTTCTTGAAATAGACAGCAAACATCACTTTTCTAGTTTTATGGGACAGTTGGGCCCTTGTCATTAGCAAACACTTCAGGTTTATGAACTGACATTTTATTCAGGAGGGTATCAGAAGAGCTAATTACGCTGCATCTCCTTGCCTTAGAGCTGTTGTGGCCTTGGTAGAGCGGCTCCTGCATTCAGAACTTTGCGAGTTGAGTTGGGCTGTTCTCACGCCAAAGCAATCCCTAAAATACAGTGTAAATAGTTTAGTTAGGCTCCTCGGCAGTATTGCTGCCTAGGCATCCACTTTTTGTGGCCGAAAGGCTTGCAAGGGGCCTTAAACTGACACCAGCCCTTTCCTGCAAGTCCTAGGTAACAGCCCACAGATGCTAGTTCCTGATGTGACTGTTTCAATAGCCCCTGTGATCAATCATCTCCCCTACTCTCAGGGCCTTTCCCTTGTGCACCCTTAGATAAGACCCCCAGGGAGCTTACCAAAACCCCGCCCATTTAGGTTTGAGCTGACCAATCCAGCCATAGTCCAAAATCCCCAAAGCCCTCCACCCATGAACACTAATAAAGGCATGTGCCCGAGGTCCTGCCTCATCCTCTCTCTGCACTCTGCCTTCACCTCCCCAGGGGGCCCCTCAAGGACTATGAGTAAAAAACTTCTGTATTTCAATTTCTCTTGTGGCTTTTTGTTGAATCGTGGCTCACTATCCAGCACTCTGTGCTCCACTTAACAAATGTTGATTTAACAAAAAGTCACGGCGTGCCTGACATAACTAGAAAAGCCAAGGTCTCTGGGACACTTCTGGATCTTTATCAAAAATACCTCCAGAATTTATCTGCAGAAACAATAAAAAGAGAAAAACAGAGTAAAGTTTTTTTTCCACTTATCTCCCCTTTAATGTAAATAAAAGGTAGAAAATTACATTATCAGGAGAATTTTTTTTCTAGTGCACCTAAGTATTTGGTTTCAAAAAAGCAGCACATACATTGTTAGTTCCAGGAATTTTTCTGTGAAGCAACAGAATGCGGAAACTTTGTTTTAGGAGATTATTTGTCTTAGTTTTGAAACCCACCTTGCACATCATCACAGGGGATTTACAGAATGCTAAACCCCTCCAGTTCTTGACCCAGAAGACATACGAGATTTCTTTATGCTGTAGTTAATGTCATAACCTATGTGTTGGAAGGCATTTCTGACACTTTCTCTGAAACAAAATCCTAGTTCTTCTAGCAAAGCATGAACTGAAGACCTCAAACCTTTGACCATTAGGCAACAGCTGCACTTCTGATGTGCCCTCCTGCTGAGCCTCCTCCATGTGTCTTGAAAAGGAAACCTCAAGCCTCCTAATCCTAACTCCATGTCACCATTCACAAGATTACCAAACCCAGATTTTCCTCATAATCTTCAAACACAAAAGTGGGTATTTTCTACTGAAGCTGGAGATAGGGAAGGACAAACCTGTCCCTCTGTCCATAGCTCAGGCTAAGCAAAGTTCCAATCAGCCTCAGGCAACATCCTGGACAAAACCAGCCAGATCTTTCATTTATCTACCATGACCTCGAGATGGCACAAACGAGAGTCGTGGACTGTTTTCCTTATGGTTCAGGCAATCTGTCTTCCTCATTTCATGTTCACAGTATCCTCTAGTTAACTAGATGGCAGCCCCAACAAGATAGATAGGTGACAGTGTTCCTAAGAAAGAAGGAATTTAAAAAACTTATGCTCTGAAAAACAAAATCAATAAATATTTTTAATGTCAAATCCATGCATTAAAAGGAACATATGAAGTTCACTGAAGTTACGATCCTTCTCTTTCCAGGACTTCTATTTCTGATTGAATTTTTTTTCAATTGTGATTATTATTTTTGTTTTCAGTCACTATTACCTTAGGCCATCAGAGAAAGGTGAAACTCAAGATTTTCAAACGGGAAAAATTTATTGTAGATTCATTTTTCATTATGTCTTTAAATTGATACCTGGTAGATGTGTTTATAATGCCGAGGATTTCGGTAAAGACAGCAGGAGTCTAAATGGCCTCAGAATGTAAAAGTAGAAAAAGTAATCTGTGATTAACTCACATTCCAGAACCTTCCAGCCAGCCAGAGGCTAAGGGGAAAAGTACCTTTCAACTGGAAAGAAAAAAATCAAGGAACAGGAGGCAGGCCATGGTGGGCACTTTTTTTACATGTGTAAAGTCGTGTCAGAATTTAACAATGACCTGTCTGGTAGCATCAACAGGTCTATGAAAAGCCCCTTTCTCCCAACTGCTTCAATTCATACTCACAGCTGGTCATTTATCTTACATGTAGATGCAGTAATTCCCTTACAATTTTAAAAAGTGTGTCTGGCA
The DNA here is from genome assembly GCF_030020395.1 of Manis pentadactyla. Taxonomy (NCBI): domain Eukaryota; kingdom Metazoa; phylum Chordata; class Mammalia; order Pholidota; family Manidae; genus Manis; species Manis pentadactyla. The sequence goes on along the minus strand of NC_080030.1, from coordinate 94,636,873 downwards.
AAGGATTTTTAATAGTTCTATTGAACACTCATTACAGCATTGGAGCTCATTCAGGGGACACCAGCTACTGGTTTCCATTTCAATTGGGTTCTTTTCATTAACCAAGGAGAGGATGGTGGAGCACACCTATCAGGTAAAGTGTCACATTTTGGATGGATGCCTGTGAATTTATACTGATTTAATTATGATTCATATGCAGTACCCTATCTCCTATTAATACCATCTATCTTGCTTTTGACAAAAAGAAATCCAGTAAAAGCCAAAGCATCTATAATCTTTTTGCATTTGAAATGTTTGTTCTTGTTGATGAATCTTTCTCTAGTCAAATGGCATTGTTTTAAAAGAAAGTTTATTTTTTTTTAGCCTATGTTCACTTAGTTTTGCAGAATAGTATCCTGTTGTTGAAGAACTATTCTGGGACAAGGGTTTTTCATGACCTCCGAGAAAAAGGGAGCATGTTATCCTTTCCTCTTAGTATTTCAAGATTTACATGGAATATTTTACTTGAACATTTTTTTCCCATAAGATTCTTTTATCTGTTGTTCCTTCATTATTAACCAATTCTCTATCTTGAACATTGCAAAGAAGTATTTGTGAGGTTTTTGTATCATTCAGACATCCTGATTGAAAAAGAGCACAGTAAGTACTATTTTATATGAAGCTATTTGGATATTTATCTGGTAAGATTATTTCTACTTGCCATTTTATTCTCTAGTCCCATGTATACAGGATCCATTCAAAACCATTTAAAGATTAATTATTGAATTAATGAATGCATATAAGCCCATGGTCCATCAAAAATTATTTTAATGTCACCAAAGAAAAATTATGTAATAGATAGCATGGTCATTCCTGATTTTGCTCCCCCTCACAAGAAGAACAAGATACCACTGAGAGAACCCTAGAAAACAGGGGTAAGGCTGAAGTACCCCCTTGCCCCTCAAAGACCAAGACAGACTACAATCAAAGGGTAAGAGAAGTGGTTACACACTGACAGCATCGCCTTTCCTCCAGGCAGCAAAACATCTTGCAGAGAGGGCTCCTGGGCTTCCAGATCCTCCCTGGGAAAAACCAGCCTCCCCCAGCAGTGTGGGTCACTTTGTGGGAGACTCTACTCTGATCTTGCACCACAAGGATCACAGGGGAATCTGTGAGGCTCAGCCATTGGCAATCTGACTGTGACACAGAAGGTCAGAAGGGCTTGCAACAACCACCACACAGTTTTTGGCAGACCAAGTTTATACCAGCAGTGCCCAAGCAGAAATCCCAACCAGAGGACTTGCTCATCCACAGATCTGAGTCAGTGACACACCCTGACCAGGATACACAGTCGGACATAGATCTGTCTGATTTGAATCCTAAATTAAGTCTGTTAGCCCTAGGGCCGTTTGCCCACATCTAGGCAAGAGGCTGAATCATGGCCATACCCACTGTAGAGAGTGCCTTCCTGTCCCACCTGACCAAAGGCTGGTAACTACACTACTGGAAGCTGTGACCCAGGGAGCTCTAGCTGAGAGGCATGCGGGCAGAGCTGATCACCCCCAGAGTGAAGGAGGAAATGAAGGGGAGACAAAGGCTTCTATGAGGAAGCAAACGCTGAGGGAGTTCACTACCATGCTACCTTACAATAAATGCTTTGGGTGGAAGTAAAAGAATGCTAATTAACATCATAAAAGCACAAGAAAGTAGAGGAAACGGTAAATATATAGTTATGGTAATGTTAATATATAGTCATAATTAAATATGGCAAATGGTAAATGTATAGTGATGGTAAATAAACAGTCATAGTTAAATTTTGCTATGTGGTAATAACAGCACATAACTCACAACTCTAGTTTAGAAGTTAGAAAAAATAACCACAAATACAATCTGTTCTTAGGTACACAATTTAAAAAAACAACAATTAAAACGGCAATACTCTAATATGTGGAGAGAAGAAGTAAAAGTGTGAAGTATACAAATTCTACTAAAGTTTTCAGTTTAAAATAAGATATAATAAGTATAAGATATAGTATTTAAGCTTCATGGGAACCACAAGGGAAAATCTTTTAGTAATAACACAAAATAGCACAATAAAGAAGTCAAATCATACTGATATAAAAAGACATCAAAATACAAAAATAATACAACAGGATAAGAAACAATGAACAATGGATCTATAAAACAACCATACACATGCAGCAACCAGCAAAGTAACAATGTAAGTCCCTACCCCTAAATACTTTAACTGTAAATGGACTAAATTCTCCAGTGAAGACAGAGAATGGCTGAAGGAGAAAAACAAAACAAGATCTAACAATGTGCTGCCTACAAGAGACTCGCTACAGCCTTAAAGACACACATAGACTGACAGTGAAGGAATTGAAAAAGACATGTCAATCAAATGGTAATAACAAAAAAATGCAGAGGTAGCTATACTTATATCAGACAAAATAGACTTTAAACTAAAAATGGTAAAAAGAGACAAAGTCACTATATAATGATAAAAGGGTCATACATCAATATATCAAGAAGATATAACAATTGTAAACATTTATGTGCCACAATGGCATAAAACTAGAAATCTCTAAGAAGAGGAAAACTGGAAAATTCATAAACACATGGAAATAAACAACAATCTCCTGAACAACCAGGGGATCAAAGAAGAAATTAAAGGGGAAATAAAAGTTTCTTGAGACAAATGAAAATGGAAACACAATGTACCAGAACTTTTGGGATGCAGGGAAGCAGTTCTAAGTGGAAAGTTCCAAGCAATAAATACCTACATTATGAAGTAACAAACATCCCAAATAAATAGCTTAATTTTATGCCTTAAGAAAAAGAATACTGAGCACAAAGTTAGCAGAAAAAATTAAATAAAAATAGGCTAGAAATAAATAAAACAGAGACTAGAAGAACAATAAAAGAGATTAATCAAATCATGACCTGGCTTTGGAGGATAAACAAAACCAATTAACCTTTAGGTAGACTAACCAAGGAAAAAAGAGAAAAGACTCAAATCAACAAAAATATAAATGAAGCTGGAGATACTATAACTGATACCACAGAAATCCAAAGGATCATAAGAGGCTACTATGAACAATCATACACCACCAAGCTGGACAATCAAAAATGAATAGAAAAATTCTTAGAAACATACAACTTACCAAGACTGAATCAGGATAAAAAAGAAAATCTGAATAGAACACTAGAACACTTACTAGTAAGAAGATTGAATCAGTAATCAAGTCTCCCAACAAAGAAAAGCTAAGAACCAGATGACTTCACTGGTGAATTTTACCAAAAATTTAAAGAAACATTATCACCAATCCTTCTCAAACTCTTCCAAAAAACCAAAGAGTAGAGAATTCTCCAAAACTCATTTTACAAGGCCAGCATTATTCAGATATTAAACTAGAGAAGAAAATTGCAGGTCAATATTCCTGATGAATATAGATATAAAAATTATCAATAAAACACTAGCAAACCAAATTCAGCAGCACGTTAAAATGGTCATTCACTATGAACATGGGAGATTTATCCCTGGGATAAAAGAATGGTTCAACATATGCAAATCAATCTATGTGATACAGCACATTAATAGAATGAAAAAAAAGAATCATATGAACATCTCAATAAATGCAGAAAATGCATTTGACAAAATTCAATATCCATTCATAATAAAAACTCTTAACCAATTAGGCAGAGAAGGAACATATCTAAACATAATGCAGGCCATATATGACAGGTCCACAGCTAATATCATACTCAGTAGTGAAAGGAGGAAACCTTTTCCTCTAAGATCAGAAACAAGACAGGGGTGCCTACTCTCTATCCCTTTTCAACTGGGAGTCCTAGGTAGAGCAATCAAGCAAGAAAAAGAAATAAAATGTATCAGAATTAGAAAGGAAGAAGGAAAACTGTCTCTATTTGCAAATGACATAACTTTACATGTAGAAAATCTTAAAGATTCAACCAAAAAACCGTCAGATCTAATCAATGAACTCAGTAAAGTTGCAAGGCATAAAATTTACATACAAAAGTCAGTAACATTTTTTACACTAACAACAAAATTTATTTAAGGAAATAAAGAAATTTATATCATTTACAATAGCAGCAGAACAAAAATAAAATACTTAGGAATAAATTTAACTAAAGGGGTGAAAGATCTCTGTGCTGAAAACTATAAAATACTGAGGAAAGAAATTGAAAAAGGTACAAATTAATGGAAAGGAATCTTGTGTTCATGAATTGGAAGAATTACTATTGTTAAAGCATCAGTACTACTAATAGCCATCTATAGACTAAGTGAAATCCCTACCAAGATGCCAATGGCATTTTTTACAAAAAAAAAACACTCCTAAAATTTATATGGAACCACAGAAGATCCTGAATAGCCAAAGAAATCTTGGGAAGAAGAACAAAGCAGTTACACTTCCTGATTTCAATCTACACTGTAAAGCTATAGTAATCAAAACACTGGCATAAAACCAAATAGATCAATGGAACAGAATCAAGAGTCCAATAATGAACACAAGCATACAAAGTCAATTACTATTTGACAAGAGAGCCAAGAATGGTCAATGGTGAAAAGACAGTCTCTTCAATAAATGGTGCAGGGATAACTGGATATTCATGTATAAAAGACTGAAACTAGACCATATCTCACAGCACTCAAAAAAGTTAGCTCAAAATGAATTAAAGGCTTAAATGTAATACCTGAAACCATGAAATTCCTAGAAGAAAAAATAAGAACAAGGATCTTTGACATGGGTATTGGTATTGATTTTTTAAATATGACACCTAAAGTACAAACAACAAAACCAAAAAAAAGTGGGACTACATCAAACTAAAAGGTTTCTACACAGCGAAGGAAGTCATCAAAAAAGTGAAAATACAACTTATGGAATAGGAAAAAATATTTGTAAACCATTTATCAGATAGGGGGTTAATATCTAAAATATATAAAGAACTCATATAAATCAATAACACAAAAGTAAATAACCCAATTTAAAAATAGTCAAAAACCTGAATAGTCATTTCTGCAAATAAGATATAAAAAAGGTCAACAGATACATGAAAAGATGTTCAACATGACTACTCATTAGGGAAATACAAATTAAAACCACATGAGATATCACCTCACACCTATTAGAATAGCCATCATCAAAAAAACAAAAGATAACAAATGCTGGCATGGATGTGGAGAAAAGGGAAGCCTTGTGCGCTATTGGTGGGTTTTTTAATTGGTACTGTCACTATAGAAAACAGTATGAAGAATTTTTTAAAAATTAAAGATAGAACCACCATATGACCCAGCAATTCCATTCTTGGAAATACAGCCAAAGGAAATGAAGACGCTAACTTGAAAAGATATCTGCATCCCCATGTTCATAGCAGTGTTATTTACAATAGCCAAAACATGGCAATAACTTAAGTGTCTATGGATGAATGAATGAAAAAAGAAGTTGGTGTATAAATATACAATGGAATATTACTCATCCATAAAACAAGAGGAAATCTTACCGTCTGTGACAACATGGATCGACTTTGAAGGCATTATACTAAGTGGGAATAAGTCAGACAGAAAAAGACAGATACTATATGATCTCATTTACATGTTGAATATAAAAACAAACAAATTCATAGAAAAAAAGATCAGACTTGTGGTTGCCAGAGTCAGGAGTAGGGGGAGGGGGAATTGGAGGAAGATGTTCAAAATGTACAAACTTACAGTTATAAGATAAATAAGTACTGGAGATAAAATGTACAACATGATGACTATAACTTACACTGCTGTATGATATATAGCAAATTTGTTAAGCAAGTATATCCTAAGAGTTCTTATCATGAGGAAAAAATTCTTTTTCCTTTATTCTTTTCTTCTTTCTTTTCTTTTTATTCTATCTATATGAGAAGATTTAAGAGAGCTAAGCCTATTATGGTAACCTTTCACAATATGTGTAAATCAAACCATCATGCTATGTATCTTAGACTTATACTGTGATGTCTATCAATTACTTCTTTTAAAAATGGGGGGAAAAAGAACAAGAAAGAAAAAAAACCATAAAAGCAAAAGCATCTATGATTTTTGTCATTTGAAATGTTCATTCTCATTGATGATTCTTTCACAAGGCAAATGTTATTGTTTTAAAAGAAAGCTTTATATTTTAACACATGTTCACTTGTCTTTGCAGAATAAGATTCCATTACCATTGAAGAACTGTCCTGGTACAGGGTTTTTCATGAATTCCAGGAAAAAGATAACATTGTTATCCTTTTCTCTTATTATTTCAAGATTTACAAGGAATTTTTACTTGAACATTTTTTTCCCCACAAGATTCCATTCTCTGTTTTTCCTTCATTATTAAGTAATTCTCTATCCTTCACATTGCAAAGAAGTATTTGTCAGGTTTTCATAGCATTCAGACATTCTGATTTCAAAACAGTACAGTTAATATTATTTTATATGAAACCATTTGGATTTGTATCTGGTAAGATTATTTCTACTTGTCATGTTATTTCTTTAGTTCCCATGTGTACAGCAGCCATTCAAAATCATTTATGGATTTTTTAATGGATTAATGAATTCATATAAGCCCATAGCCCATCAAAAATTATATGAACCTTCCCTGCTATCACTGTTTCTTTCCAAAAAGCCTTTCATTTCCTCAGAGGTCTACACACTAAAGGAACTCTTAATAATGTCATCAAGGAAAATAAAGACTTTGGACTTAAATTCTGACTTATCCACTTCCTGGCTGAGTGAAACTGGAAGAAAAAAATAGGAATAAAAATACTTACATAGTAAGGTTGTTCTCAGAGCCAGAAATAATGTGTTTTAAATATCTGTCACACAACAGGCCTTCTATATGTGGAGATTGGTGTTGTTTTTGCAATAGAAAAATGTCCAAGAAACCCTGAGCACCTACCACACTCATCAACTTCTTCTGAATAAACCATCAACAAACAGTTCCTTAGACATGATCTTTGGTTTGTAAGTCCCCACTATCCATCCTAGATGCCTAAATCAAGGTTAACATCTCAAGCAAGGCAGCTGTGCAGGACTGGCAAGCAACCTTACCTGTGACATTACCTAGAATGAGAAATTTATACAATAGCAAGACTATAATGAACAGTGACAACCAAACAATCCTATCAGATCTTCTCAGGGAGTTTGAATTTAAGACTTCCAGAGATGAGAGGTGGAGCAGAAATGTGAAGTAGTATATGGAGAGACGGTGGCATACAGAAGCCCTCAGAGAGCCAAAACAAGAGAACAGGGCAGGAATGGGATAAATGCAGAAAGTTTCAGGAGAAAAGGCAGAAAAAAGCTGACTCTTGACAATGAAGGAGCAATGGACACACATTCCAAGGTGTGGCTCTGTAGGGAAAATGGAAGTCCCATGGCCAGGATCCTCACCTGACTTTAATCTACTTGCCCCCTGCACACACGCAATGCTCACAGGCACATGTTTGCATAGATGTTGGCAATGAGCTGTTATAACTGTGTTGCTATACAAAGAGCTCCACCCAATACTTTCCCCAGTAGCAGAGAGGCCTGGAGATGAATGTGGAGATGGACTTGTTGCATGCAGACTTGCCAGATATGTACACAATTCTTGGGCTTGACCTACGATCAAGAGAATAAAGTTTGGTATAAACCCTTTTACCCGCCATGTTCCATTGTTGTTATTTGGTCTCACCAGATATAAGACCTTTCACACCCCAAAATGTTCCATTTTAATTTTCCATGTCACCAAATCCGGAGTGAACTTGCCTGTATCGGGGAAGCTCCAGGCCAGAGCTACGTTTTGGCATAGTTAGCAGGATTCGCTGCAGACCCAAAATGGAATAAGCTGCTCTCGTGGGAGGGGTACATCAGTGAGCTGCCCCCAGTGGGCATATGACCCCAGGTGGTGATTCTCCTAGAGGTGGGACCCCCGCCAGGACTGGGGAGAGGTGTAGGTGATGCCTGAGGCAGCAGAGAAGCCCCTCTGCAAAACAGGGAAGTCCTTGAAGAAACAGGGTGCCTGCGTGGCAGCTGGAACTATGTGGGTTGTCTATTCCTCACAGTACTAAGAAGGGCCATAAGGGAGAAGAACGTGCTCCAGCAAGAAATACGGGAAGAGGTAAAGGTCACGAAGGAGGAAAAACTTTGTTGATGATTGAGATTGCGTTGCTGCAAGGTGCTGTGGAGGAGGTAAAAGATTCATTGAAGAATGAGACGGCATCACAGCAAGGCACTGTGGAAGAGGTAAAGACCATGAAGGAGAAGGACGCACTCCTGCAAGAAGCTTGAGAAGAGGCAACACAAGAACTCCAGCTGCAAGGTATTGAGGAGAAGTTAAGAGAGCTGTTGAAGATTGTGATAGCAATGCTACAGGATGTAGCAGAGAAGGTGTTCTGCAGAACGAGAGCTGCCATAAGCCCCAGATGGTGGAGGAGCTGGAGGGGAACAAGGACGTAGAGGTGGTGCTGGAGGCATCGACCCCTAGTCTACTGAAATCCTGCCCAGTTGTAGTCAAGAAAATAAAGATGTAGCAGTTGCGGGTTCCTCCAGAGCAGGTGCAGCCGCCTACCCAGGTCATGGAGCACTCTATGCTCCCCACAGGCGGAGCTGGTGGATTCAGGCTCCCAATTGCAGCAGAAACCATCAGAGTCCATATCAGCCTGGCTCCTGGGCCTTTGGGATATCAGGGTAGATGGGACCATTCTGTCTGGGTCAGAGATGGGAAGATAGCTTCCCTGACAATGCATCCTGACTTGTGGAAGCAACTGCAGAACACACACCGGACCCCAGGGAATCATTCACTTCTCAAGTGGGTAATGGCCGCACTTCACACTATATGGCCAATCAGGGTAACATATCATCTTCCCTCTCTAGATAGCAGATGTATGCCAGGCTCCAATGGGTATTACAGGAGTTAGGTATGAAAAATGCCATTTATAACCCAGTAAATTATGGCTCAGACAAGGAGCTGTCTATGGCAGGGATGAGGGAAATGGTGCTGCAAATGACTCCTTCATTCTTCCTTGGGCCCTTCGTGGCCATTCTTGCCCCTCAGTTAGGGCAGCTCACAAAAGCAGTTATCCATAATGTGGCAGGTCTTGGGGAGGCTAAAACGATATGGGCACAGAAGGAAGTAAAGTCCACTACTGAGAGGAAGGGCTTCAAGAGCCCTGTGAAGGTCATGAGGATCCATATGTGGGTGGATTTGATAAAGGCAGGAGCAGATAAAGAGAAATTGGATTGGAAGTCAAACAAAATTTTACTGGAGCTGTGGCAACAATTGAAGCCAGAGCAGTGGTTTCAGCCATTGGCTAAGAAACGGAAGCCACAAGCCCAGCCTGTGTGCCTGCAAGACTTCCTGATGGAGAGTGAGCCAACCTTGCCTGAGCCCACACAGGCAGATTATTGGGCAATATAGTTTGACTGAGGGAGGGTCAGGCACCTGCCTTCAGGGACTGGGTAGGGACTGGAGGCAACATATTGAAATATCAATCCACTGGTCCCCAGTGAATGTACAACAGGTATTGGCTCTGGCAGACACAGGAGCTGTATGATCACATATTTATGGCAACCAGGAGTGGATTCCTAGGCCCCCCACTATTATAGATGGATATGGGCATAAGGCGACCAGAGTGAAACAAGTCCAAATCTCATCTACCCCCAAAGGAGTGTACTGTGTCTATCTCTCCAATCCACAAATATATTCTGGGGACAGACATCCCACAGGGCCTTTGGTTGCAGACCACTGCAGGTGATTCACCTGAGGACAGATCTGGTGAAGGCAGTTCTGAGGGGACATGCTAAGCACCCACCTTTAGTTACCTGTGCCTCAACAGATGACTAATACCAGGCAATACAAATTGCCTAGAGGGTGTAAAGAAATTAGACCCTCCCTGAACTGGAGAACGTGGGTATTATAAAGTCCACCCATCGCCCTTTTAAGTCCCCAGTGTAGCCAATAAAAAAGCCAGATGGCTCCTGGCACATGACCATGGATTACAGAAAACTGAATAAAGCATACCCCCTCTGCACGCTGCTATCCCCGCTATTGCAGGTGTTATGGACACCCTCAGTCATGAACTAGGGACATATCATTATGTTGTGAACCTTGCTCATGCCTTATTTTCCATTAACAGCACAGGAAAGTCAAGAATAATTTGCCTTTATGTGGGAAGGATGGCCATGGACTTTCACCGTCTTTCCCCAGGGGTACCTCCACAGTCCCACCATCTGTCACGGACTTGTGCCTCCAGACTTGGCAACATGGGAGAAACTGCCAACACTGTAGCTATACCATTATATTGATGATACTATGCTTACTTCTGATTCTCTTACAGACCTAGAAAGTACAACACCTAGAGTGCTACAACATCTACAGGAGAAAGGATGGGCCGTGAGAAGCATCAAGATTCAGGGATCTGGCTTGTCAGTCAAATTCCCGGGGATTGTCTGATCAGGTAAGACTAAAGTTATCCCAGAAACAGTCATAGATAAAGTCCAGACCTTTCCTACCCCTACAGCCATGGCTTTATTACAAGAGTTTTTGTGTCTTTTGGGCTACCGGAGTCTTTATCCCAAAATTGGTACAAATTCTGAAACCCTTATACCATTTGATATGAAAGGGTGGCAGATGGGACTGGGATGAGACATGTGCATATGCTTTTACTGCTGCAAAATGAGTGGTCAAGACCATGCAGGCCTTGAATGTGATGGACCCATCAAGACCCTGTGAGCTGGATGTCCATATGGCCAAAGACAATTATTCTGGGGTCTCTGGCAGTGGCTTGAACAAACTCACCAACCTACTGGATTTTGGTCACAACTCTGGAAAGGAGCAGAGGTATGGTACACCTTAAAAGAGAAACAATTGTCTGTCATGTACCACGCCTTGCTGGCTATGGAGCCCATCACTGGGATGGCCCCAGTAAAGGTAATAACCACCTATCCCATCACAGAGACTGGATCCAAAGTCATGGAGTGGCATGGCACAGATGTCTACACTCACCAAGTGGGGCGCATACCTACAGCAGTGTACTGCTCTCTCTACTAGCCCCTTGCGTAGAGAACTCCAACATTTACTGGGGCCAATGACATATACCACGGAAAGGCAAGAAGAATTTGCTTTGAGCCATTAGTAGCAGAGAGCCTTTATCAGGAGGAAAGAAAACCCATATCTGAAAATGCATGGTACACAGATGGCTCCGGCTGCAGGCAGCCCCTAAAATGGAGGGCTGCAGCTTTCCATCCTAAGACTGAGAAAACAGGAATGGAAGATGGTGAGGGGAAGCGCAGCCAATGGGCAGAGTTACAGGCAGTGTGGCTTGTGATTACCCAGAGGCCCTCCCCACTAGTTGTTTACACTGACAGCTGGGCCATCTACTGAGGCTTGACTCATTGGCTATTGACATGGTACCATGTCAACTGGTTGGTTGGTCACCAACCCCTCTAGGGGCAAGAGTTGTGGCAAGACTTATGAGCCTTTGGTCAAACTAAAATTATGACAGTATATCACATGATAGGCCATTTGCCACTGGCATCCCCAGGAAATGATGAAGCAGATAAACTGACCCAGGTACATTGGCTGGAAGGAAAGCCTGCCTCTGATGTGGGGCAATGGTTACATCATGTTTGTTGCATGCAGGGTAGAAGACAATGTGGGCTGTAGCCCATTGGTGGAGTCTACCTTTAACCTTTGAAGAAGTCTTTCCATCCTAAGACTTAGACAATGTGAGCAACAGTGCTGTGGTGTTTGAATGAGAAGCCCCAGAAAGGGGCATTAAGCCCCACAGATATGCTAACCCACTTGCTGCCTCCCCTATACAATTGCAAGGACAAACTAAGCAAAAATCACTGAAGCTATGGTTTGGCCACCAGAATAATATCTTGCTACCAGTCTGACTGCAATAAACCCCAAGGACTCTATTCAGTGGACATGGCCTTGAATGTTTCAACACATGGACCAGCAATAGGTGGCCCACCTGGCACCTTGGGGACAGGCCTGAAAGCTGGCCTCCTGTGTATTCTGGGAATAATGGCAAAGTGATCCCCAAAGATTGTGGTAATATATCCTAAATGGCCAGAGGGTAGGAGCACCTTACCAGGGAGTTCTGTTTTACCTTATGGCCAGTACATGCACCTCCACTGGCACTATACATAGACCCCTCAGTAACCCCCACAGGGAGAGGGGTAAAGGTATAGTATACTAGACCTGGAAGGGACCCCCTTCCTGCTACAGTCCTGTCACAGGACCATCTCTTGCATGCATCCTACCTGATGGACAAGATTTGCCTATGTTGGTGTCATTAAAACATGTATTTTATCACCCTTAAGGTTAATCTCCTCTAATGTCTTTGTGGACTGGGCAAACACTCTAATAAAAACTGCCAATACATCTGATTGCTGGGTGTGCACAGAGCTCCCTACTGTTCTGCTACTGTTCTCCTGTGGAAGTGCGAGTCATGAACTCATCTGAGTAGAATAGGTCTGAATACAGCTGGAATGACCACTTGGTGGCACTCAATCAGCCGTCAGGCTTGAGGATGACTCATCATTTTTGTTATCTGTTTGTTATTGTAGCCCCTGTTGCTGTTATGGATTCTGGTTACAATGTTCCAGCTTTCTTGCACAGGGACCACTGCAGGAGATTGAGGGCACATAGATTGTGAGGCAAAAGTCCTGGAGGGATAGCAAGTAGTGAAAATGGAAGTACCATGGCCAGGATCCTAACCCGACCCTAATCTACTTGCCCACTGTGAATGTGCAATGCTCACAGGTGCGTGCTGACACATGTGTTGACAATGAGCTATTATTGACTATATAAAAATATAAAATATGTATTTTTTAACAACAACAATATATATATATGTATTGCTATATAAAGAGCTCTGCCCAGTTCCCTCCCCAGTGGCAGACAGGCCAGGAGGCAAAGCTGGAGATGGCCTTGCTGCGTGCTGACTTGCTGGACGCAGATGTGATTCTAGTGCTTGACCTGCCGTCATGAGAATAAAGGTTGGTGTAAGACCTTTTACCCGCCCCGCCCCCAAATGTTCTATTGTCATTTTCAATCTCACTGAATACAGATTGAACTTGCCCAGAGCTGGGAGCCCCATCCGGGGCCAGAGCTACAGGCTCCTAGAGGGGCTACTTCTTCTCTGGAACTTGTCCAGTCTCCTGATGTTCAGCTGTGAACAGCCAGTTGCCAGGGCTTCTTTACTTCCCTTAATATGTATCCTTTGTAATAGACTCCCTCCACAGGGTTTGTCTGTGCCTGTGACCAACCTGAGCATTAGTCGTGTGGTGATGGGCAGTGGAAGGTAGGAGAAGTCAGAGGGGAGGGGCCGACTCATGGTGGAGCCCCTGATTTCTTCCTCAGCTCTTTATTCTCTCCCCTTTCATCTCAATTCTTTCACCCCCACTACTCAGTTGATCTTAGCATTAGAAAAGACATAAAGCTAACTAAGCATAGGGACATTTATTGTTCAATTCCCACCATCCCCTTCCCTAACCATACTTGAGTTTTCTCCTTTGGAAACTCCACCTGTAGCATCAGTTGCCTCGCGTATCTCTTACTTAAACTGCACTCCACTACCCTGCTTCCTAGTAGGCATAATAATTGCTGCTCCCACTAGGTCCAATCCTCTTATTTCCTGCAACAAGATTTTGTTACAATGAATTCTCCTATTCAGATGATTCTTAAAAACCAAGTGTGTGGAATTATTAGCTAGCCCACTCGGTGACATTGTTTTACTATTTTGCTAACAATAAAAATAAGGGAAGCAGCACAGGGCAGCACATAGGGCAAAATTGTAAGAAAATTTGTTTTCACACAAGTATGTCTCCCTCATACCTAGACGCTTTTTCTCCTTCTAGAACTATGATCTGGTCCAGGCTTTTGTCACCTCCAAGTTAGACAACTAACTCAGCCTTCTAAACTCCCCTCACTTACAACATCAGTATCCTTCATTCATCTTTCACAATACTAGACAATCTTTCTAAAAAGTAAGTGGAGAATACAAATCCAGCTCAGTTTTGCACATATGAAATATTATATTTAAAAACTTCTGAAGGCTGCTGAATAAGAATTCACACACTTTAGGATTTAGAAAAAGACACATCAAAACATGTCAATTTTAAAAAACCAATAAAAAACAAAGTTTTGCTGTGGTATAGAGTGGTCATAAATAAATAAAGTTGCATTATAACTAATGCCTTTACAGTCATTACAATACACTATGGTTTCTCATATTCTACAGCCTTCAATCCCAATATTCATATTTTCCACATTGCTATCTGACTGACAATGTTCACAGATGATACAGTGAATTCTTAGAAACTTCTGTTAAAAAAATTACTCCCTACCCTACACACTTAAATTCAACTCAGAAGCTAGAAAATACAAGTAAATCATGAATTTTTATTTTAATTTTGGAGTAGCAATACTTCGATTTCCACCAACATTTTAGGCAGGATGTAAGTCAGAAGCTTGTAGTGGCCATCTTGACCACCACATGATAGAGACCCTCTCTGAAAATGAAGCCTTCAGCGAAAAAAGCAGAGCCTAGAGAGGAACAGAAACAGATTCTTCCTTAGATCATCAGAGTAGCTGAATCTAGATGTGCTTGAAACCAACATATTGTCTAAACATTTTAGGTAAATCAGGCAATACAATGTCTTTGAGCAAATGAATTCAGTTTCTAGCACTGCAACCTGAAGAAGCATGACTAAGAGAGGAAATCTATCCTTTATAAAATACCAAGGTGAGAAAGGAAACATAGAAAAGGAATGAGTGGTCTTTCTTCTATGAAAAATATACTCATTAATATTGGGGATTTGCCAGACTTCCTAGAAACTGCTAGAGATGTCAGTCATTCATTCATCTAACCACTGCACCCTGACTCACCCCTTTTCTAATAGGATTTATCTGCACCCTCTGAGAGTCCAGGGCCTGCCTCCACAGCCTCCATAAATGCAGAGTGGGTCACAGGATCTCCTCCCAGTCACAGCTGATTTACAAGGAGTGGGCACCATACCCAAATTGGCCAATCCAATTCTCTTTCCTGAAAACTTGAAATTGTCTAGCCTCTGGTGAGGCTTAGACTAAAAGGACATAACTTGGTGTGGCATTTTATACACATGCTCTTTAAAAATTAAATCAAGCAAGGGAAAACGTGTTGCAGTATTAACAGAGGATAGGAGCTAAATATCCAATATTCACCAAAGATACACAGAAAGACAATAACTCCCTTGACTCAGACTTGTTCTCATTCCGTAGCCCCAGTATTAGTTCTCTTAAGGCCTGGCTACATTGTTTGCCTTTGTAATTACAGTATATTCCCTCCTTCCAGCTTGAGCTAGTTTGAATGAGTTTCAGCTACCTGCAACCAAACAATTTCTTCTTAAAAAATAGCCCATCTAGTGCATGTGGAATATTTTGAGATCCTTTAAATAAAAAGTGAAATCAATTCAAAATAAGAATAAAAGTGGTCTCAACAGTTAGATTCAATTTTTGCTTTTGGAGACCTCATCTTGTAGAGAAACTCCAGAAAGCCAAATCCTCCACTGTGTGCAGGTTTTCTATTTCAGGCCCTTAGATTTAGCTTTTTGGACATAGATAGAAACCATCAGAGGATTTAATCCAGGCAGGAAAAATGAAAAACAAGTAAAGGGACCATATTTTTAAAACATGATCTTGACGTACTTATGGGTACTTTTCACCAGAGTGGTCCTTCTAAAACCCTATAAACTGATCATGGCTTTTCTGCTTCAAACCCTCATAAAGTGCTCCATTTCCTTAAGTATAAAATGCAAACTTACTAATGCTTACTGCCTACCTACCTCTCCAATTGCATGTCCCACTCAGTCCTTCATGGGTACCTTGCTAGCACTCTGCAAGTCTTACAACACAGTATCCCTGACACTAGAATAAAATGAACACATCCTTCTGGGGTCCAGAGGCATTGCCAAAAGCTGCTCTTGTAAGCACAAAACACATGAAATATTCATGTTCGACTGCATAAACTTGTACATTCTATTCAATATATACAAATTTGTTTGGGGATATATTTTCCTAGAATTGACAGTCCATGATGAGTTTTAGGATTGCCTCATCTGTTTCCCTATCCCTAACGTCTGTCACAGCGCCTAGCACAGATCAGGTATTCCATACATATTTGTCAAATGAATAAATGATCAATTCCTATTGGATGAATAAAGCCGTATCTATTCTGTGGCCTTCTATGCCCCTGGCCCAGAACTCTGTATGACAGCTTGTGAAGCAGGCCTCTGGTCATTCTGAACTGCTTGTCATCTCCCGACTCTCTCTAACACACCCTTCAAGATACAACTAACTGTCATCTGCTTGGAAGCTTTTCCCCACGACTCGAGGAAAGGGTACCCCTGTGCTCTCTAAGCACTTTTATTATGAAATTCAGTACACTGTATTATAATTATTAACCTGCTTCCCTGTCCTCCCTACCCACAAGATCAGAAACTCCTGGAGGTGGCAATGCATGCTTTTCTCCTGTAGCACCAGCACCCGGCCCATAGCAGGCTTGATTGACCTTTGTGTTGAATAAATAAATGAGTGAATGGTTCAGATTACCTGGAAAAGACACAATGCTGCTGTTGTTGTGTGTCTTTGCAGGTCACCTCTAAATGCCAAAATCATCACAGTGCGAAACTATAAAACCTGAGATATGCCTCTGGTCAAAATATCATCTATTATCTCTCCCTCAGAAAGACTGAGCAGACGATGAAATTATGACCAGAAACACTTTAAATGCAGAGTCACCAATTTTTGAATTGTGTTTGTACCAAGAGCTACTATATACTACTATGTCTTCTACCTGAATGGAACTTGCAACTAAATAGTCATGAACTAAAAGAAAAAAAGCATGGCCCTCTTCCACAATCCTTTCTTTCAGCCACATGGACTGTTATTCAGAGACCCAGTTACCAACCCAGAACATATACCGGATCGTGATGAGATTTCAAACTTAATGCTAAACACAACTAAGCATTTAAATATGTTAGAAAATTCAACACTAATGAAATTGTCTGACAGCTCAAATATTTATCTTTTGCTTTAGAAACACCAAAGGGAGAAAATAGAAGTTTATGCAGTGTGGGTCATGCGTACATAGAATAAACAGCCAATCTCCAGGGTAGTTTGTACCCTACTCAGAGTTAGGAAACCCTTCCAACATTACTGTGTCCTTTATAATCTATAACACTTTGGGGAATCTGGAAATTGTTTTGCTGCCAAAGCACAGAGGGGGAAGGAGGGGCAACATGCCAGCTCCTCTTAAAGCAAGCACAAAAGTGCCATTCTCTCGTCCAGCAAAACAATAAGATTAGCTCTTTTATCACTAATTTTTCACTCTCCTCGCCTGCTTTGTAAACACGGCATGGATGACTTTGCCACTTATCAGCTGCAAACTGAATCTGCCTTTGTTGTAGCACCGTCAATCAGCAGGCTTTCTGTGCATACACTCAGTGATATACCCAACTAAAAAAAGACAGACTTTCATTTTCCCCAGCAATATCAGGGGGAAAAAAAAAGCAGAATGAAAACAAAAAGGACTCTTCTGTACAGTATAACCTAGAGTTCATTTACTCTGCGAGACAGAATGAGATTAAAAACCAATGAAGGTCAAAGCTATTAACATTTGGATCAGAGGGTACTTTGCCTGTTAGGATCTAGTTAGACTGGGCCTTTGTAATTGCCCAGTTTGTTTCCAGCACGTCATGTAAACACTAACACTAGTTAAAGCCTGGGTGGTCTCAGGCTCCACAGAGGCAGCTCAAAGGCCAGTTTTATCTTTGATTAGCAGCAAAAACATGAAACTCTTCATATACCAATTTGAATAGCCAATGAACCTCTTCATTTTGCTAGTGCCATTTGATTGTGACATTTCCAAATGGACCGTAATTTGATTTCCCCTTAGAACCCTTCTGCTGTACATTTTTCTTAACTACGTGATTGACAGCTTCCTTGCACACTAGGCAACTTTGAGGGCCAACACATTAGACTTAACAAAGAATGCCCTTGATCATCAGAAAAGACTATGAAAATCTGAGTGCTAGTCCAGAAGTTAACCTTTCTGATTAAATTACTGTCAACACACCATGAAACAGCGTCTTCCTCCAGCACTGGCAATAATATCTTTCTTTTGCTTTTATGTTTCCCCAAAATTGTAGCTAAACTCTAAGAGCATTTACTAGACTAAATTTATTATTCTCTACTCGTATTTCCCTTTTCCATTTAAAGCAAATAAGGCAGGGAAAACTGTATGTAACTTTGAATCCATGTCCAAACCTTCAAAAAGAGCTGAGCAATATTTACATTTCTATCAATATCCATACATGTAAAGGAAGCCCTTCTACTTTTATTACTTCCGTTTTCCTCTTTACCCACACACACCTTAGTCCTCAAATCTTTCTGAAGCCTTCCTTCTCTTGCTACACCAGATGTCAGGGGTCCTCCAATGTTATGAGTGCTCCTCACATTTCCAGGCTTTATATGTGGACCATTATGGTTTGCTGTTGTTTCTTGTTTATGTATACCAAGCCTTAAATTATATTATTTGTTAATTCCCATCTCTCCTGCTAGACTCCAAGCTTATGAAGGACAGGCGAGGGCCCACCTTTTTAGTGCTTGGGACTGACTCACTGAATGAATCTTTAGAAGAGCAGAGACCATTTCAAAAAGAGTACTACTCCTTTACTCCCAATGCCCTGAAGTTATTTAAATGATGCATTACATAGCTGTATGTATTAGCTGCAGGAATGGTGTAAATATTAATAAAAAACCTTAAATACACAAGCCACTTGGGAATTACAGAATTTCCACAGAGTTTACTTACCCTCTAGGTTATTTTTTCAATTAAATATTATTTGTTGCACTATTCTTATTGTCTTGCTTTGGTTAGATTGTTTGAATTTCAATTTGGTTAGATTTGCAATGAGAGAAACCCCCAATGAAGCTGGCTTATAAAACTGATATTCTCAAAAACCACAGCCCAGCCTGAGGAGAACTACAAAGTCAGGCATCTACCCCTCTGGTCCTGTCTTCGTTTTTGCTTCTCAAGTGACTGTACCATTTTCTCTTCCACCTCTGCATGGTACGTCACTGGTACCTCAGTATTATGGCTTCAACCCTCGAAACTATATATTTCAGACTCAGAATCCAAAGCAATCTGAGTTGTTCTACCCATGTCCCAGTCCAAACTTGGGGGATTGAAAAACTAGCTGACCCAGTTTTATTTATGTTTCTGCCTCTAGTCAATCATTGATGACCAAAGTCACAGGATACATGTACTACCCCTACCAGGGCCATAGGTGGGAAATGTCTATAAAAAGGGAATGGAATAAGGCAAGAAAATAAAAGACATTCCCATTAAACATATTTTTAAATGTTTCTAGCATGCACAAAAAACCCTGAATTCATTGTTTTATTATTTATTACTCAACCAATTTTTATCGAACATTGACTATGCAAGGTTCTAAGATAGGTTTCCAGATACAAAGATGACCTGCAGAGTCAGGGCTGAAGAAATACACACTTCAATGGGAAAGCAGACGTGGAAAAAAATTTAAATATATTTTGATGTAAATATATTTCAATAAATAGTTAACATGTTTAGATATTCATGTGCAAAAGAACAAACTATGACTTAAACCTCACAATTCATATGAAAATTTACTTCAAATGGATAATTGGCATAAATGGAAAATGAAAGATTATAAAAGATTTAGACAAAAACATAGAAAACCTTTATGACCTGGAGCCAGGCAAAGAGGTCTTAAATGTAATACCAAAGCATGATCCGTAAAGAAAAACACTGATAAACTGAACATTTGTTTGCCAAAGATACTCCTAAGAGAATGAAAATGCAAGTTACAGACTTGGGAAAAAATTTTACAAATTCTGTATCGACAAAGCACGTATATCTAGAATATATAAAGAACTGTCAAAACTCAACAAAAATAAATATTTAAAAAAAAACGCAACTCAGTTTTTTAAATAAAATGGGTATAATACTTGAATAGACACTTCACCAAAGAGGATATATAGATGACAATTTAACACATAACAAGATGTTCAACATTACTAGCCACTGAAAATTATTTTAAACAATCCATTAATGTAAAGATGAACACTACATTATCATCTCAATTAGTGAAAACTAATTAGTTAATTAAAGAAAATTCAATACTTCTTTACAATAGAAAATATTACCAACCTAGGATTAGAAGGACAATCTGGGAGAGTAATGTCAGCATCATGGGATGTGAGTTTTTCCTTTTTTCTCTTCTCTCTGATTTGCAACTGATTAGACATCCATTACTGATGTGCATAACATCCTAGGACACCCAAATGATCTCACACCCGCCCATCCCAAATCTGCCACCACCCTTTTTAAAACTGAATTTAAAAACTGATAGAAGTACTCCACCAACTTTTTTTAGAGGTATACTCCCAAACTTAGTGGTGTGTCAGCTCTGATAAAAGAAACCAAAAACTTCCTCTATGCCTTCTGGAAAATGAAAGGAAGCCTCCTAACTGCCGACCTGTTGAATTGCTAGAATCAAAGTAAACAAAGACTTGCCTATATAATAAGGGGTTCACTACTTCAAATGCAACAGCAGAGGCACTTCTGTTAAAATACCATGAAAGAATCATGATCATACAGCATCACAAAAGGAAAATGACATTTTTCCAGTCACCAAACCAAAGACATGGAATATTGCAATCTAACTGATAAAACATTCAAAATAGATGTTATGAAGAAATTCAATAAGTTAAAAGAAAACTCATAAAGGCAATACAATGATCTCAAGAATAAAATTAATAAGCAGGAGGAGTACTTTAAAAAAGAGATTGAAATTCTTAAGAAGAACCAAACAGAAATTCTGGAGCCAAAGAATTCAATAAATGAGATGACGAATGCATTAGAGTGCATTGGAAATAAAGCAGATAAGATGCAGAAGAGAATTATTAAGCTGGAAGATAAAAATCTGGAAATGATTCAGGTAGAAGAGGAGAGAGAACTAAGATCTTTAAAAAGTGAAGAAACCCTGCAAAAGGTATCAGATTCCATTAGTGAGGCCAACACAAGAAAAATGGGTATTCCAGAAGGAGAAGAGAGAAAGAAGGGAACACATTTTATTTAAACAAAAAATATCTGAGAACTTCCCAAACCTATGGAAGGAACTAGGGATATATAAACCCATGAGGCTAATAGAACATCTTGTTTTCTCAATACTGAAAGACTTTCTTCAAGACACATTATATTAAAATTTTTCAAAAGTCTTAAGAAAGAAAGAATTTTATAGGCACCCAAAGGAAAAAAAGACAGTAACCTACAAAGGAAATCCCATTAGGCTATCAACATATTTTTCAGCAGAAACTTGACAAGTCAGGAAAGAATGGGATGACATATTCAAACAATGGACTTTAAAAGCTAATAGAAGTACTCCATCCTGCAAAGCTGTCCTTCAGATATGAAAGAGAAACAAAGACTTTCCCAGACAAACAAAAGCTGAGGAGTTCACCACCACTAGACCTACCTTACAAGAAATGTTGAACGGAGCTCTTCAAGCTGAAACAAAAAGACAAGAGTACACAAAACTCTCATTATTATAAATAGAATACTGTAAATATTTTTTAGAGTAGTATATTAAATTCTTAATTCTAACATAAAAGTTAAAGGAAAAGAGCATTAAAAATAACTATAGCTATTACAACTTGGAAACAAAATCACAGCATATAAAGAGATTATCTCTTTATATGCTGTGATTTTGTTATCAGAGTATAAGGATAGACCCTTTATAAGCTAATGGAGATAAATTACTATCATCAGAAAAAATGATTTTATCAATGACACATTTTATGTAAAGTTCATGGTAAACACAAAGCAAAAATCTACAGCAGAGATATGAAACTCAAAAATGAGGAGATGGAAAAGATCACCACAGAAAACCACCAACTTACAAAGGTAAGCAGAAACAGGAGGAAAAAGAAACAGTGGAGAGACCAAATAACCAGAAGGCAAAGGATAAAATGGCAGTAGTAAATCTTTACATATCATAAGTCACCTTAAATGTAAATGGATTGAACTCCAAAAGGCACAGAGTACCTGAATGGATGAAAAAACAACACCCCACTATATGCTGCCTATAAGAGACTCAACTCAGTTTTGAAGACATACATAAACTCCAAGGGAAAGGATGGAAGATGATATTCCAAGCAAACAGAAACCAAAAGAGGGCAGGCATAGCCGTACTTAACATCAGTCTACATAGATTTCAAGCCAAAAAGAGCAAGAGACAAGGAAGATCATACAATGATAAAGGAGTCAATATATCAAGAATATATAACAATTGTTAAATATATATGCTTCCAACACCCAAGCACTGAAATATATTAAGCAAATAACAACAGGTCTTAAGGCAAAAATAGACAACAATATGTTAACTGTAGGGAACTCTAATACTCTACTATCAGCAATGGACAGACCATCCAGACAGAAAATCAGTAAGGAAATGTTGAAATTGAACCACACTCTAGAACAAATGGACTTAACAGACATATACAGAACATTCTGTTCAACAACAACAGAACACACATTCTTGTCAAGTGCACATGGAACATTCTCTAAAATAGATCATATGTTAGGCCAGAATACAAATCTCACAAATTTAAGATTGAAATCATACCAACTATCTTCTCTGAGCACAGTGGCATGAAATTAGACATCAACAAGAAAAAAATAAGATGATCTACAAATATGTGGAAACTAAACAACATGCTTGTTAACAACCATTGGATCAAAGAAAAAAATCAAAAGGAAATTTAAAAATTATCTCAAAAAAATTAAAATGGAAATAAAAATGTCAAATTTTATGAACAAAGCAAAATAAATTCTGAGAAGAGAGTATATAGCAATAAATGCATATATTAGGAAATTAGAAAGCTCTCATATAAATAACCCAACTTTACACCTCAAGGAACTAGAAATAGAAGAACAAATTAGGCCCAAAGTTAGCAGAAGGAAGGAAACAATAAAGTTCAGAGTGGAAATAAATGAACAGAGACCAGAAAAACAATAGAAAGGATCAATGAAACTGACAGCTGGTTCTGAAAAGAGAAACAAAATAGATAAACTTTCAGCTACACTAAGGGAAAAAAAAGAACACTCAAATAAGTGAAAAAGACATTACAACTGACACTACATAAATACGTAGAATCATAAGAGATTATTGAGGAGGAGGGAACACTTCCTAACGCAATCTGTGAAGTCAGCATTCCCTTGATACAAAAGCAGTTAACAATACCACAAGAAAAGAAAAACTAGACTAATATTCCTGATGAATATTGATGCAGAAATTCTCAACAAAATATTAGCAAACCAAATGTAAGAGGACATTAAAAGGATTAAATACCATGACCAACTGGTATTTATCCCTGGGATACAAAGATGGTTCAACCATACACAAATCAATAAATGTGATATGTCACATTAACAAAATGAAAGGTAAAAATCACCTGATAATCTCAATAGATACATAAAAAGCATTTGACAAAATACAATACCTTTTCATAGTAGAAATCCTTAAAAGATTGTATATAGAAAGAACATACCTCAACATAATGAAGGCTATATACGACAAAACCCACAGGTAACATTATACTCAATGGAGAATAATTGAAAGTGTTTTCTCTAAGATCAGGAAAAAGACAAGGATGTCCACTCTCACCACTCTTGTTCAACATAGTACTAGAAGTCCTAGCTAAGGCAACTAGGCAGAACAAAGAAATAAAAGGCATTCAAATCAGAAAAGAAGAAGTAAAATTGTCAATATTTGCTGATGATATAATCCTATATATAGAAAAGACCAAAGAATCAGTCAAAAAACTGTTGGCACTAATCAATGATTTCAGTAAAGCAGAATAAAAAAATCAACATATAGAAATCAACTGCATTTCTTTACACTAATGATGAAGCATCTGAAAAAGAAAGAAAACTATCCCATTCACAATAGCATGAAAAACAATAAAATATTTAGGAATAAATATAACCAAAGAGAAAAGTATCTGTACAATGAATCCTATAAGACTTTGCTGAAAGAAACTGAAGAAAATAAAAACAAATGGAGAGACATCCCATGCTCATGGGTCAGAAGAAAACATTGTTAAAATGGCCATACAACCTAAAGCATCTACAGATTCAAGGCAATTTCCATCAAAATACCAAAGGTATTCTTCACAAAGATAGAAGAAACAATCTTTAAATTTGTGTGGAACCAAAAAAGGCCCCAAAGAGCCAAAGCAATCCTGATAAAAAAAGAAAAAAGCCAGAGGACTCACACTTCCAGATTTCCAACTACACTACAAAGCCATATTAATAAAACCATAATGAGACAGGCACAAAACTAGACACATTGACTAGTGGAACAGAATGGAGAGTCTAGAATTAAATGCCAGTATATATGGTCAACTAAAATTTACAAAGAAGCTAAGACTACCCAATGGGGAAAGGTTAGTCTCTTCAACAAATGGTTCTGGGAAAACTGGAGAAATACATGCAGAACAATGTAATTGGAGACCTGTTTTAAACCACTCACACAAACTAACTCACATTGGATCAAATACTTAAACATAATATCTTATACTATAAAACTTCTAGAAGAAAATGTAGGAAAGAAGCTCATTGATATTGATCTTGACAATGATTTTTTTAACAATGACAAAAGCATAAACAAAAGCAAAACAACATCTGGGACTAAAGTAAACTTAAAACTTCTGCATAGCAAAAGAAACAATAAAATGAAAAAATCTATAGAATGGAAGAATATTTTCATAAGCCATATACTGCAAATGGGTTAATATTCCAAATATATAAAGAACTCTGTCAACTTAATAACAAAAACGTCCAATTAAAAAATGGGCAGATCGATTCAAGATGGCAGTGTGAGAGGTGAGACAGAGAACTCCAAAAACCACATATAGTACAAAAATAGAGTTAATGCAACTAATCCTAAAATAGCAACAGGAAAGAAGGCTGCACCAGACTCTATATACCTGGAGAATAAAGCAGACCTCACGAAACAGGGTAACGTACCAAAGCCTGATCTGGCAGGACCGAAGCCCTTCCCCCACCCCAGCTCACCGGCAGGAGGGAGAGAAAAACAGAGTGGGAAGGGGGTGGAAGCTTAGAACTTCTGAACACCCAGCCCTGGAGATATGCTTTGGAGCACAAACCTACACTGTTTGGTGCTCTGGAGGTTGGTGGGGTTGAGGAGCTGGCACAGCAGAGTGCTTGAGAAACTGAGAATCCAGCCATTTGTAGAGGATGGGGATCCACATCTGACCACTCTGGGACAAAGGAAAGGTGGGTGGTCTAAGAAGATTCCTCGCAGCTAGAGGGCTGCAGAAGGGGTGGGGTTTGCACGGAGCTTGCTACGTGGGGAGAAGGGATAGGTGGAAAAGGTTGTCTGGGTGCTTTCTGCCCAGCAGGTTGGAAACTTTGAGGAGCTTCAGGAGCTCCATCCCCCTGGGTGGCTACTCAGCTCCAAGGCCCCTCACTGTGATATGCAGCCTGCTGCACCTTCCTCTGGGCCTACCAGCACTGATTCACAAACCAGAAGTCACTATGCTGGCATCAGCCTAGTAAGAAGGAGGCTCCGCCTAAACAGCTAGGGATGTAAAGTACAGAGGCTTACACATGTGTGCTCTGTAAAGCTTACACTGGCTCTGACACTGGAGACAGGCACTGCAGCCAGAAAGCAGGAAACAGCTATTTCCACCCACCAGGCACCAACAACACACCCCTGTGACCCCCAGCTTCACTCCAGGGGCTGAGCAGCTCCAGAGACTAGAGTTTCTGGGCAATAGAGGGCACCACATAGAAATATGAAACGTCAAAGGAACCTGACCCGGCCAAAATCTCACAAACCCCAGAAAAAGGGCCAAGTGAACCTGAACTCACCAATCTTCCTGAAAGAGAGTTAAAAATTCAAACAATAAATATGCTCATGGAGGTACAGAAAAATATTCAAGAACTCAGGAATGAATTTAAGATGGAGATTCAATCATTAAGAAATTCCATATCTGAAATGAAACATACAATGGAGGGATTTAAAAGCAGATTAGATGTAGTAGAAGAGATGGTAAATGAGACAGAAATTAGAGAAGAGGAATACAAAGACACTGATGCACAGAGAGATAAAAGGATCTCTAAGAATATTGAGAGAACTGTGTGACCAATTCAAACGGAACAATATTCGCATTATATGGCTACCAGAAGAAGAAGAGAGAGAAAAAGGGATAGGAAGTGTCATTGAGGAGGTAATTGCTGAAAACGTCCCCAATCTGGGGGAAGAGATAGTCTCTCAGGCCATGGAGGTGCACAGATCTCCCAACACAAGGGACCCAAAGAAGACAACATCAAGACATATAACAATTAAAATGGCAAAGATCAAGGATAAAAACAAACTTTTAAAAGCAGCTAGAGAGAGAAAAAAGATCACATACAAAGGAAAACCCATCAGGCTACCATCAGATTTCTCAACAGAAAATTACTGGCCAGAAGTGAGTGGCACGATATATTTAATGAAATGAAAAACAAACACCTCAGACCAAGAATACTCTACCCAGCAAGATAATCATTTAAATTTGAAGGAGGGATTAAACAGTTTTCAGAGAAGCAAAAACTGAGAGAATTGACATCCCAAACACCACCTCTAAAGTGGACCTTGGAGGGACTTGCTATGGAAGTATTCTGGCTAAATAGCTGTCACCAGGGGAAATGAAACCACAGTAAAGTAGAACAATTAATTACTAAGCAGATGCAAAATTAAATCAATTACCCTCAAAGTCAATCAATGGATAGACAAAGACTACAGAATATGATACCCAACATATAAAGAACAGAGGAGGAAGAAAAAAGAGGGAAAAAAAAGAACTTTTAGGTAGTCTTTGTGATAGCATACTAAGTGAGTTAAATTAAACTGTTATATAGTAAGGGAATTACCTTTGAACCTTTGGTAACCATACATCTAAAGCCTGCAATGGCAATAAGTACAAACCTATCAATAATCAACCTAAATGTAAATAAATGGTCTGAATGCACCAATCAAAAGACATAGAGTCACTGAATGGATAAAAAAAAACAAGACCTGTCTATATGCTGCCTGCAAGAGACTCACTTTAAACCCAAAGACATACACAGACTGAAAGTAAAGGGATGGAAAAAGATATTTCATGGAACTAATAGGGAGAAAAAAGCAGGAGTTGCAGTACTTGTGACAGACAAAATAGACTACAAAACAGAAAGTAACAAGAGACAGGGAAGGACATTACATAATGATAAAGAGGTCAGTCCAACAATGTGATATAACTATTATAAATATCTATGCACCCAACACAGGATCACCTACATATGTGAAACAAATACTACCAGAATTAAATGGGGAAATATAATGCAATGCATTCATTTTAGGAGACTTCAACATACCACTCACTCCAAAGGACAGATCAACCAGACAGAAAATAAGTAAGGAGACAGCGACACTGAACAACATATTAGAACAGATGGACCTAACAGACATCTACAGAACACTCCATCGAAAAGCAACAGAATACACATTCTTCTGAAGTGCACATGGAACATTTTCAAGAATAGATCCTATACTAGGCCACAGAAAGAGCCTCAGTAAAAGACTGAAATTGTACCAACCGGCTTCTCAGACCACAAAGGTATGAAACTAGAAATAAATTATTCAAAGAAAATGAAAAACCCCATGAACACATGGAGGCTTCACAACATGCTCCTAAATAACCAATGCATCAATGACCAAATAAAAACAGAGATCAAGCAATATATGGAGACAAATGACAATGATAATTCAACACTGCAAAATCTGTGACACACAGTGAAGGCTGTGCTAAGAGGGAAGTATATTGTAATACAGGTCTACCTCAGGAAAGAAGAACAATCCCATATGTATGGTCTAAACTCACAATAAATGAAACAAGAAATGGAATAACAAATGAGGCCCACAGTCAGTAGAAGGAGGGACATAATAAAGATTAGAGCAGAAATAAATAAAATTGAGAAGAATGAAACAATAGAATCAATGAAAGCAGGAGCTGGATCGTTGAGAAAATAAACAAAATAGATAAATCCCTAGCCATACTTATCAAGAAAAAAAGAGTTCTATGCACATAAACAGAATCAGAAATGAGAACGGAAAAACCACTACAGAAACCACAGAAATACAAAGAATTATGAGAGAATACTATGAAAAATTATGTTAACAAACTGGATAACTGAGAAGAAATGGACAACTTTCTAGAAAAATACAACCTTCCAAGGCTGACCCAGGAAGAAACAGAAAATCTGAATAGGCCAATTACCAGCAAGGAAATTGAATTGGTAATCAAAAACTACCTAAGAACAAATTCCCTATACCAGATGGTTTCACTGATGAATTTTATCAAACATTTAGTAAAGACCTAATACCCATCCTCCTTAAAGTTTTCCAAAAAGTAGAAGATGAGGGAATACCCCCAAACTCATTCTATGAAGCCAACATCACTCTAATACCAAAACCAGGTAAAGACACCACAAAAAAGACAACTAAAGACCACTATCCCTGATGAACACAGATGCAAAAATACTCAACAAAATATTAGCAAACCGAATTCAAAAATACATCAAAAAGATCATCCATCATGATCAAGTGGGATTCATATCAGGGATGCAAGGATAGTACAACATTTGAAAATCCATCAACATCATCCACCACATCAACAAAAAGAAGGACAAAACCACATGATCATCTCCATAGATGCTGAAAAAGCATTCAACAAAATTCAACATCCATTCATGATAAAAACTCTCAACAAAATGGGTATAGGGGGCAAGCACCTCAACATAATAAAGGCCAAACCCACAGCCAACATTATACTTAACAGCAAGAAGCTGAAAGCTTTTCCATTAAGATTGGGAACAAGACAAAGAAGCCCACTCTCTCCACTTTTATTTAACATATTTCTGGAGGTCCTAGGCATGTCAATCAGACAACACAAAGAAATCAAAGGCATCCAGATTGGCAAGGAAGAAGTTAAACTGTCCCTGTTTGCAGATGACATGATATTGTACATAAAAAACCCTAAAGAATCCACTCCAAAACTACTAAATCTAATCTCTGAATTCAGCAAAGTTGCAGGATACAATATTATTACACAGAAATCTGTTGCATCCCTATACACTAAAGATGAACTAGCAGAAAGAGAAATCAGGAAAACAATTCCATTCACAATTGCATCAAAAAGAATAAAATACCTAGGAATAAACTTAACCAAGGAAGTAAAAGGCCTATACTCTGAAAAGTACAAGACACTCATGAGAGAAATTAAAGAAGATACCAATAAATGGAAACACATCCCATGCTCATGGATAGGAAGAATTAATATTATCAAAATGGCCATCCTGCCTAAAGCAATCTACAGATTCAATGCAATCCCTTTCAAAATACCAACAGCATTCTTCAACAAACTAGAGCAAATAGTTCTAAAATTCATATGGAACCACAAAAGACCCCGAATAGCCAAAGCAATCCTAAGAAGTAACAATAAAGTGGGGGGAATTTCACTCCCTGACTTCAAGCTCTACTACAAAGGCACAGTAATCAAGACAATTTGGTACTAGCACAAGAACAGATCCACTGACCAGTGGAAGAGAAGAGAGCCCAGATATTAACCCAAGCATATATGGTCAATCAATATATGATAAAAGAGCCATGGCTTTACAATGGGAAAATGACAGCCTCTTCAACAGCTGGTGTTGGCAAAACTGGACAGCTACATGTAAGAGATTGAAACTGGATTATAGTCTAACCCCATACACAAAAGTAAAAAAATGGATCAAAGACCTGAATGTAAGTCATGAAAACATAAAACCCTTAGAAGAAAACATAGGCAAAAATCTCATGGACATAAACATGAGCAACTTCTTTATGAACATATCTCCCTGGGCAAGGGAAACAAAAGCAAAAATGAACAAGTGGGACTATATCAAACTAAAAAGCTCCTGTACAGCAAAGGATACCATCAGTAGAACAAAAAGACATCCTACAGTATGGGAAAATATATTCATAAATAACATATCTGATAAGGGATTGGCATCCAAATTATATAAAGAGCTCATGCACCTCAACAAACAAAAAGCAAATAAGCCAATTAAAAAATGGGCAGAGTAGCTGAACAGACACGTCTCCAAAGAAGAAATTCAGATGGCCAACAGGCACATGAAAAGATGCTCCACTTTGCTAATCATCAGAGGAATGCAAATTAAAACCACAAGGAGATATCAACTCACACCAGTAAGGATTGACACCATCCAAAAGACAAACAACAATAAATGTTGGCGAGGATGTGGAGAAAGGGGAACCCTCCTACACTTCTGGTGGGAATGTAAACTAGTTCAACCATTGTGGAAAGCAGTATGGAGGTTCCTCAAAAACTAAAAATAGGAATACCATTTGACTCAGGAATTTCACTAGTAGGAATTTACCCTAAGAATGCAGTAGCCCAGTTTGAAAAGGACAGATGGACCCCTATGTTTATCGCAGCACTATTTACAATAGCCAGGAAATGGAAGCAACCTAAGTGTCCATCAGTAGATGAATGGATAAAGAAGGTGTGGTACATATACACAATGGAATATTATTCAGCCATAAGAAGAAAACAAATCCTACCATTTGCAACAACATGGATGGAGCTAGAGGGTATTATGCTAAGTGAAATATGCCAGATAGAGAAAGACAAGTACCAAATGATTTCACTCATCTGTGGAGCATAAGAACAAATCAAAAACTGAAGGAACAAAACAGCAGCAGACTCACAGAACCCAAGAATGGACTAACAGTTGCCAAAGGGAAAGGGACTGGGGAGGATGGGTGGGAAGGGAGGGAAAAGGGGAATAAGTGGCATTACAATTAGTACATATAATGTACCAGGGGGACACGGGGAAGGCAGTAGCACAGAAAAGACAACTAGTGGTTCTATAGCACCTTACTACGCTGATGGACAGTGACTGTAATGGGATATGTGGGGGGGACTTGATAATGGGGGGAATCTAGTAATCACAATGTTGCTCATGTAATTGTATATTAATGATACCAAAATATTTAAAAATGGGCAAAAATAATAGACATTCATCCAAAGAAGGCATGAAAGTGACCAACATGAAATGCTCAACAGGATTAATCATCAGGGAAATGGAAATCAAAACCATAATGAAATATCACCTGGTAGAAAGGCCATCTTCAAGAAGACAAGAGACAGCAGTTGCTGGCCAGGATCTGGTTAAAAGAAAAGCATTATACATTGTTGTTGGAAATGTATAGCGGCCCAACCACTATGGAAAACAATATGGAGTTTCCTCAAAAAATCAGTCGATATACCATATGATCCAGCAATTCCACTTCTGGGTATGTACCTAAAGAAAATGAAAACAGGATTTTGATGAGATAAATGCATTCCCATGTTTATCACAGCATTAGTCATAATAACCAAGGTATGCAGGCAATCCAATGCCCATCAACAGTTGAAAGGATCAAAACTATGTGGTACCTATATACAACAGAATATAATTCAGTCATGAGAAAGGAGGATACCCTTCCATTTGCAACAACATGGATGGACCTTGAGCACATTATGCCAAGTGAGATAAGTCAGACAAAGCCAAGTATTGAATGATATCACTTTCATGTAGAATCTTAAAAAATTAAGCAAAAAACAGAGTAAAATGATAGTTACCAGGGGATGGCATAAGAGTGACGGTATTTGAGTGTACAAACTTGTAACAAGCAGTAAACAAGCCATAGATATTTAATGCACATATAATGAACATAGACAATAATATTGTACTATAATTATGTAATGTGATAAATGACACTACATCAATCCTATAACAACAAATAAATCTATCAAAGTAACACACTGTATACCTTAAACACACAATGTTACTTGCTAAATTTATTCAATAAAAGATCAATTAAAATTTCGAAAATTAAATTAATCCATAATGGATTTTATATTGCAGATCTCAGCATGAATAAATTAATCAAAAAGGACAATCTGAGAGTATCCATCAAAAACCTTTAACCTATAGCAAAAATCATATTTAAAACATTTCCTTTAAAATGAGAAACAAAATAATTTCCACTTTTATCAACATTGTCCCAAAGATTGTAAGCCAACACTCAAAACAAACAAATAAATAAATAAATGGTGTAAGAATTAGAAAGGAGCAAACAGATTGGCCACTAGATACAAATAATAAAACTGTCTTATTATTTACCTCTTTAAACATATTTTAAATTTTGTTTCTGATAAATCTGATTATCAGGACCACTTCTGGGTATGTTCCTATTATCTGTATTTTTTCTTGATTTTCATTCTTTTGATTCTGTATCCTGACAGACCTGATCAGTTTTCACTGAATGCTGGACATTGCAGATGTAACTTTGCATCTAAGCAGTCAAAGATTAGTATCTTTGTGAATTCCAAAAGGCCTGAACAATATTTTTCTTCCAGGCAGATTCACATTTGCTTCTTTTTGGTATTTGGGGAATTTAACCATACTTAAGCCACTCTGTTGAACTGCTCCAGTTATGGACTTTTTTGTCTGAGATAGCAAAAATTCAAATCTCTAACTTGCATGATATACATATAGATGAGCAGTTTACTTAGTTCTTTATATGTCTTAGCCTTATATATGTGACTCAGGGGGACTCAACTCACCCCACTCCCTTGGCTAAGCCCAAGACTTAGTCCTTTCTCACTCAAGTGGCTACTGATCTCCAAAACTTTGGTTACTCATTATTACCTCACTCCAACTATTAGAACAGCATCCACCTCTGTATCAGTGTTTGCCTGCTTGCACAGTTCTAAA
This sequence comes from Manis pentadactyla, assembly GCF_030020395.1. NCBI lineage: Eukaryota > Metazoa > Chordata > Mammalia > Pholidota > Manidae > Manis > Manis pentadactyla. Next base: position 94,603,915 of record NC_080030.1, on the reverse strand, counting down.
ATTTCTCAATTTTTCTGGTTTTCATAGATTTTCTTAAATTCCTTATGGGCTTAGCAACACATTTTAAATTATATTTGTTGTAACTTATAGCATCTGTTTTGTGTTAGTGCAAGGCTATATGAAATGCCTTGTATTGATACTGCCAGAATCAGGTGGGCGAGCCACAACTACTTCTTCAAATGTATTGAGTCAGCTGGTATTTCTATTACCAACATTGTCCCAAAGATATTAAGTCGATTTTCCTGGGCACTTAAAAAGTGGAGATTTTTCACTAATTATCAGAGAAATGCAAATTAAAACTACAATGAGGTATCACCCACACCAGTAAGGATGGCTGCCATCCAAAAGACAAACAACAACAAATGTTGGCGACGCTGTGGAGAAAGGGGAACCCTCCTACACTGCTGGTGGGAATGTAAGTTAGTTCAGCCATTGTGGAAAGCAGTATGGAGGTACATCAAAATGCTCAAAACAGACTTACCATTTGACCCAGGAATTGCACTCCTAGGAATTTACCCTAAGAATGCAGCAATCAAGTATGAGAAAGACCAATGCACCCCTATGTTTGTTGCAGCACTATTTACAATAGCCAAGAATTGGAAGCAACCTAAATGTCCATCGATAGATGAATGGATAAAGAAGATGTGGTACATATACACAATGGAATACTTCTCAGCCATAAGAAAAGGGCAAATTCTACCATTTGCAGCAACATGGATGGAGCTGGAGGGTATTACGTTCAGTGAAACAAGCCAAGCAGAGAAAGAGAAATACCAAATGATTTCACTCATCTGTGGAGTATAAGAACAAAGGAAAAACTGAAGGAACAAAACAGCAGCAGAATCATAGAACTCAAGAATGGACTAACAGGTACCAAAGGGAAAGGGACTGGGGAGGATGGGTGGGTAGGGAGGGATAAGGGCGGGGAGAAAAAGGGAGGTATTAAGATTAGCATCCATAGCGGGGTGGGAGAAAGGGGAGGGCTGTACAACACAGAGAAGACAAGTAGTGATTCTACAACATTTTGCTACGCTGATGGACAGTGACTGTATATAGGGGGGACCTAGTATAGGGGAGAGCCTAGTAAACAAAATATTCATCATGTAAGTGTAGATTAATGATAAAAAAATCAGTTCCTGTGTGGTGACCTCCAATGAGTTCTACACAATGATATAAAGGGCATATAAAAGTGTAGGCAAAGGGTCTGTTTGTGTTTATACAGAGATCAAAGCCTAATTTGGCTACCCCGAAAATGAACTAAGATATGATATGAAAAAGAACTTCCAACATCAGCACTCTCGGGAAGACTCATGCCAGAAGATGATCATCAAAAAACCCCAACAAAGATCCACGCACTGCTACAGGTGTAGATGCACTCATCCCAAGAGTTCCTGGACTTGCCATGGGAATGAAGAAGGAGATATGTAAGCTGGCCTGTGCATATAGTAAAACAACAAATTTGACTGGATCTATACTGTTGGAACTCAACCAAGAATTAGGAGAACTGCAAATTGTAGCTCTCCAAAATCTTACAACCACAGACTATTTAGTGTTAAAAGAACATAAGGGATGTGAACAGTCCCCAGGAACGGACTGTTTTAATTTGTCTGATTTCTCTCAGACTGTTCAAGTTCAGTTGAACAATATCCACCATATCATAGATAAGTTTTCACAAATGCCTAAGGTGCCTAACTGGTTTTCTTGGTTTCACTGGAGATGGCTGGTAATTACAGGTATGCTTTGGCTACATAACTGTACTCCTATTATGTTAATGTGTGTGTGCAATTTAAGTAGTAGCTTAAAACCTATACATGCTGAAGTTACTCTACAAGAAGATATGTCAAAGAAATAATCAATCTTCCCAGGTTTTCTTCCTCCTGCTACTTCTATAGCTTTTCTTCTTCCTTCCTAACTACAACCCTTAAATAGAATTCGTGCCTCATATCGAATTTACCGAGTATCCTAATTCTTCCAAGTGGTAAAGATACCTCAAGACAAATGCTGGGCATAGAAGCCACAGGGCATAAATATGCAAAGAAGTAAAAAGCTAACCTTTTCAAACAGTAAGGCTTCTCTCTCACTTACCAACTTTACATTTCCCTGTATGGCCCCGGAAGATGACTGGTTAGCCAGAGATGGGTAAGATTCCTCAAGGGAGGAACAACCTAAGACAGGCACAGTCGCAGGGGGACCGTCAGGTGAGAAAAAGGGGGATCAACAGAGGTGAGGCTTAGAACCTCCCCCACCCCCTGTTCTGAGAGAAATCTTCTGCATACATGGATGTTTTATGGCCCTTGTCTAGCTTGGATTAACACATAGGCCACAGGCACACACCTGATCACCTACATTTGCTCTCTTACAACACTAAACTATGTTTTCTACCTTTATCTTGTGTCTACCTACCACTTCAGCATTTTATTAAAAATAATAATAATAAAGAGAGAAATGTGGTATCCACATATAAATCAAGTATAAAAATCAAGTGAGTATGCATATTTGAACTCACTGTTTATAGTTCATAATGCATAAGCAAAACCGAAAGCTTCTGTGATGACTGCCCTTGTAATGTTCAGCATGTAACTTATTCACTATGTAAGAATTTATTCTCCATGTAAGAACTTGTTCGTTATGCTTCAGAAGACTGGAGACTGATGAAAATTAGGCTTGGGGTGGATTAATGATTGTGCATTGAGCATTGACCCCCTATACAGACTTATTGTTGTTAACAACCATTTGATCAATAAATATGAGAAATGCCCTCACAAAAAAAATATATATATATATATATATATATATATATATATATATATATATACACACACTTCCAATTGTAAAATAAATAAGTAACCGGGATGTAATGTATAGCATAAGGAATATTGTCAAAATATTGTAACAACTTGGTATGGTGATAGCTGGTACCTAGAATTATCATGTATATAAATGTTGAATCACTGTGTTGTACACCTGAAACTAATGTAATACTGTGTGTCAACTACCCTTCAGTAAAAAATAATTATCTAAAAAAAAAAAAAGTGGAGATTTTTTGAAGATTTAGTGCTTAATATCTGTTAACTAGACCTATCTTATTCATTATGATATTTAGGTCTTCTACATGCATACTTTTATCTACTTTATACTCAAGAAATGAGGACAATAAGTTAGTATCTCCTACTGTAAATGTTTCTGTGCATAATTCCTTGAATTTCTTGTCATTTGTGTCTTATTAATGTTGATACTATGTTATTTGGTACATAGATCTTCACTGCAGATTCACCATTCATAAAATTCCCTTCCTTTTATTTTATGCTTTTTGCCCAAATTCAATGTAATCTAATATTAAGATTTTAATCTTCTTCTCTCTCTCTCTCTCTCTCTCTCTCTCTCTCTCTCTCTCTCTCTCTCTCTCTCGTCTCTCTCTCTCTGTCTCTCTCTTTCTTTTTGGTACTTCCTTACAATGCTTTTGCTTATCTTTTAATATCCATCTTTCTTGCTTATTAATTAAGTCTTCCTATTTGCAGGCACAGTTGGATTTTTAGTTAACTACTCTCAAATCTTTCTGTCTCTGCTAAGAAAAGCAATCTCTAAGATGATTATTTTTCCTTTGAGGATTTTATATGGAAGAACGTGCCTTGAATCTGGAAAAACATGAGTTTTAGTATTGATCTTCCTCTAACAAATTTCTGATTGTTGAAATGTCCATGAGACATCTGCTTACATTTTCCCAACTGTTAGGTTAGAAAAAATAATACCTTCCCCATTTACTATTCAGGTTTTTTTGAAATAAAAATACAGAGAGGTTACACTGTAGTAAAGTTGTACATAATAGATACCATGACTTTTAAAATATAGTTTTATCTTTCCCTGCTAACTTAATTGAGAAGAGCCAAATTTAATTTCTTATAAATTCATGGTCATCCATGAAATAGGCCAGTAACTTCCCTATTTTATTACATCATGAATCAGGGCAGAAATGCTGAGACCATTGCTCTAAAATACTGAAAAGTAAAATTTCTTTGAGTACAAGAGGTGCAGCCATCCTGTGCATTCTTTACATAATAATTGGTGAATTTATTCTGTGTTGCTGATTAAGTTGGGAAAAATATATTTTGAAGTATTCCTTAATTCTAATTCCTATTTCTACTTTCAGAATATTTGATTTGTATTATCTAAGGGCATTCCATTTAAAAATGTTGCTTTGCCTTCTAATTGCCATAACTTCTCTTTTATTCCGCTGATTTCTTTTACAACGTTCTCATGATTCATAGTCTTCATCTTAAGTCTCTATTATTCTTTGCCTCACAAATATACTGAGCTTGTTTTATGTTTCTACTAGAGAATAGTATATGATGGAGTGTGGCTTCTGGTATACTTCCCAGGTCATTCACCCAAACATTTATTTTGGCCTTTATTTCAATTCTATAGTCCATGGCCATTGTTTCACTCAATGAGGAGATGGAGGTCATGGAATTTATTGACCAAGAAGTAAATTTAAAAGTATCCACCCAAGCAAAGCTCATATTGTTTTCTTATTATCCCTTCCCCAAGAATGTCTGTGATCAAGAATTCCAGGTTAGATATTAAGGATATAAATTAAAACTTGGTCAATCAGTTATCAGAGCTAGCAGAAACATTTGAAAAGACTATACCTAAGAAAACCTCTAAGCCTATTTATGGCTTCATCGAAGGCTGCTGTCTAATTTCATTCTATGTTCTCTATCCTGGGAAAAAGAAGACAAGGTTAGTACTCAAAAATAAGTCAGGAATTTTTCTAGCCAATCAAAGCTTTTTTTTTGCCTTGAAACAAATTTTCTTCTTTCAGATCGGAAACATTTTCTAATAGATTTTTTGTCAACACTTAAAGTTGTAGGTTAACAATTGAGGGACTTCTGTGTGATCAGAGTAATCAGGTCATAAACATTAGACCTGAAAGGGTCCTTGGATGTTATTTAGCCCAACCTTCTACATAGTAAATCTGAGATAAGTGATTAATAACAAAGATGTATGTTTGAGGTTACATTTCTAAATAAATTTTACAAAGAGTATTTAAGTATGTGAGCAAGGACTTAGATATCTAGTTCTCCATTATCTGTTCCATACCTAGTATAATTTTTCTATTACATAAAAAAGCCAAAGTCAACAAAATTGTAAAAATAAAGAAAGGAACCATCATTCCGAGAAATCTGATCCGTCTAATACCCCAAACTACTATAGATTTGGGTCACAGATGTTCTCAGTATTTCCAGGGAGACTGTGCCTAACACACTTCTTTAAAGCTGATAATAGTCATGAGTCCATAGTTTTAAGAATAAAGTTCTAAAATAAGTCATTTATGTGCATTAAGGGCAAACAATATTCTTTTGAAATGAGGCAAATTTTGTAATTGTATTCCTGAAACTTTTTTCAACATGGACTCTCAGCAGCATTAGTCAGGCATCATTCTTTGAGATGGCAGGAAAACATTCTTGCTGGTTGACTCTTGGCACCTTAGTTCCCACGTTTCTATTAGAGGTTGAAGTTGCTTGATGAATTCCAGAAGTTATATACAGCAATCTGTACCTACAATATGATAGCCAAACACACAATGATGGCTATTTGTGGTAATGTTGTAAGAGACTCTGTTTTTGCTATTTCTGCCGTTAACTTACTTAGTGGTTTTCTGTATTTTGTAGATGCCCATGAGTCAACCACTTCTGTCTTAAATCTTTTCCTTAAAATCATTTTCAACAAGTTTTCAAAAGAAGATGGGAGTGAGAGAAATTCCTATTAATTTCAGAGGCTTGGGCAACATTGTAAAATAAGTGACTACTGTGTCAAGCATCTGTAACCTGGCTTTTTGTAACTGTCTTTCCCCTACCCTCACCTTGTTACTTTCTCTCCCTTTAGCACAGTCCTGTCTAGTATTCTCCCAGGAAACATTCCCCCAGCCCCATCCATTAAATATGTTCTTTGAGAAGGATCTGGTGTACAATTTACCCTAAAGTGTAAAAGACAGAAAAGGGGTAGTGTGCCAACCTCCATAAAGGCATTGATTACATTAGAAAAGGAAAAGCAACACTTTTAGTTAATTAAAGTATAATTAAAATGACTAAAGTTCTTATTATGCAATGCCATAAAGTTCTTATTATGGAATGCCATAAAGTTCTTATTATGGAATGCCAGACAATAGCTATATATTTCTTGGAATAAGTAGAGAGGCATTTCAGTACCCCCAGAATATAACTGCTTATTACTAGATCAACAATACTACTAAGAGATGAAAGTTGTGTATTAGTATGTGAAAGGAACGAAATATACCGAAAAGGTTCTTCGGTTCTGAATCTGAAAAAGCAACAGCAAATACAACTTTAGGAACATCATTGTTCTCTGGAATCAAAGTTCAGTCTTACCCTTTTTATTTCTAGAATGAACAATCTCAAGAAATGTCTATAATGGACTTTGAGATGAGGTCAAGAATGAGGCCACATGTACTGTTCCCCATTTCTAGCTGTGAATTGTGCTATATATTCACATGCAACTTTCCCCACAGAGGTCTGAGGTGAAGCTGACTATATTTTGACATGGTACTTTGGGATATAAAACAAGCATGGAAACTACAACCAAAGATATTTAACTCAATAAATTAGTTCTTCTCTGAAATTCCCTTAAGAAGTAGGAAATATATATTATATATGCTTTATGTTCTCAGAAAGTTTAGTTTGCTGTCTTCAAACAGTAACTGTATGCATTGTTCTTTATGGCACTTTTATATAAGAATGTACACATAATTTCTCACCACTAATTCATTAATCCTTGGACAACTCATGGTGGGCTGATGGGGTGAAGAAATGATTGTGAGAAACATAAGATAAATACACTCTCCTGGGGCGGTTAAGTTTCCCAGCCCTGATTTCATATTTGCCTTGAAACATAAAATGTCTGTGAGTCCCACTTGAACTGCAGGTAGGAACAAGAAAAACCCCTTATTGCTAGCTTTGAACAAGTCACTTTGATGCCCATGTCTGAACTACATACATCTCTGAAATAGCAGAGTTTTGTAAAATATGTCCACATTTCAACAGTCTTTAATGTGCTCAGATGAACTAAATTATTTAAAGGCACTGGGCCCCTGGAGGTGTTCTCAAATGGCTACCAACATTTTATCTTAAAAGGTCTATGGAAATTACATTATGTAAAACTATGAGTGGGAACTTATAGTACAAAAGAAAGATCAATATACATAAATTCTAGCATTCCCAAACACCAGTACAGTGCAGGATACATAATTTGCTGGACAGATACAAAATGAAAATGGGGTGTCCCTTTTTCCTTGGAAATGCCCCAGGTTCCTGCCCAGCACTTAAGTACAAGGGTGGACCCTATCCTTCCCACATCCAGGCTTTTCCTGGGATGCAGGCTTTTCCTAGCAGCCATAGCTAGGCAGGGTCAAGGATGTAACAGGCCAATCACCTTCCCTAGGAAGGAAGTAAGGTGAGCCCGGAGCACACACTGTGAGCTGTCTGAGCCCCAGGCCCATGTTCCATTTTTTTTACCAGACTTCTCTTATTAAAACACAACTTCAAAGATAAAATTATTAAGAATTTCAAGACAGCCACCACAGATCATTAAACCCTATGTGTGGGGCTTCTTCTGAACAACTGCACTAGTTTTTAATCCATGAAACCAGACCCTCACTAACAATAACCAATTGGAAGGTAAAAGAAAAATAATTTTATTTACAATAAAAATAACAACTCTGAGTTAACCATGACTAACACTGACCAAAGGTACAAAAATGGTGAAATGCTATTGAAAGACTGAATTAGGACTTGAATGAGTAGAGTGATGCACTTTATATTAATGGATGGGAGGATGGTCATTAAAACATGAACTCTTCCCCTGAATTAGTCTATAAATTCAAGGCACTGTCAATAGGATTTTTAAGTGGAATTAGGCAAATTGATTTTTAAAATTCATATGGAAGAGAGAAGTCTGATAATATCAAAAGTTAATTCAGATAAAGTACAGAAGAAGAGAAGGATATTTCATATCAGATTTCGAAACTTACGAAGGTTTCTTCATGCAGAAGAATGATAGATCAATGAGAGCAAAGTCTGTAGAAATTGATACATTAGCAAGGTGGTATTACAATTTAGTGGAAATGATGCAACACTTGGTGATGAAACAAAGGGATTTTTGTCTACATCTGTATCAATTTAGGTTCTTATCTCAGATACACACTAAAATAAATTTCCACTAGTCAATAGCCTGTGTCTCAACATATTGGGTTGCAATTTTAAAGTAGGCTGTGCTCTCAGACTCAACACCATTTTTTTTGATGAACACATGGTATAAGGGACCAGAAGTAGCAGGAGAGTATCGAACCAAGAACCAAGTCACCAAACAGGAAAAATAAAAACTTTAAATTATCATAAGAACATACAGGAGAGTAAAATTATCATATTAGTGTATGAAATGATTTTTTAAATCAAGACCTAAAAACAATATTCATCAGGGGAAAAAATGTTAAGACGGCCAACTAAAACCAGAAGGTTAGGACACAGACCAGGGATAAGTATTTGAAAAGCATGTAATTAATAAAAGATTAAAATATAGAATATATTTAAAAAACTGCTGTAGATTGATTCAAATATGAAAACCAACCAACAGAAAAACGTCCAAAGAATAAGAAGAGGCAATACACAGAAGAGGATGCTCATATTGCCAATAGCCATTAAAAAAGATACACAACCTCACTTTTAATTAGGGGCCATAAATTAAAACAATAATGAGGTGCCATTTTACACCAAAAAGTCAGAAGGAAAAAAAAATGTTGACAAGAATGTGGGTAGACAGGAATTCTATACCTTGGAGGTGAGGGTGTAAATCGGCACGAGTAATTTAGACATCAACCTCATGATATCCACCAAGAAAGCCGAAACTGTATATGCCTTATAATCTACTTCGAAGTATATTTCCTATTAAAATTTGTCTATGTGTGGACTAGGACTCATGTACTAGGGTACTCATTAAAGATTTGATTATAACAGCCAAAAGTGGGACCTACACATGCATTTTTTTTCTTTATTTTCTTTATTTCTACCTCAAAAGCTACACTTTCTACTTTAGTTTTCTATTTTAGTAGTTGGACTTCAACTTTTAATGTGCTTGCTCAAATTAGAAAAGTCCTTAGTAAGTTACTGTTTACATTCTCCTGAACACCTCAAGGATCTTAGAACTTTGCTCTCCTAGGCCCATCTTCCACATTGCCGTCTAGTATGTCAGGTTTACCTTAATTTCAACCGACCTTGCTGTCCTTCTTTTCATTTTCCATATTTCTTTTATAATGTGTTTCCAATGCCTTTGTTCATTGTTGCTTATTGTATCTCACTTATCCCTTCCTTGCCTCTGTAACTTCTTACTTCCAATATTTAACTTATTTTCTGGCACTTTCTAGTTGCTGATGAGAAGTTGGCTAACAGTGTAATGGTCATTCCTTCGTAAAAAATCTCTTTGGTCACCTTTTATTTTTGTTTTTTTTACTTTCATGTTTTAATGGTCTCCTGTTTATTAGGATATATCTACATGAATATTTGCTTTTGTGTCTCTTCTCCATTAATTTTACTGAGGATGCATGCCTTCAATCAAGCTGAGAAACTCCTCAGCCATTGTGTCTTCAACCACATCCTCTCTCTCATTCTCTCCAACCTTTCCCTTGGAAACCAATAGAAGAACTCCAGCCCAACACAATCAATCCGAACAGTTGCCGGCCATAAACCACTGGTCCTGCCATGCTGATGTGAGAAGCAGAATACCACTCCTATATGGAACTGAGGCCATATTCCCCTCAACACACACTGGGGCCAGGACCCTAGGCCCAATCTTTATAGAGATCCAGTCCAATGTGAACTATCTGAGCTTCAGCCTACTGCCTTCTGCTCTAACTTTACATTTCTCCTCTGTGTTTATCATCTGTGAATATCCCACTATATGTTCAAGATTAGTTTTGATATTAAAATCATTTTAGTTTGCTTTAAAAGCCTATGTGTATGTTGGAGGAGAAGAACATGTCCTTCCACTCACCCGCTACTTTCTACCCTGTTAGAAAGATTTATACCCAAACTTCTAAAAGGCACAAACTTTAAAAACTAGATAAAAAAGCGAATTAGAATCATGTGCTATGAGGTATGAATGAATACTTAATATCTGTATGCCTGAGCAGAAGCCTAACATCTCTGTGATCCACTGAGGGATTCCCTCTGTTTTCTTCATTGCCGTATTAGCACAGTAAAGAGCCAAGAGTCCCCAGATCACCCTTGGGAGGGCGACTTCCTGGTGAAGCATGGGAAGTATTTGCCCCAACTCAGGGTAAACATGTCCTCAGTATTTCCCAGCACCAGCCTCTTGTTTCTGCGGTTCATTGGGCCATCAGGTATGCCCCGGGTTTGGCCTGAAGTGGGAGAGTTAGATTAGATTCACACTCCCTTTAAAGGTCCACTGGGCCCGGGCCTCATAGGACACATGCTGAGTGTGAATAGTAGAGGCAGAGAGGCCACAAGGATGGCACCAGGTGCCCACATGGGTGGGGGCTGCAGAAGGCAGGGGAGTATCAAGCTGATCATAGTTAAATGTGGGAAAGTAACCTGAGTTACACTGCAGCTCATACTTATTTTATTAGAGTAGCCCTTCCCATTCCAACTAAACCCCCACTATCTGAACTCAGAAACTGAGAAGATTCTGATAAGGAGGGAGAAGTACAGATCCACAGAGATCAAGTGCCTTGCCCACATCGCATGACAAGGAAATGGCAGAGGCCATCCCAGAACCTGGAGTTCATTATTTTTAGCCTCTTTATATGCAGGGTAGATAAGATTTCCTGATTTATCTGTGAGTAAACACCGCGATTGAAATTGAGGCTGCCGCGCTCACTGCCATCACTGAATTGCTGTGTCCCCTTTCAGGGATGCGGGATAAGGTTCATTTACCCATTTATTCATTCATTTTTCACATCTCTCTGTTTTCTTCTTGGATGTCTGCAATATTATTATAACAATAAAATGCCATAGGTTGAAAGCTAATTACACATTTAGGTTTATCTTTTGCATATACAAAATAGATACAATATACAGTTCCATTAGCATAAAAATAATTTTCCAACAATAAACCCAGATATCTGTTGATTTTTTTTTTTTTTACCTTTAAGTTGCAGAAATCGCGTCTTAAAAGAGCCAAATGTGAGTGAAGAGTAGTTGGGGATTTGTACTGTGTGATCTAAGAGGCAGAAAATACTCCCACTTAGAGCTAAGCAAGGAGGTGCCATCTCCCGCATGCGGCCACCCAACAAGGGAAAGTGGGCAGGATACACCAGGCCACTGGTAAAAGGGGCATGGGAACGGAGAGAAGCAGCATATTAATCAAGGTTTCCTACTGAAACACAAACATAATATACAAGGAGATTTAAAACAGGAATTGGCTCAAGTGATTATAGGAGCCAGGAGTCCCATGACCTGCTGTTTGCAGGCTGGAGAACCAGGAAAGCTAGCGGTTTAATTCAGTTCCAGTCCAAGGCCCTAGAACTGGGGGATTCATGATGTAAGTTCTGGTCTGAAGGCTTGAGAACCAGGGGTGCTGATGTCCAAGGGCAAAAGAAGATGGGAGTCCTGGCTCAGGGAAAGGACCAATTTGCCCTTCTTCTGCCTTCGTGTTCTATTCAGGCCCTCAGTGGCTTAAATGATGCCACCTGCATTGGGGAGGGTGAATCTTCTTCACTCAGTCTGCTGACGCAAATGCTAATCTCTTCCAGAGACACACCCACAGCCTCCCTCAGAAATAATGTTTAATTAGAGAACTGGGCATCTCAGCGTAGTGAAGTTGATGCATAAAATTAGTCATCAAAACTAGTGTTCAGTGAGCCCCTACTACAGAGAAGGCATCTACTCAGCCCTTTCCTTCTAGCTTATTTAATCTTCACAAATGGTTTCCCAGTATTATAAATGGAGCAAGGAATGACAGAGGGTCTAAGCGGACTAACATGTCCAGCACCACACATAAGGTGCACAGCCTAAGAAGGGCAAAATGGATGGATGACCAAATGCAAAGCCCCTGTTCTTTCCATCCCAGCAGCGGCACAAAACACACCCTCATTTGCCTAGAAGCAAAGAAGAAAGCTCAGGTTTTCATTAACTTCCTCACAGTATTCAATTACCCTGATTCGATTTGTTAGGTAAGGGGAGTCCTATCCCAGAAGACAAAGGGGATCTAACCCCAGCAGGACTAGGTGGAAAATAAGTCTGCTTAAATGAAGGGAATGGGCCAAAGAGGCCCAGAGGGCAGAAGTGCCCAAGCAGCTGGGGGCAGGAGAACCTCAAACACAGATTTTGCCTCTTTTCAGGTTTGGCTTCTCGTCTTTTCTGCACTTGCTATTTCGACCCACTGTTCACTCCAGCTACTCTGGCCCCTGAGCCCCGCAGCTTAAATATCCAGACCCAGAAATCTTCAGAGCTCAGACCTACCACAACTCTTTTAAAAAGTTCAAGAGCCAACAATCCTCAAAATGAATCTGAGCATTTTATTTCTTCTCACTTGTGCTCTGTTTGGATCATCTAAAGAAATGAAAGACAACAAATTTTATACTATTTCATGTTTGGGTTTCAGCAAAGTGTGAGAATTATTTGAGCCATTTCCTTGTCCTATATAAGGAAATATGTTTTCCATGACTTGGTTGGCTGGAACCACATAGGTAAAATAAAATCTTCTAACTGCTTCCCTTCAGATCCAGAAATGATGAGCAATTTGACATCCTGTATCCCCCCGACTGCAAACCAGAAACCTCTCTGTCAGAAGCTATTCTTGCAATATTATACCTCTAATGCTGTGGGAAGCTGTTTGAGGCAAAAGGCAGCTGTAATAATGGGATTGTGTTTCAAAAAAGAGCTGGCTGTAAGGCCATGCTGTAAATGAAAAGCATCATAAAAGGACCATTACCACTCTTAAAAAGCAGTGAGACTGCTCAAATAACTCACTGCAGGCTATTTTTATAGTCCCCTAATTCTGTTTTTAAAATCAAATGGAACTCCAAAAGAATAGCTCATTCCAAGTTAAGGAGAAAGCCAAACCAGACTTCAGTTTATGGAGAATCCCAAATCTTACCTGCTAAAATTCATTCATCATTCACTCATTGATTCATCAAAGAAGCATGTATTGAGCACCAACTATAGGTAAAGAACTTAATTTGATGATGAAAGCACTTCCCATCCAGTATTTTATCATCAAAAGAGGTAATAATACCTGTACTTATATCACTAATAGATAGTAAAATAAGCTAAATACAATGAGAAAAATAAACAAGGGTTTGATAGGAGTGAGAAATTGAGAAACATCTTCTGGCTGTGGGGATTCAGGAAGGCTTCATGGAGGAAGTGGCATTTAGGCTTAGTCTTGGAGAATGAGGACAGAGAGACGATGTGTGAAAAAGCAACAGAGTACAGTCATGAAAAGGCCAACAATTCCATTCAACTACAACCTGCAAGAAATGTGGGAGAAGAGTCCAAAAGGCAGACAAGGGCACGATCCTGAACAGCCCATTGTGCTAAGGCTACTTGTGTGGCTCGCTGTCCAGTGAATCTGCTAATCAGAAAACAGACTAGGAAGTTTTAGTTGGCTGCTGTGAGTCACCTGCTTTTGGGGGGAAGACTGGAAAGGCACTTACAAATCTTACATAGTTAAAGAATAACTATAAAGATATTCTGTCTTAGCCTTGCTATTTAAGATGCTTCCATTGAACTCCTCAAGCAAAGAAAGAGACCCCTGGTATTCATTCTGTACACACCTTTCATTTCTGGTTTCATCCTTGTTTCCTTAGTCTCCTTTTCCCTTTGTTCCTAGTTACTCACAAAAAATATATATATTTCATATTACATGTTTTTGTTATAAGGCAGTGATTGAATAAACAGATACAACATAAAGATACAAATGGAGAACAAAGTAGAGAATAGGAGAGTATTGCCTCCAGATAAATCTGTTCTCCAAAAGTTTTTGAGTAATACTTTCCAGATATGTCATTCTCTATATGTCTGACAATCACTGACTAACAAATTCTATAATTTCTACGGCTAGAAATGTTTTCTATAGGCAATTTCATACAACTCTTTCTCTATAAGTACTAGCGAACATGACTTTACACAGTAACGTGTCTATCTATCACAATTTCTTTATCTATTCATCCATCAATGGACACTAGGCTCCTTCCATATTTTGGCAACTGTAATTAATGAGGCTATGAACATATGGGTGCATATATCTTTTCAAATTAGCATTGTTGCTTTCTTCACGTAAACACCCAGAAGTAGAATTGCTGGACTATATGGTAGCTCTACTTTTAATTTTCTTCACCAACTTACATTCTCAACAACAGGTTCACTTTTCTGCATATCCTCACCAACACTTGTTATTTCTTGTTCTTTTGATAATAGCCATTCTGAGAGGTATAAGGTGATACCTCACTGTGGTTTTGATTTGCATTCCCCTGATGATCAGTGACATCAAGCATGTTTTCATTTGCTTGCTGGCCATCTGTATGTATTCTTCGGAAAAATGCCTATTCAAGACCTATGGCCATTTTTAAATCACATTGTTTGGTTTTTGTTATTAAGTTGTATGAGTTCTTTATATATTTTAGAACCTTATCAGATATATGATTTGAAAAATCTCTCCCCTCATTCAGTAGGTTACCTTTTTATTTTGCTGATGGTTTCCTTTCCTGTGGACAGTCCCATTTGTGTATTGTTTCTTTTCTTGCCCTTGCCTTTGGAGTGAGATCCAAAACAATATCACCAAGACTGATGTCAAGGAGTTTGCTGTCTATGTTTATTTCTAGGAGTTTCATGGTTTCTGGTCTTATAGTCAAATCTTCAATCCATTCTGAGTTAGTTTTTGTGCATGGGTAAGACAGTGATCTAATTTCATTCTTTGGCATGTGGCTGTCCAGTTTTCACAACGCCATTTATTGAAGAAATCTGTCTCTTCCCCACTGTATGTTCTTGCCTCCTTTGTTGTAAATTAATTGACCATATATATGTGGGTTTATTTCTGTGCTTTCTATTCTGTTCCATGGATCTATGTGTGTTTTTATGCACATGCCGTACTGTTTTCCTTATACAGCTTTATAATACAGTTTGAAATTAGGAGGTGCAATGCTTTCAGCTTTGTTCTTCTTTCTTAAGATTTCTCTGGCTATTCAGCATCTTTGTGGTTCCTTACACATTTTAGGGTGGTTTGCTCTATTTCCATGGAAAATGTCATTGGAATTTTGACAAGGATTGCACTGAATCTGTAGATTGCTTTGGGTAGTAAGGGCATTTAAAAAATATTAATTCTTCCAATCCATGGGCATAGATTATCTTTCATTTTCTTGTGTGTCTTCTTCAATTTCTTTCCTCAGTATCTTACAGTTTTGTCTTATAGTACAGGTTTTTCATCTCCTTGTTAAATTTATTCCTAGGTATTTTATTCTTTTTGATACCATTGAAAATGGGGTTTTCTTAATTTCTCTTTCTGATAGTTTGTTCATGTATAAAAATGCAACATATTTTTCATTTCTCAGTTTTTCACCATGAAGAATGATGTTAGCTGTGGGCTTATTGTATATGTATGTGTTGTATACAATTTTTAGCTACATTCCCTCTCTACTTACTTTTCTGAGAGTTTTTATCATAAATGAATGTTGAATGTGTCAAGTGCTTTTTTCTGCATGTATTGAAATGATCCTATGATTTTTATCCTTCATTTTATTAACTCCCTAATGTTTTTCTACTCAATTTAGTATTGTTTTAGTTGTGTACTACCAGACATCAAGGATCATATCTACAGAATTGTATACATGCTGAGGCATGTTCAAAGTAAATATCAAACCAATGACCAAATGGCTTGCCTCAGTCTAGTAAAATTGTTCTACCTTCTGAAGCAGAAAGAATGAAAATAAAAAATGGAAAGAGTAAAAGCTGAAATTCCTATAGAGCTGAAATATTCTCAAGTATTTGCTATGTAAATATATGTTGATCATTGGGAAGAGATAGTGGATTACATATGTAGTTGCTTGGTTGTTGTATCTATTATACAGTATCTTAGCAGCTATTGAAAAATATCCTTAATTGTAAAATACATTCCGGCACCCTAGGAGTGTGGGTGAGCAGAGAGTAGTGGGGTGAGACTTCTCTACCAGTATACCCAGAGAGCCTAAGCAAATCTTTATTTTTAAATATAAATACATTTCCTTGAGATTGCCTAGCATTTAGCTTGACCCACACATATTCTCCAGCCAATATCTCCCTCGCAAAAAAAGAGAAAAAAATAATAAAGGCAGAAAGCTTCAAATTTCCACCTGTATTAACATACCAGAGCATAATAGTTTTGAAACCATTCTGCTTAATGAACACCAACATTTGCATTTCAAGAGCACCTCAGGGTGCAATAAAGTCAATACAACATAGATAATTCTGAAGTCAACCCTTCTCCCTCTGTAAAAGGTCCTTTAACTATAAAAACTAATTTTAATAAGAGTCATCTGTACTCAAGATCCTCCGTTACACAATACATTTCATCATAATATAAAAGTTTTGGCCTGAAGACTAACTTTTAAGAATTCACAGTAGATTAATGTCATTATTAGTATTATTAGTCATGACTGTGTACAGAAAATCATGTCTTCACAGCTCTTACAACAAGAGGCCGAAACAGGAAATTGAATTAAATTCCGTAGAATAATTCCATAGCTGTCCATCTACCCTGGTGACTACATGAAGGATGAGATTGAAAATGAAGTCTTTCTCATGATCTACTAAAGAGACTGCCAAAGACATTGAAGAGAAAGCCACATAAGAAACACTTTGGGTCAGAAGTAACACTCTAAATCAATCTCCAGAAATATCTCTGGTTATAGCAGGAAATATGAAAAAGTAGGGTCACCATCCCCACATGCCCAAGACTTAGAAGGTCAGCACATCTAAAATGATGAGCTCCCAAACAGTATAAAGTCATAAAGCACAGAAACTCATAATTATCTATATCAAATACTTAATTTGCAGTTTATATTTATATAATTTATAATATATATTATAAATTAATTTATGATCAGAAGTATTCTTATGCATTTTTAAAATACCACTTCTTTGTAAATAGAGAGGGAATGTAGCTAAAAATAGTATACAACACATACATATACAATAAGCCCACAGCTAACATCATTCTTCATGGTGAAAAACTGAAAAATGGAGGGTTGACTTCAGAACATAAACACAGGAGTGCATATGTCTTTTTCAAATTGGGCTGCTACATTCTTAGGGTAAATTCCTAGGAGTGGAATTCCCGGGTCAAATGGTATTTCTATTTTTAGTTTTGTGAGGAACCTCCATACTGCTTTCCACAATGGTTGAACTGGTTTTCATTCCCACCAGCAGTGTAGGAGGGTTCCCCTTTCTCCACATCCTCGCCAACATTTGTCATTGTTTGTCTTTTGGATGTTGGCCTTCCTAACTGGTGTAAGGTGATATCTTCTTGTGGTTTTAATTTGCATTTCTCTGATGATCAGCGATGTGGAGCATCTTTTCATGTGCCTTTTGGCCATCTGAATTTCTTCTTTGGAGACGTGTCTGTTCAGCTCCTCTGCCCATTTTTTAATTGACTTACTTGCTTTTTGTTTGTTGAGGTGGTGCATGAGTTCTTTATATAATTTGGATGTCAATCCCTTATCAGATATGTCATTTATGAATATATTTTCCCATACTGTAGGATGTCTTTTTGTTCTACTGATGGTATCCTTTGCTGTACAGAAGCTTTTTAGTTTGATATAGTCCCATTTGTTCATTTTTGCTTTTGTTTCCCTTGCCCAGGGAGATATGTTCATAAAGAAGTTGCTCATGTTTATGTCCATGAGATTTTTGCCTATGTTTTCTTCTAAGGGTTTTATGTTTTCATGACTTACATTCAGGTCTTTGATCCATTTTGAGTTTACTTTTGTGTATGGGGTTAGACTATAATCCAGTTTCAATCTCTTACATGTAGCTGTCCAGTTTTGCCAACACCAGCTGTTGAAGAGGCTGTCATTTCCCCATTGTATATCCATGGCTCTTTTATCATATATTGATTGACCATATATGCTTGGGTTAATATCTGGGCTCTCTTCTCTTCCACTGGTCAGTGGATCTGTTCTTGTGCTAGTACCAAATTGTCTTGATTACTGTGCCTTTGTAGTAGAGCTTGAAGTCAGGGAGCGAAATTCCCCCCACTTTATTGTTACTTCTTAGGATTGCTTTGGCTATTCGGGGTCTTTTGTGGTTCCATATGAATTTTAGAACTATTTGCTCAAGTTTGTTGAAGAATGCTGTTGGTATTTTGAAAGGGATTGCATTGAATCTGTAGATTGCTTTAGGCAGGATGGCCATTTTGATAATATTAATTCTTCCTAGCCAAGAGCACAGGATGAATTTCCATTTATTAGTGCCCTCTTTAATTTCTCTTAAGAGTGTCCCATAGTTTTCAGGGTATAGGTCTTTCACTT
Organism: Manis pentadactyla; assembly: GCF_030020395.1. Lineage (NCBI taxonomy): Eukaryota > Metazoa > Chordata > Mammalia > Pholidota > Manidae > Manis > Manis pentadactyla. The sequence goes on along the minus strand of NC_080030.1, from coordinate 94,585,386 downwards.
CCTTGGTTAGGTTTATTCCTAAGTATTTTATTCTTTTTGATGCAATTGTGAATGGAATTGTCTTCCTGATTTCTCTTTCTGCTAGTTTATCGTTAGTGTATAGGAATGCAACAGATTTCTGTGTATTAATTTTGTATCCCACAACTTTGCTGAATTCAGATATTAGATCTAGTAGTTTTGGAGTGGATTCTTTAGGGTTTTTTGAGGATGACTATTATTATTATAATTTTTGTTGTTACAAGTTTCCAGCCTTCTTGCACAGGGACCATTACAGAAGATTGATTTCTTCCATGGAAAGTGTGAGTCATGAACTCATCTGAGTAGAACTGGTTTGAATACAGCTGGAATGACCACTTGGTGGCAATTGATCTCCTCAGGCTTGAGGATTATTATAATTTTCATTATTATCTGTATGTTGCTATTATTCTCTGTTGCTTTTGTGGAATCTGGTTACAGTGCTTCAGCTTTCTTGCACAGAGACCATAGCAGATGGCTGAGGACACATAGATTGTGAGGTAAGAATCCTGGAGGGGTGGAGTGTAGGGAAAATGAAAGCTCCTATAGCCAGGATCCTCACCTGATCCAAAAGTGCTTGATGACGTAATTGGCCTACTGCATAGGCTAATGCTTACACACCCATTGGTAATGAACCATTATTGTTGATGTGACTATATAAAAAGCCCCATCTAGTGCTCTGCCCAGAGGCAGAGACTGAGATGGGCTTGCTGCATGCAGACTGCCCCAGAGGCAGATGGGATTCCAGCACTCAACCTGCCACCATAAGAAGAAACTTGTCCTAAATGCTTCTACACTTAATGTTGCATTGTTGTTATTTGGTCTCACCAGATCCAGAGTGAACTTGCCCTGGGGTAATCCCTTCCAGCAAAGACCTTCAGAAATATGACTGAGTGACAATGTGGAACAAAGAGGCATGAGTCAAAGATGTCTACAAGATTATGGACCTAGAAGATTAATGAAGAAACCAAGAAATAGGAAGTGGAGCCACTGTTCAAACATCAAAGGGATAGGCCTGAAGTGACGAGATCTCTAATGGAAACATTCTGTTTCTATCCAACTAGAAGTTTAGGTTAAAAGGCCAGGAAACTATCACCCCACAGTTAGAAGTGAATTATGTCCCCAAAAGGTAATATAGCAATAAAGGCGCTTCCTGGCCAGATGCAGACAAGAACCCAGGTTTGTTTTGCCCAGAATGAATCTCACCTGCATTCAGAGCTCTTCAGAGTCGATTGTCCTTCTCCCTACCGTAGCTCAGAACAGCTCTCACAGACACCTCGGCCAATTCTTAATGAGCACTCACCTGTGCTCTAATTCCTGGTGCTCAGCCATGTCTTGGTATCTCCTTGGACTCCAGCCAAGCTCAACTAGCGTTTGGGTTACTAATTTCTGTTCCTGATATCTGACAGCTGTCACAGATATTCCTGGGCCCATGTTAAAACTCCCGGTGTTTGATTCCTTACTGTTTCTCACATCTGTTGAATGCCCTCTCCTTGACTTCTCTAAACTTTCTAGACCTTCTGCCCATTCCAACTTCTAGCAATTTGTCACTTGGAATCCAAGTTTTCCCACTATTTACCCATATCTTGATTCTATCAGCCTCTATCTATTATGATATGCAGGTGAGTAACACGGCTCTCTGGCATGCATGTAATGAAACTCCCATTTGGTATGCAGAAGCACTGATGTGCCCAGCTGGGTTACAGGTGTGCCAAGAGACTGGCCTCCTCAGCCCGCTCTCCTGTCACCTTCAGACTTGAGCAACCTCGTCTGGAAACCCCTGTGTGCTGCACAATTATTATTATCTTCTACAAGTGTCACAATGTGAAAGAAAAAAATAGAAAGTACTGATCTCCCGTGAAGATTATGGAGAGGATGAAGAATAGAAAGAGCAGTCAGGGACTGGAAAGAACCAGGGAAATAGTGTCATAGAAGTCAAAAGAGAAGGACATTTCAAGAAAGAAGGGGAGGAAGTAGTGTCATTTGCAGCAGAGCAGCCAAGAAGAATGAGGACTGAGAAAAGGCCAGTGGGTCTATAACTGTGTAAGTTCATTTTTCATGTCAAGCAAACAGTACATTCAAAAAGAAAGTATAGGGCTAAAGGGAGCTAGAAAAAAGGTCAACTTGATGCCTGAGGAAGCAAAAGAATGTTAAAGGTATCGGGAATGCTTTACTAGTAAGGTTTAAAAACATGCCAGACAATTTAAGACTATCTTCAACTAGCAATAACATAACTGACAGAAATCATTTACATAACTGAGGCAGCTTATTAAGTCAACCATAACTGTCAACATTTGCTTAAGTATCTAAAACAAAAAAGAACGAGAGGCAAGAGCTTAAGATAAATGAAAATTAATCCAGTTCACAATCAAATGGAAATACCATGAGCCCAAAGAACACTTATGTGAAGAATTTTGTTTCAAAATCCTGAATTTAACAAGATGAAATTAAGTACCATAGCATTCAGTAGTTTGATATGAAGAATTTCCTTTTAATGGGATATTTTTATTTCATTCAAAAAAAAGAGAGGAAATAATAACAAAGCATCCTTAACTTACTTGGTCTCCAGAGAAGCAAGTATTTATTGTGCTACTAAGATAAGCTTTGTAATGGGGTGGAAGGGGAATGGAGTTGTTGCTGTCCACCCCAATTCCCACCCTTATCCAGGCCTTCCAACACAGACTGTTTCTGGCTTGCAAATGGAGGCTTGCCACTGCAACTTGTGCAAGTAGCCGGGTAAGTGTGAGTGAGACCATGTGTCTATGCAACCTACACCTCAGTACACAGGAGAGCTTTACCAATCCTCAGTGCCCAGTCCTGTCAGAATGAATGATAAAGTAATGTTGAGTAAAGGCTTTGCATTCAGACAGAACTGAGTTCAAGTACTGTCTCTCAACTTATTGCCTGACCTTGAGCAAGTTACAGACCCTCACCCAGACCTAGATTTATCACTTTTAATATTTACCTTAGTTGTCATGAGGATCAATGTATGCAAACGGCTTGGCACATGGTATTTGAACAAGTTGCCATCCATCTCCTTCACCCTAATCCAGTCTCAGCCCCCCAGAAACCTTTTTTCCTGCCTCACCCAGCCAGTTGTCCAGACCTCTGTCTCCCTCAGCCCCAAGTGGTATGGGGTTCTCTCTGCAGCAGTCCATACTCAGGCCCTAGCTCACATTTCGGTCTGAACCACCTATGGATATCTGACTCCCTGGGGAAGCTAAGGATCAATGGAGACAAAACACCAGGAGGAGAACAGCTAAGTGACATGCATAGCAATGCCCATTGGACCAGAATTGCTGCAATGGAACCAACATCCCACAGTGATCAGCAGGGCAGTTTTCAACTACCTGAATAATGGCTGGAAAGCCAGGCCCTGCAGTCTTTTATTATTTAGACAGCTACTCCAGCTAGCTTGTATCTCCCAAGTCACTGCAGTAAGCAAATGTACAAATACATTAAAACTGCAAAAGTCTGCAATAAACGTGAGGGGAAAAAAATCTCTTGATATACATAGTATCCTCCTCATTCAGCTGTTCTTTCGTCACCTTAATTCAAACTCCCAAAGAATTGATAGAATTGATCTAAGACTTGATTATCTAGAAGCAAAGAAAGAACATGAAAAATGTTAACTAAGTTTTGTCATCTTCCATGTTAAATTTGTTACTAAGATTCCCATAAGTGAAATCTTAAGAATGTGATGGTAAAAGTTTGAAGAAAATGTAACCGAGTCAATTCCAGTATGGAATAGAGCAAAGCCACTTAGTTAGGGATGATCAAGCAATGAAATCATGCTCTCTGTAAAGTTAAGTTTTTGCTGGTCTTAAGGAAATTTGACAACATACTCAAAATACACCTTGAATAAGTAATAAGTAGCTCAAATTTAAAAATTGATAGAGGAGAATGTACTTTGCATCCTAGTCCTTAAAGCCCAAACAATTTTTGAACCATTTCAATAACTTTATTAAGAAACCTAGTAGTGATAAACCAACACATTCTTGAGTCTGATTAACATTGTTCAGGACATAACCATGATTGATGGCTGTTTGGTACACAAATATCTTTCCTAGAGATAATATATTATTCTAAAGCAGCCTCTTAGGTCATCTAGCTAAGTTTGCGATTCCAGGTTCAAAAGATTTATAACTCTGCACATCTTACAAATAAAAGTAAAACAGACTTACAGAAACACAGAAAGTCAAAGTTAGGAGGGAATCTAGAGTTGAACCCCTACTTTTTATAGAGGAGAAGACTGAGACCCCAAACTTGGCCAAGTAGCATAGCCAGTTATTGGTAAAATCGGAACCAGTGAGTGACTTCCTGGCACCGGGTCCAGGCTCTGGAAGTGTCGTGTTGCTACCACATGGCTCAGGCCTGCAGATGTTGGTCCGGAGCTCTGCTGAGTCCGTTGGCGCAGCCAGTACAGTCTGTGTGTGGCGCTGCAGTCAGAACTCATTAGTGTATTCAAAGCCTGGCCGGCCTTGCCCATCTGTCACCTTAGACAGTCACTCTGACATACCCGCCAATACACCAACCAATCTATGGCAGGAACACAATGGTAAAGTCCTCCCCAATTAAATTCAATTTTTTTCAAGTGTTACATGTACATTATTTTAAAATCAAATTGGACAGAATATTATGAAAAAAGGGAAGTTTTCTGCTCTACTTCCCACTCTAAGTTCTACTACCCTTTGGAGCCACAGTTCAGTCACTGGTGTCATAGGTATGTGAAGCATCTCTTTCATGATTTCTTAATTATAGGCATTAACTTTTGACTCAATAATATTAAAGCTGAGAAAAGTAGCTCAATTATATTTTCTCCTCTTTCCCTCCCCATCCAGTTTTATTAGTTATATTTAGTTCTTCTACTGCTAAACTTTATAACTTTAAATACTATAACCCTCTATATATTGTTCCATCAACATTAAGTTATGTACCTTGACCTTTCACTATGTTAGATGAAGAAATTAGAGCCCTACTCTCCCCTCCACATCTTCCCACCATCCATCCCCACCTTCTGTCAGCTCTACCATTACTCTCCCATTCTCAAGGTTTATAACAGTCATATTTTGCTCTGTAACTATGATTTAATGTTGAATATTTTGTTTGTGGGTTGATCTTAAAAAGTAAAATCCAATAAAAATAGCATTTAAAATATTATGATGATTGACTATTTTTCACTACAGAATCAGCTCATATCACTGGACCTGAAGAGAAGGGAATACATCCTACATGTCACTAAATTTCAAGGGAGAAGGATGTTAGTGTAAACATTTAACAGTGCTACACCATGCAGTCTGCAAAGAGAACTTGCACTGCAGTCCTTCCAAAGCCACACTTCTTTTTACTTTTATTTTTTTATAAACAATTATCTTTATTAAGGTATTACTGATATACACTCTTATGAAGGTTTCAAATGAAAAACAATGTGGTTGCTACATTTACTCATATTATCGAGTCCCCCCATACCCCATTGCAGTCACTGTCCATCAGTTCAGTAAGATGCCACAGAGTCACTACTTGTCTTTATGCACCCCTATGTTTATAGTAACACTTCTTTTTAATAATCATCTGCTGTGACAAAAACATAGTTTTTCACCCCCTGGGTATGTTTGCATGTTCAGCAACATCTTAAATTCAGCTAACTGCAGTCAAACCTAGCTGCAGGTATTTAACGCAGTATCTTGGATTTTGCATCCACAAATTAATGTTTATAACAAAAGAGCTTCTCCAACAAAGAGAGCTGGCTCATTAATACACAGAGGGCTTGTAGCTTCAAGGCCAAATTATGCTTTTGCTGAATAAATTGCTGTGAAAACTTCTGAGCCTCAGTTTCCTCATCTAAAAAGTGAGGGTTATACCACCTATCACATAGGCACATCACGAGGATTAAGTTAGAGAATATATGTGAAAAAGTACCACAAATTATAAACTGCTCTGCAAATACAAGGTATTGTTAATCAGGAGCACAGGGTGCTTCTTCCTATGCAATTGAAATGCGGTGCAGATGCCTAACATCAAATTAAGGCCATTTGGAGATAAAAGAATCAAAATAGTATGTGCACAAATTGGTGTTATATCCCAGGAAGGAATTTAAAACTGCTCAACCAGACATTAAGAAACCTGCTGCTTTAGATAACTTATTCAATACATCAATAATTTTATGCAAGACACAGACTCAGCAAGGAGCCCCGTTTCTCCCTGCCAATTGTCAAGGACAGTAGTTGCAAGAACTACGAAATGGAGCATATCATCGGTCAAACGAGGATAAAATAAAAATGAGTTTTAAGGTTTTGTGTCATGGACCTACACCTGAGTCCAAGCCAATAAGAAAGTAACTCCGTTATCATTTCAAGTCTTTTCAAAGGAAATTTTACGATGTCCAGCAACCTAGATTGTTTTAAACACCCTGTAGTGCTGCTCTTTGAACAGTCTTCCCAAATGTTAAACACAACTCCTTTTACCAGTTTGAGCGCATACAATACACAGTCCTCTGGTGTGATTAGAGAATCATGCAAATTCAAAGGACAATGGAGAGTCAAATCAAATTCCTGAAGGAAAAAGTGAATCTAGGCCCAGCGTAGCAATATCGAAGGCACAGGTTACTTCTCCATATTCCGCTAAGAACCCCAGTGCCAAGCAAAGAGAATACCCAGTAATATTATTCCCCCAACCTAGTAAAAAAAAAGTTTTAACCTAAGGGCTCCACATCAGTGTTCAGAGTTGCTCCTTCCATGTTTGCCTTTTCTAAAGGTTAATACAGAAAACCCGGGGGATAGAAATCATTAAGCTCTTCCTGGGATCTGCTGAGACCAAAATATGCCTGAGAAACATCTGCATGCCAATAAGCCAGTTGTGATCCAGGGTGGGACGACGGGGCTCAGTGCTGCAGACCTGCTGAACGCCGGTCATCTCTGCCCCTTCCTATTAAGAGGCTGTCTCTTTTACCCTTTATGGTAACTGGATTTTTCCTCAGCTGTTGATGAGAAGAATCTCTGTCTTTATTGAGTAGATATTTCCCTCAAGTGTTGCTCTCCTTAATGGCAATTTTACCCTATTATGTGTATTTCCCAGGGAGCCAAAGAATGTTAATGAATGTCAAGCCCACATTTCTCTCAGTGGCTGGATTTCCAAATGTGGTTAGAGCGGTGGACGGCTGCAAGCACACATGCTAATCAGGCTCCATCTGCGCAGGAGGCTGCTTGCAGAAGCAGACAATTATTTTGCTCCATGCAGGGCTGCTTGGGGAGGGAAAGCAGCTGCAGAGAAGTAAATTCCCAGGGCTTATGATGATTAGGGGCCCCCCAAAGTACACTTAAGTCTTTGAAATAAACACCAAAAAAAAGTTTCCAAAAAGCATGAAAAGAAAATCCTACTCTTTGGGTCCCTTCACCATTTATTTCAAAGCATTTCTCAACAGAGGGAATATTTCTCTCCAGCTGATTCGGGGACGGGGCCCAGGCATGGGGAGCTATCCCACCGTGTACTCAGTAGTAGGTGAGTAGGATTACCTTTCAACTATATGAAGAAGTTCTGGATCAGAAGGCCACAGACAATGCTATGCCATTGACACTTGAGATGGGGGTATATTAAATATCTCTCCCACGGAGTAATCATTTCTCTACTGTGGTGTGCCCAAGGGAAGAAGTCACAAATGAATTACTGATTATCACAGGAATGTTGAATTTACAAACTGCCAGACATATTCTCTGGTGGCTTTGGTCCCACAAATGGATGAATTTATGGGTTTTTAGGTACTGAGAAATTCTACCCCAAGTAATCATTTGACATCATTATTTTGAAGTTGAGAAAATGCTAAATGACTGTGCTTCTCATGTTTCACCCCAAGCCTTGAAATATGTTTTTGGAAGTAGGGCACATACACATGGCCAGAAAGGAGGGATGATGAAGGCAATTTGATAACTGAAACAGTAGGAATCCCCAAAGAGCTGCCCATTTCACCACAACAATAGACATTTGACCAACAGGATAGAGCAACTGTCACATCATCCCTTAACCCTCAGAGATTCTTACTCTTCTACTTTAGGTGTCTGCAGAGGAGCAAGTTCAGATGGAGGGGCAGAGTTTCAGCTTCAGTTTGGACGCATCTAAAAGCCTGTCGGCCACACGTAGGTCAGGGATTTGGCCTGTTCTTGGCCAATGCAGCCTCTGCTCTGGAAAAGCATAGAGAAAGCTAGAGTGGAGCAGAGGCTGCCCTGGGCTCTGGAACTTTGCAGGCACTGGAGGCACTTCTGGAACAAGGCAAAACCCCCAAAAGGCACAGCCCAGGCTCTCAGTGCTGCTCCAGAAAGTAGTAGCACCCCCAGTTTGCTCACTCTAAAGAGCATCTCTGATGGGACCCACAGCCAGAGTAACAACTCCCTGGTTTGGAAAGAAAGGAAGAGAACAGAGAGGTCTCTGAAAGCAGCTGGGCACTTGGCACCACCAAACAGAGATTTGTTTCTGAAATCCAGTCAGTGAAGGCTTCCCTGCCAAGGAAGGAGCCTGCCAAGCCTTCTCCTGAATGCCCATTTAGTAAACTGATGAAACTGGCATGGCTAGATTAACACCTCCTCTGGAAGAACAGGCCTCATAGCTGCTGACACAGAAAGGTGGATAAAGGGTGAGAAAAGGTGTTCCCACTAACCAGGGAGGAGGAAGAGAGACTAGAAAGATAACTAATGTCTGTACTACACCCCCTGCCTTACCTGCCTTGAATAGGAGTGGAAAGAAATTAAGGTGTAAATTTGTCCTCCAAAAAAAAAGGAAAAAACCCCTCAAAATGGGGAGAGGAACTAAATTTGCATGTCAAGATAGAATTATAGAAATGTGTGTATTGCCCAAATGTATATTCTATAGATGGTGGATCAAATGTTCTAAGATATGCAGAGGGGACGTACTTGCCTAGAGAAGGCTCTTGCATGCCACAGAGATAACCTGGCCATAGGAAAACACAGTGGCATGACAGCATGGCTGTTTATCTTAATCTTGATCCCACAGACTCTCCTGGCTATATGCTAATTTCACTTCTATGCTCTAACCTTATATCTGAGGGATAGTGAGAAATATCTCCAGTCACGGAAAACAAGTTTTTGTGGAGTTAGACTAGGAGGGTGCAAAATTTGTGGCCCTAATGAAAAATTTTCTAAGAGTCCTTTTATTTGATCTGCACTCTGATGTCAAAGCTTTAAAATATCTTCCCATCTGTTATCTCATTTAATCCCTGTCATAATGCTCAAAAGCAAGTCTCATATGAATGGGCTTACAAGTCCCATTTCTCAGGTCTGAAAATTGAGGCATGGAAAACATAAGCAAATTGCCCAAGATAAACCAGCTTCTTAGCAACAAAGATGACAGCAGAGCCTCTATCACCGAATGCCTGTGCCCAGCCTCTCTCCACTAGCATATCATCAACCCAACGAAGTGGTCCTACAGACAATGGGAGTGAACGAGCAGGTTAGATATTGGGCTCCTAATGGTTCTGATCTCTGTAATTTTGCTTTAGCTTATTTTACCCACCAACAAAAATAATAATAATAAAGGAAACTGGATCTTCTGTGTCAGTATTACAAATGCCATTTGGATGGGCCTTTTCTGAAGATAGCCTTGGAAGCCACAACTGACTATGAAGCAGTTTATGAGAAAAAGCCTTGTAGTGTAGCATTAGTCTGGAGTAAGGTATTCTTGATTATTAGCTGGTATACTGCTTTTGTTTATTCATGTGTATAGTAGCTCTTCTGTCCTCCCCTGACACACACATTGACAATTTCTTCCCTTTTCTCCCTTGAGTAGCAAGAATATTCTGTGCACTTTTACTTCACAGCACAGCAATGCAGTCATTATAGTTCTCTGGCCTTACCCTTTCCCTCACACATACCACTAGGCCTTGCTGGAAGGATATGTCAAGGTAGAAAGCAATTATTTCCCTAGCCACTGAATTTTCAAAGTTCAGGCTCCCCAAAAGATGGAGAGGTTTCCTTACCCTTCCTAATTTAGAAGAACTGTCTTACAACTGGGCTGAGGTGAAAAAAAGAGATGAGAGAAGAAGCCGTAGAGACTCAGCTTTGATGAGGCATGTTATGGACTAACTGTCCCTCCCTAATTCATATGCTGAAGTCCTAGACCCCTGTACTTCAGAACATGACAGCATTTGGAGATAGGGTCTTTAAAGATGTGGTTAAGGTCAAATGAGGTCATTGGGGTGGGCCCTAATCCAATATGACTAGTGTCTTTATAAAAAGAGGAAATTCAAGATACAGTCACATACAGGAAAAAGGCAATGTGAAAAGAGATGGAGAAGACAGCTGTCTACGAGTCAAGGGGAGAGACTACAGAAGAAACTAATAGTGCTGACACCTTTCGCTTAGACTTCTAGCTTTCAGTACTGCAAGAAAATTAATTTCTGTTGTTTAAGCCACCTGGCCTGTGGTGCCTTTGTTATGGCCACCCTAGAAAATGAAAAGAGCCCCAAAGAAAGGAACCCTGGGTCTTCTTCCCAAGCAGATCACAACCCAAGACACCCTTAGACAAATGGCTTTGCTATTCTATGTCTTCAGTTCTTCATCCATAAAATATGAATGATAATAATTAGTACTTAACCCAAAATGTTGCTATGAGAAATAAGATAATAAATATAAAGAACCACCCACATAACAAGCACTCAAGTATTATTTGCTATAAATATTACTCAGAATGAAACCAGGTCTTCAACCTTTTTGGGGAATGCCCAAGGCACCTACCTTCAGTAAATTTCCAATAAATGATGAATTGAATATTCCTAGAAGCAACAGTTTTAACTAGAGAAATGAAAAAATCATGTAATATTCATTGAAAATAATAGGTTCATATAGCTGCCTGAAAAGGAGATGTTTTGAATCACTGACCACATAGCTGTTAAATAAGTACAAGTTAAATATAGGCTGTAGCCTAAGAAAAATAGGAGTCACCAATTTGAATTAAATGGATCACATTTATGTGGAAATTAAACAACATGCTATTGAACAATCAATGGGTCAGTGATGAAATCAAAGGAGAAATCATAAAATACCTTGAGACAAATGAATGGAAATACAATGTACAAAAACTTATGGGATGCAGCAAGATCAGTTGTAAGACTCAAGTTCACAGCCATACATGCCTACTTCAAGAAACAAGGAAAATCTCCAATAAACAAATACTTTACACCTTAAAGAACTAGAAAAGAAGAACAGATGCAACCCAAAGTTAGTAGAAGAAAGGTAATAAAAAGATCATAGTAGAAATAAATGAAAGACTAAAGAGCAAGAAAAAAAGATCAATAAAACTAAGAGCTGGATCAATGAAAAGATAAACAAAATGACAAACTTTAGAAAGACTCACAAAAAAAGGTCTCAAATAAAATCAGAAATGAAAGAGGATAAGTTATACCTTATACCAAAGAAATACAATGGACCATAAGAGACTAAAATGAATGATTAAACACCAACAAACTGGACAACCTAGAAAAAATGGATAAATTCCTAGAAACATAAAATCTTCCAAGACTTATATGAATAAAAATTAAATCTAAATAGACTAGTTACTAGTAAAGCGATTGAATCAGTAATCAAAAATGTCCCAACAAACAAAAGTCCAGGATCATATGGCTTCACTGGTGAATTCTACCAAACATTCAAAGAAGATTTAATACCTATTCTTAAACTCTTCTGAAAAATTGAAGAGGAAATATTTCCGAACACACTTCCAAGGCCAGCAGTGTCTTGACAGCAAAACCAGACAAATACTGTACAAAAAAAGGAAAATTACATGCCAATGTACCAGATAAACACACAAGCAAAAATCTTCAATAAAATATTAACAAGCCAAATTCAACAGTATAGGGAAAGGATCATGTACCATGATCATGTGGGATTTATTCAAGGGATGTGAGGATGGTTCAACATCTGCAAATCAATCAACATACAACATATTCATATACAACAAACCCACAGCTAATACTTCACAGTGAAAAACTAGAAAGCTTTCCCTCTAAGATTAGCAACAAGATGAGGATGCCCACTCTCACCAGTTTTATTCAACATAGTATTGGGAATCCTAACCAGAGCAATTAGGTAATAAAAAGAAATAAAAGACATGGAAATTGGAAAGGAAGAAGTAAAACTGTCACTTTTTGCAGATGACAAGATGGTATATATGGAAAACCCTAAAAGGTTCCACCAAAAACTGTTAGAACTAATACATGAATTCAGTAAATTTGCAGTGTACAAAATCAACATGCAAAAACCTGTTGCATTTTTATACATGAACAACAAATTATCAGAAAGAAAAATTATGAAAAGAGTCCCATTTACAATGGCATCAAAAAGAATAAAATACCAAGGAGATGAAAGACTTGTGCTATAAGACAGAACTATAAGATACTGAGGAAAGAAATTGCAGAAGACACACAAAAAAATGAAAAATAATCCATGTGTATGGACTGGAAGAATTAATATTTTTGAAATATCCTCACTACCCAAAACAATCTACAGATGCAATGCAATCCTTGTCAAAATTCCAATGGCATTTTCCATATAAATAGAGCAAACCATCCTAAAATGTGTAAGGAATCACAAAGATGCTGAATAGCCAAAGCAATCTTGAGAAAGAAGAACAAAGCTGGAGGCATCACACGCCGTAATTTCGAACTATATTACAAAGCTATATAATTAAAACAGTACAGTATGAGAATAAGAGCAGACACACAGATCAATGGAACAGAACAGGAAGCCCAGAAATAAATCCACATGTATATGGTCAATTAATTTACCAAAGGAAGCAAGAACATATGGGGGGGAAGAGACAGTCTCTTCAATAAATGGTATTGTGAAAACTGGAAAGCCACATGCCAAAGAATGCGAATGAATCATTATCTTATACCATGCAGACAATTTAACTCAAAATGGATTGAAGATTTGAATGAAAGACCAAAAACTATGACACTCCTAGAAGTAAACATAGACAGCAAGTCTTGACGTCAGTCTTGGGGATATTGTTTTGGACCTAACTCCAAAGGCAAGGGCAACAAAAGCAGAAATACACAAATGGGACTATATCAAACTAAAAACTTCTGCACAGTGAAGGAAACCATCAGCAAAATAAAAAAAGAAGCCTACTAAACGGGAGAAGAGATTTGCAAATCATATATCTGATAAGGGTTAGTATCTAAAATATATAAAGAACTCATACAACTCAACAACAATAAAAATACATTTAAAAAATGGTCAAAGGATCTGAATATACATTTTCCAAAGAACACATACAGATGCCAACAGTCAACTGAAAAGAGGCTTGATGAAAAGAACTGTTCATTAGGGAAATGCAAATAAAAGCCACAGTGAGATAACCATACCATTCCTCTCAGAATGGCTATTATCAAGGGGACATGAGTGAGTGAGAATGTAGAGAAAAGGGAATCCCCATGCACTGTTGATGGGAATGTAAATTGATACAGGTCCTATGGAAAACAGTGTGGAGGTTCCTCAGAAAATTAAAAATAGTGCTACCATATGATTCCACAATTCTACTTCTGGGTATTCATGTGAAGAAAACAAAACACTAATTTGAAAAGATATATGTACCCCTATGGTAATTTCCACATTATTTCCAATAGCTAAGATATGGAAGCAAATTAAGTGTCCATTGATGGATGAATGGATAGAAACTGTGGAAGAGAGAGAGAAAGAGATGATAGATAGATGATAGATAGATAGAAAGATAGATAGATAGATAGATAGATAGATAGATAGATAGATAGATGATAGATAGATAGAAAGATAGATAGATAGATAGATAGATAGATAGATAGATAGATAGATAGATAGATAATAGATAGATAGAAAGAAATACTACTCAGTTATAAGAAAGAATGAAATCTTGATATTTGCGAGAACATGGATGGACCTTGAGGGCATTATGCTCAGTGAAATAAGTCAGACAGGGAAAGACAAATACTGTATGGTTTCACTTATATGTGGAATTTAAAAAACAAAACAAAAACAACAAAACACAACTCATAGATACAGAGAACAGATTGGTGCCTGCTAGAGGGGAGGGGGTTGGGGGTGGGCAAAATGGATAACGGGAGTCAAGAGGTTCAAACTTCCAGTTACAAAATAAATAAGTCATGGGGATATAAAGTACAGCATTGTGACTATAGTCAATAATATTGTACTGTATACTTGAAAGTTCTCATCTATCACACACAACAGAATTTGTAACTTTGTATGGTGACAGATGGTAACTAGACTTTGTGATGGTCATTTCACAATGTATACAAATATCAAATCATTCTGCTACACATTTGAAACCAATATAATGTTATTTGCTAATTATACTTCAATAAAAATAAATAAAATGAGACTAATAGTATTCATATGCCATTATCTAGCTACTGATACATACTCAAAATATCACATAAAATGAAGCATGTTTTAACTCAGAAACAAAAGAAAAAGTCATTTATCTAGCAAATGCTACAACTTCAGAGAGAAAAATAAGCAAGAGATTGCATTTTATTTTGCATTAATAGATGACATTGTCTTGGGAACATTTAGAGCTGTAATGCTCTTTTATTGTTTAGGTATCGTGTGTGTGCATGTGTGTGTGTACATGTCTGTGTGTTTTACCTTTTTTCCCCATATCCATTATGGTTGGATGTAATGATTGTTAGTAAAGTTAATTCTTAGAAAGGAGCAGTCTCACCTTATACATATTAATAAGTGCTTTCTTTGTGAAGCAATGACAGCCCTTGATACATTTTGATGAAAATGAAAGGGGGAAAAAAAAAACCCAGCACCACTATTAAGAACACCCCTGAGGTGATAGAGAACCACATCTTTGATACATCAGCTCTTGGTCTCAATGCACACACTTATTAACTCACCTGTGCACCAAGAATTAGAATGAGCTCCTTCTTTAGACACATATTCTTAACAGCAGTCCCGACAGACATCCTGGAACCAAAAGCAGGGCTTCCATGTGGGCTGTGGTGTAATTTTCTCACAGTCTCACAGTACAGTTTGTACCGACAGCATCTCTCAGCAGATTAGAGACAGGCAGTATGGAAGTGATCGTTAAAAAGCTCAGCAAGGCCAAAAGGGTGGAAAAAATATCTCGGCTCCAAGCAAAATGCTGTGCTGTACTAAGAGAAGGGCATGAGGTTGTGCCTTCCAAATTATTGCCTCAAAGATACCAAACTATCTGAAATGGATACACAGGGACAAATGAGTGCCGACTCCAGACACCCACATTTGTATGACTACTGTGCCTTTTCCTCAGAAAGACTCACAGTGCTTCACAAACACCATCTCATTAATCCCCTCCAACCCTCTGAGAGGGAGTTGGGTGATGGCAAGTATAGTGAGGCCACTGTGGCAAGAGAAGCCGCAGCACAAAGAAATTCAACTCTGGGCTGAAAGCTTTCAAGAGCGGAATGCCTCGACTCCCAGGCCAAAAGCACTCACTGCAGCAGGATCGAAATTTAGAAGCACAAACAAAAGAAAGGAGATGCAAATTAACCTAATTATTGTTCCTTCCCTTTGCTATTTTTCATAAGTAGATTAGTTGATATCCTTGGAATCACAAGAAAGTGACACTCACAGTGATAAGAGTTGGTTGCAGGATCCCTGGAAAGAGGGGGGCCACCTGGGGATGTGTCTCACCCGCTGCAGGAGCATTAGGGGTCCCAGGGCACCTGATGGCAAGGGACCCAGGATGGAAGCCCAGCCATCACCCGGCTGAGGGAGACTTTGCTCTTTGTTTGCCTAACAGCACTTGGGTTTCCTGAAAAAGGACGGTAATAATGGCTAACTCCACCACTTAGCTAGTGCTGCGTAACAAACCACCCAAACCTCAGTGCCATCGAACAATGATCATTTACTATCACTCATCCATCTGTGCATTGGCTGAAGTTCATTTGATCTGGGCTGGGTTCTTTGGGCAGCTCTACTTTAGGCTGAAAGAGCTGGGGTGGCGGCCTCTCTTCTCGTGACAGGTCTGGGGAGCTCTACTCCTGGTATCTCCCATCCTCTTTGAAAAGGGGAACTAGCCGGCACAAACTCCTTCCATATTGATAGTCGAGACGGAAGGCAGAAACAGGAAAGATTTCTAGCGCCTAAGCTCAGACTGACACATAGTCAGTTTCACCCATATGCCATTGGCCAAAGTGAGTCATGTGGCCAAGCCTAACTTTAGGGGATGGGCTGTGCACTGCCCCCAGGTTATGGTCAAGGCAGAGAGTTGATGCAAGAAAGGGTAAGGATTAAGGCCAATGTCATGTACCTCATTAATGTGATCAAATACAGTTGATCTGCATGGATCCATTTATATGCAGATTTTTTTCAATGAATAGATTGGAAAATTTTTTGGAGATTACTGCCAATTTGTAAAAACATTTTCTTTTCTCTAGCTTACTCTATTGAAAGAATACAGTATATAATACGTATAGCATACAAAATACGTGTTAACTGCTTATGTTATCAGTAAGGCTTCCAGGCAACAGTAGACTCCTAGTAATTAAGTATTTGGAGAGTCAGAAGTTGTACCTGGATTCTTGACTGCACAGGGGACTGGTGCCCCTAACCCCCCACATCATTCAAGGGTCAAATGTATGTAGTATGAGCTGGTACTATTTTCAGTCTCATCTGCACTGACTCATTTACTTAATTCTCACAACATGCCATGAAATAGAAATAATATTATGCCTATTTTAAAGACAAGGAGACCGAGGCTTAAAGAGTTCAGAAAGGCATAGATTCCCACCATCCTATAAAATAATGTCTCTCAAGGCAGAGTTCATGTGAAACCCCCTCAAAATCAGGTATCTGAGATGACCAGCCACTATGTGGCCACCTTCAACAGTGCCCAGACCCCAGGGTGCAATTGGTTCTGACTAGCTTAACAGGACTAGGACCGCTAAACTATGTGGTTTCCTGCAGCCACTCTGCAGGAAGGAACCTTTGGAGCTGCTGTTTTCAGAAAAGAGCTATGTAATAGGCTTCAAGACCTGTCCAGTAAAATGAAATTTTATGTTTATCAACGTCTCAGTGAGCAGCTTCTGGCCAAGTTAAACAAGATAGGCTAAGAACCTATTAGCTACCTTATGGGGTTTTGACACAGAGTTGCCCAGGGAATCCACTGCACAAGAGAATCTAATACATAAGAAATAGAATAATCACAAAACAATATGTTATCAAATACTTAATAAGGATATCAAAGGTTTTTAATAAACCACTTAAAATGATCCCAGCTGTTCTCTGCTCTCTCCCACCCTCACCCCAGCTACAGGCGACACACAAGGACACACACACACACACACACACACACACACACAGGTGTGCGCACTCCACGGACAAAGACAAGACTTCTGCCCAGGTTAAAGAAAGGTGTCTGAAGTCTAAACTTGGAGAAAATGTCAGGAAACATTTGTCGATGGCTCTTAAATCCAAGGATTACCTACATTAACTTATTTAGTCCTAACAACATTATGACATGTCTGTATTCCCATTTTAGAAGAAAGTGAACTGAGACTTGAAAGATGTAACTTCCCCAGGGTCTCACATCCGGGAAGTGGTAGAGCCAGGATTCACACCCTAATCTGTATGTCTCCAAGCTCATGTTCTTTCCATTATGTTGAGTAGTACTGATTATTGGAGATAAGCTACATTTTCCACTAAAAAAAGGCCTTCGATAGGTGCTTCTTCAAATACCAGCCTTGCATTATCCTGCCTTAAGGATGAGAACAGGATGGAGTCATACTTAAGTGGAGCTACATGAAGAGTGACCAAGAGCTTCAGTAGCAGAAAATACAAGATGAAGAAAAGTGATGACTGAAGGCTGGCGATGGAGTGTGGAATAAGGAGCGGCCACCACAGGAAATTCAGTGACCTTTCCTACCCCAGTTCCCTGGCCTGCCTTACCCAGCAGTCCTCAGATTTTTAACACGGTGCTTTAGCCCCCAAAGCTCTATGTGGAACAGGGACTCCAATTAACTATTGGGACATTTAGTAGAACATTGGGAATGCAAGGTACTGGATGACATAGGTATATTTGGGGGATCCTTGGAAATAACTTGAAATTTGTCAAGTCCACAAGTCTCTATAATCATCTTAAAAATCTAAGGAAATCTGACAATGCTGAAGAATCCAACTGCTGCATCTCAAACCCAACATGTGCTCTCACTCACTTCTCTATCTATCCTAGAGGGCAGGAAGTAAGCCACTATAAAAATTCGGATCTCTTCTAATAACTGGAGAGTTAAAATCAACAGGATCTTGTTTTTCAGGGATGTTTAAATATCTTTATTTTGATGTAACTTAGCCAAATGCAGAAAAAGGAAGCAAATATTGGCCTGCAGATACCTTGTGGCTCAATAATAACCTACTTCCAGAAAATAAGCAGCATAAAGAAAATGCTGGGAGCAAGAATGAACCCATTCGTTCTACATCACCACTGTGGCCTCACACCAAGGTTCACCTAGATGATGGACTGTCTGCTCAAAACGTGGTCCTCACCCCGAAGAAACTTAAAATCAAGTAGCTTCACTTCACAGCACAGCCAGTTCATTCTCAGGATGGTCGACTCCTTGGCAGTTTCTGGGGGCAGCAGCATGAAGTTTCAAAGGCCAGGCCTGAAGCTCTGTGCATCTCTAAGAATGTCTCCCAGTAACCTTCACACAGATGATCGCTTTCCAGATCTATACTAAATTAAGAAAACGGCGTTAGAACATGAAAATGAGGGGGGAAACAACCCTTCAAAACAGTGAAAAGTGCTGGAAAAGATGAACAGTGAGAAAAAAACTGAAACAGAGAAAAGCGGCAACTGCATTTGCAATTCATAAAACTGAAGTATCCTCAAAACACAGGCTTATGAGAAGCCTGTGGCAGATACGAACTTTCAACCTTTAGTTCCCTACTTCACTTTAAAAGCTTAATTGGAAGTTCTAACACGTCTTAAGTTAAAAGTAGTCATAAGAAGTATTATTAAAATTCATGGATCTTTTTAAAGAGTACTGCTCACTTATGACAATATGACCACCAGGAAATGTGATCTGCCAGCTCAGATGCCCCAGCTGTGACGGAAGCCACATCTCCCTGCCTACAAACTTGCAGAGCCCTGCTCGCACTTCACTTCACTGCTGCTGAACAGGGCCCTTCGCTTCATTTAATTAAAGCCTGAGGCACCAAATAATCTATTTTAAAACTAATTCTATACCTAATTTACTTTAAGTAGGTATTACTGAAGAATTCAATCCTTACTGGTGGCAGCTTTTACTTTTTAGTATAATGAACTTTAACACTAATTGTGGGGTACCTAGAACCCCTGACTTGACCCTTGCAGGCAGGTGCCCAGACTTACCAGCCTGCTAAAAAACCCATTCCTGGTCATTCTCTCCCAGGGAATTAAACAAATGGTGCAAGTCTGCACAGGTAGCTCCGCTTTTGAATTTACTAAATCCACCCAAAGCAGTGAGTTGGTATAAAACCATTGGCAATTATTATCATTTCTCATGCTCATTTTATAGTAAAGGAAATGGTATTGAATGATTGACTATATAGTTTTATGTACTTACGTGGGACTGGAAAGATGAAAAAGAGATCTTCAAAGGCCCTAAAACTTCTGAGAGAAGGCACTCTTGGAGGATTCTGATATCAAGAAAGAAATAGTCCCAGATCCAGTATATCAGAATATTCATTTTATCTAAGATTTAATGTTCTACACAGTTGCGGATCAGACTAACAGCAAGATACTTAACACTAAGAATACCATATTTACTAAATGAAACATCCCACATAAATAAGTTTGGAGACTTCCTCAATTTAAAAATGACATCAGATCCTTTTTGATTTTTAAAACCACTACTGACTCAAAATATAATTCTTTTCATAGCCATTACATGTTTTTTTCTACCTCCCACTAAAATTGTCAGGTACAGAAAAACCCAATCAAATTTTGAAGAGAAACAAAATCTCAAGGTCTAAGTCTTCCTAGCACAGAAATCCAAATAGCACCTTACTAAATCAGAGGAAGAGCTCCAAGATAGATACATTAGGCAGCACCTTTCCTAAGTGATTCACTCTAAGTACTCAGGCAGGATTCAGGGACAGCAAGCTAGAGGTTAAGAACACAGCTATGAAGTGGTTGGACTCAAAGAGAGCATTCAGGGAATGATGAAATACAGCAAAAAGCTCAAGGTGTTATATATTCATTCCACTGCTTTCTTCATAGGAAAATTTGAGAAGATTAATCCTGTTTTTCAAAAAGATGCAAACAGAGATGGCTGTGGGAAGGCCTGACACTGGTAAGGAACAGAGCGGTCTCCCAACTAGTACAGAAGAAAATTAAATGATGAGCGCAACAAAATATTTCAGTGACAGGAATGGATTTGATCTAAACAAAGGAGCCAAAGCTGCCGCAGAGATGGGGGGAAGGATGTTCACATGCTGAAGACCTAAATACTTGCATCTCTTTTATCTGTAAAACAAGTCACTACACAGTTACGCACTGGATCTAAAAAAAAAATCAGTACTATAGCATCACAACATTCTGCACTCACTAAGGGCTCAGTAAACATGCTTTTGATGCTATATCTACTTTCCAGGTATGGGATGATATACATGGCTAGGAAAATATGAGTCTTAATAATTAAAAGGCATTCTTTCAAAAATAATAATAATCTTCCTTTCCTTTACTTAACAATTGTATGCAGCAGTTAATGATGTGTTGGATTTCTCAAAATTCTGTAATTGCAAATGTTTTGAACTCTCCCAAATCATAATTCTCATACTACATTATCATTCCAGTTTTAAATAACCACTGGGATAATCTTTTATAGACAGAACTCATTCTTCTTTTTCAAAGTGTAGATTAAAATAAAGGCATTTTATATATTTGTTTTAGAAAGCAGTATTTCATGGCCAGCCAGGGTCTTATTATGTTACAAAAGATTATAGCTTTATAAAAAGCAACTAGAGTGTGAATGGTATAGCTCAAAATCAACCACTTGTCCTCATGAAAAAAACGACCTCAAACCTATGGTGTATTTAAGTATCTTGAGTGAGAGTATCTTGAGGACTCATTTGGGAAAAATTCTGGAATGCTGTTGTTAAGGGTAGTATCGTTCTCAAGTTTCCACCGAGCATGAGATATAACTCTCCATCAGGGCACCCAGGACAGTTCAAGTGAACCTTGATTGCTGTGTCTAAATAGTTGAAATAAAGAGGAAAGGAAATCCTTATGTTACTTGACCCTGTCAGGCAAAAGAAGATTCATAAGCCTATTATTTTATAAATGCAAGAAAGTGCATAAGAGCATAACTCATCCTCCAAATCCCATTTATTAAAGTGAAATTTTTTCTTTATGGATCTTTTGTTCAAAATATTTTCCTTTCAATTTTTATGAATAGTCATTAGTTTTCATATTTTAAAATATTGAGATTTATTTGGTGGTAGTTTACAAAATAGCATGATTTATTTCACAGGTGGGGAATGTACATTTGTTAAATGTATTCATGGATCCTTCTCTTCTAAGGAACTATATATTTTCCCTCTGCAAAAAATACACAGCAAATCTCATCACACAGAAAATCTCTCTTTCTTACTCAACACACATGTTCACAGTGACTAAAGGATGCCAGGGTTTCTCAGACAGATAAATCTCTGGGATTACAATGCCCAGTCCAGCTTCTCCAAAACTAGGTCTGTTATGGACTACTTAAAACTGACTTAGAAATTTTAAGAGAAATCGTGCATGCAGAATGTAATGTCAAAGACCACGAGCACATCTCTACTCTTGCATTGCCTACCCATAAAGTATAACTGAAACATGGGAGAACCTTATAAAGAACAAAAATCAGATTATTTTCTTCTATGTAAGGAAACACATAGATATCTTTCAATGAATTAAAGACATAGGTTCCAATCATCTAAAACAAAATTTAAGCCTAAAGTATCTATCCTTAACTCTATAATATTATATGTAGATTGTAGATATTCTGATGTAGATTTATACTTCTTTAATTTGTATTGTGGAATATTAACAAATTATTTTCCTTCCCACCAATTTGCCTATTAAAAGACTCCTCAATTCTGTGTGACCTTTCTCAAGGAGGGATATGGTTGAAAATAAAGATCTGTTTACAATTTGGTGTCCAGAAGCCTATATCCAGTGAAGAGATTATACCAGGCACCAAACCTTGAAGACTATTTCAGCGGGGTTGGAGAGAAGGAGGGAAGGAAACGAGGTTTGTGGTTCTTGAGGAAAGGACCAGATCTGAGGAGCCACGCAGACAAGAACAAGAGACATCTTAGCAAAAGCCTTCCTGAAGGGCTTTGACTGAGCACCCACGGGCCAAGTGGGAGCCAAACAGTCCTGCCCGGACTGCCCACTGCTCACTGGAGGGAGCGCCATCCCTCAGGGCAGCCCAGACGCAAGCGGCGTCCAGGCTGCTTCCTGCGCTAAAGGCTAATGTGGCCCCTGGTGTGCAGCCCGCCCAGCGGGGCTGGTGCCTCCATGTGCCCTGCAAGTGCCTCTTCCCCTCTCTCACTCACTCTGAGCAAGGGACCCGTGGCTCACAACACCCCAAAGACCTAAGAGAAGGGCATGGAGCACAAATGCCTGTTGGGGTGGGGGATAGTGTTCTTATTCTGGGATTCTCTGAACAGACAGTGATTATCCACACCCCTTTCACATGTGTGTTTGTTTGGCTACATAAAAATTAGTTTGTAGCAAATATTCTAAATTCTGGAGACCACCCGGCCCCGACTCCCACCCAAGGAGCATGCTATGGTAAGGAGAACATGTACTGGGAACTTACATTTTACGGATAAGCCCTGATGCACAAAATGACATGTGAGGCAGGAAGATCATAATCTGACCTTGTGGAGTGACCTTGAATAAACACTGAAGCCTATTCCCGAGAGCACCACGGGAAGAGAGGGCGAGGGCGGCAGTGCCGCCTCAGCGGTGCACCGCGCAGCCCGTGTCTGTGCACGGCTCCTCATCACAGGGGCTCTCGCATTCTCCCTCCCATGACACATTTCTTCAGTGTACCTGGGGCTTCAGTGGTCCGTGACACATGTACCTCTGTAGCTCTTAAGTTAAAACACTAAAGTGTCACTAACTGAACATCTTTAAGGGAAGAAAAATGAAATGACTCAGGAATATATTCTTCACATAGGAAAGAAAAGACAGTACCTCTGACTTTACCTTTGAAGGCCTGTTTTTCAGAGATTTTAGAGCCTATTTCATGAACACAAATACTTAATTACTGAGATGAATTACATCCACACAATCAACCATGTTGAACACAGTCCACTGGCGAGCTCTCCCCATTGAATTATTTAGTTGTCATCATTTTTGATTTTGTGAAGATGAGATGTTAGGTGCTGATAGTGATATCAGAGAAGATGAAGAAATCAATCTTAAAGTCATTCTGAAGCAGAATGAGAAAAGAAGTTTGTCAAAGTTGGCCTAGCAAGTGCCACGTTTCGTCCAACATTCAAGTCATTTGACTCAAAAATTACAGATTTATCATCGTGTTTACAGAGGCAGCACTGCCTTCGGGAATTCTGTGGGGTCCTTCTGAGTAAAGAGGAGGGGGAACAGCCAGACCACTCATTGACTCTATTCATTTATTCGCTCCTACACTTGTTCTTTCACATATTGAGCAAACACATGTGCTTACAAGGCCCACAGAGAGAGAAATGCCGGAGCTGTGGCTTTAAGACCAAGTGAGCGCTTGCCAGGTGGCCGGCGGGAGAGCCGAGGATTCGAGGCTGAGAGACAAGCATCTGCAAAGGGACGCGGCACAGCAGAGCATGTTCTGAAAATGCCAAGGACTCCGGGATTGATGGGCCACAGAGTGCCAGGGTTAGAGACCTGAGGGAGACGCCGCGGCAAGCGGCAGCCAGCGCCAGATCGCGAAGAGCCCTTTATGCCAGGCAAAGACGCTGGCAAGATCTGAGGCAGGCAGAACTGTTGGAAGGCTGTTGCTGACAGTGACAGAAAGAATATTTCAAATTTGACTCTTTGAAAAATCCCAGCCACAGAATAAGTGCTGATTCTTCGAGAATGTCCCTTCATACCATGTGATCATAATTTCAGGCCTCATTCTGGCTCTCATCTGTGTGGGATGCAACTTAACTGGTCCACTCTACAAATTTTGAACTTGAATGTTAAAATCTGAATGTGGGGCCCAACTGGTACAGAAGTTCCTCCTTAGCAACCAAAGTGTGGATGTGGAAACTTATAAAAAGCAGCCAAGCAAATTGAGACAACTCTAAAATGAACCTACAGAGTTACCAAGAATTAACCTGTGCAAAAACAAACCACACTCTCTTGCAAATCTAACTACAAGGTAATTCTGGGACCGCCTGCATACCTTCCTCAGCGGGGCATTGGTGCCTCCCCTAGTCCGTGAGGAATTGTAGGAGGGGAAAGGGTTCACCTCTCTCTCCTTCAGGCTTCCACTTCCCCAGCGACAGCTACTTGCAGTCCCTTCTGTGTGTGCAGCCGCATCCCTGCCTCACGCTCTCTGTGTCCGGAACTCATAAGCATCTCATGTCATCCAGGGCACAGGCCCCTTCCTCATGTTGGTGAGAATTCCTAGTCTCTCCCTGAACAATTAATTCCAATATCTGACATTAAGACACAAAGTTTGAATCTACTGAATTCCTGGAATGTTAGCTATTTGTGTTATGTTAATGAAGGGATTCCTGCAAATGCTGGAAGTCAGGGCCCATGACTCTTGCCCTCAAAGTCACCATTATATTTTCTTCCAGTGGCCTGCTATTAATACCCACCACTAACCACAACTACTGAGCTACTCTAAGTCTCCTTCTATTTATGTTCTGGTAACACAGCCTCTGTGTCCCCATCTATAAATGGAGAAGGCAGCATTTACATCTAGGCCCTAGTAGGAAGATCACTACCTCAAGGTAAACAACCCTGACATCAAGAATGTCCTTACTCATGCTCATGGTCGATCTAACCAGACGTGTTACCACTCGTGTTGGCCATAAAAGGTTCCTCTGCTAAGCTCCAAGCTCTAAGGCTGTCCATCAATTATTTTATGAGCTGAAATGCAGAATTAAAGCATGAAGGAAGTCAGGCCATTGACTCAACCAATAAGTATACTATAAGCTGCTAACAAGCACCCGAATTCCCACTATCTGAGCAAAACAGGCACAACTTTTGGCAATTTCTTTAAACCTCCTGGAAGAGGGACGCAGGGCACACGCAAAGTCTTGATCGCAGCTGCCAACCCTGGAGATGCATTTGATAGCAAAGTCTTTCCCCTTCATGCATGCATTAGTGTGGCAGCCAGAAGAAGAGAAGCAGATTTTTCCTGTGGGCAGAAACCATATGCTTCTGTGAAACAGGAGAGAGAAAATTCAGCGCCTCTGTTGCAGCCTGCTTTGTTCAACTCTCTTTCCAGCATCCTCATTTCAGCTAAGTTCCCAGGTATGAACTGACTGCAGACCCTTCTTTACCTTGCTCTGTATCTGAGAGCTTGGCTTTGAAAGGGAAGGAGGTTGCTGAGGCAGGTCTCAGCTCAGTTTGCTGGATCCATAGAGTGGTTATTTAAATGGGCTGTTGTTCCAGGCTTGTCTGGAATGCCTATAAAGCATATGACAGAATTCTCCATCTCTCCTGAATTCCCTTTTTTTGGTCAGTTATAAAGAGACAAGCAGTTTTTTTTTTTTAAATAAATCACACAACAGAAGCTTTTGTGAGACCTGTCTATAAACTAAGAGTCTATGCAAAAGCCAGGTAAGGGAGGCTGTCTCTCTGACAAGCAGTCGTTATTTAGAGAAGGATGCATGTCACCAGACATGAGCTCTAAGCTGATGATCAAGGAGCAATGTTCTTGATACAGTTTACTTTTCCTAGAATACATGTGCTAATTAACTCAGGGAAAAACATATTTCATATCTTTGACTCAAAATTCATTCCTCCCCCAATTCATTTTGCTTCAGATTAATTTGCCCGAGGACAAATTCCTTAACAAACCACCCTAGCAGCTTTGAGACAAATAAAGAGGAATTATTGTGTATTGACAGGCAGACCTTTTTTATTAAGTCAGACCTGACTACTTCCTTTTCCTGAGGCAATAATGATTCTTTCCAGAGGCTTCACAAAGATCCAAGAGAGAGGTCTCCTTCAAAGGATTAGGTATGGGTCCAGGATATGCTTGAAGGATATTTTTATTCTATCTTAACAGTTGCCTGCAGGAAGCCATTTTGAGTATCACACTGTCACGAAATCTCCCCGTGCTGTCCAATAGCAGCACCAAGTGTCCCGATCTCAGGACCTTAGTTGTATCCATGCTTTACATCAAACTAATAGCAAAGTGTTAAAAAATTGATACTCAGTAATTTGTATTGATTTACTGACTTAAAAACCTACAAAATATAAACATAGCTAGTTTTTGGTTTTATTTTTCAAAGGATAAGTACTGACTTTTTTAGCCATTTGTGTAAGTCAGGAAAAAGGTTTTTTTCCCCAAACTAACAAATAGATGGAACAAAAATTGATTTTTGCCTCTCCCCAACCCTCACCTCCTAAAAACTTTTAGTGTGCAGCAGAATAGCCGTGTCCCCACACCCACAATGCACACCACGGGGTCTGTGAGGGGCAGGCTTGGCATGCAGGAACTAGGCACACACCAAACAAAACTGCTCACAGTAAAGTGCTCTAAAATGGATCAAGCTGAAGAGTCTACAGCACAATGAAAACACAGAATTGTGGTGTAGCTAACAAAAAGACTGGAGACCTGCCCCACCGCCAGTGCCTCAGTCTTCCTTGAACTTCCTAAAGTGCCATCCATTAAATATGCATGACCTTATATTTGCAATCCCTTCTCGTGGAAAATATTTTGGAGTGATTCTAATCATTCAAATATTTTGAGAATCAGATGAAAGCTGTGGATCTTTTGCACAGAATAAGGCACATAGATCCCCAAACAAAATCTTGCATAAAATTTTAGGCATCATAAAGCCCGAGGTTAAGAAACCCAACTCCAGGGTCAGCTGATATAATAAATAATGTTGTCTCAGTATGTAATTGAGCTGAGCACATGGACAGAGAAGATGAATGGGGAAGGTGTGTGGGGTGGTAGGTCCATGAGCACATGGAGGCAAAGGACAGGTGCTAAGGAGTAATGATGAAAAGAATGAAACTGTGCTTCATGCACATGTTCAGAACCAACTCAGTGCACATGTTACACTGTTTAAAATGTTCTGTTGTTTTCCATGAATCCTATGTTAATATTTTTATACTTATATTTCAGATGATGCTATTAAGCCAAGAGAAGGCTTCTGCCCAGGCACACTGAATCTTTAGGAGGGCAGCCCTGAGACTCCCTGGTTGCTGAGCTAAATCACAGGCACTCAGGATGTGATCCTATAATCATAGCTGGACAAGGAATATGTGTGAGGTAATTGCTGCGTGTGCTAACAGTCTGCGCGTCTTAACGGGGACAGATTAATTGAGAGGGAAGATATCATCATCGCACTTCATTTTTCCAGCTCGTTTGTCAGATTGGAAGGGCAGTAGCAATACTCTCGTGCATAATGCTGATTTTCATGTCAAAGGGAGGCTTCTGGAAGCACAGCAAAATATCATGCTTGTATGTTTTAGGATAAATTACCGAAAGAGTCACATATCCCCTTCTTTCTATTTTCTTAGTTTTTTCAAACATAAAAAAGACACTTAAAATCAGAGAGCTTTGGCAAAGCGAAAGGTTCCTGGGAAGTTATGCCCAAGAACTGACATCACAGCATTAACCCTTATCTTTAAAGTCAGGTCATTCCTGTTCTCACGTTGTCTAAATGTACCAGAAGCTTTTTTTTCTTTCTTTTAAAGATGCAGACTTTTAAAAAGAATTTTACAAGTTCAAAGCATAGTACACTGCAGCTCTGCCAACTTGTGATATGTTTCACCTTCCCCCGGCCAGTGGAGACTGAGAACCTTTAAAGACAGAATGAGTTCAATATGTGAAGAGGGAATGAAAAAAAAAAAAATCCAAAGAGGCTCAGAGCAGCAGCTGCCCTCACTGAGAACTGTTGCTGGGAATTTAGCAGAGAAGGAAATGTATGTGCCACAAATAGAAATTCTACTGAGGAGAAAAACCAAGACTCCGTCTGCCCTGTGAAATTCCAACCCATGTCAGTTGGAAGTAAGGCCCATAGTGAATCCTTGGCCCTGGGATAGATACAGAAGGGCAGAAAATTAAGAGAAACCAATGCAAAATGCAGAGCAGTTTTCATGAAATGATAAGCCCCATTTGACTTAGATAGCCGCTGAGAAATGGAGATAGTCAAAAGGAATGGATACATTGGGAAAAAGCGATCGAGACACATATCAGAGAGGTGTCACATTGATTTAGACAGACTGTAATCTTTTTCCCTTTTTTAAAAAACACTGATAGAGTGGATAGCTTGATATCCACTCTGAAACTATCAATTTAACAGCTACTGAAGCACGGAGAAATGAGATGTCAGAGTTCTCCAGTCAGCCTTCAGGCTTGTTCAAAGTTCCACCCATGATCGAACTGGAAATTGGAGGATGGAAGGGACAGATAGATGTTTTTTAAAGGGATACAAAGAAGACATATGAGATTGATCTTTTGCAAGGAAGGAAAGTCTAAGCATGTTCTAAAGAAGGAATAGAAAGTCTAGCATGTTCTAAATCATAATTAAAGGAGGTATGAAGACTACATTTAGAGGAGCAGAAACTTACGTTTATTCTTCTCTCAGCTGAAACTGTTTCTGTCTATGTATAATTGCACTGCTTGAATTTTATTTGGGATTTAAAATGCTTAAATGCTAAGGAAACTGTTTCTCAGACCAGAAAGCCATAGCTAGTTGGTACAAGTAGGTTAAATAGCCCCTGAAAATTCTAAAAAAGGCTTTGCAGCAAACCTTGCTATTTCTGCAGACAGGCCTCCCCTCACCATCGTGGGGCAAATCTCAAATTGGTGATGCGGAAATCTGGCTCTGCAGACACCACCCAATGACAGAGCCTTCTGACCACCTTACTGCATAATTATAATCACAGAGGAATGCTCACAGGGAGAAAGCAGGTGAGAAAGAGAGATCTCAGCTCCCCCAGAGAAATATGTTGCACACACTGATTATAATGCCCTGGAGAAAACTGTTTCTTCACTGCCTGGGGAGAGCAACAAACAGTTAAGGTGAGGATGGGACACCAAACAACTATGATCCTGTCACTCTTCTTTAGTTTGCTAATGGAGCTGCCTTCAAGCAGCTCAACAAATGTTTTTTTCCTATTTCTGTCTTTCAGGAACTGTAAACCCTGGGAAAGAGACAAGAGGACTAGACCGCTAGTCCAGAAGTTGGTTTCCAGACACAGACAGTGTAAGGTAGGGTCTAGGGTGAGCCAGGTATGCTTCAGTTCGCAGCTGTCTCCAGGGGGATCACCTACCAGTTAACAAGCCTACCCCCATTGACTATGCTTGGACCTCATGAGTTAACACATGATTTTAACACTCCCATCCCTGCAAGACTAATTTATACCTATATGGGATGGAAACTAACCCATATCTCCACAAAGTCTTTATGTCTTCAGATATCCATAAGCTAATCAATAAAGCAATGAAAAGAGAATATCCTGTTCATTACATGATCCATATCTTTGGTTACCCTTATTGAATCACCCTGCAACAGAGGTCCACGTCTAGATATTTACCAATCTGATTTCTTCCTCATCAGGGCTGAGGTGGAATAACTGCATATGTAGGGTGAAAGGGGCAGGGAAGACAAGGTCCAGTTAAGTGCTGGACTAGGAATGAAAGGGCAGAGATTTGCAATTTCTTTATCTTTCTCTATGCACAGTCCAACCCCATCTTATGCTACCCAATAGAACATATAAATTTTTAAAAAAGGAAAATACACCATCTAGAATCTTTCCTTTTCTCCATCCTTGTTATCATTCCCTTGGAACAATGATATTAGTTAGAAGGAGGTAGATCCAAGATATTTTGTAAATTGATTTAATATGATTTGAGGACTAACTGGATGCAGAAGATGGAGGATAAGATAGACATCTAGAGCAGCTTCTAAATTTCGAGCTGAAAAATTGTTCAGATGGTGGTACTGTTTACAGAAACTAAGATTCTGAAAGGAAATCAGGTTGGGGAAAGACAGTGAGGTCAATTTTGTATACTTTTGAGTCTGAGGAATTAGTGATCAGGTGAAGATGTTTATTAGGCTCTGGAACTCAAAATATGCCTATTTGAAGAGAAGTAGACTTAGATTTTATTGGCATGAAAATGGGAAATGAAGCCATAGGAATGAATGAGACTCTGGGAATATATAGAGTGAAAACAGGCTTGGGGTCAGAGACCTAAGGAGACCAAAAGTAAGGAGCGGGAAAATAATTAAGAAACCAGAAACAAGGTATATTCATTAGAGTAATGCTAGCTACCCCAAATCTCAGAGCCTTAATTAACAGACATTTATTTCCACCATAAACCTCCAATACAGGTGTTCCTGGTTGGTAGATGGTCTTTCACAAGGACATTTAAGAACCATCATTCATTCCTTCATGGGGGTTGGCCCACATGGAGAAAAGTCAAGGGTAGAGGGTCAGATGGGAGGTGTTTGGGGGCCAGACCTGGAACAGGCATACAGCCCTTCTGCCCATAGTCTGTGGTCCAGAACTCCATTTCATGGCCACACCTAATTCCAAGAGAAACTAGAAAATGTCATCTAGCTCTGTGACCAGACAGAAAGCAGAGTGGGTTTGGCAAGTAGCCAGCCACTCTCTTCTTCACAAAGCATAGAAGAAACAAAAAGGTAAGCAGAATTTTCAGAGAGTGGTTAAGAGTCAGGAAAAATGGAGTTTCAGGAAGAAAAAAATGTACTTTAAAATATTTGTTGCTACATTGCAATAATAGCCTCCTATATGCATAACTTTTTTATCTGTTCAATATATTTCCTTAGTGAACATTCACAGGAATGGGATTGCAGGATCTCATGAGATGAATATTTTGGACCTATATAATTGATTTCAACAAATTTTTTTCAGCCACTTCCCAGGGCTCATGGTCCAAAGGCTTTGGTTTTAAGGCCCCCAGAATTATCTGGCAAACGGGTTCTCTACCACCCCTTCCCAAAACCTAATCCAACAGTTATATTTATTTTTTCCATCAATGCTGTAATCATAATCTGCTCTGACAAAGTATTCCCAACAGCACCACATTCCTCAGACACCTTCCTAACACCAGCCCCACCTCCACCCCACCCCTGGCCTCTCTACCTCCCCACACCTCCCCCACCAGGCCCCCTTTAACCACTGCTTCAGAATCAATCAATTCCTCGGTATCTTCAATCTCTCCTAGCATTGCCTTGACCTCTTTATTTTAATTAAAACCCAGTTGTACTCCGAGAACACTGCTTCCCTTGCATTCTCCAGAACTGTGGATTTTATTATTTCTTACCCGATGCACCCCAAGATCACAGTGCTTTTTTCTCACATGGCCACTCTGGCCATCATGCCCCAACCCTCTTGTCAAAATGGGAAGGAAGAATGGGAGGGAGGAAACATGTTCCTCCTCCTCGAAAGTCTCGGCCATTTGGCTATAGCACCTTCTCCCTTTCCATCAGGATCATTCTATCAGGAGTGAGGTACCAAATAGGATCTTTTCTATTTTCCCACTAATGACAAGTAAAACCTACTGCTGAGAACAAAAACTGCTAAATAACCCAACTTCCACCTCTGGGACACCCTTCTTTCCTCATCATCACCCCCACCCCATTCAGAATTGAGCAGAGTCCCCTTCCCTCCTCTTCCTTAAGGCTAGTTAGTGGACAGGTGCCTTCAGTCATCAGGCCTGGCACTACCCCCCCAGCTGCCAGCACTGACACAGAGGAGGGCTAAAAGGGGTGTGGAAAGTCTTTTGTGGGGCACAGGCAGGAGTACAGTTGTAAAGGAACCACCACTTTGTCTTCCTCTTCATAGAAACTAGTAGTTATTCACTACCTGACTATGTCAGAGCTTCTAGTGTCTGAGCAAAAAGATGTGATAATGCAGGTCTCTGGCTCAAATTTGCAGACAGGAGCAGAGCAGGCATGGCAGAGCTGAAAGAGGAAGTGGTGAGCAGGATTAGGGGTCTGGGCAGACAATATTCCAGCTGTCAGATGGCAAGGAAAGTGAGTTTCCATGGGTAGGGTGCCGTGGGCACTGCAGAGGGCAGCTGGGTCTCGGCAGTCCTGCTGTTCACCCCCAGAATAGCAGGCTGGTTCCGTTACCATTTGTACGGATGACTTCCAAGCGGTCTCTCCAGGCCTGACCTTTCCTCTGAGCTGCAGACCTTAGTTTGGTTCTTTATTTATTGAAATGCCTTACAGGCATCTGTTACTTTGCTATAGCTGCCACAACAAAGTACTGCAAACTGCATGGCTTAAACTGCAGAAATGGATTGCTTCCTGGTCCAGGAGGCTAGAAGTCCAACATCAAGGTACTGGCAGGACTGGTTCCTCCCAAGAACTTGAGGGAGGGAAGATCCATTTCAGGCTGCTCTCCTTGGTTTGTAGATGGCCATCTTCTTCCTGTCTCTCTTTACCTCATCTTCCTTCTATGCCTGTCTGTCTCTGTATCAAAATTTCCCTTTTTTATAAAGATGTCAGTCATGGTGGATTAGGGACCCACCCCACTCCAGTATGATTGCATCTTAACAAATTATATCTGCAACACCCTGATTCCCAAAGAGGTTCACACCCTGAGGTTTAGGGCATTTGGTCTTCAACATGAACTTGGAGCAGCACAATTCAGTCCAAACAGTTTCTCACATTCGACATGTACTCAGTGGCTCTCAGGACCTCTCCCCCTAAGTCCAATCCGTTCCCAGGGTTCCTCATCATAATGAAGGACACTGCCACCCAGGCAGCCTGTGAGCCAGGCTGGCAACTGCTGTGTTTCATTTTTCCCCACAAACTTTGCCCACTACTGTATCCTGGCCTGTCCAAATATTTCTAGAATCCATCCACCACTCTCTTCCATATCAACCTCTCTCTAGTCCAAGCCACCATCAACTCTTTCTGGACTGCAAGTTTGACTGGTTGTCCCTCTTCAGCTTCCAATTTTTTTTTTTTTTTACAAAATACAAATCTAATTCTATCACCACCACTACCATTTAAGATAATAAAATGGGTTCTCATGGTTCTTGAGCCAAAATCCTTAATGATGCAACCTACGAAATGCATATAGTTGGAACCCTCCCCTGCCTTTCTAGTCTTATCTTTTCCATACCATTCTCCATTTCCATCATCACACTTAAATTTTTATTTTCCATTGCCATACCTTTTCATGGATACTTATTCATTAAGTGTGCCAAGGTTCCTTCTCCACACACAAGTACATGGTCCTCTTCTGAACACTCTCTCCTTCCCCTTCCTTTCCCTACTACCCTCTTTTAGTTAATTCTTGTTTTCCATTCACTCAGTCAGTCAAAAAAAACAACAAAGAAAAACAATGGGGCATTACTATGTGACAAGGCCCTGATCTAGTCACTCAGGGCCCATCCACAGTCATATAGTGATCCCGGCCCTTGTGGAGGTCACTGTCTAGTGGAAGGTGTCAGACATTAAACTGCAGACCTAATAATTGGATTAAATTGTATGCTAGAGAGGGATAAGGACTATGGAAATAAAGGAAAAGTAGTAAAGGAAAGAATAACAGGGGAGGGCCTGAAGAAGAGGGAGTGAGTGGGTTACAGTTTTAAATACGGTGGTCCATGTAGGCCTTACCCAGAGGACATTTGAACAAGGATTCCAGGGAGGTGACAGTTCCCTTGTGGCTCTCTGGGGGAAAGAATATTCCAGGGAGCGGAAGCAGCCAGAGCAAGGCTCCTAGGAGGTAGGGCACCTGGCACGTTTGAGGAATAGCAAGAGGGTGTGGGGACATTTCGCTAGGGCAGGGTGACTGAGAGGGAGAACTGCAGGAGGTAGAATCACAGGTGGAGCAGGGCTGGGGAGGGCGAGGATCATATGTGGCCTCGTAAACCCTGGCTGGGACTTCAGCTCTCACTCTGGGTGAAATGGGGACCCATCAGAGGGCTTTATGCAGAAGAGAACTGAGATCTGCTTTAGAGTTTAATCAAATCATTCTGGCTTGCTCTATTGAAAACAGGCTTTAGCAGGTAGGGACAGATGCAGGAAGTCCAATTAAGAAGCTATGAAGTAATCCAGGCAAGTGAATACCATGGGTCAGACCAGAGACGGTGGTAGCCTCTAGTCTTAGCACAGTACTTGGCAAAGGGGCAAAATCACTTTGCAATGCCCCTGGACACTACCAGCATGCAAGAGGCATCATACTTCTTCCCCTAGAGACCGTGCCAGACCAAAATGTAGCTCTCTTTTACACCTCTTCTGCTGTCATACAAATGTCCGGAGTCCTTCCTTCTAAGCCCCCGGGGGCTGGCTTCCTGGACTCACCAGATGCCACCAGGGCTGCTGGTTTTCCATCGCTCTTTGCCACTGCTCACCTCTGCCCAGCATGCTGAGCTGTGTAGTTTATTTCAAACTCCTCCTTCACCTTCTGACTCCCTAACTTTCTTTTCTCACCACAGTATTGCTCAGTTTCCTGTGGACTCACCTCCCACTTGCTCTTCACTTCCCCAGGTCTGGATTAAGCAGGAACTGCATCTTAATCACACTGTGCTTCTCTCCACAGACCTCCCTGAAGCTGGACCTTATACACTGTGTCCCTGCTCGGCGATCAGTCTTAGTCAGGGGACGCTTTCCTAGCCGGCTGCTCCCGCCGCAGTGGAGGGTCACTATACCAGCATTCATTAATTCTTTCTCTACTTCCTCCCCCGTATGTTGCTTAATCTGCTCCCTTTCTCCTCTCTTGTCTGAAAACGCTCCTGAATTCCTTTTTTCCCTTCTTTTCCCTTTCAACCTCCAACAGTTTCTGCTTATTCATGTCTCTAACCTCAAAAATACATTTGCTAACCTTCATCCTGACCTTTCTTTATGAGGACCTGACTTGCCTATTCATCCAAACAATTGTCAAGGAGGCTGGATAAGTTAGTGTCTGCATCGAGCTCCTCTGAATGTCTGCTATCAGCACTGGGAGCCCTGAGAAACGAGGCAGCACAGCACACTGCCTCTCTCCATTTGATGGCAGGTGCCCAGTAAATCAGTAGTATCATCTCTATATTCCCAGAAGAGGATTAAGGGTGATATGTTTCATCTAGAACTCTACCATAAGCAATGTCACTTTTCCAGAAAACAGCTATGAACCAGGAAGGACATGAAGAAATCTCTAAGCAGCCAAAACATACCACAAACTCTAGGCATTAAAGCTTAGGCACTTGACTCATAGAAAAGCCACATGGGACCTCATCATTATCCATTTATGTTTGTTTTCCATGTGATTCTGAAGGGTGGGAATTAGATTGCTACTCTCATAGTTGATGAGAAATAGAAAACTTGAAGAAGAAATAGTACACAACCTGGAAGGAAAAAAATGGCTATAAAAAGCTAGAATTCAACCTGCATGGAACTATGGAGTTTACAGGTACAGAAAGCTCATGTCACAGCAAAGCATGGTTCGCATATGAGGTATGATGTCTTGGCAACATGGACCTAAGAGAAAAGAAAAGAAAGGTATTGGAAGACTGGGGTGGTGGGACAACAGCAGCAGGTCTGAGGTTTTAGTTGAGGAGCTTTAATAGCTGAGAGATGGCTCAGTGACTCACAAGTTCACCACATTTCATCTTCTCTGAGGCCATGTCCCCAGATCCACCTTCCCTTCTCCACATTATGGGCCACGGATTTTCACACCTGACCTTAGGCTCCAGAGATGAGACAGAAGGTGTTAAAATGGTCTCCCCTTGTGGTGGGCACAGTGTCACTCACCCCTTTAGGCCAGCCAAGGACCTGGGTACCAGGGGTGACCACCACATAACCCACCACCACTTCATGGCCAACTTCTGTGCCTGCCTCTTCCAACTCAGCCAGAACTAATTAGGAAGCTACTACAAGCCATCACTATCCCAGGAGCTCTCAGGAAGCTAATAGCATTTGGCCCTCATTGTAACCTGTGGGGGGGACACTGTTATCCCATTTTATAGAAGGAACTGAGTTTCACTAGAAGAGATAAGACTGAAACTCAGTTCTACCAATGCAAAGTCTGTGTTGTTATACTATATCTTGCTACCCAGATGCACAGACAGACATAGTCACCGATCCATACTCCAAATCACTTTATTGTTCCAATTCAGAATGCATTTTCTTTATCCTAAAACTATATATTTTTTAAGTATCCTAGTATTCTGTTGGTTATAAAAGTGACCCAAGTCCAAAATCTATAATATAGGTGTGTAAGATTAGATTACAATGATTCAGGGAAAGTTCCTCAAGGCTGTTGAAATGCTACTTACCTTTAAGTTATTTATATTTAGGAGTGTGTATTAAGCAAAGTCACATTTTAAAATTGTTTTTAGACAATTCCCAAAAGACAGAACTAGGTGAAATCAAGGAGCATAGGGTGTGTTATCGCCTCTGACCGGTTTTATAATTTATTCGCTGGAGTACTGGCTTTGTTCCTACACTAATGGTGATCAAAGTCAGTAAAACACTCAGTGAGAACATTCACACTTCTGCCATTGAAATAACTACCAATTTCACCCCTGTATTCAAGGAGCTTTCTCAAAGGCACTTCATTAAGAGCAGTTGTTTAAGTTGATGTAACCATTAAAAAGTGGGGAGGGATCTAGGTGTGTCCATATTTCAAGAGATCCCTATGCATGCAGCACATACACAGACTTGAGCATTTCTCATCATATTCCAGTCTAGAAGCCACATCTTGATCACCCTGCTGGTCAAGTTCTCCATTCCCCTGGCACTCTTTTTAATAGTCTTCTCCTGTAATGGGTAATGCCTTCAGCCTTCTGCAGAGTTTACACTGGCTAAAGTAGCAATTACTCATGTGCTTATAGAGCAGGTGTTTCCCCCACAACCTGGCTTTACATTGTATCCTCCAATCTGTCCTTACCAAGTTTCAGGATGGAGCAAAAGCACAGCTGATGGCTTCCCCATCTTAATGTGCATGTCATAAGTCATGTCTGTCTGGGTTACTGGTCCACATGTGTATCTTCTCAGTGTGGGAAACTTCCCCAGATTCTGTAGTAGAAGAGAGGCCAAAACAAAGGGCCACTGCTTAGGACAGATGTTGTTTTCCAGCGCTTTTAAAGTACAGTTGTGACAAGTCATGCATTTCAGCCATCTCATAAAACCAAAGGAAATGCTTCCTGATCCACTAAAATTGCCCAGGAATGTCAACTCGAGCCCTATTTGAGCATAGTAATCATGAAAATGAAGGAGAAAAGATAGAATAATGAATACAGCAGGATTTTTTATCTTAGTAAATATTCATTCATGCATTCATGCATTCAACAAATATTTATTAAGCAGTTACTGTGTGCAAACCACACTGTTCGGAAAACTGAGTTGGGGGACTGGGCACAGGAGGAAACAGCGTCTCTGTGTAGCGGTCAGGGGGGTCCAGTCAGGAGCACAGAAACCACAACAGATATTTCAACAGGGTATATATATTACAGGGAATCGGTGACACAGGTGTTAGAAGACTGACAGGGCTCTTCAGAAGGAAGGCTGAGGTAACACAGAGTTAATAATTGTAAGGAGCAAAGCACCCTCAAACTGGCAAAACACCAAGAAGAGCTTAAAAGCTAGAAGAGGCACCCCTTGTAATCTGGCTCCATTATCTGAACAGGGGGCACCACTCAGCATCGGCTTAGGAACTGGCGGTGGGGCCTCGAGAAGTGAGAGTCAAGATGCCCGAGAAGAAGGACCGGCCCAGCTGCTGATGCTGCTAAGCGACACCCCGAGGTGGCTGCGGAATTGGAAAAGACACGAGGCTGGGAGCAGCTGCTGCGGACGAGGCGGCATGCCATCCCTGGGGCATGACTTTCAGAGCAGCAAGCAAACGGAAGGAGCACGTCCTTCTCACTCACCACCTTCCGCTCTTGCCTCCAGTGCCCCTAATTGCAGCACCTAAAAGCGAGCAGCCCAGAAAGCAGGCTTGCGGTTTTGGGTCCCAACCCCAGCAACACAAAGTAGAGTGAGGGGGTGAGCTTGGAGCTCAGCCTCAGTAGCTTAATAACTGGCACGTGTGGCTTCTGCTGTCAAATCTAATAAGGAAGATAAAACATGTGCAAATATAAGTTAAAGTTAATAAGTAAAGTAACCTAACAGTTACATAAAAAATGACGTAAGTGTTCTGTGGAGAACATACTTATTTCCAAGTGGAGAGATAAAGAAAAGCTTTAAGGAGGAGATGGAATTTCACATCAGTCCTGAAACAAGATAAAGTTTGAATAGAATGAGAAATAAAGGAAACTTCAGCGTGGCTAGAAATCACAGAGAACAACAGATTGGGAAGTAGATTGGGAAAATGTTTTAGAGGGCTTTGAAGTTCAGGTTGAAGATTGTTCTGGATGTTTATGGACTTCAGAACACTTTGAACACTGGACTTTGCCAGATCGTCTGCATTACAGGTGGCAATATTAAAATTTAGTGTAAGAAGTTGGGGCATCACTTTTCCAGGGTGAACAAAGCCCTCAAAATAAAGTAGATCGTGAGTCCCCTCAGAAATCAAATTCATGACTTTATAATTCTCTGCACCTCTCTGCAGTGCCAAGCTCCCCAGGAGCAGCCAGCAAACTGAAGAGTCCTAGGCATTTCAATAAACTCAGTGGAATGTTTAGACAATTTGGAATTTGGAATGTTTGTCCTGGTCTCCAGGTGAAGACACTTCCCATTTAAATCTCTGCCCAGCTGCTGGGTGCACAGTGGTTCAAAATGATGCACCAGCTGTGTAACAGTCATCTAGAATTCCTACACGTGGATAGGAATACCGTCGGTTCTGTGAATAGATACATTTATGTTCAAGTTATAGAGGTTAGCACATTAGAGAGTAACTTCATACTACGCGCCAGTAACCAAAAATTAAGGGTATTGTGGGAATGACAAAGTCAACCTGAGGTTAGGGTTATTCGCTTAAATCCATGGTGTGACACCGAGGTGTGCAGGTAAACTGGCTCAGTGGGGGAGGGAGAAGAGCCCTGATTTTGTCACAGTGTTTGCTAATGTCTATGGTGTAAGTGTTTCCACCATGGCCAATTCCAAACTATCAATCCGACATCATTAACCTCAGAATTTGGAAAAGATGCTCAATATCAACTCACCCCAGCCAACATGAGCTGGTTCTAGCACAGCGCTGGTAAGTGTGAGGTGGAAGACATGGTAAAATATAGTCCAGGGCAAAGGGCCTAGAAGTAAGGATTATAATATAAGCTAAGGAAGAAGAGAGAGAGACAGAGATGCAGGAACCAACAGGACTTGCCAAGGAAATTGAAGGCCCTTGGAAAAGTGACCACTGGTGAGGAGAGGAAGTGCCCAGAGATGACCAGCCACGGTTGGCTGTCTACCTCATGGTCTAGCTTAGTGATTTCCTGACCCACTTTAGTGAGGATGATCCTTTTGCCCTCCCATAGTCCATCCTACTATTTTCTATATAAAGAACTTGGGGAAATAAATTGTATCAGTTAAAACTTCCAAGGCTACGAGAAATGAGGGATATGCATAGCTTGCATATTTTTGCTCTAGAGATCAAATATTTTTCCCACAGCTTTGAGCAATGTCCCATTTCTTTGTACTGAATAGGTTACTGGTACAAATAAATTTGTTCTGTAGTATTTCTGAGGCATAGTGCGGCAGTCCTATGTAGTCCATTGCTAACGGCCTTGTTCACAAGCCTGAGTCTGGTAAAATATTTAATTCAGCCGTAAAAATGACTACATTAAAAATTGAATTAATAATGATTAAAATTAAGTATTAACCATTCAATTAAATTTAAAAATAAATCCAGGAACTTTTAATTCTCCTTATGGAGAAAAAACAAACAGAGTTAATAAGCTTGACAAATATTTAATAAATATTTAACTTCATGTTCGCATCCTATATGGAGAAGAAAAAAGTTAAAATTTGATACCATAGGTTATAAAACTGTCTGTGGCTGAGCTTTTACAATGCCCTTGAGTTGAACTAGGATGCTGATGGAGAATATGCTTGTGTTTTCAATCAAAAAGAAGGCACATAAATCGGAGCCACGAGTTGGGGCATATTTTCAAGAAACCAATGAGGTCTAATCATTTAACACAGTTTCTCACGGAAAGCAAAGGATCTGAGTGCTGGCAAGTTATTAAACCCCGTGCCACATTCTGCTCTAACACAAATGCGTGAGCAAGCACACACAGACAGAAACAGCAGCCGTAGCAACGCAACCCGTCTCTGCCTTGCAAAAACGCGGCGTCCAGCCCCAGGTTGCCGGATCGCCCTAGGCTTATTCTGCCACCTTGTGTGATGCACACATATTGCAAGACAAAACATCTTAACAATCGTAGCAATCCTTAACATGCTGTTTGTCTTCCTTTATAAAAACGGCCTTACTTCAATGGTTACCACCGCCAAGTCATTTGTGCAGCCTATAGAGCAGTGATTTGACTCCCAAAATATTTTTATCTCAGGGATATTAGCTTGGGATGCAAGGGCACAAAGGCTGGCCCACATAAATACACACCACACACACACACACACACACACACACACACACACACACAGGTTGGCGCATAACGATGTGGGCAGGACGCCTGGTCTAGGGCATCCCCAGGTGGAGATGAGGTGGATCACGTGGTACCACAGCGCTGATTTGAGACTCCAGGAAAGCGATCAGTGGGTAACTATCCTCGGCATTATCCCACCTGCCCCATCCACCATCATGCAGGCATGGGGGCCAGCTCCCACCTGGCTCCACTGGGTTTGCACCTATGCTAAGTAACAGCAGCAAGGATTTGGAACAAAATATTCTGAATGGCTTCCCTTAGCCCTCTGATTCAATGTAGGAGGATGTACCTAACAGCCAAAAGCTGAATCCACATCTAGAAGTTAGGAGACCACGAGCTGCTGAGTGGAAGCACACTGGATTTCCCAGGCCACCCGCTCTGAACAGATCCATTCCGAATAGGCCAGCTCTCTTTAGGCTGGGCATAAAAGCTTGTCATTCTAGTCTGTTTGGGCAAGGGAACTGCTTCCAAAGTAAATGTCAAATTTGATTCCTAGCACTACTGAATTCCTACTAACACTATCTTAAATACAACCACAAAGGAGTAATGGTGATTTAAATCACGATACTTACAAAATAGTATCATTTTTAATAATATCTCTCTCTCTAATAAGTGCTGGACTTGCTGATAAGATTACTCTTTTTGATTCTTATAACCATATCTGAAATCTCACTGGTTATCAAAGGCAGTTTGCATGGACCCTGATGAGGTGTGCTGTGAGCATGCGCAGAAAGGCTTCTCCAGAGGTGTCCTTGGGAGAGAGGACCAGTCCTGGCACCTTTAGGGTTTCGGTTTGAATCCTACCTCTGCCCATCTGATTTCAGTGTAAAAGAAAGGTAATAACACCTATGCTGGGAGTAATATGTGCAAAATAAGAGACACATAGTAGTGACTACTCCTAATATTATAAATAACATTCAGCCAAGTGTGGTCAGAAGAGGAAATGCAGAGAGGGGGTAAAAGACAGGGAGACCTGAAATGCATTGTGCCTGAGACTAAATGATGCTGATATGCTTAAATCTTATACTTGGATATCACTGAGTGAAGTTATTCTTTCCCTCAATCATGTTATCGTATATTGACAAGGATTTAACAGGGATGTTATGTTATTTTGTGTTATTTTATACTCTGTTGGGTTATAGTGCAATGAAGTTCAAATTATGGAATTCCTCCTCCAAGTTTAATGGTATCATAACTGAGAGCATCATGGCAATGTACTGGGTATTTACATGGTCTTATTGCCAGAGTTGTCTGCAGCAGCAGACCTGTTGTTGCATTATTTGACAGAGGGTGAGGTTGCCATCCAACCTGATAAATTCCATCTTTCAGAACAATCCCACCAAACACATTAAGAAAAGGATGTAGAAAGAGGTTTTATTAAGAGCAAGCAGCAATGAGCCCTCAACATTATTTGCATATGGAAAGAACATGATAGTCGCAGTTTGTGATGGGCATTTTCTTCATCCAGTACAGATATCAGACACCACCTGGCCGCAGGGCCCCAAGACCCCCAGGACCAGACGCAGCGCCCTCCCTTAGGACTGAGCCATACTCTGAGCTCTCAACCCTGGACCTGCTCCAGACTGGGGCAGGGGCCCTTTTCCAGCCTCCTGAGGCACTGACAGAACTTCCTAAGGGTTCTGTTTGCATCACTCCACCCCACAACCATCAGAGTTCCCCACACTCTCTCCTCTCATGGGCCCTGTAGGAAAAAAGTATCTTCTCCTAAGGACACGTCCCTTTTCTTCTCAATTACAAAACCTTCGTGAAAACTCCCTTCTCCAGCATTTTAAGAATCTACAAGTCATGTCATTCTTCTCAGAACAGGAAATGCAGGAGTTAGGTAAGTGCTTCCTACACCCTTCTGCCCGTGGGAGCGTCTCCCTCAAGGACAAGAACCAGGACTGTGTCTCCGTACCCTACCCTCAGCACAGCACCACGTGCGCTGTGAAGGCCTAACTTGTGTTCATTGCTCAAAGAGCCAAAAGAGTGAACACACTCCTATGCCAGGCATGAAGATTTCCAGTTGCTATCAGGGGTTAAACTTCTCTACTCAGGAGAGTATTCTTATTTTGCCGAATCTTCCAGAATGACATCTAGCAATCTTTTAAAGTTTCTGCCACCTGCTTCTATATTTATTATCATCCGTTTCTTTTCTGTCAGAAATCTTTGTGTTATATTTAACTGAGATCCTAAAAGAAATTTTAACATCTCCTGATCAGCATCTTTTAATTAGCCTATTGAGCTTCCCCGAATGCCAGAGTAAATTGCAGTATTCATCGGAGCTGCTAATACTGATAGAGTTGGAAAACACTGGAATATTAAAACAACTGGTGCAAATCAAAAATCAATTTCCAGAGAACCTTTACAAGATAGGGAAACAAGAAATAATGACCAGGAAAAAAAATTATTTCTGCTTCCTAGAGAGAAATGTCTGAATCCTTATGCAAAATGATTAATTTTTTTTCAGAAATCCATGAGGTTTCAGTATGCATATTTACTAATTTGGTAAAGCATGTAATGATATGTAATGTGCTTCCAACACTGTCTGACACATATCAAGTAAGAAAGCATGTTATTATTAAAGAGAAAATTTTTTAAACTTACAAATATTTAATGAGATGACAAAGACTTAAAAAATAAACATTAACAGTATTAAAAGCTAGACCCATAAAAAATTAAAGGATCTCGGTTTGTTTTGCCTTAAAAAGTGTGATTAGTTGGCATTTGTGCTGAGGACACACCTCACCTGATCTCCATTTCTATGAAAATATACAACCAGAAAAATATGGGCTTTAGGATTTGTTACTGTAATTTATAAAATTTAAGGATTTGTATAAAATAAGGGAAAGAGCATCATAAACATAAAGATAGATGAACATTAAAACAGGCTACCTAGGATGACTGGAAGGTCTGCTCCTAAACATGTTTAAAGAAGGTGTTAGATAAACTGAAAGTCTCTCTGTATAACCTTATTTATTGATGACACGGAATTGATTACTCTGGGGAAACCTTCCTAATTCTCCATGAAGTTCAAGAAATTTTGTGACCGTCAGTACCTAATGAACTAAGAATACCCCAAGAAGAATTTTAACTCTTCTGCTTTGTCTAGAATAGCGGGGAAGAAATCACATAACCTGAGTGTCAAAAAATGTGCACACCCAGAGATTCAAAGGAATCCAGCAAAACCATGGACAGCCCTAAACATGTTTCTTTGTTCTGTCTGGCTTCTAGGAGCATCTGTCTTTGCTGCCCCATTTCTGCATTCCTCTTGTCTATCTCACTCTTGTAAGCAAGAAAAAGGATCAAAGTATAGAAAATTTCTTTTCAGGTGCTTGAGAGAGCATGTCTGTGTATTTCAAATGATGACTGCCATAGAAATAAAGCATCCCAAAGCACTGGCTATCCATGACTATGCTTCCAAGTCTGAGGATGGTAACCCCAGATTAAGACTAAGCCAGCCAGAAAGCTGAGAAGATGGATTCTGAGCAGCACTTGTTATTGGAGAAGAATCGATTTTTTTTTCAAACTTACAATCAAGACCATTGGATTGAAATCATTTGGGACTTGTCAAGTCTGACAAGATCCCTTTAGGTTATATCAGAGCAATGCTGCTGCATGTGTATTACACAATTCTACAATAGTGGTCCTCAAAGTGTAGGCTGGGACTAACAGCCTCAAAATCACCTGGGGATCTGTTAGAAATACAAATTCTTGCCAGATCAGAGACTCTGAGAGTAGAGCAAGCAATCATTGCTTTAACTGCTTGAGTCTGAGAGCCTCTGTCTTAGGGCAATGGCATTCGAGTGTCTTTAGAGCCATGTTAGTACTCATCCTTAGTCAGAAGAATCACAGGACAATAATTTACCCATTTTGGTTTATT
Organism: Manis pentadactyla; assembly: GCF_030020395.1. Taxonomy (NCBI): domain Eukaryota; kingdom Metazoa; phylum Chordata; class Mammalia; order Pholidota; family Manidae; genus Manis; species Manis pentadactyla. The sequence continues at coordinate 94,540,798 of NC_080030.1, read as the reverse complement.
ATAATAGAATATTCTAGTTCAGAAATTAGGCATCATGAAGAACCAAAGCATCAAGCAAAATGGTTGAATGGTTGAAATGGGTGAGTGGTTCTCTGTGACTTACAGAAATTAAGATGATACAAAAAAGTCACAAAGAATTATGACATAATTTACAATGAATATAAGATGCTTTTATTATGAAATACGGGTTCCCTTACGTTACAGCTGATGTGTAACTAGGTGATGTTGTTGCGTAAATCCTGAGATTAAAAAACCTACTAAAAACTGAAACTGCTCGGTGAAAAGATAAGACTATGTGCTCTAGATGGGAGTTAGCTGTATGCTCACGTCAGCTTAGCAACCGACGCAGAACTTCACTAGCTAAACAGAAACAGCTACTGTTTGTTACGTGGCATATTGCGGTTGACTGCTGATGTTAGTGTCACTGCCCAGCCATAAAAAAGCTCTGCACATTTGTGAAATCAAACACTGACACTGAAGACAAAAGATATACAATATGCAGACACACAGGTTAGAAAAGAATATATGCTAGGACCACAACAGACTAAAAATAAAAATAACAATATATGTAAACTCCATTCACTGGGGAAAAAAATTAAAACTATCTTCTTAAAAACAATTGGGTCAAGAAAACCAATCTGTTTAACAAAGGTAATTTTCTGTGTGTTTATTATGGATGTTGAAGGCTATATTTAGCATTGTCTGAATATAAGGTTTATATAAAATTTGCTTATGGCAGGAGGGAGTTGCTAGGCAGCACCTTACTGAAGTAAGTTATTTCCTCTAGAGCAGCTGAAACTGAAGAACAATGAAAAGACAGATAAGAGAGATGCTGTTTGTGTACTTTGATGTCCTGTTCCAAAAAAACAAAAAGCTATTTAAACATAAACCTCAAAACCCCATTTACAGGAAGGTGGACTCTGAACTGTAGGCATTGACTTGTCAGGAGGTAAGTGCTCCAAGGGACCCCCAGCACTGAGTGAGCCAGGGTCAGCAGTGGTGCTCCAATATTTCTCCTGAGCCACTGAACTGTTTCTTATCCTCAGACCTCCAGATGTGTACCCTTCTCCTGGGTCAGAAGTGCTCTGATTCTTTTAATCAGTTTGACACAGAAACTAGAGAATACCAAGAATAGAGACCAGTCTGTGCTTCCTCTCCTTTATTCTCTACCCTAATTTAACACCAAGGACTGTCTCAGGATCATCCCTCTCTGCTTGCAGTCCTCTATTAATGGTGGAGGACTTTGGTGATCCGAACATTCTGGACTCTGACTTTGTTAAGACTAGCGTAGTAATAGGTGTGGACATAGAAAAGGTGTTGCCTGTAGTCAGCAACTATGACTTGGAGAGAAATGATCAGGAGGTGATTCCAGCAAGGATTGGAATAAGAGGGGTGCGTTCTGACCCAGGTGGGGGAGTGAAACCTTTTTCTTGACCCTCTTATGGTCTCTGGCTGTACCTAAAAATTAAACTGACAAAGACAGATTAACATGAGAAAAGCATACGAATTTCTTTAATGTAAATTTTAGGTCATGCGGGAGTTGCCATAGGAAATGAGCACCCAAAAACACAGTTAAGCCTGAGCGTTTTAATGCTAGGTTCAGTGAAGAGTGGACATCATGGGAAAACATGCTAAGACAAACGGTATAAGCCAAGGGTAGTAAACTGGGGGGAAATTAGCAAGGCCTGTTGGTCCAGATTTCTCCCGGCATCCCCCTGTCTCTGAGATAGGGATGTGCCCCTCCTCCCCAACATAGGGAGGGCACTTCTCATATGAGGGTCTCCTAATCTGCTTCAGGGAAGAAGTGGGTGTTCAGGGAGTCTTTCTTCCTTGTGCTGTATCTCAGATTCCTTCAGCTTAAAATATCCGAGATGCCAAGATGCCATATTTGGAGGTGGCATATCCTGATTTCTTTCACCCTTTTTATTATTTCCTGGGACAGGTACTGAAGTTGATAGTGATACGCAGTTAAAACCTGTTTTAAATCTTAAACAGGTTACAAAGGGAGATGTTTTTCTCTAACTTACTTATGGGGGTATTTTTATCAGAGGAACAAGCAGGCAGAATTTCAAAACAAAAGAGCAGTTTAATTTACTGCTCAGACTGTAGCCTCTGAAGCCAGACCTGCTAGGTTCTAGTCACAGCTCTCACTAGCCTCTCTGTGCCTTCACTTCTCCCTCTGTGAAGGGGTCAGTAACATCTATCACACAAGGTTGTTTCAAGATTAATTAGGTTAATATTCACAAAATGCTGAAAGTGATGTTTGGCATCAAGTGACTCATTAATACTTGTTAAATAAATTTAAAGTGGCTTTAAACGGACACTATGAAGGTCGTAGCTACTCTCTCTGAGCAGATAAGAAGTCAAATTTTTAAATGAGGCACAGTGACTTTAGCATGTCTTGCTTCTGAACAGTTATCTTAGCCTATAGAAGTTAAAATGAAAAAGAAAACCTTATGCAAAGCAGAGCCACAAAGCTCAGGCACACTTAGGGGATTTTTTTCTTAAAATCTTCAATAGACCAGCTAGTAATACAGCAATAGCTTATTCAGATACAACAAAATGGTAAGAAAACACATGAAACTTTATGAAATTCATAGATCTACTCATAGGCAAATTTAAGGCAAAGTAGGAGAGAAAGGGAAAAAATAATCAAATCAATAATTTAGGGAAAGAAATACAAGTAGCCTCAGAAAAACAGAAAGATACAATAATAATATCAGAAATTAAAGAAAAGAGAAATAGTTCATTTAAAAAGTCCATGCACAGCTCTTAAAAAAGGAAGGCAGAAATGGCACAATTAGAAAAAAAGAAAATATTTAAAAAAACAGTCACAGGAAATATTTGAAAGTTACAGAGTATTATGGGTAATTATAAGCAGGTAAAATAGGCAGTCTCAACAAAATAAACAAATTTCTGGAAGAAAAAAATGTGAATTACCAAACTGACAACAAGAAAAGAAACCCCGATAAGAGCAATACTGAGGAAATTATTGATAGTATTATCAAAGAACATCCCCCATGAAAGGTTCCAGCCCATGAACCAGGGGATGATTTCAAACATTCAAGGAGTAAAGAATTCCCATGTTAGCTATAAATGGTTACTGTCTGGGGAAAGAGATAGATAAGCGCTCACGTCATTCAATGGAGTGAATATGTATCCCTGATACCAAAATCTAACAAAGTTAACACAAAAATGAAAATAATAGGCCAATTTCACTTATGAATGTAGATGCAAAAATCCTAAGTACCATAAAATATTAGCAAAGAGAACCCAAGATGTATTAAAAAAAACAATCCAAGGAATTCTCCCCAGATTTTAAAGAGGTTCACTGTTTGAGGAACTTTCTGTTATATTATATAATATTAGGAGGATAAATAACAAAAACTAAATTGTTCAATCAATACTTAAAGGACACTTAATACTCATCCCTGGTAATGACATTTTTAAAGAAGAATAAATGTTGAATTCCTTCACATTATTAACTAAATCTTTTCTAAATAAATTCCAACATTATATTTTATGGGAATATATTATAGTATTGTGTTCCCAAATGATAGTTCTGCCCACTGTTCACTGTTAATATGTGCAATTGTAAAAAAAAAAAAAAAAAAAAAAAGTCAGGGGATGGGGGATGGGGGATGGGGGATGAGGATACCTTGTCAAAACAGGTGTGGGAAATACTAAGTCGAACAAAGTTTAAACATATTTCTGACTACAGGACTTCTTAGAGACATTAATATGGTAGTGTGAATTGCAGATCTCAATGGACTACAAACTTTTATCACTCAAAGCATAGCCTCCTCAGAACACTGTTTGGCAAATATTGTCCTAGAAGGATTCCTTTTATATTTAGATAAAACAAGGATGCCTGTTATCTCTATCACCACTTAAACTGGTTTAGAAATTGTGATTGGTGAGGGAAGGATGATGCAAATGTGCATAAAACAGGCATGAATATTAAAAGAATATAAAAAATTCAATTACATGATATAATCATATCACATCGTAGAGTTACAAATAATTATATAACCAATAATTAGTGTAATAAGTGTACAATCCCAATAGGAATAAGACACATAAATCTATGTGTGCTCTGAGTGAGATGAGGTTCTCTTGATACCTTGTAGTGTGATTTTAATTAGTAAATTATTTTAGAAAGCAATATGATAAAGTAAGTCAAGAATCTTTAAATGGATCATCCTAGAAATTGTACTTCAGAGTTCTAGCCAAAGAAAATAATACAAAATCTGGAAGGGTTTTATATGCAAAGATGTTCCACATTTCATTATTTATAACAGCAAAAACCAAAAACTGGAAAGATGCTGAGTCATAATAGCTACTATTTCCAGATCACATGTTCACTAAGTACATGGTAGATCTTACAGGTAGGAAAACTGAAATTCAGAGAAGAGAAAACTTGCCTCTGATCACAAAGCAAAAAAGCAATTTAACCTGTTTCAAGCCCAATTTCTGGGCAAAGCCCAGGCTCTCCTCACCATCTCATGCTGCCACTAAAGATAGCAAAACAAGAGACTGTCAGGTACATGAAAGGATGCTCCTCCACATCACTAATCATCAGGGAAATGCAAAGTAAAACGACAATGAGATATCACCTCACACCAGTTAGGATGGCCAATATTGAAAAGAATAGGAACAACAAATGCTGGCGAGGATGTGAAAATTTTGTATTAAAATGGACATTTATAATATTGTAAAATATGAAGAAGCTATATTCATACATGCACTCTGACAAGAAGAAAAGCCACGTGCCCCCAAAAAAAGACTAGAAGGAAATGCGAAAATGCTGGTAGGTTTTTGTAAGGATACTGACTTTATTTATGGACACTATTTTTTCTTTTGTTTCCAAATTGTTGGCAATGTAGTTATATGAATCTTAACATAAAAAGGTAAGCTCATAAAGTGGAAAACGAGTAAAACCATTATAGCATACAGGAGTAAATCCTGTAAGAGGAAAAGTGCTGTGACTAACACAGTTTGTTTCTTTCATCGCACCTTGTATATACTTTACACATATCACGAACTAAATAAATATGTTGTGATTAGACTCAAGTATATTCACTTATTAGCTTTTTGCAAGAGACTGAATACCTGCCAGAGAGCATCGGACAAGAAACAAAAATCCTTATCTGATTGAAATTACAAGGGAGATAGGAGAAACACAGTATCCGTTTTGAAATCTGGCTTCGACATCATAGCCTATTGATTTTATAATGTCTGCAACAACTAAATGCGGCGAACACCTAAGGCACTCCCTACCGCTGTCTGAAGCACCTCTGGCCATCACCTGAATTTCAGAGAGGAGGGAAGGGACATAGAGACACTATCAGAGGAAATTGATTTTTCACAGCTAATAACCTGCACTTGGTGGCAGAGCACAGTATCGCAATCACCATTCTGTGCTCAGTGATCCCACCAGCCTTCCCTGCTGTTCCGCCGACACCCCCACAGCCCCCCACGATCTCCGTCTGCTGCCAGCCGCCTCCCGCTCCTAGACATTCTGCTGACCACACACCCAGGGCTCACAGTGCGACCCGGCGATCGGACCGCATCTTTGATCCTCAGCGCCTTTGCTGCTGTGATGCAGAGGTGAATGTCTCAGGAAAGGAAAAGCGGTGACATAGAGGGGAATTGGATTTTTCCTACTAGAGGTGAGAACACTGAAGAGGACACTTTATTCCCAGCACAGCACTTCCCCTATTTCAGGAAAACAGTTTGGCCTGGGATGCAAGCAACGTACTCCGGATTCAGCTCCCAGCTCTCTGCCCTGGCAAAGTTATTCACTACCATGTGAATCCTCCAGTAAGCCCAGCACCATTAAACTCTGGACAACTGTCTTAACATCTGGATTAAACTTAGACAAAATTCAGGCAGCTGCTAGCTGTCCCCGGGAGTACCCATAACAGAGGGCACAGGAAGAGCCCATGAGCTCCTTATGTTTGCTCCCCTCTTTATTTAATCTTTCACCCATTACCGCTCACTGCCCAGCACTGGCCAGGCTGAGATTAGCTATTCAGTGATGGGGCAGATGGTTGCCCATTAGAGAAAGAGGCGAGTGTAGGGTGCCCGAGAGCCACGAACCCCAGAGCATTCACTGCAAAAGAGGTCAACACATCCAAGCTTTGTGGGAAGATGAGTAGTACTCCAATAAGCCTTTTTATTTTATCTTAGAAAACAAGAGGATACAACAACTAACTGACTGTATGCCTGACGCTGGACGGAGCTGTAGGGAAATAATGAGCTTAAATACCATAGTCACTTTATGGTTTTCAGAACTGGGTTACCAAAAAAACTGACCACAAGTCAAGGGAGAAACAAACTTAAAAAAAACGGATTGGGTTTGGTGGAAGTCAAGAAGATTTTGAATATATTTTTTGAAGAGTCAGGATTATTATGAGGAAATTCTCCCATGATGGTAAATGGAAGTATCATGACAAAAGGAGTAATAAATCATCAAATTTGTTAGTGCAGAGCACCTATTAGAGACTTACATACTTATTAATATTGACTCGTTACTCTTAAGTAGCTAATCATTGACTTTAAACTTTCTTCCAAATAGCATTTGCTTCCCCTCCCCTCCTGTTCCTCCTCCCTGTTGGTATGTCCTCCCTCAACTCACCCGCTGGGGCTGACTCAGGACTTGATCTGATTAAGCAGCTTATGCAAAGCATAAGTTATAAATGACAAATAGATTGAGTCCTCCCAGAAGCTAGTGACACCCCAAATTTCCACCAACTCATTAGTGACCTCAGGGCAGTTAGTTTTTAGGAGTAACCATCCTAACGCATACGAAACTCAAAAAAATCCCTGCCGCTTAACTTAACCATAGTCTCTGAGCATGAACCTCCACTGGCCCCACACCCAACTTGAGAGCTTTGTAAGAGCTTTTTGCACCACCGTTGACTTCTGGAGCCCCAAGATTAGCTCAGGCAAAATTGACATCAAAAGCAAAATTCTCTCACTGCTCTGGGTCTCTTCCACAGTGTTTCTGTAATTTCTTCATTAATATTAACTTTGTTCCTAAATTAATTTCCAAAGCCATAATGGTCACAAACTGTAACTTTAAATTCAGATAAAGTATAAAGACCTCAGAGATTTCCAACTTTTCTGGCGTTTTTTTTTTTTTCTTTTCAAAACAAATGGCACTGGAAATTAAATTGACTTTTTTTTTTTTTTTTAAATCCCAGTGCAGCTCCAATTGAAGAAAAGAAACTATTAGTACTCAGGTAACCCAGAAGCCACATTTGCAATCAACAGAAAAGGCAAATTACTATTGTTTGCCCTGTCAAGTCTGGTTTAATAGGATTTTCCAATACATAAATTAGAGATCATGAAGAGCAATGGCTGCATGTGAAACAGATGTATGTGTGTCAAGATCTGTGCTCTGGGCAACCCTGCTCAAGAGAATTAAGGTTTTACAGAGGTGCCAGGAATAGGGCTAAAATTATTTATAATACAGCTGTAGATACAGCTATATAGATAGTCTTCTGCCAATGGCCTGTATTCTGGATTTAAAGTTATAATTCAGGAACACTTCAAAAATAATCCCTAAAAATAAATGGTAACTTTCACAAGTATTTGTATAACAGTGAAGAGAATGAAATGTACTATCTCTGGTAAACTAAGCAAGGGTTTTCCCAAAAAAGAAGAATAGCTTCTCTGTGCCTTCTGAGGGGCTCCTGTGTGACTACATATGATTATATACAAATGGTAAAGGATGATATATAATGCTGTCTCCCAAACCATGTAATTGGACCTGCTCAGTTGGAAGATTCTGGGTAACTGATCAAAGAGCAGAGATATTTAATCTGGGGCAGGAATAATGTCAACAACAAAAACTAGACAAAGGTGTCCTTCATCTAGTTAAAATCTTTGTTCAAAACTGCAATTATGTGCCCTGATGGGAAGATATAGCTTCGGTTATTTTCTCAAAAAGAAAACATGAATATTAACTTCTTCCCTACTTGGAACAAAAATGAAATGGGGTCCATATACTTTCCATAAAGGGATTCCCCACATTATTTTCTTGTATTTTTGGCCCTATTAAGAGCAGGGACACAGTAGGAAGCACACATCTCCAAGTTTACATGAAGGGCTAAATCAGGCAAAGAAGATGCTTTTAATTAAGAGCCAAACGGTACCTTCAATCACCTCCAATGTTATAAATAGTATGAATAGACAGACTGTGGCTTAAATCAGAAATCATGAATCAGAGAGGTGGTTACCACAAAGTTGATATGAATTCCTGGAGCCATCTAGAGGGAGGAAGAGAAGGGGGAAAAGGAACAAAAAACAGGACTCATTTTTCTGAGCATCATTGTAAGACAAGTACTCTGCTACACACTTTCATATGTTCATGATGATAGGCTCTACAGTATAGTTTCAGAAACAAAGACTATTCAAATTTTTAAAAATCAGTATAGATGGAAGGGTATAGTTACATTAAACTGTAAATAACAATAGTTTAGTATGGATGAAAAAGATATCTCTTCTCTTAAGAATTGTTTGATGTGATTATTCAGTCTGCTGATAGGTGTTTAATAGGCCTGGTATTTGTAAAGACATTTTTTTTTTTAAGTATAAAAGTCTTGCTCTTGTAGTCTGGATTCTTGGGAAAGCACAAGTCTTCTGGCTGGAACCTCTACAGAGGCCATATGAATTAAGGATCACTGCTACCACATATTTGCACTACACTTTAATTGATATGAAGTCACATATGGGGGAAATTCCCTCCATAAATATGCCCCACCTATATTTTAAAACTGATAAAAGCAGTGGTTCTCAAAATTGTATGTGTACATGTGTGCATCAAGTTCTAATATGGCAGGTCTGGAGTGGGCCTTAGGAAATGTGCATTTTCACAAACATTCCAGGTGATTCTGATGTAGATGGCTGGATCAAACTTTAAAATCATGTACTTACTGTTTAGTGGTTGACATAATAGAATCACAATGGCCATATGTGGATAAAATGAGAGTTCCTATGGCCAGGATTCTCACCTGGCCCTGGTTGACTAGCTCACTGCACACCTGTGGGTAATACATGGCTGTTGACTCTATAAGAAGAGCTCCGTCCAGTGCTCTGGGCATGACATGGTGGCAGGGCTGCAAGGCTGCAGGAGAGCAGAGCAGAGGCTGGAGTGGTGGCAGTGCCGAGGACAGAGGACCAGAGGACGGCTGTGCAGGATGGCTGTGCAGAGAGGCCTGGAGGATGGCTGTGCAGGACAGCTGTGTGGACAGAGGGGCCCAGAGGCAGAGACAGGTTTGCTGCATGCAGACTCACTCTGAATGAACAGGATTTTAGTGACTGACCTGCCACCATGGAAATAAAGTTGAGTATAACCCTCTCACCCCAAGAACGTTTTGCTGTCATTTTCTTTGGTCACACTGAATCCATAGCAAACTTGCCTGGGGCTTAAACCCACTGGCCAAGACACCATAATTTCTCTTAGAGTCTGAAGACTGCATTCCAGCTAAAGTGAAGTCAACTCAGAGAGCTCAATCAAGGTTGGTTGAATTTATTAATTGACACAGTGATATTAAGGCTGATGCAAAAAGACTCAGGCTTATCAACTAAGCCATAATGAAGTCCAAGTCATAGCAACCTAAAGTTTGGCTGCAGACCCTCCCTCATCAACCCCACTTCAACTTTTCAAAGTTTTTCAAAAGAACAGCATCAATATAAACAGTTTATATTAGAGGCTCCAACTGTGACAAACTATTAGCCACAAACATGGGATCCCCATGCTCTGCAGGGCTGGTAAGGAGTCCCTGTCACATCAAGAAGCTTTCTGTTGCAGCGAGCCACCCCGCAAAGCCCCCAGAGCATCCTGTCTTCCCTCTCCTTCCTTTGCTGGGCTCAGACTACCTCTGCTCTATCTTCCTTGTTCTTGTTCTTTGCATCCTGCTTTTCTGGCAGTTTGAAAACCTGTCTCCTCACCCTGCTGATACCTGTGGGCCAGGTAAAAACTCTCAGGCTCTACATTGGGCTCTCCATCATCCTAACAGTCTCCCAATTCCACTTCTAAAGGCAGGAAGAGAAATTTCAAGAAACGCTACTTCCTGGCAAGAGTGTGTGCCATCATGCCAAGACAGCCTCTTCCTGCCCCGCTGATTCCTTCTGACAGTCCCAAGTCTGCTTTTCACACACGCGTCTGTATGCTCATGATTCAGTGAATACGCCCTTCACATCAGCTCTAATGGAAAGGAGGCTTGTGCCCTGAGGAGATGATGGGCTGGCCCACCTGGAGAAATAAGCCCTCGAAATGCCTGAGGCAAATTGGTACCTGCCTAAGAAACATCTCAGCGGGTAACACTGGGGCAGTCCTACCACCCAGTTAAATTGAACATGGTCCCTGCATTTCTATCCACATTTCTCTCGCCATTCTTCAACTTCAGAGGCATGGAATGCACTCCAGCTAAGCTTATCTGGAAACTCTTAGCTTTCATCTTCATGAAAAGAAAAAGATTTGGAAAAGAAAATCTAAATGAAACTTCAAACCTCGTTAACCATCCCTCCAGGGGCAGGCTACTGGCAATGAGTCAGAAGGTCACCCTGCCTAATGGGAAATATAAGCTGACACTGGACTTGAAATCTTAGAGCCAATCAGGACTGCAAAGCTCCTGTTTGGGGGAGGGGTGCTAGAGCCCACAGCCTGTGAGTGGGCTCTCTGTGGCACCCAAAAGGCACCTTTAATGGGATGGGGAATATTTGTTTTAATCACTTTACTAGCTCTCCCTCCAAGATTTATTTGCACTTATCAAGTGTTTCCATTTCGTGTGACCAGAAGGCATAAAGGAGGAAATAAATTATTACATCACTTGAATTTCTGTGACCTCTGACCTCCCAGTAAATTGCAGTAACAGTAAGGAAGGTCAAAGAGTCGAGAAAACTAAGTCTTGATTGGGGGGATCAAAAAAAAATCATGCACGGAGGTGCAAGGAAGAACAACAATCATATATTCGCACAGTATTTCTTAAGAGAAACTTCACATCTATTATCCTTCGATGTAAACATCACCCTTTCTGCCCTGAAATATTTTTAAAGTTCTAATGTAATTGTAATTTTTCTATAGGAAATAAACTGAAAGGAGCAAACTCCAGTGTGCTTTCTGATAATGTTTCTCTCTTTGAAACAGTCTTCACTGGCTCAATGGGAGAAACCACACTGATACCCTCCCTTTCTTTCCACAGTTACTAACACTGAGTTTCAACAACCACAGTTTTCTATCTCTGGTTTTCACCAACTCATTCTACAGGCAACTGATCTTTTCCCAGTCCAGCTTCCCAGCAGCGTCCTGCATTCACTTTGTTGTCAAAGTTCACACTGACTTTTCAAACACTTGCTCCCTAATAGAAAATGTCTTTGCTAGACTTTACAATCACAGCAGACACAAAAATTTGGGACTAATGAAATAGCTTGAGTAATAATTGTTACTAGTTTTTTAACAGTTCCAGTGTGCAAGCTATGCACCACGCACTTGTAACTACTGGTAGAGTAACTACATGGCAAAGTAGGATTACAAGCCCATTTCAGAAATGATGAAAACTGAAGAGGTTCAGTGACTTGCCCAGCTTCCTATTACCAGTATTTGAAAACTTGCAGATTCAAAATAAAATCTGTTTAACGTATAGAATCACTATGATATACACCTGAAACTAATAGGATGCTGTTTGTCAATTATGCTTCGATGAAATATAAATAAGGTCTGTTTGGTAACACTGCCCACATTTTTTACCATTACACACAATCTCATGAATAGACATGTGTCCTCTTCTCACTCCCAACAAATCCTTTCTTAGACTTGACATTATACACAAGGAAGAAAACATACGTAGCATGATATTTGACAAGTTTTCTTCTTTCACCATGGCCAGGACTGCCCATACTACACTTGCTGCTGCTAACATGTCTCTTAATTACTCAAATGCTTTTTATGTTTTTGCTAATGTCATGTTTTATAAACAATAATATTCAATAAGATACTCTTTAAGCATAAATGAAATGTGCTTATGCAAACACTCCGGGAATGCCAGTTTTAGAAATTCTTAAGAATAGTAAATTTTATATCATTTTTTTATTAGTGCTCCATTGATATAAAATTGGCCATCCTGCATAGAAAACATCTAGTATAGATGCCGAGCACTTGATTTTGACTCTTTTATTGCATGCATTTTGTTGTTTTTGATGTGTCTTTTGAAAGTTGATTCCAGATTCACCCCCTCTTTATTTATTTACACATTTATTTTTTTATTTTATCATTAATCTACAATTACATAAAGAACATTATGTTTACTAGGCTCCCCCCTGCACCAAGTCCCCCACACACACCCCATTATAGTCACAGTCCATCAGCGTAGTAAAATGCTGTAAAATCACTACTTGTCTTCTCTGTGTTGAAGAGCCCGCCCCGTACCCTCCCCCGTACATTATACATGCTAATCGTAATGCCCTCTTTCTTTTTCCCCACCCTTATCCCTCCCTTCCCACCCATCCTCCCCAGTCCCTTTCCCTTTGGTACCTGTTAGTCCATTCTTGGGTTCTGTGATCCTGCTGCTGTTTTGTTCCTTCAGTTTCTCTTTGTTCTTATACTCCATATGTGAGTGAAACCATTTGGTACTTGTCTTTCTCCACCTGGCTTATTTCACTGAGCATAATACCCTCTAGCTCCATCCATGTTGTTGAAAATGGTAGGATTTGTTTTCTTCTTATGGCTGAATAATACTCCATTGTGTATATGTACCACCTCTGCTTTATTCATTCATCTACTGATGGACACTTAGGTTGCTTCCATTTCTTGGCTATTATAAATAGTGCTGTGATAAACATAGGGGTGCATCTGTCTTTCTCAAACTGGGCTGCTGCATTCTTAGGGTAAATTCCTAGAAGTGGAATTCCTGGGTCAAATGGTATGTCTTTTTTGAGTTTTTTGAGGAACCTCCATACTGCTTTCCACAGTGGTTGAACTAATTTACATACGCACCAGCAGTGTAGGAGGGTTCCCCTTTCTCCACAACCTCGCCAACATTTGTTGTTGTTTGTCTTTTGGATGGTGGCCATCCTTACTGGTGTGAGGTGATAGCTCATTGTGGTTTTAATTTGCATTTCTCTGATGACTAGCGATGTGGAGCATCTTTTCATGTGTCTGTTGGCCATCTGAATTTCTTCTTCGGAGAACTGTCTGTTCAGCAACTCTGCCCATTTTTTAATTGAATTATTTGCTTTTTGTTCGTTGAGGTGCATGAGCACTTTATGTATTTTGGATGTCAACCCTTTATCAGATCTGTCATTTATGAATATATTCTCCCATACTGTAGGGTACCTTTTTGTTCTATTGATGGTGTCCTTTGCTGTACAGAAGCTTTTCAGCTTGATATAGTCCCACTTGTTCATTTTTGCTTTCGTTTCCCTTGCCCAGGGAGATATTTCATGAAATACAAAGAATTATTAGAGAATACTATGAAAACCTATATGCTAACAAGCTGGAAAACCTAGAAGAAATGGACAACTTCCTAGAAAAATACAACCTTCCAAGTATGACCAAGGAAGAAACACAAATCTGAACAAACCAATTACCAGCAAAGAAATTGAAGCGGTAATCAAAAAACTACCCAGGAACAAAACCCCCAGGCCAGATGGATTTACCTCGGAATTTTATCAGACATACAGAGAATACATAATACCCATTCTCCTTAAAGTTTTCCAAAAAATAGAAGAGGAGGGAATACTCCCAAACTCATTCTATGAAGCCAACATCACCCTAATACCAAAACCAGGCAAAGAACCCACCAAAAAAGAAAATTACAGACCAGTATCCCTGATGAACATAGATGTAAAAATACTCAACAAAATATTAGCAAATCGAATTCAGAAATACATCAAAAGGATCATACACCATGACCAAGTGGGATTCCAGGGATGCAAGGATGGTGCAACATTGGAAATTCCATCAACATCATGCACCACATCAACAAAAAGAAAGACAAAAACCACATGATCATCTCCATAGATGCTGAAAAAGCATTTGACAAAATTCAACATCCATTCATGATAAAAACTCTCAAAAAATGGGTATACAGGGCAAGTACCTCAACATAATAAAGGCCATATATGATAAACCCACAGCCAACATCATACTGAACAGCGAGAAGCTGAAAGCTTTTCCTCTGGGATCGGCAACAAGACAGGGATGCCCACTCTCCCCACTGTTATTCAACATAGTACTGGAGGTCCTAGCCATGGCAATTAGACAAAACAAAGAAATACAAGGAATCCAGGTTGGTAAAGAAGAAGTTAAACTGTCACTATTTGCAGATGACATGATATTGTACATAAAAACCCTAAAGACTCCACTCCAAAACTACTAGAACTGATATCAGAACACAGCAAAGTTGCAGGATACAAAATTAACACACAGAAATCTGTGGCTTTCCTATACACTAACAATGAACTAATAGAAAAAGAAATCAGGAAAACAATTTCATTCCCAATTGCATCAAAAAGAATAAAATACCTAGGAATAAACCTAATCAAGGAAGTGAAAGACCTATACCCTAAAAACTATAAGACACTCTTAAGAGAAATTAAAGAGGTCATTAGCAAATGGAAACTCATCCCATGCTCTTGGCTAGGAAGAATTAATACCATCAAAATGGCCATCCTGCCCAAAGCAATATATAGATTTGATGCAATCCCTATCAAATTACCAATAACATTCTTCAACCAACTGGAAAAAATAGTTCAAAAAGTCATATGGAAACACCAAAGACCCCGAATAGCCAAAGCAGTCCTGAGAAGGAAGAATAAAGTGGGGGGGATCTCGCTCCCCAACTTCAAGCTCTACTACAAAGCCACAGTAATCAAGACAATTTGGTACTGGCACAAGAACAGAGCCACAGACCAGTGTAACAGACTAGAGACTCTAGACATTAACCCAAACATATATGGTCAATTAATATACGATAAAGGAGCCATGGACATACAATGGGGAAATGACAGTCTCTTCAACAGATGGTGCTGGCAGAACTGGACAGCTACATGTAAGAGAATGAAACTGAATCACTGTCTAACCCCATACACAAAAGTAAATTTGAAATGGATCAAAGACCTGAATGTAAGTCATGAAACCATAAAACTCTTAGAAAAAAACATAGGCAAAAATCTCTTGGACATAAACATGAGCAACTTCCTCACCCACTCTTTAGTACCTAGACAGTTGTCCATACTGGAAGTTCAGCAAATGTTTGCTTTAACTTGAACTGCTAGATACATTCATTCTCTAAAATGTATAGGAGAGTGAAATAATCTATCCAGCGAGCTGTTAATCTGCTAAACTATCAATTATGGGCACAGCCGTCCCTAACAGCAATCATTAAAGTCATTTATCTTAAGTCTGTAAAACAGACTTCAACAGATTTCTGTTGGCAGACATGGACAGCTCAAAGCATCTGCAGTGTGAGTGAGCAGGTCAATAATCCATACATTAAATGGTCCCTAAGTACTAAAGCTCTTTGAAATAAGAGGCCACTAGGGCTAAGACAGTTTCATTTATGAATATAAAGCTCACTTTCAGAAGTCTTCAGATATGAGTTTCCATGAGAGATCACTCCAGCTGTCCTGGGAAAGGTATGTGTTCATTCATTTACCCCACAAGTCTGTGCTGAGCACCTGCCCCAGCAGTCATACAACTTAAGGAAGATACAAGAAAAGACTGTTGTCCTTGAAGAGCTTACAATTCAGCTGAAGTCTTATCTAAACAGATCATATTATAACAATTTTATGCCTATATTGTAAATGGGCTGCATTGTTGGAAAGAGACCTTATTACATTGAAGAAAGTTAATATAACATCCAAGGGGAGCTTGGCTTGGTTGAAAAGGACCATAAAAACTTTAAAAAAACAAACACTATAGAAATACATATCACACAGAGCAGTAGCAGATGCAGGATGTCTCCTCTGTTTCCCAAGGGTCCTCCTAGTCCCAAAAAATGGTGCATAGCCACCAGTGACCCGTCCAGGCAAGACAGGGACTTGCAAGTTCCCTAAAGCTTAATTTTGTGTTGTACCATAGTCCTTTCATACTTAGAGGCTTATATACCTATACAGAAATAGTTTGCCTGCCTGTGCATTTCCACATAAGGGAACATTTCCAGATAACTTTCTGACTTCTCTTGTCAATCTCAGTGTTAGTAAAATTAACCCCTCAGCTAGGATGATAATGATTAGAGTGTCCCCCTAACTCTGCCTCCAACTACTTGGCCTCTAAGAAGGCCTGTCCACACTTTGAGCAACTCAGAACAAAGTGTCATTAGAAGAAATTTAAGAAATTAAGAAAAAAATTAGATCAAAAAGACCTTGCACATAAACAAGTAGGACAGTGAATATAAGACAGCAGGATTGTGGAATGTTTTGTATTCTTGCAAATCACATAGATAGAGAAAGTTATGTACCTATTAACCTCTGACCAACTATAAAGGAAATTCAGGTAAAGAACGAACCCAGGACTTCCAATTCTAGCAACATGGCAGATAGGTATATACTGAAAATACCCTTCTGTATGAAACATTAGAAACACTGAATAAAATATAATGAACACCCTTTAAAATTATAGTTGATGTCATAAGATATAAAGGAAATACCTAGGACTGTAAAGAAAGCAAACTGAAAACTAGTAGACTAACCTAATGTGAGATTTTACTTACTTGTTCCATGGCAACAATGAAAGATGAAAGTTACTGATTGTTATGGACTAAATGTTTGTGTTCCCCCAGAATCATATGTTGAAATCCTAGCCCACAGTGTGATGGTACTTACGAGATCTTCAGGAGGTGATCAGGTCATCAGGAGAAGACGGTAGTCGGCAGGCCAGAAGAGGGCCCTCACCACAGCCCAGCCGTGCGGGCACCCAGATCTCACTCAGGCTTCCAGGCTCCAGAACTGTGAGAGATAAGTTTCTGTTGTTTATAAGCCATCCATTCTATAGTATTCTGTTATAACAGCCCCAAACTGACTAAGACAGTGATGTAATAGCTTCGAGCATTCAGAGAAAATAATCACCCAGAATTTTGTACATAGGTAATAAAAACAAGAGCAAATTAGAATTGACCAGCAACAGAGTATCATTAAAAGAACTTATAAAACATACTCTTCAGGAAGAAGCAACTGACCTCAGAAGGAAAGCTTGAGATGCTAGGAGTACTGAATAAAGAATCTGGCAAATATGTGGATAGATCTGAACAAATAGAAAACAATTGATCTGAGGGACATAAAAACAGGTGAGGACTAAAATACTGGATAACAATAACATAGGAGATTGGAAGGGTAAAATCATGTTTAAAGAATTCTGAAGTTATTTCATTGGTCATGAAGAAAGTAGGCATATTAAATTCAAACTTTGGTAAATTAAGTAGGCATATTAAAATTTTATGAGTAATCACTCAAAAAAGTGCATAGAGCTTCCAAAGCAGTGAGGGTAGGGAGTAAAACAAAAAACTCAGTGGATTCAAAAATGGCAGAAAAAGAAAAAGTAAAATAGGAAGCAAAAAGTAAGATGAGACAAATCAAACATAAAAGTTACAATAAATGTAAATAGTCTAAACTGTTGGTGAAGAGGCACAAATTATTATATTGGATTAAAAAGTAAATATAGTCTTAGGCTTTGTACAAAAATCACATAAAACATAAGGACTCAGAAATATTTAAAATAAAAGGACAGAAAAAGAAGATATCACTCAAGTATTAGCCAGAAGAAAGCTGAATTAATATCAGAAGAAGAAAAATTTCAGGAAAAAAGCATTTTAGGGATAAAGGAAAGTTACTAAACAATAATAAAAGCTTTGATTCATGAGGCACATTCACCAATTCTTAACTTTTAAGTACCTAATATCAACACACATGTGGCAAGAACAGAACTGCAAGGAGAAGGGGACAAATTCACCACAACTGTGGGGAATTCAATATACCTCTCTCAGGAACTGATAGATAGAGCAGACAGAAAATGAGTAAGGCATAAAAGATCGGAAAAAACCATGAAGAAGTTTGGTTTAACTGACATATATAGAATTCTGCATATAGCAATTCAAGACTAAAGGTACTTTATGATAATTAGCCACATAATGGACCAAAAACAGACCACATCAAATATCAAATAATTATTCTAATAAACCCCATGTTCCCTGGCCACAGTGCAACAACATTAAACTCCATAACAAGGCAAAGTGATAGAGACAGAAATCAGATCAGTTGTTGCTGGAGGCTGGGGGATAGAATAGGAGGTTAGCCACAAAGGGGCTTGAATGAATATTGTGGGGTGATGGAAATAATCTAGATTTTATTTTAGCAATGGATTCATGACTGTATATATTTGTCAAAATACATCAAACTGTACACCTAAAAGGGTCAATTCTGTTTGGGGAGTTGATGGTAGAATAAATACTCTTGTTTTGCCATCTTACTGACGGCACTCTTCTCAAAATATTTTTCTAAATAAAACAATAGCCTGTAATTTTCTCATCTCAGTTATAAACCTAGGAGTTAAAAATCAAGGATAAATTATTAGTAAACTAGTCCAAATACATTTTATTTAATCCTTGCCAAGCTGGCTTTGCTCTGGAAATACCAGGATGGTGATTTCTGCCATAAACATACATCTTTTAGAGATTTCCCTTGTCTGACCAGTACTACAGTAAAATTTCCAGAGGTTTTCTTTAATAAAAACCATTATAATCTGTTTTTTCTTATGATAAAGTCAGCATGGGTTTATTTTAGAACCACTATAAAGTATACATAAGCAAAAGAAAAGTATTAATTACATAATAATCTCTCCACTCAGAGGATCCTCTTAAAACTGCTATAAAATCTTCCGCATATTTTCCCGTATTTACTCTTATTTCCTGCTTAAAGTCCTTAATTATTTTTTAAAAAGCTGAATGAACCAAAGGAACCACTGATTTGGCATTATACGTATTTGTGCTATATCTACACTTTATCCCTAGAACATAAGAAAATGATTCCATATCAATCGTACAGTCACACAAAACCCCACACTCAGAATGTCACCGCCCTTGAATTCTTAATAATTTTATCTTTGAATTTGGCAAATGAAGGCCGATGAGACAATGGAGCATGTACTGGACTGGGGCCTTAGAAACATTTCTCTTGCCATGCACTGCCTCTTCCCCTTCCCACAAAGGATTCTAGGCAGCATGCTCCCTGCCCCCCAACCTAGCAACCGCTACTGCCCACTGACCCCAGAAGGGATCTGGGCATGGGTTCAGTATGGTTGAAACTGGACACATGGCCACCAAGGCACAGGGCAGGGCACAAGACAAAGGGGAGGGTGTACACTCACCCTACAAGTACCCCTGCACCTGAGGGAACACATTACCTAGCAAATATACAGAGTAAGACAGAGGACGCATAAGAAAGAGAAAAGCTTTTTCCCTGCTGTTTGAAAAAGGGTCCACATTTTTGTATCATACTAGGCCCTACAAATTATATATCCAGCCTGTACACCATATGTATTTACCCTTCTGCCATTCCCATGCCCACACTCAAAATGCCAGCTATACTAAACTTTATTTTGATGTTCAAACAAAGATCATGCTGTTCCTTCCTCCTACAACACTGTTCCACTATTCAAATATTCCTGCTAGGTAAAGCCTTCTCTGACCATATCCACTCCAGAACAACAGGAGGTGTTCCTGCTGTGTAGCAAAACAGTGTTCCCTTTTTCCCTGTCCAAGTGCTAATGCAATAACTATAATTCTTATTTAACTATCTCTATCACTACCCCTTATTTGATGGTAGGCTCTGGGAGGGCAGGAACTATGGTTATTTTTTCCCAGTTACCCAATGCTAATTTCTATAGAATGTTCTGATTTTCCAAGCATTTTCACCTTTGAAATGATCTCAAACACACACACACACACACATATATTCAGCAGGCTTATATGATTATTTTTATTTTACAGATGACGTAAAGAGCAACAGTGAAGTTACATGATTTGCCCAAGGTCATACAGGCTGTGGCATTATAAAAATAAAGATAAAAATTAATATTTGCTGAGCACCCAGTATGTGCCCAGCTTTGCTGGAAGAACTTTGCATATGTGACATTACTTCATACTCATGACTCACCCTGTTTTGATAGGTGCTATTATAATACTACCTTGTAAAGAGGAGATGGTGAGAAATTAAGTAGCTCTAAACAAACTACAAAACCAAAGAGGGCCAGAACCAAGCAGACCACCAGCAATTTGGCTACAGGGCTGTACCGTTTCCCAACATGTGACACTGCCTCTTAGGTGGACTTGAACGTATGACATAGCTTCTGTTCTCAAAGGGGCCGAGCAAGTATAGAAAGGAGATATAAGTATATACTCCATGATATAAGATATGTTGTGCCCATATTAGTTCATAGACAGTCAATGATCTAGAAACGGAGAGGAAGTTTACTCTATTTTATGCCTAAATTTTTCTAGACTATAACCTCCGTGAGTTGCAGCGACCACATCTGGCTTGCTAACTATTACATCTCTAGGCCTTGCAAAAGAACTGAAATGTACAAGGAGCTTGATAATCACTGGTTAAGTAAATTAAAAGAAGTAAAATACCTGTTAAAAGGTGGTGAAATAAAGGTCTATAGAGCAAAGAGAACATAGGCAGACTTTGAAGACTGACAATAACCATAATAATAAGTGGGGAGATACTGGGAGAGCATTTCAGGAGACGAGAACACGGTGAGTGAAAACACAGGAGGGTGAGGCACACTTGGGTCAATGTCAACTGACCTATTTGAAATGACATGACAGATTCCTTGGGAGGACCAGTGGGGATACAGTTGAAGAGGTGGTTGGGGCCAAATTATGTGGGGATTACATACCAGAAAAAGAAACTTAGGTTTTTACTCTCCAGGCTCTGGGACATCTTTAAAGCTTTTGAATACAAGAAGAGCATAATCCAGTGTCATTTTTGGAAGATTAACATGGCAGCTATGTATGGGACAAATTGGATAAGGATAAGAGTGAAGACAAGAAGACATCGGCTTTTGTAATTGTGGAGGACTGAAGCAACAGGAGCTTAAACATGGATGGTGGGGAGAGTTACAGAAGGGCTCAGATTTAAGAAGCATTGTGAAGGAATCCAGGACTTGAATGAATAGAAATGTGCTCCTGTTTCACTAGGATATAGGCACAACAGAGGCATGAGAAGGGTGGGTGAAGGGGAAAATGCAGAATTCATCAATCATATCTCAAAGTGTAACAATATTGCTAATGAGTGATTTTTTTTTAATCTGCCTGCACCTCAAAAATAATCTCCTTCCAACTATACAATAGCACATATTTTCAAATACATCTGTTGGAAAGAACACTTTCCCCTTCACCCCAGAAATATCAATCAACTGCCTCTGCATAGAATACATGAGTCTAAATTATAGCATTAAGAAGCTGCTGTTAGCTGCTGACAAATCAAGCAGGGTAGATGGCCACCTATTTCACCTCTCTGTCCTTAATTGCAGGTATTACCGCTGCGATGCTGCTCCATAGTCTTTTTCCCATTGCGCCCTGTTCCATGTAAATAGTGAGCTGCAAAATAGAGATGTTCTTTAATTTAACCCAGAACCGTTGTCCCTTAGTACTAAGACCTTGACCTGATTTTTAGACATTGGACAAGATACTGTTAGCATAGTAATACGCAATTTGTGACTGATTAGCCTTCTGAATTTAATTTAAAAAAGGTGGCAACCAATGTTATGTTAAATTGGCACCTAATTTTCTAGCAAAATAATTTTTATCTTATTTCAACTGCCTAAGTATACATCTGCACAATTTAGAAGACACTAGAGTTAGAATTTAACAATGTTATTCTAATTTCTATTCTGATTTTATTATGTTCTAATGGACTTAAATCATAAGAATACTTCCTTTAAAAAAAAAAAATAGATGGGCCCACCTATCACCATTCACCTGCATTGTGAATACTCAACAAATTGTCTTTAATGCACTAGTCCTCATACAAACAACATATTCTTTCCACCCCAATGGAATGCTCCTTACTTCACACTGAAATAATGTAAATATTGTAATGTAAATGCACCAAAATAATGTAATATTAAAGCTTAATGTTTTAAGGCACTGTTGCAAGTTTAGAGCACCTGGCTGGTGGGGAGGGGGGTTGGCTGCAGAGGGAGAGTTTTGACAGTGTTACTATGAAAGGCATACATATATTGGACAGGGCACCCAACCAAGGAGAATCCATGTCCAGTTAGAATCAAAAAGGATGAAACTCTTCCCCATAAAGGACTTTCGAATCTTTTCGTTGCTACGACATGGAGAAAGCAGCCACCTAAATTAGAGGATGCCGACCTTTGCAAAAAAGAGAAAGCAAATTATAGGGAGCTTGGTTTAGAGATGCAGAAATGCAGCAACTGACAAGCTTAACAAGTAAGAATTCAGTGACAAAGCATATGTCAAGGACAAGACTTGCTAACGTGCATCTATGTTCCCATTCACCCCATTTAAAAAGAAAGAAATCTGTCTTCTCCCATTCAGCTTCTTTCCCGCCCTGATCTCCTAAGGACTTAAAGTTGTCTCTTTGCCAGACCAGTTACTCTGAAGTTCTCTGGGAAGTGGGCACAGCAGGGACTATAGAAAGAACCCTGTGCTCAGAAGGGCCCCGTGCTTGGTTTAATGCTCTGCTGTAGCCATCTGGAAAGTCTTAATAATTTTTGCACTCATTGTCATTTTGTGTGGAGTCTCACAAATTATGTAGCTGGTCTTGATTGCAGGAGGTGGAAAAATGCATGAGAGGCAGCAGCAGTTAGCACACAGCACACACACAAACTGGGCAGGACAAGTCACACTCAACAGATCCCAGTGGCTAGCTGGTCAGATCAAAGGAAATGTCCAAGAAGGCCCTAGGAGACAGCTGGTGGGCTTCCATGGCCCTGAGGCTGCCTATCCTGTCTGCTACACCTGGAGCCCGCTTTGTAAAGCAGAGTGGACCTTTGAGAGAGGAGAAGCAACAATAATATGGAGTTTGAACTTTAAATGCATTAAATATTTACCTAAAATATGAAACCAAGTTACCTTTACAAACTTAAGTTTTCTCCACCATCTTCAGGTATAGAGCTCAAAATCAAAGGATCATGAGTGATGAAAAATAAAGTGTTCCTTATTTTTTCCCATCTAAATCATCACATATCAACCTTAACCCTCTATGCTAGGAAAGCAGCACAGACTCAGAAAATGAACTATTGCAGGTTCAAGGGCTTGCCCTGTACACATGAGTTAGCCATGGGTATTTTAGGTGTACACACCCTAATTTGAGACTGTCCTTTGCAAGCTTTCTGAATAGGGAACTATCAGAATACTGGTTTGCAAGTTGAGGAAGGCTGTTTTTTCCTTTTTCAGCAATTGTCTGGATATGTAGTCTTATCTACAGGGATGCTAGGCAGTAAAATATGACAATCCAGAAAATATGCAAGACATACATTCCAGAGAAGATTTTAAAATATCCCAGATGGTTAGTCATTGCTGGTTTTTCAAAGTTCCTCATAAAAACATGACATACTTTGTTTCTCTTCAGATTAAGCCTACTGAAGCAACAGAGGATATGATTTCCCACTTAGTGAAATGTTTCATTGCTTCAAAATAATATAGATGACTATAAAACGCCCTTTTCTTATGAAATTAAGAGGTGACCTTACTGCTATTACTCCTTCCCATCTGTTTCTCCCTCACACACATCATTTCTTCACCAAAAAGTTCCTCACTTGTTACCCCTTCCCTTTAATTTAGTCTATTTGTTGGCCTCTTGTTCTCCATTTTACTAAATTAGAAAAGGTCATGGTAAAGAAGACAGAATGCCCTGATAGAAAGCCATCTTCAGTTTACTTGGGAGGCCAAGGCCAAGAGTACTTGAGATCACTTTCCCCCAAATGGGACAACATATGTTAAGCCTGTAGTGCTGCAGTTAGCATGTATACGTGCTCACAGTATTAGTCACTTCCATTTTGTCCAAATCATGACAGAGCCATCTTGCCAGCAATATCTGTGCCGAGTCCTCAGCGCTCTCTCCACTGCCTTTTTTGGGTACCCATAGGAACCAGGCTTAAGAGAGCTGGTCAGGATGTCTAAGAAGATTTTGAACAAAAATGTCGCTGTGAAAATTTAATTAGATTATAAAGGGATTATTAGTGTTTTTGCATCACGGTTTTATGATAAATGTCACTATGTTACAGACTTTCTCAAATTTTCTATCCTATAAAAATGCCGTGAAGGCACAGACCATGCCCATCTGGTTCATCATCACAACCCAATACCTTAGTAGGCACTTAATAAATGTGTTCAATGAATAAGCAAATCCAGAAAAATTTCAAAGGCAACATTTAAAACCACAGCCCAATCCATCTCACAATGGCCCAGAGAGTTGCCCAAGGTTGATAGAATAAGGAGCTAACCCTAAAAGTAATGGATTTCTGTGTCCCACTGCACAGATTCCTGAATTATTAGCACTTTCTCCAACTGAAATAACATGGACATAATTTTCTTCCCAATTATTCTGGCTGAGGGATATACAAAAGGTTGCAGTGGGTGGAAGATTTACAGCACCGCTCTGAGAAAGCCCGGAAACTCCATGGGGCAACCACAAAAGGTCTTATGGTAATTACACTGAGAAGCCAAGGGGCGCCTGGAGGCCTGCACAGTAGGCACAAGGACGGCCCTCCTGGAGGAAGGCACTGTCGCTGACAGCCATTACATAAAAGATCCTTAGGGAAGCAAGAATGAAAGTAAATACAAGAAAGGAAAAATGCCCATGATTTCCTATTGTTTCCAAGGTGCTCATATATATTGGCTTCTAACATAACCTTCAGATCCACTAAAATATTTCTGTCTTCTATTATAACAAGGTGGACAATCACATCCTAAAACTCAGATATACTACAAAAACAAATGCAACTTCCCTTGTATCCCTCTAACTGAACTAAACCTCTCATGAGCACTTCCATCTAACTGGGAATTGCGGGAATGGGGAAGGTAGAAATGGAGACTGTTGAAGAAGGAATAATTTAACTAATGAATTTGATATTTCTCTATCTAAGCTAATTTGAAAGAATTAAAGTCTCATTTGGAAAAAATACTGTCTCTCAAGTCTTCTTTACGATACCCCCACATTTTTGAAGAGGAGATGGCATGTGGGTACACAGAGTAACTTTCAAGTCCTCAGTGTGATGGGGCTGGGGGTGGCGCCTGGCCCTCGGGGTTCCGTCTCTGAGGCAGCCCTGGGCCTTGGGATCCTGCGCCATCACCACTGGGAGGCAGCGCCGTGCTGGAGCAGCAGCTGGAGTCCATGATCAAGGTTATACACCTCCGGCTTAGAAGGGCCCCCTGAATCCTGCTGACCCATTCTACATCGGTGTGCTTCCCCAGCAGGGCCCATGGCAACTCTGGAATCCTATGCATCTCACTTGCTGGCTTGGGAGATTGAGAGGTGCCGGATTCATCCCTAACCCATAGCTAAATCACATCCTGCCGCCGTCAGCATCAAGTGCTGGCCTCCTCCAGCAACTTCCTACTGCTAAAGAAGTAAGGTACTCTTCCTGCCCCCCGGCATCATATGGTTTCCCTTTGCTTCCTGTTCGGTGAGGACATCCTGAAGGTCATATCCCCCTTCTCTGCCCTGAGGATGCATTTGGTCTTGGAGGTACCTGCCCTTACCTCTTGTAAGGCATCATGATTGAAGGGGAATGAAAAACACATTGGGTTATACTTCCAAAAATCTACATCCATTTAACTGTATCCACTTAATCTCAGAGAGTGCAAAAGGATACTGGTTCAACTCCTATGATTTTGGTCAGACATTGTTCAAAGATTAAGCTACAGTATATTAGAAAACTTGAAAATAAGTGACATAAAATGACATCGTAAAAAAATTTTATTAAATGTAGTGTAGCGAACTATATTTAGTGTCAAGTCATAACTAAGCCTTGGTTTCTTTACCTATAAAATATGGAAAGTAACACCTGCTCTGTCTACCTCATCTGGTTGTAAGGAAAATACTTTGAAAGCTATAAAGCCTGGAGAAATGAAACTTGGGGTAAGACATCCATAAAACAATTTTATCCTTGAGCCCCAATGGTATGACATAATGGGAACTCACTATATATACAAGAAAATCCTGACCAGACATCCCCAAACGAGCTGCAAGGATCATGCAACAGTGTCCCCGTCACACAGCGTAAGCGTAGTGGGGGATATAAAGGTGCTATTGCTGAACCAGATTTTATATGTATTCTCCCTCTTATACTCATAGAAAAAGCCACATTTACACAAGTGCAGTTGAAAAGATTTGCTGTAGAGCAGCAATTTTATGGGAGCGTGTGTGTGGGAAAGGTCTGATTGAAGTGCATATGGCAATCCTTTAAGACTTACTTAATAGAGGGAAATGCCTGCCAGTGTCTGGAGTTCTGGACTGGACCAGCTCAGAGCCCACAGATGCTACAAACATTTCAGGAGCCTTCTGCTGGCTAGAAATTAGACACATTTTGAATCAAATCATTCTGCAGAGCCGGCTTATTCTGTAGTAGTAGTTCTCCCAGCATCTGGAACCCTTTACCTAGAATGATGATACTTTTTGTAATCCTAAATCCACAGCAAGTTATACAGGGGTGGACCTCCCCTAAAAGATGAGAGGGAACACAGAAAAACTGAGAAACACAAGTGGCACACGTCCAGCCCAGGATGGATCCTTCTCAGATGCTAGGTTCTTCCTCATCCCTGGGACTGATGCAGTGTCCATATATCCCATTCCCAACTCCCATGCATCCATAGAGTATACTTTCCATTTCTCCTTTCATTAAAATATTTTTTATTATTTTTGTCATGGCTACATATGCAGAGCCATGAGGAAAAAACAAAGAAAGTTTGAGAGTTTAAAACTAACATTTCTGTTAGCTGTGCCTTTCAGGTGTCTTCTAATTCATCCAGGACCGTTTCTCCCGTCTCTGCAGCTGGATGATGACCCCTAACTGGTGGCCTGCGCTTGTGGCTCACGAGCTTCTTTGCCATGCATTGCCTTATGTGATCCTCTCAAGCATCCTGGCGTAACAGCAGAGCAGGCATCACTACCCCAGCGGGACAGAAGGACCCAGAAGTACTATGAGAAGAACACGTTCACCCAGTGGGAAGAGGCACCATGAAAACCTGCATCTCCAAAGTCCCAGATGAATGCCTCTGTCTTTCCCCATGACTTTTCAATCATAAATGCTTAAATGTGCACTGAAGAATGTGACAGGAAGGTATGCTTCTTTCAGCTACCGTCCTTGCAATTGGTAAGTTTCCTTATACTATCTTCAAAAGCCAGATATTTCAAATTCCAAAATTGACGTTCTTACCTATCCTACTCCACTGTTTGCAGGATCCCCTGCCAGCCACAGGGAAGATGAATAACAATCATCTGTCGCCTTGCTTAAAAGGTTCAAGCTATCAGTTATTTCCACCTCTCAACACAAGATGCAGGTACAGGATCTTGAAATAGTATTGATTAGCCTTTACCAAATAAAATGTGTAATTTATGAAAATATAAGATTCCAGCTGACTTCTGACAAGAATAGAAGAAAATAAGAAATGTTCATCTTATAAAACAAGTTGCATATTTCATGCCACCAATAAGACCTATGCTATTTCTGAAACATCAAGTTCAGGAAGGATCAGAGTGGTGGTCTCCCCTTCCAGGCACCACCTCAATTGGCCAAGGCAACTAAATAAGACTCTAGAACATCAGTGTGACAGCACCAATACAAATCCCTACTTTTTTGTCTTCTAGATTCCTAATTAAGTTATATAGAAAACAAAATGTGGACAAGTCTGTATTCATACTGGGCACAACTCAGAAGGTTTAGTTGAATTCTGCCCAACAGGCCTGGATTAAAGGATGCATAGAACACCAATCCATGAATCTCCTTCTGGAAAGAGCAGGGGTCACTAAGGAAAGTATGGAGGACAACCTGAAAGGACTGAACAAAAAGCAGGAGCTGGAGGTAAAGGGCTCCATGCGGTGACATCTGGAATCCAACAGCGGCATCACGAGATGCTCCTAATGTTGCTAGCCATACCAGGAGGGCAATTGGATTAAAAACCTAAATTTAAAAGCGAAATGTAAAGCCTTCAGGAAAAATTACAGAGTGACACCTTTTTGACCTCTGAACAAAGTGAATTCTTAATGGAAAGACTAAAAGCACAAATCATAAATCTAAATATTGATAAATGTGACTAACTTAAAATGTATACTTCTGCTCATCAAAAGACATCATTTTAAAGGAGAAATGATAAGCCACATACACACTTGAGTAAAATATTTGTAATGAATGTAATCAATAAAGGACCTCATACCCCAGATATATATAGAATTCTTATAAGTCAGGAAGAAAAAGGCAATAAACCCTCAAGCAGCAAAAGAAAAAAATAGACAAATTGGAATTCATCAAAATTAACAACTTTCATGCATCAAAGAACACTATCAAGAAAGTGAAAAGACAGAATAAGAGAAAATATTTGCAAACTGTAAATCTAATAATGTATGTCTAATTAATATCCAGAATAATAAAGAACTCCAGGCACTCAAATCTTCTTGAGTTGCCTAGTTGGACCCTTCCAAGTGTACTTCTGCTTTAACTTAATAAACTCCTTGCTAAAAAAATTAAAAAATCTCCTAAAGCTCAACAACAAAAAGATAACATAACTTTAAAAATGAGTAAAGAATCTCAGTAGACATTTCTCCAAAGAAGATATACAAACAACACAGGAAAAGATGCTTAATATCATTAGTCATCAGGGAAATGCAAGTCAAAACCACAAAGATACCACTTCATACCTACAAGGATGACCAAAACTTCTTCTCAAAATGGGAAATCACAAGTATTGGAGAGGGTGTGTAGAAACCGGCACCCTTGTGCATTAAGGATGGGAATGTAAAATGGTTCAGCCACTGTGGAAAATAGTTTGGCAGCTCCTCAAAAACAGAATTCTAAACAGAATTACCATACAACCCAGCAATTCCACTCTTACGTAAGTACCCAAAGGAACTGAAAACAGGGACTCAAACAGATACCCATGTGTCAGTGTTCATTGCAGCATTGCTCTCTATAGCCAAAAGTTGGAAACGACCTAAGTACTCATTAACAGAAGAAAGTATATACATAACAAAATGCAGGGTATACATACAATAGAATATTCTTCAGCCATAAAAAAGAAATGAATTTTGATACATACTATAATATGGATGAACTTGAAAGCATGCTACCTGAAATAAACTAAATGCAAAAGGGCAAGTATTGTATGACTTCATTTATATGAAGTATCTAGAGTAGGCAAATTCATAGAGACATAAATAGATGACAGGCTGCCAGGGGCTGGATGGAGGAGGGTGAGAAGAGAAGGAAATTAATGCTTAATGGGTACAGAGTTTCTCTTTGTGATAATGAAAAATTCTGGAAATAGTGGTGATGTTTGCACACCACTGTGAATGAACTTAATCCCACAGAATTGTACATGTAAAAATCACTAAAATAGCAAGGTTTATGTTATTTACATTTTACCACAATAAAGAAAATATGATAGAAAAAAAAAAGATACGCCGATTGGTAAATGGGCAAAACGAACAAAAATTTGGAGAATATGAAGGCCAAATAGTCCATAAACATGATCAGATGTTCAGTCCCATTAGTGATAAGGGAAAATTAGAAACTGTAATAGGATACCATTTCATACTCATCAGATTAGAAAACATTAAATAGTCTGTCTGACAATCACAAATGTTAGAGAGCATGTGGATGGAGCAACAGGAATAGTGATATATGGCTAGGGGGTAATATAAATTAGTATTTACCACCTGAAAGAGTAATTCAGCAATAGCTGGTGAAGTGGAAGCACACATCCTAAGATCCAGCAATTCCTCTTCTAAGCATGTATCCTAGAGAAATTCTCACACATGTACACAAATAAGGCATGTACAGCTGTGCACACAGCACCATATTTGCAAAGTCAAAAACTAGAAACAAATATCCACCAAGGGAACAATGGATAAATTAATTATAGTATATTTATGTAATGGAAAGCTGCATAGCTACACTTCATCTGAATATGAAAATGAACATATTCAAACTGGAGTCACACATATTCACATGGATAAATTTCACAAACACAATGCTGAGAAAAAAATGGCAATTTTCATTGGAATAGGTTATTTCATTGACATAGAACATTAAAATGTGAAACGCTGTATACCACTTTCCTTATACATATTTATCATGATATTCCATACATTAATGTTCTTTAGTAAAAAAAAATAAGATCTAAGTGGAAATAATAATTACCAAATTTAAGATAGGGGTACCTCTGGTGGGGAGGAGATGAAGTGAGAGAGGATACAGGGAGCCTCAACATATTGCCAATACGTATTTCTTAAGCTGAGCAGTAGTTACACAGTTACTCACTGTATTATTATTTAGAGCTTTTTCTCTGTTCTAACATCTCATTGTAACTTCTTAAAGAAGATTTAAAAGAATCACATACTTTTTTTAGCATATATTACAAAAGGCATTGTGCCTGCCATTATGGATTCTGAACTATCACAGCACATGATCTGATTGTGGGTAAAACGTGTGCAAAAATGTATAATAGCCAAAGCTCATGAAAATCAGGCTATGTATATAAAGATTGAGAAGGATAACACATAAGCCCTATAGCCAAGTCCTGGGAAAATAATTCCAAAAAACCTTAATATTTCATTACATCTCAATTCCCTCTCTAATGTTTTGAGGGTTTATGTCTGATTTATTTTTCCTCATCTAATTTCTTTAAGAGCCACATTCTCATAAGCCATATAAAATTTATGTTTAGAGAGGTAGGGCCTGGATATGACTAAATGAATGCGTCACTCTTGGGTGCTCCGTACACCAGGCTCTAGGAACTCTGTCCCATATTTCCAGAGTTTGACATACTCATCCTGGGTGGGTTTAAGCATGTTTCACAATACTCTCTCCATCATTCCATGTACTAAGTAAACCAGGAGTCACTCTCATATTCTCTTTGTTCAGTAGTTTCATGCCTGCCTCAGTGTAATTTTTAAGTGAAAAGTCACACCAACATATGGGACATGGAAAAGGACACTCCATCAAGACAAAATTAGTTACACCAACTCCTATGTTAATGCAAACACATCCTATATTTAATATAAAATCTTTAAGGACCTTCATCTTCAAGGTAGCTAAAGAGTAAAGTTTATTCCCTGTTTTACCATAGGAGTAAAACTTGGTTAAGTGACTTGACTCATATCACATCAGAACTTGATAGGTTAAGAAAACTATCTCACTTAACATGTGCAACAAATGTATTATTAAATTAAATGTCATTAATAGTTGCTATTATCATCACTATTATTATTCTCAGGAGCAGAATCAGAAGGGAAAATCAAATTGCATATTTTGAATATTCTTATGTGGTTTCTGGCACACGGTCCCACTTCCACCAATGACATCGCACCCTTACCTCAGTCCAGAACACAAAAATAAACCCATTTTTCCTGGGCCTCCTTGGTGGCAGGACATCCCGACAGCAGTGTATAATCTCAACTCACCTTATTAAGAAAAGAGTCACGGAGACTTCTCTTCATATGTCTTGAATCTTTCCATCCCTGAGGAAATATTCACTATACATAATTGCATGCTTTCTAATACTGCTTTCCTTCAAATTGGACTTCCTCCCATGGATTTTAAAGCTACTTCCGTTAAAAAAAAGTAAAAACAGTTGTGATTTCAGCAATTTGCCGTTTTCCTCCTTTTGGGATAGTTATACTCATTGTATTTGAAGGATAAGTAACCAAATGATCTTGAAAAATTTAATGTGAAAAAGATGCCAAGAGTGTCAACACAGGAAAGCATATGTAACCTTGAAAAACAGAAATCTTTATTTAGATATATAGACTCCTAGTTAACTATTCTTTTCCTTTCCATATTCCTGTCCTATAATGATCCAGTCCATGCGTATTGGTGTTCAACTTGGTCACTAATGCCACCCATATGGGTTTCTGAGAAGCTCCACACATAAAAAAGCAAATCACATAGGAAGGGAAAGAAATAAAAGGAAAATGTAACAAAGAGACAGTCTGGGGGTAAGACAGAGCAGTGTGTCTTCTCAGATTGCAGACATCCCAGCATGCCCTAAATCTGTGTCAGGCATCCTACATAGACTAAGCCTGCTTTTGCAGACTGTCACATCTCTGAGAGCTACAATGATCAGAGGATCACATTTTTTCATTTGGCTTAGGTATGCACTGTTTCATTCATCAGGCTTCCTGCTGGCCTAACTCAAGTCATATAAGTCAGAAACATTCCCTACCAAGAATCAAACGTTGAAGACTAAGACTATTTGGGGGAATCTATTATTTTTGAATTCCAGATTCCCCTCACTCCATATAAGAGTTTTTTTCTTGGAGAAGTGGTTTCAGAGCCCATCTCTGACCAAAGGATCCTCATATTGCATTTATTTCAAAAGCTGGTCTTGGCTAAGTCCATGGGCATCAGGAGCTGTGATCATTTAAGACATCAGCTTCCCCAACTACTAAAAATAAATACCAGAAAAGGACTGAGAGGAAACCACATGCACTTTGAATACTTATTAAGACCACACAAAGAGACTGGAAAGCTCACCTGAGTTTCGGGTAATAGGGTAGAACCCTTGAGTAGCCTTGCCCTGAGGACCACTCCCAGAGCAAAAGTGTGTTAAACGACTTGGTTCTCAAAACAACTCTTTAAGGTATATTCTACTAA
Organism: Manis pentadactyla; assembly: GCF_030020395.1. NCBI lineage: Eukaryota > Metazoa > Chordata > Mammalia > Pholidota > Manidae > Manis > Manis pentadactyla. The sequence continues at coordinate 94,507,950 of NC_080030.1, read as the reverse complement.
TATCCTCATTTTACATATTTGAAAATGAGGCACAGAAGGGTTGAGTAGTTTGCTCAAAGTTACACAGAGAAACTCAGGAAGTCAGGCTCTAGAGTCCATAATTTTCACTGACCTATGTGGTCAGCACAAATGCTGGGTATTAATCAAAATGCAACTCAAAACTTTGAACCAAACACAAAAGCATGAACTAAATAATTAATTTTTTCATTATCTTTTGGTCATTTCACATACTATAATTCAGTTTTTTCATTCAACACATATTTAGTGAGAAGCTACTTTTTTCCCGGCACTTTCTTAAACAGGGAGAGTTAAAAGAAAAGAGTAGTTTTAAGATCCTCAGAGACTACCAGCAGAAAAGAGACAAAAATAAACAGAAAAGGAAGAGAGAGAAAGAGAAAGAAACCTAGGGTGCCATGAAATAAAATATTTACAATACATGGCCAGTGCTAGAACTAAATTGACAAAATATATATTCCAGGCTTAAAAAGAAAGAAAGAAATGAAATAAGAAATTTCTCTTCACTGATCTTTTTTTTTTAATCAAAATACAGCCTTTCTGCATCCCACCCCTCACTGCTGCCATCTCCAAGAGCCTGAGGTTTATGGCAGTTTTACAAAGACATTTTTCTTACCATTGAGTTAGAATTCCAATTTACCTTTATAGTTGCCTAGTTCCTCTGATATTCTAAAACAGTGTGAAACTTGACTTTAAAAATTCCCCACCAATAGCCAAGGTTTCTTAGGTTAGCAGCTTTGGACAATGCAGGTGCTTGAAGCCCAGCACAGAAGTTGAACCACTCCATCAGGCCTGGCCCAACATGAGTGAAATCACTGAAATCTGGGGGCCCACGCCCCCACCTTGCAGCAGTATGGCTCTCTGTAAACCGAGACTGTGTGGCTGTCCAGGCACTTCAGAAACCATTTGCAGGCTGCAGGTGGAAAGTAAGGAGCAGGGAAGACAATTGTTCTGGGAGGACAACTTGAGGCTAACCTTTCAGTCACAGACCAATTCTGCTTGAATTAAGGTGATGCTTTGTTTCAAACACCCTCCACCTTGGCCTACGTACTTGAGGATTCAGCTCAAAGTCAGACCAACACAACTTTCTTTCTGGAAGACAGGCCACAGCCTGAAGCTTCCTATACTGACTTTGAAATCCCTACAGCTATTTAGGAGATGGTTTCGCACATGTGTTCTGCCACCTGCTTCACATGAAGCTCTGAAACTCCCTTCTACCCTAAAGAGACTGCACCTGTCATGAACTCTATTATTTTAGGTCTCTTCCCTAGAATTAAATGCTTCTTAATTTAGTGTTTGGTTTCATAATTTTTTAATAGAAAGACAGAACAGTGTACGTAAGACAGATTGGTTCTTGCCCTTTACTATTGCAGGGGCTTGAGCCATTTGCTTTTCTTTAGCTTGATTTCCCTCTCCAGCAAATGATGACAACCCCTAGTGATGTCAGTTTATATGGGACACTGGTATGTACTATGATCCTCGGCTCTCTCTCAGTTCCTGAAATGTCTCTTTATGAATTTCTCCCACAGAAATTGGGATCAACTTTCACTTCCTTCTGCTCCATTTCATCCACACATCACCAGAAGTCTATATAGCTTTCCATAATTTGAAAAGTGCTGATCAGCTGAGTACCTGAATTGACCAGGCATCAGGCCTGAAGCCTAATTTCTTTTCATCCTCTGGCTAAGTCAGCTCTTACCTCATCTCCTCCTCTTATCTCTAGCATTTCTAATTCACTCGCCGGTTATTCACCAATCACCTGTAATTATGACCAACACTGATAGGTGCTAGAGAACAACAGGGTGTATGCTCTGTTCTTGCCCTCAAAGATCTAAGACAGGGAAACTTCCCACAGTGGACAGCCCCAGCCTGAACCTGGCTCATGAAGCAGCCCTGACTGGAAAGAACAAATCCTTAAGCAACTTTAGCCTTTCCCCCTACACCCACTTCTAGCCCCAACCCTGGCCATGTAGGAACACGATCAGACCCAGAAAGCAGAGCTAAATGATTTCCCAAGACTCCTTCTCCAGAGGCCAGAGCACACTCACCCCACCAATGGCTGTGGGTGGGAAAGCACTGATCCTCTCTGACACCTTCATTCTTATCTGGGAGCCATCACTCCAGAGTTTGAGAGACCCAGTTGGCCACTGTGTGACCCAGTTCCCATGACTAGGAAATTTCATGTAGCCTTTTCTCAAAGTCCTTATTTTGATCAATTGCCCCGTAATAAAGTCTCAGCTAAGGAGGCGGCCCAGCGTTGCTTGTGCCAAGCCTCCACCCCAGAGGCTCTCTGCTCCTCTAGGCCAAGCTCAGTGGGGAAAGGAGTGTGTCTCCTGTACAAGGACATCCTGACTCTCTCAGGCCTTCTAAAACCTTGCTGACCCCAGAGTGCCCACCACCACCACCTGCACCACACACCCTCCGGCCCTTCTGGTATACTCGCTCTCCTGTGCCCATGAGGTGCTCTCCGGCCACTCCACATTCACGTTGCTTTCCTGACACACTATCTTAAGACGGATAACTAACACTTCAGTTGGGCTTACAATGTGCCAAACATGGTTGTATACTGTGTGTGAGTACATGTGTGTGTGTCTGTGTGCATGCACATTTTTCAATCTTCACAACAAGCCTACAAGCAAGGGCCTATTTTTAATGCCTATTTTATAGATTAAGAAACTGAGGCACAGAGATGTTCAGGAGCTTGCCTAACTTGACACAACCAAACTGACAGAGCTAAGATTTGAAACCAGACAGTCTAGTTCCATAGTCTGTACTCTTAACCTCTATGCTGGGGCCCAATCTGCTTTCCCAAGGGAAGCCCACTTGCAGAATCAAAAGCCATTATTTATACAAGTCATTTAACAAATCTTGGATAAACTCATACATAACTTTATATTGCTATTTAAACTTTGCTATGTTCTATTAAGCATGTTTCTAAAGCACATTCTGTGCTCTGATGAAAATGCTATTATTCAGGAATACTTCAATGTAATTTATGAATAATTAAGAAAAATGGCTTTAGAGCTCCACATGGTGATGGAGCAGCTTAACGGAACAAGTCAAGATGACTTCTCGGCAAACTGCCCCTCCTTCTACCAGGCACCAATAATGTGATCTTATTAATCGCCACACCCTTTGAGCCTCTGGTTCCACATTGCCAAATGAAGATGATAAAAAAAAAACTGTGCCTACTTTGTATATTTGCTTTGAGGCTCAATGAGACAACATACATGGAGGCACTGTATAAATGATTACACTTCGTGCAAAGAGATCTCATCAAAGACAAAATGACAAGGTTAAGAAAATGGAAAATATTTGTTGCTGGTAGGAAAAAAGCTAATGACAAGCCTTCAGGCTGACAGACATAGGACCTAAGTCTTTGTTCCAGCATCTGCCAAGAGAGAAGGAAGATGGAAACACAGGGAGGAGAGAATAAATCCTCTCTGAGAAATCCCTTGAGAAGCTGGCCGAGGGGGAAAGTTTCAAGAGGAGGATCATTAGATGGACCGTGGGGTGCTGGAGAGGGGCCGGCCTTCTCTTCCATGGCCTCTGTTAGTTTCCTTCTCAGCCTTTCCTTTGGACCAGCAGAAACAGAGAACAGTGGAAAGAGAAGGAACCACCAGCACAAAGTCACTGAAACAGTCACTTCTAATGTCAAAGAACTTGAAACAAATTAGAAGGATCAGAAGAGGGCCATGTCCGTGAAGCCAGTTTAAGATGACTTTCCATAATGTTTGAAGTGGAAGAATACACTAGGATTAAAAACTTACCCAGGAATTTATAGTTTTTAAGTGATAGTTTGAGTCATGAATGTGTTTCATCGGTAAGTCAACATGCAGTCAATGGGACGTAGGTCCAGTAGGAAGGAGATAACTCTAGCAAGCTTTCATTCCACAGGGTCTGGATCTGTCTTGTCCACTTCGGTATCCACAGCAACTAGCACAGTGCCTGTCACAGAGGAAGCCAAGTTCAAGTCCTGACTTTGCCATTAACTAATCTTGTAACTTCAACTCTCTAATCCTTTCCTTCACCTGCAAAGTCAGAGTATTAGAGTCTTTAAACTCCCTTTAGTTTCCAAAATTCTGTAATTCTGTTGTTCTCATTGAAAACCAGAAACCTAGGAGAAAATTACAAGTCCCTGGGGCACCGATCTTTTCAGTCTATGCCTACTAAGTATGAAAGCTGGAAGGCTTAATTGATGAAGAAAGCTTAATGCACAAGATAGTCTGTTCACCTGTCCCTGTTGTCCAGCACACAAATAAAATTATCATTTCCTGGGTAGATGACTAGTGGAGGGTATTTGAATGAGGATCACATCTACCATTGCTACATGCAAATAACTCAAAGCACAGGTCCTACTGACAGTCAGTTCTTTGTAGGCAAATACAGTATTCATATAAATTTCTGATCCTCAGAAGGTATTTGTAACTTGTCAAAATGTCATGAGGACAATGCTACATATGAACAATACAAAATGAGCCACACTACAGCTTAACCTTGGCCCATGAAAGTTTACAATGTAGGTCTTTCTAAATAACAAATGAGGTTAATGTGGTGTTTGGGAGCCTTGAAGGCAAATTCAGAATGGGATCAAGCCATCCAATCAATGGTATAGTTGATGAAACAAGTCAAAATAACTTCTCAGCAAACTGGTTCTATTAAGTTGGAAAAGCTCAGTGAGCTGACACCGTCCATTCCCTGAAGCGCTAAATAACACGGATGAAAAGTAGAATTCTGGAAAAAAGAAACTGCTACTATCATTTCAAAACCAGGCAAGATGCATGTAATCCTTGCACAGTGGGGTTTTCACCTGAATGAGATGATTAAAACGGATTCAGAGAGGCACACAGCCAACGTATTCCATGATAAGCAGTACATGTGTTCCCCCCAGAACAGAATCTCCATCTCTCCAGCTCCCAAACATGGTCTGTGGCACAATTTTATCCGTGGCCTTCCCCCTGACCTGACTGAGCACACAATTGAATTAGATCTCACCATTAGAGAAATTGGTCCCTAGAGAGCAGTTCTGAAATCATCCAAGCAGAAAAGTGAGAAAGCACGTTTTATGGTTTGCTGAACGATTCTGAGCCTATGTATAAACCAAGAGCTGAGCCTGCAGAGCGCTGAGCTCCATCTATGAATTCCACATTAGATCAAGAGGTGATAAATGCTCAGATAAACATTTTTATTTTATGCCTCAACAATTTATCCTCTCTTCCTCTTACCAGACTGCGTTGACCCAACTTACACAGTGAAAACACACGTTCAGAGAATAATTGCGCACCTTTGCTCCCTCAGGCAGGCATGTGCGAAGATTCCACCCATTTGTTATCCTGATTAGCTTCTCTCCCTCACCCATTCATCTTGATTTTCTCTCCCTTGCTATTGATTTTATGAGAGAGATCTTTTTTTAAATTTGTTCTTCATAAATGGTATTGATATAACTGTGTTTTGCCATTTCACCTTATATATTGTACTGTAAACATGTTGTGGGAGATAGTTCATTTTCTCCCCTGGGAAAAAGCCTAGAATAGGTGCTAGAATAGCAACCCAGGGACCAGAAAAGAATCCTCTCTCCCTGACAGTCTTTCCAAACATCAGGGACATTCGTATAAAGTCATGCCTATCCTCCCTGCTTTCCTTTCTCCATTTGTAAGCAACAAAGTTGGGAGTGGCTAGTGCTGGGCAAACAGATGAGGCTACATTTGTACTGCATTTTGTGATCACCACATGAAAAGCTCTGTATGAAAAGAAAAGTAATAGCGCTGCTATTAGATTTGTGAATACCTCCACCACAGATGTATTCCTACATAACACTCTTAAAAAAAACAAGAAAAGAGGTGTTTGGGAGACATATGTATATCATTTGAAAGGCTAATATTCATTTGATGTCAAACATTGTCATGAGTTGCTGAACCAAATTACAATGACTATGACTTGGGAGATGTTTTTAAATGTACCTAGTTGTAAAAATCTAGTTTAATAAGAAATAAATTAAATATAGTCGATGTGTAGTTGGGGAAAGGGGAGTCCCACTACCTTAAGAAATTAAGAATTACATATCTGTATTCAAAGGGTTCCAACAAATATCTTACTTTTATGGTTTTCAGTGTCAACAATTTTTATTGAGATAAAATGTGGTCTAGAATATTGCCTTTTCTTGAAAATTAAAGTGAGAACACTAATTCATCACGGTTGAACCTCATCCTCTGCTAACTCAAACTTTTCCTGGTTCTCAGAGGTGCAGAGAGATTGCAAACTTTGGCCTTTAGGAAATAGCTTCCTTCTCTTTTGGCATCTGCAGAGGTATAGTCTAATTAATAATACATGTTCTCCCTAAGCTTCTGATTGAGTCTCTAGGCTGAAACAAGCCTCTAACAGGGCACATTGCATAAATAAACGTGAGAGTACTAAGGTGTAGATTAAAGAGCCTAATAAGCCATGTTGGAGACAACCATATAGAACCCCACCATGAGGTCTGGACCCAAACTTTACCTTCAAAGAAGCCAAAAGAGAAAATGTATTTTTAAAAATACAGAGGTCTAGATGTCAATTGCAACCTCATTTAAAATTTATCTTTCAAAGTTTCTCAAATTTTGGACTTCAGTCTTGACTGTATTTATCATTTATTTATCATCAATAGCTGGACAATTAGAAACAGAACCCTTTCCCAAAACATCAGATACATGACTTAGGGATGGAGGAAACTGTGGGGAAATGTTCCTTGCGGCAGTTTTGTTACACAAGAAAAAAAAAGTTCCTCAAAGCTGGATTATCCCATTTCAACACAATGTTGGATTCTTGTAGAGACAGAAAAATGGTGGGTTTTCTCTTAATCACAAAGAATCCCACATTATCGGAGGTTGTTTTGTTTTGTTTCTTTTTAATTTCATTCAGAACTGTTTTACTATTATTAACACTACCACCAGCTCTTCATATTCGATCAGGATTCCTGAATTCTATTTTGAGGGTGCTAAGAATAAAAAAGTATTTCAAAACTATATAATATTCTTCTCTAAGTAATCCTAATACCTTACAATTCAATTATTAATTTTAGAAAAATCATATAAAGCACATTTGGCTTAAATAATATTTATGGGTTCTCAAAGAATTTTAGAGGGCACCATTCATTTCACCTAAGATATTCATGGATATTTGCATAAATTACCCTCTTTTGGGGAGGCTGAATTATTTCCCCCTCAAATTCGTATGTTGAGATCCTAACCCCCAGTACCTCAGAATGTGAGGAGTGTATTTGGAAATAAGGTCTTTAAAGAAGTAACTAAAGTAAAACAGGGTCCTTGGGTTGGTCTCTAGTCCAATATGACTAGTGTCCTTGTAAGAAGAAGAAATTAAAATACAGGCAAGCATGGAGGAAAGACCATGTGCAGATGCTGGGAGAAGACAGCAATCTACAAGCCAAGGAGAGGGGCCTCAGAAGAAACCAACCCTGCAGACATCATGATCTTGGACTTCAAGCCTCCAGAACTGTGAGGAAATAAACTTCTGTTGTGTAAGCCTCCCAATCTGTGGTTCTTTATTATGGCAGCTCCAGAAAACTCATACCCACCCCTTCCTCAACAGCCTTGAAGAGTCACCAACTTCTTCAACTTCTCAAGGTTAGTTTGATGCCCTTAGCAAAGTCCACTTACTCATCCTGGGCACTGGACTGGCAACGACATTGGAGACTGTGTGTTGACACTGTTCCATCAGGATACTTGGGGCCTGTCTATCCCACCCACGTCTTCCCTGTCACTTAACACCATCTCAAAATGCAAGCCCCTATGGCCACATTATCTTCTCCAGCAGAAGCAGCTTATTTTCCTTCATCTCTTTATTCCTAGGCAGTGGAGAAGATCGCACGTAGGTGAAAAGTAAGGGATTCTTAACTGCTTTGTCTCTTTCTTAACCTAAAACATCAAAGTTATGCTGTAAGGGCATTTGTACTCTTCCCTATTTTTAAGTTTATTTTTCTTTCTTTCCTGTTTTCCTTGTTTAGGAACAGAGACTGTTATTTCTTGAAGACTTTTCTTTTGTATTAATTTGCATCCTCTCAGGTCACAACTGTTCATGTTTTTTCTAATAAGTGGGGAAGAAACTACTCTGAATATGTTTGCTATTCTTTAATCCACTACATGAGATACACAAGTATATATTTATCTAAAACTAAGCACAGCTCATTGAGGTGGAGTCAGACTTGTTTGATTTCATTCTTTCTCTGGAGTTTCTCTTTAAGTATCTGTAGTTTATTGGCACTTTGTATCCTTTTCATCCTGGCCCAAATTTCACTTTCTTGAGCATTAATGGCCCTTTTCATAATTGTTTTAAATAAAACTTTGCACAAAAGACTAAATTAAAAGCAGATAAGCAGTGAGGAACCACACTAGGGAAAGCCCCCCAGAGAGATGGCACAGAGCCATACCTACTTAAGGAGCACTGAGATAACTAGGCCTGGATCTCATCACTCCTGGACTTAAAAGTAACTGTTCAACGTAAGAAGTGGTACCTAAGGCCACATTTACAGAAGAAGCCAATTACCATACAGTATGTTTAGTTTCCCCAAACACCTAGGAATTTGAATGTGAGTCAGTTTAAAGCTATTAGCATATCATAGTCTCCTCAATGTTTCAGACAGCGATAACATCCTAATTGGAGTGGGAATTTGACTGAGGAATTATCTCTTCCTCGATTAGCATACTTACGTGAATTCTGATCAAGCAAAGCGCTGTGAATCTGGCCAATGGTCCCCTGCACCTTTAGCTCTCCAGAGCAGTGGTGAATTGTTGCAGTGTTTGGTTGCTTTTGTTGACCTCCTATGAAGCGCAAACTTAAGAAAAGTTTTGCTTTACTCATCAGTTTCCTTAGTAGAAAACACTGACCCAAACATAGTGTGGAAAGGAAAATTTTTGTGTCCACTTGTGAAATGGAGGTTGAAAATTGAGAGTAGTGTGATTCTAGAGGACTCCCAATTCTCAGCCTCTGCTTTGACAACTCCTAGTCACTTCCATTGGCCAGCATGTCCAGGACTGCAGAACACCATTATTTCCTTTCATGGCGGGGCAAGATTCCCAGGGCCAGATAATCCCTGAACCAAAGGCAGAACCTTCCAGAAATCATTTCAGCCAGTCAGAGAATAGAATCCTTCCCGTAAGTCTGAGGAGGAACTGAGACAATAGTTCACTGAAGTAGCAGTTCCCGTTCCATAGGATGTATGTACTGCTGGAGGAAAAGGCATTACAGGGGGGACAAAGGGGAACTTTTCTACTGTGACAGATATATAATTATTTAAATAAAATATTAGTTATATTTCATCACACAAATTATAATTTAATTATATTAAACCATGGTTCCACAGGCTTTTCTTCTATACTTACTTAATACAATGTTTTTTAAGTCAATTTAAAGAAAGCAAGCTATTAAATAAATGATGGCACAAGTGGTAAGCATTCAGGGTAAACACTGTGAAGGTAATGGATGAATGCTGAAAATTTGGGAAAGGCAGCACAAGAATTCCTTTCTACAGTTTTAAGTCATTATTTTTCCTGGTCCTGAACAGTATAAGCAAAAGTGAATTCTACCTAAGCACATAGGGATGAAACAGAGATAATGTTTTGAAAATGAATAGGTAACCAAGAAAGCAAAGGCAGCCCACAACAATATAAAAAATAATAGAAACCAATAAAAGAAAGTAATTCAAACTGCTAAAAGAAAATAACTGTCGAGTTACTAATCTGCCTAACTAAACTGTTACTGAAGAGTGAAGACAAAATGAAGGCATTTTCACACTACAAAGCTTAGCATAATTGCCATTAACAGATCCCTACAAAAATGTCTCTTAAAAGATGAACTTCAGGTGAATGAAATTAGACTTAGAATGGAAGGATGAACAAAGAGGAAAGAGGGATCTGCAAGGAGGAATGTGAGCAAAGAAATGGAAGCATGGGTGAATCTAAGTATTGGCTTTCTAAGGTAATAAAAAGGATGAATTTTGAGTATTATATGAAACCAAGCTATGGAACAACATGGAAGCTATTACAGAAACAGAAAAAGCTATGAGTTATGAAGCCTGTATATCATTTAGGCAGAGAGCAGGCCATTGACTAATATTTGGCATTACTAAGTAAAAAACATGTATTAAAAATAAGAGGAACCAATGAAACATACAATGGAGGGATTTAAAAGCAAATTAGATGTAGTAGAAGAAATGGTAAATGGAATAGAAATTAGAGAAGAGGAATACAAAGAATCTCAGGCACAGAGAGAAAAAAGGATTTCTAAGAATGAAAGAATATTGAAAGAACTGTGAGACCAATCCAAATAGAAAAACATTCATATTATAGGGGTAAAAGAAGAAGAGAGAGGAAAAGGGATAGAAAGTGTCTTTGAGGAGGTAATTACTGAAAACTTCCCCAATCTGGGGAAGGAGATAGTCTTTCAGGCCATGGAAATACACAGATCACCCAATACAAGGGACCCAAGAAAGACAACACCAAGACATGTAATAATTAAAATGGCAAAGATCAAGAATAAGGGCAGACTTTTAAAAGCAGCTAGAGAGAGAAAAAAGATGACATACAAAGGAAAAGCCATCACACTATCATCAGACTTCTCAACAGAAACCTTAAAGGGCAGAAGGGAGTGGCATGATATATTTAATGCAATGAAGCAGAAGGGCCTTGAACCAGGAATACTCTATCCAGCAAGATTATCATTTAAATTTGAAGGAGGGACTGAAAAAATTTCAGTTAAGCAAAGCTGAGAGAATTTACCTCCCACAAACCACCTCTACAGTGCGTTTTGGAGGGACTGCTATAGATGGAAGTATTCTTAAGGCTAAATAGCTGTCACCAGGGGAAATAAAACCACACAAAGAAAGTAAAACAATTAATTACTAAGCAGATGCAAAATCAAATCAACTACTCCCAAAGTCAATCAATGGATGGACAAGAGTACTATGATACCTAATATATAAAGACTGAAGGAGGAAAAAAAAGAACCTTTTGGTTGTGTTTATAATAGCATACTAAGTGCGATAAATTAGACAGTCAGATAGTAAGGGAATCACCATTGAAACTTTGGTAACCATGAATCTAAAGCCTGCAATGGCAAAAAGTACATACCTATCGATAATCACTCTAAGTGTAAATGATCTGAATGAACCAATCAAAAGATATAGAGTCACTGAATAGTTAAAAAAACCAAGACCCATCTATATGCTGCCTAGAAGAGACTCACTTCAAACCCAAAGACATACACAGACTGAAAGTAAAGGGATGGAAAAAGATATTTCATGCAACTAATAGGGAGAAAAAAGCAGAGTTGCAGTACTTGTATCAGACAAAATATACTTCAAAACAAAGAAATGAACAAGAGACAAAGAAGGACATTACACAATGATAAAGGGGTCAGTCCAACAAGAGGATATAACTATTATAAATATCTATGCACCCAACACAGGGTCACCTACATATGTGAAACAAATGCTAACAGAAATAAAGGGGGAAATAGACTGCAATGCATTTATATTAGAAGACTTCAACACACCACTCACTCCAAAGGACAGCTCAACCAGACAGAAAATAAATAAAGAGACAGAGGCACTGAACAACATATTAGAACAGGTGGACCTAACAGACATCTATAGAACACTCCATCCAAAAGCAATAGGATACTTATTCTCAAGTGCACCTGGAACATTTTCAAGAATAGAACATATACTAAGTCACAAAAAGAGCCTCAGTAAATTCAAAAAGATTGAAATTGTACCAACCAGCTTCTTAGACCACAAAGATATGAAACTAGAAATAAATTACACAAAGAAAATGAAAAACATCACAAACACATGGAGGCTTAACAACATTCTCCTAAATAATCAATGGACCAATGATCAAATAAAAACAGAGATCAAGCAATATATGGAGACAAATGACAACAATAATTCAACACCACAAAAATCTGTGGGATGCAGGGAAGGCAATGCTAAGAGGGAAGTATATTGCAATACAGGCCTACCTCAGGAAAGAAGAACAATCCCATATGAACAGTCTAAACTCACAATTAACTAAAGCAGAAAAAGAACAACTGAGGCCCAAAGTCAGTAGAAGGAGAGACATAATAAAGATTAGAGCAGAAATAAATAAAAATGAGAAGAATGAAACAATAGAAAGAATCATTGAAAGCAGAAGCTGGTTCTTCAAGAAAATAAACAACATAGATAAACCCATAGTCAGAATTATTAATAAAAAAAGAGTCTACTGACATAAACAGAATCAGAAATGAGAAAGGAAAAACCACTATGGACACCACAGAAATACAAAGAATTATGAGAGAATACTATGAATTACATGTTAACAAACTGGATAGCCTAGTAGAAATGGACAACTTTCAAGAAAAGTACAACCTTCCAAGGCTGACCCAGGAAGAAACAGAAAATCTAAATAGACTAATAACCAGCAATGAAATTGAACTGATAATCAAAAAACTACCTAAGACAAAAATCCTGGGACCAGATGGCTTCACCACTGAATTTTATCAAACATTTAGTGACGACCTAATACCCATCCTCCTTAAAGTTTTCCAAAAAGTAGAAGAGGAGGGAATACTCCCAAACTCATTCTATGAGGCCAGCATCACTCTAATACCAAAGCAGACAAAGACACCACAAAAAAAGAAAATTACAGTCCAATATCCCTGATGAACATAGATGCAAAAATGCAAAAATACGTAACAAAATATTAGCAAACTGAATTAAACAATACATCAAAAAGATCATCCATCATGATCAAGTAGGATTTATTCCAGGGATGCAAGGATGGTACAACATTCAAAAATCCATCAACATCATCCACCACGTCAACAAAAAGAAGGACAAAAACCACATGATCATCTCCATAGGTGCCGAAAAAGTATTCGACAAAATTCAACATCTATTCATGATAAAAACTCTCAACAAAATGGGTATCAAGGGCAAGTACTCAACATAATAAAGGCCATAAATGACAAACCAACATCATACTTAACAGTGAGAAGCTGAAAGTTTTTCCCGTAAGATCAGGATCAAGACAAGAATGCCCACTCTCCCCACTTTTATTCAACATAGTACTGGAGGTCCTAGCCATGCCAATCAGGTAACACAAAAAAATAAAAGGCATTGAGATTGGTAAGGAAGAAGTCAACTGTCCTTGTCTGCAGATGACATGACATTGTACATAAAAAAAACCTAAAGAATCCACTCCAAAACTACTAGATCTAATATCTGAATTCAGCAGAGTTGCAGGATATACAAAATCAATATACAGAAATCTGTTGCATTCCTATATATTAACGATGAACTAGCAGAAAGAGAAATCAGGAAAACACTTGCATTCACAATTACATCAAAAAGAATAAAATACTTAGGAATAAATTTAACCAAGGATGTGAAACACTTACACTCTGAAAACTACAAGACACTCATGAGAGAAATTAAGGAAGATACCAATAAACACATCCTGTGCTCATGGATAGGAAGAATTAATATTGTCAAAATGGCCATCCTGCCTAAAGCAATCTATAGATTCAATGTAACCCCTATCAAAATACCAACAGCATTCTTCAATGAACTAGAGCAAATAGTTCCAAAATTAGTATGGAACCAAAAAAGATCCTGAATAGCCAAAGCAATCCTGAGAAGGAAGAATAAAGCTGGGGGGATTACGTTCCCCAACTTCAAGCTCTTCTACAAAGCCACAGTAATCAAGACAAATTAGTACTGGCACAAGAACAGACCCATAGACCAATGGAAAAGAAAACAGAACCCAGATATAAACTGAAACATATATGGTCAATTAATACATGATAAGGGAGCAATGGATATACAATGGGGAAATGACAGTGTCTTCAACAACTGGTATTGGCAAAACCGGACTGCTACATGCAAGAGAATGAAAATGGATTATTGTCTAACCCCATACACAAAAGTAAACTCAAAATGCATCAAAGACCTGAATGTAAGTCATGAAACCAGAAAACTCTTAGAAGAAAACACAGGCAAAAATCTCTTGAATATAAACATGAGCAACATTTTCCTGAACGCATCTCCTCGGGCAAGGGGAACAAAATAAAAAATGTACAAATGGGACTACATCATGCTAAAGAGCTTCTGTACAGCAAAGGTCACCATCAGCAGAACGAAAAGGCATCCTACAGTATGGGAGAATATATCTGTAAATGACATATTCAACAAGGTGTTAACATTGAAAATATATAAAGAGCTCACATGCACCTTAACAAACAAAAAGCAAATAATCCAATTAAAAATGGGCAGAGAACCTGAACAGACACTTCCCCAAAGAAGAAATTCAGATGGCCAACAGGCACATGAAAAGATGCTCCACATCGCTGATCATCGGAGAAATGCAAATTAAAACCACAATGAGTTATCACCTCACACCAGTTAGGATGGCCAACATCCAAAAGACAAACAACAAATGTTGGCGAGGACGTGGAGAAAGGGGAACCCTCCTACACAGGTGGGAATGTAAACTATTTCAACCATTGTGGAAAGTAGTATAGAGGTTCCTCAAAAAACTCAAAATAGAAATACCAATTGACCCAGGAATCCCACTCCTAGGAATTTACCCTAAGAATGCAGGAGCCCAATTTGAAAAAGACATATGCACCCCTATGTTTATCGCAGCACTATTTACAATAGCCAAGAAATGGAAGCAACCTAAGTGTCCATCAGTAGATGAATGGATAAAGAAGAGGTGGTACATATGCACAATGGAATATTATTCAGCCATAAGAAGAAAACAAATCCTACCATTTGCAACAGCATGGATGGAGCTAGAAGGTATTATGCTCAGTGAAATGAAATAAGCCAGGCAGAGAAAGACAAGTATCAAATGATTTCACTCATCTGTGGGGTATAAGATCAGAGAAAAAAATGAAGGAACAAAACAGCAGCAGACTCACAGAACCCAAGAATGGACTAACAGTTACCAAAGGCAAAGGGACTGGGGAGGATGGGTGGGGAGGGAGGGATAAGCAGAATAAAGGGGCGTTACGATTAGCACACATAATGTGGGTGCGGGCACAGGGAAGGCAGTATAACACAGAGAAGACAAATATTGATTCTATAGCATCTTACTATGCTGATGGACAGTGACTGTAATGGGGTATGTGATAGGGACTTGATAATAGGGGGAATGTAGTAACCACAATGTTGCTCATGTGATTTTATATTAAGGATAACAGAATTTTTTAAAAAAGAGGAACTATTAAGAAACTAAAAAGGCAGTTAATAACCTTCCAGCCAGGAAGGGGCATAGGTGCAGGAGGGAGGGAAAAAAGAAAACTCCATCATCCTACTGAAAATAGAGCAGGAGATAAAAGGAGGATGAAGGAAACCACCAACAGAATTTAAGCTGATTGCTCATTTCAAAAAGCAGATGCTCCTCTGTTCATATACAGCACACTCTGTTGCTGTAATTACTATCACAACCACTTTTTGTTATAGAAACTGCCAGATTTTAGCTGCCAGCATCTAATTAAGAAGCCCCCTCCAACCACAACTGTACTTATGAGGCTCACCCACCGCAGGTCCTTACTGCCCCAGTTGGTCTCGGTTTCAGAAAACATCAGTTTGGAAGAGCATAACAAAACCGTCCTCAAAAAGGGAGCTCACACTCATAAACACACATGGACACACTCCAAAACCCTAGAACTCATTACCGTCTTTTTTTAATCTGGATCCTGAGTATGCTACTGTTCAGACCCCTGAAGTCAGATCCTCTTCCCACTGTAATTTAGCTAAGGATTCCGTTATATCCGTCTGCAGAGGGAATTTAATTTTTCATATTGGAAAGTAATAGCGCTCACCTGAAACTGAAATTACAAGGTTGGAACCTCTCTGCTTCTTAGCATCAGTAGGCATGCAAAAAGAGTAAGATTTATGTACCTAAACCTAAAATATTCTGAGGCAATTATTTACTTAATATTTTGCTAAATTACCTAGGATTGCAGTTTTGATTAGGAAAGCAAAAGAGAAGTCTGCAGGTGGCCTGTAAAGCTAATTTTGAAGATAGCTCTGCTAAGCTCATGCAGTGGTTTTGGAGAATATTAACATAGTGTTACAAACCGCAGTGCCCTCAGGGTGTTCACCTGCCACAGAATTTAATTTATTTTATATCTCATCTAATAGACTGGGTCTCATCCATTAAGTAAATATAATGTGGAAATATTGTCTTCTTTCTCTAAAGAGGAAACCAGCGAATACAGGAGATTTATTCTTGCAGAATCTTTTGCTACTCTAATTGGATTCAGATTCGGGCTGTGTTGTGACCTACCCCTTATTATTTTCAGTGTATACGATACTGCCCACATGATGCAGGATCATATGTAGTGCTTTAAGATATGTAACACAAACAAAAACAAAAATTAAATCAAACAGTTTCTGTGAAGATAATTTACAATTGAACTTCAGATATCATCACGTAGTTGCCTGACATTCATAGACTACAAATTTTGCTCATCTATGTACTTCATTCGGGTGATTGAAGTATTCACTAAGCTTGGTAAGGCAAATAGACCCAGAACTGGATAATTCTGAGAAATGTTTCATATTAATGGTAACAAAGAAAGAGGCTTGGAGCAGTAGGAAAACTAAAAATAAAAACAAGAAGCAAGGACTCAAATATGACATTACAATAGAGAGGAAATTTAATTCATCTGCACACAGTAAAGGTGGCTTCATAATTCACTGGTATCCTAGAGGTGCCATGACCCTGGACACTGATAAGGCTGTCCCATCTCTGGAAGATAAATTCAATGCAAGTATTGTTCTAATCTATTCTTGAAATGTATAGAATGTATTTAACAGATGGCAATGGGATAGCATTTTTATCTCCAGCTATTCATAACAAGAGGGAACATAATTTTGAGCAAGGCAAACCTGGAATAAGTTTCACACAGGCTAACCTTCCCAACTCATTTGGCAAAATTAGAACAGTTTCTCAGGAGGAGAGATTGGAAGTCAAGGGCATTAAGATGCTTTTGTAAGTCACCTTGGCGGTGAGTTCTTCACCAACAATAAAACAGCTGAGAATGTGCTATCCCTAAGCCTTGAAATAAGAACACTTGGAGAGATTTCCAAAGACAGAAAATTTCAGTAAAAGTTCACTGACTCATTTTCCTACCAAAGGTTTTTAAGTTTCTTCTTAAATTCTATCATGACAACTAACAATTCTTTCTTTTCATTCATTCCTTCCCTGACTCCTCTCAAATTATAAATCCAACTGAACAGAAAGGACCCCAGTCTGTCCCACACATTTCCAGTTTCTAATATGCTTCCCTGGGGCTTTTCTCTCATCTTGACTACCTGATCCTGCAAACCTCCCAGTTTACTAAAAAAATCATGCCAGGCATTGAATGGACTCAGTTTGAGGTTATGGTGATTTCTCTAAGATAGAGTTACCTTAGAGCCAGCTGCCCAAGAGTATGACCTAGAAGTAGGTAAAACAAAGGTGAAGAACTTCCAGAGGAAAAAAAAAATGAAATCAAATGGTATGAAAGAATGCATAAATGATTGGTTGGAGCATTTTTGGAGAAAACTTTGGACTATGGAAGAAGGTATTTGTTCAGATGAGTGTGAATCATGCAAAATACACAGAATACTTGCTTTGTTTCCAACCATTAATGTTTATTCTTTCCTAATTATAGAGGAAATTATTTCAGATGAGGCATCCTTGTCTCTGGGTTAACTGTCCCAAAAGAAGGTCTGGAGAGGCAGGTTTAATTGAATGCTCTCCAACACACACACAAATACACACACACACACACACACACACACACACACACACACACACACACGCACACTTAAGATGCTTTGATGATTTCCTGCTGAATATGGGTCAAAGCCTAAATTTCTCAGCATGAATATTCCTTGCACCTTTGCCATACCAGCTTCCCAAACACATGGCACTGCTAGCCTCTGTACCTTGTGTCTGGTTGCTTTGCCTCGGATATTTGCACCTTCCTTCCTTCTGTCTATTAATTCCTGCTGATGATCCTCAGGTTCACATCCCCCTAGACAGCCTTTCCTGACCCCCACCCCCAAGTTCATTTCTTCTATTTAAGTAATGTGATTATATTTTTGTAAAGATGTGAGGAAAATGTTGCTTCTGGAATAAGAAATTCCCTCACGAAGGTAATTTTATTTCTTTGGAAAAAAATATATCCTGAAAAGGACTAGGGTAGATAATGAGATCACATATGGTCTAGGTGCAGAGAGAGTTGCTCATCATGAGATAATAGAAGAAATGTGTTGTTCTGCAGAAAAGTAGGGAGGTCAGAGTCAGAGGAAATGAAGGAGTGTGTGGTACTCTGAAAGAGTAGATTACTCAATGGCATTCCTCAATGAATAACCCAGAATTATTGGTAAATTTTGCAAAAATCTAAAGAAATCTTGGAGTGGGCAGATTCACACTTGCAAACCAATATAGGGATGAATTTTGTGTCTTGAAGGAAGAGGGTGGAAAAAAGAGACATTAATATAATACTGTAAGCCCTGTGAATCTGTAAAAAATTTTAGAAGGCTCGCGTATAACTCCATAGTATTGGAGATATGAGACAGTGATACCTATATATCCACAGCCAAGAAAATCCAAACTGAGTTGACCCTTCAATTATGGCTTTACCTAGTCTGTCTTTATTATAATTAATTATGCATATGTCTGGCTCCCACACTAAATTATGATCTCTTATAGAATAGGGATCCTGGCTTATTCACCTCTGTATCTCTTTATATAGGAAATACAGAAAAATACCTATGAACAGAAACTAAACAAATATTTGTTGAACAGAATTGAACTGAATTATTGATAAGAACATTTTGAAAACATTCAGAAATTCCAAAATGATTCCTCAGGTGCAATTTTCAAAAGTCACCTAAGTATGAATAGGGTCTCAGGAAGAAAAGGAAGGAGATGATGTAAGTGTGGTGATAAGGAATGTTAGGAAGAGGCAGCAGTCAGCACGGGCAACGTGTAATGTGGGGTCAACATGCAGGAGTTATGTCCTTAAGAATGACTTCTTCCATTAACTTTCTCAAACTCAAGACTGTTAACGTGTTGGATCAGATAATTCTGTTTTGTGGGGGACTATCCTATGTATTATACAATGTTTAGCAGCATCCCTGGCCTGTACCCAGTAAATGCCAGTAACACCTGCCAGTTGTGACAAGCAAATATGCCTTCCACCATGGCCAAACGTCCCCTGGAGAGCAATATTGCTCTCAACTGAGAATGGCTAATCTGAAGGGTAGGAGCTTCATAGCACCTACTGAGATGGAATGGGCTCCAGCTTATAAAGGGGATGGAATGACTGCAGTGGAGACTGGCAATTTGCCATGAGACATGTGGCTGACTTGTTCACTATATTCTCACTCTTAGGTAGTCAGCCTTACTCTCATGTCAACCCCTACTCTTCAATGCCCATAAGTACTTGACTCTGACTCATCTCCCGCCCAGCAACCCTGTTGGGGTGAACATGATATCTGCTGGCTGGCTGGTTTGTCTGATGCCTTTTTACAACCATGTGTTTTGATATTTTTAATTACTCATCAACTTGTCTTTAATTTACTGAATACTCCATTCAAAACTCAGGTTCTACAGGTCAGTATTAGCCTGACTCGAGGCCTGCCACTCTCCCACTTGTGCTGCCCCCTGCTGGCTTCTTTCAGTTTCTCCTCTATGTGTTACCATGAACACTAACCTCTGCTTTGACATGGAAGGATCAGTGTGCAATTTGCAGCTCAGTGTCACCGCTGGAGCCTGTTTCTATGAAACAGGCATTAAATCCCACCAAGAATGGCTTCAGGATGTAGAGCAGCATTTCCTTGTTGCGTTGTGGGTTCTCAATATATACAAGGTATCATTGAAGGGAGGAGGGGCCAAGAAATCAAGGAAGTTAGTGACAATATTTTTTTATTATTTCAGAATGCTTTTCATTCCAAATGAAAGTGCACAGTAGGAATACTCTGCAATGTAAAAAACTTAACTAGGACTTTAATAAAGGATAGGAATAAATAAAGGAAACTAAGACACTATATCATTGTGACCACATGAATCACTTTGGAATGGATGATAATGTGGAATGGCAAGAAGGTGGGAGAAAGTAAGAAAATAGGAGGCTGAGGTCTCCTTCCATTCAGAAATGAAGGAGAGGTTATTAAAAAAAAAAGAAGCTGCACAAAGACAAGCCAATGAAAAGCCAATGAATAACTCAAGCACAGCTCATGTTCTGTATGAATTACAAGTACTCGGAATTCCTCAGAAACTTTTCCTTCTAATTAGAATTGAGCCAATTGACTCTGAAAATGAGTTATGGTAATCAGTTTCTTATGAGACTTGAGTCCCAGGAAATCAAGAGTTTTAAGCTATTAATTGACTCATTTTGTAAGAAAGATATATATTTAAATCAACTTGGATTTCTCTATTGGCCCTATTTTACACAAAAAGAAGAATGTGGGAGTGGGCTATTACACATACATCCTGTGACTGACTGAAGATTAAAAAGAATTTAGGATATGCTTTATAATTAAGGTCCTAAAAAGAAATAAAGCTATTTTTTTAGTCAACTGTTTCTCCAGCACAAGAGCTTTTCCTCATTTAGATTTCCAATTGCAATAATTGAAAAATATAGAGGTGGACTTGCTTTAGTCTCAAAGGTGAGAACATTTTTCTCATACATACACACACACACACACACACACATATATCTAATCATAAAGCACAGCTACCCATTCATTCAGTCAGTCAGTCAGTCAGTTATTTATTCAACAGATATGTACTGAAGGCTTCCCTTGTGTTAAACAGAAGAACAGCCACACAAATTTAGTGGAGGTATACTATTTACAGCCCAATTTAATTACATCTTCGCGGTCTACAGTCTTTGTTCAAGGGACATATTTCATCAGATGTCTCCAAAACTCCACCAAAATTGATTGCCTAGGGATCGTCACCTGACACAAGGCCAGCTAATGCTAAAGCTGGCCAACAGTGTGGCCCAAAAAAGAGTCCAAAACCATGGGAGTTCCCCCTCAGGAAATGTAAGTAGAGAATCGTAGGAG
Organism: Manis pentadactyla; assembly: GCF_030020395.1. Classification (NCBI taxonomy): domain Eukaryota; kingdom Metazoa; phylum Chordata; class Mammalia; order Pholidota; family Manidae; genus Manis; species Manis pentadactyla. The sequence continues at coordinate 94,486,826 of NC_080030.1, read as the reverse complement.
ACTGAAGTAGTCTATAGTGAGAGCTAAAGTACATGAAGCAGGGGCATCAGAATAGCCACAAGGGCTCTGTGAAGGGTGAAGTTCTGAGAAGGTTGTTTGTGAGTCAACAAAGGAAACATCCATCAGGAGAGAGAGAAAAGAGGAGCTTGCTCATTGATCGGCAGTGACACACAAATGAGACCAGAAGGGGTCGAGAACAGCAAGTGCCTGGAGCTGCCTTATTCCTGATGATTCCCTGTCCCAGGCTGCCAAATTTTTGATAAAGAACCCCCTTTTTCTTGAGGTGTTTGATTGAGTCTCTGGTCCCAGTCCCTGAATGACAAAACACAGTCTTCAAACATCATATGCTCAAGAAAGCAATAACCCACTGAAAAGACTAAAAATAAGCAAAAAGCAAGCAAACAAACAAACAAAAAAACCAGAAAACCTAACCCCAGTATTGAGTCAAAATTCAGTTTTGATGCAAGCACTGATATGTCAGGCCAGCAACGTGACAATCTGCTTTATATGGAAAATCAGGACCCCACCCCAGCTCCTTCTCCAGTGAACCTTATGTTAGATGTTTAGATTTGCTGAGGCAATTCTGTTTGGATCCATATATCTTGTCAGGCTCTGATCTGAACTGGTAAATCCCGCACACTGCTTACCCTGGAGTTATGAACAGGAAATAAAGGCAGAATGGATGGCACCTAAGCTAGCAGGGAGACTAATGTAAGTAAAACACAGCATTGTACTGTGGAACTTGTAATTGGTTTTAATCATATTTAACATCTGTTTCTCTACTTTAGCATATAATTTAGATGAAGCAGCTTAGAAATCTCAGCAAGAATCCATATTTTACATTTATTGAAAGAGGAGCACTTTCCAAGTGATCAAATTGCTCTCCTAATTCACTCATAATAATGTAGTAATTTGGAAAGTCTTTTCCATTTTCCTCATGAAATGTTCTTAAGCAGTGGTCCTAGCTGCTACAGACTTCCCATCTGCAGTCCCAGCCATAGCAATGTAAGGTTGTCCACCCAGCAGAACTTCCCAGAATTCTCCCCTCCTTGGATATGCCTCTTTCTTTGACCTTTAACCCCACCTTGCTGCTGAAACTTCTCTGTAGAAAGTCAACAACTGCCTCTTTCTCATCAGACTCAAGACACCATTCTCACTTGTCCTTCTTATCTTCCCAGTGGGATGTAAACCACTGAAATTGAAATTCCAGCTTCCAACAGGATCATAGGGATTGGCGAATCCCTCTGAATTATGGGAACTCGGCTCCAATCCTACGTCTCTGACTATTCTCTCTCTACTTCAGAAGAAGAGCTCATGACCATGACCCTTGGCCCTTGGTCTAGTCTATGGCCACAAATATGTTCCATTTGTTCTGCACAGTGTGTTTAAGAGTCTGATTTAATATGTTACAATTCCATGATTCCCATTGTAATCTCGAGTTATGACTTGCCTGAAAACTCAGAAGACCTGGTAACCCTGGGCCCACTCACTGAAACTAAGTCCCAGTGGCCCCCTAAGACAGGCCCACCTCCTTGGTGCTTCACAGTGCCCACCTCACACTCAGTGGGCAAGTATGCTCTGACCCCAGGATCCCCTCTCTGTCTAAATTACCTGCCATGCCCTTTAGGCTCATCTAACCCCTGCTCCCACGGTGCCTTCATCCACGTCCTTACATCAACTGCTGATATTTACTAATGCTCTAACCTCAGCTTCCTCCTCTTTTTAGCTTTTCTGCAATCCTATTACTTCCCTTAGCTTCAAAATTACCTCCTTCGAAATGATGCCTATCTCTTTCTAGCTCCATACCCAAACTGCTAACAGCCTGCTGGTCAACTCTACTCTGGAAGCCTCCCTTACAACTTAAATTCAATAGACTCCAAATTGATCTCCTGAGTTACTCCACCTTCTTTACCCCCATAAACCAGCTACCGTCAAATTCCTTATGTCTGTCTGTTATTTCTCTTTTTCTCTCAGTCACCTAGGCCTCAAACCTCCAAATCATCTTGACATCTATCCTGTTTCCTACAAAGCTGATGCTCAGTTGGTAAGATGTGCTTCTGCAGAGCCACTTGAATGCCCTCCCCTTCCACTGCCACAGTCTAAGTTCATATCCTCGTGACTTCATTGGCTGCACTGGGCCAGGCCCTGAGCTAACTTGTGAACTCCTATTCTATTTCCAGACTGGACTCCTTCAGTCTCTTTCCTTGATGCTACTTGAGCCCTCCAATTCTTTCTACATAGTGCTACAAGACTAACTTCCCAAAGCACAACTCTGACCCAGTTAAAGCTCATTTCATTTTTGACCCTGACTGCTACAATGAAGAACTTCCACAATATGGCCTAGTCTACTCTCCTATATACATCCTCTCACTACTCTGTAATGCAAGCCTCATGTTTCACACAAACTAGGCTAGTCACTGTTTATGGCACATGTATCATAGTCACCCAACTCTTTGTTTTGCCTTATACAATGGTTCCCTCTGCCAGAAACCATTCCCAATTATCTCTCCTCTCTCAGCTCTTTAGAAATTTACTGGCTCTTCAAGATCCCTAGAAAAATCCACTTCTTCCTTGAACATATCCCTGTGTAAACTTTTCCCTAATTCTCATAGCTTAATTATGCCATCAGTTTAATACTCAAGGTTATTCCAGATGTTTTCACTTAGAATAAAATTTGGGGTGTTTTCATATCAGAATAGCCACCCAAAATTTTCATTTGAGTTGGGCACACAACACGGTTATTGAGCAGGAGTGAGTGGTCCCACTGGGGAATTATCTCAGCCTCCAGATGTCCACAGGGTATTGTCCTCCTTTGATACATAATCTCATTTAAGTTACATGTAGTAACAATGTACTGTGGGGTAGATATTATTTCTCATTTTACAAATGAAAAAGCCAAAGAAATTGTTGACTGTAGTGATATTTGGGAATCTAGGGACTCACCAACCTTTCTAAACAGTGAGAGATTTACTCTATGTCTCTTAAGGCATGAACCTCTCAACTCAAACACCTAGAATCATTGTGTCCTTGTCCAATCCATTATTCTAGACTGAATTTTCTTAGAGCAAATACTGTGTCTGCTGTAACAGTGGGCATAACACCAAGCACCCAGTAGACAGTCATGGGGAAGAGACTCAACTTTTCATGTCCAGCTTTTATCTAAAACTTTGCATTTGAAGGAATCATATCAATAGTAAAGCATGAAGTATGCAATTGAAAGAATGCAGTTTCAATAAAGAACCAAGGGATGTTCATCAATGCTCCTCAGAGAATACTGTGTGGGACACAGAAGATTCAGTATTACAGACCACCCACCTCAGAGCAAATGGGTTAAAATCCCAATGGTGCTCAGAACCTCTCTTGACCCCGTTGGTCTAAGGAGTCACTGGATCAAAAGCCTTCCTGGGACTAAAGCCCTGGTGTGGAAAGTTTTCTTTTAGCAGGATCGACTCAGCCTTTGACTCTCCATACTTGCTTCCTTCTGTCATGCACATTTTCCTATTTAAGCTGCTGGCATTTGAAAGATCCCCCTGAATAATTGATGACTTTCTGAAAATATGCAGAGAGCATTTTTTTGCCAAGAACAGGAGCCCCATTTGGGGAGCCGGTCAGATTAGAAATTCAGTTTCAAGTCCAAACCCCTTTCAACCTGAAACCTTCTGTCAGCTTGGAAAGGGAAGGCCAGGTCTGGTCAGTTCTTGGCAAGGAAATAGCCATGTATAATTAGGAAATATTTTTTAAAGCAACAAATATCACTCATTTCAATGAACAAAAGCAGCTTTGGGAATTACTCTCACTGCCATTACTCTTTCGTAGAGCATAATCACTGCATATATATAATATTGCTACATGGCAAATCTCATCCCTGTACATAACGCAGAAAAAATTACAGTCATGGCTCTGTTTTATGGGGCTTTTTAAAATATCATTCTTTTATTGCTGAGAAGGCCCGAAGAGACTTAGTTAAAAGTGTACATTTTAAACCAATGTGTTGGGGGGGAAACCACAAAGAGCGTTTATCTTTTCCCACAGAGACATTTCTGACACATAGTAATAACAAAAGGTTGCCTCTCTAGTCTTCATCTTATAATCACAATAGACTTTGTCAGTAAAGGGCCCTTTTCTTTGTCAACTATGAGTTAGGCCCCTGGTCTTCAAAGTTTATGACCAGTCAATGCCCAAATAAGGACAATCTAACTACTGTTTTGACTGTTATTACCCCAGGGTTTCCTAACCTTTCCTGGGCCAAAGCTCCTTTTGAGTCTTCTGCGTTTCTTCCCAGAAATATTTTTAAATGCATAATAATAAACAAGTGGGATTACAAAGGAAACTGATTATATAATAAAATTACCATTTTTTAAAATTTGCAACATAGTGATCTCTGTGCTTTATTAATGTATTTAATAACAAGATCTAGAGGATTCATCTAATAACTACCACAGTTCAAAGTAGAAATGAGCAGACATTTCAAGGAATCTGCATCAACAGTAATACATACAGATACCTTGTGCTGAGGTCACAAATGCTGCTCATTACTATAGTGGTTCGTGCCCATGCTCACAACAGAGGGAAATGCGAAGTTAAAGGTTAGTGAAGTTTCAGATCTAAGTTTTTTCCAGCCAAGTTCACAACACTTTGGACTTTATTGTTTTCATAAAGAAAAGATACATATCCTTTAATTAGTTCTGTTGGTTATTTTAAATCCCCAATATCATTAGAAGCTTTATACTGACTTTGAATTTATACATGGTATGTGTTCATCAAAGCAGTGGTCCCAACACGGCATCAAGGAAGGAGGGTGGGGATAGGCGGTATTGCTTGTATGTGCAGACTGCAGGTCTGTAGCTCTTTTTTCTGTTCATTAGATTAAGTGATGTATTTTTTATTGCACATCTTCATTTTTAAGGTTTTCATTAAGTCCATAGATTTTTATATAATGTTAGGATTATCTGATTTATTTGTTTCACCTGGAGAGCATCTCTTTAGCATGCTGTGGTGTTCAGTAAAGGGTTTCTGACAACAGTCAAAGATTTAAACAATCATTTTGTAATCAGCAGGCCTCCTCAAATCACATCTTAGCTCTAAGCCCTGGTACAAATCAGTAGACTTATTGTGAGCAAAGCACACCATTCATGGAAATAATCTTTTAGAGTCAACCATGGGGTGAAATTCTTATTAGACTCTAAAATAGAGTCTGTGCAACAGCAGAGGTATATATTTTCAATCAATGATTCCTAAATATCTACTGAGTACCTGTTTTTTACTAAATATTGAGGAAGTCCAAAGAAAAAGAAATAAACTACTTCCTGCTTTCAGAATGATGATCTACATGTAAAAAGAGAAAAATCTTGGAAATTAGAGACATTTTAAAAGTTACAGTGTCACTTATATTGCATTCCAGTACCCAGTTGTCAATCTTTAGGGGCCATATCTTTACCACATTGATTATAGGGAAATCAGATTTTGTGCAAGAGAGGTTTTCCTAAAGAGATATTTCAAAAGTTGCAAAATTCAAGACTAATTTCTCATTAGGAATAAATTTAAATAGAGGCTTTCATTCTCAGAATGAATTCCACTATACTCACTGTAGTCTAGGAGCACAGTGATGCTTACTTACCACACAGTCATGTCCCCACAATCTTATCAAATTTTTCCCATTATCCTTGGCTGGATTTATGATAACTTTTAAAGAATTTGAAAGAAAGTCTACTTTGCTGCTCTTTCTTAGTTTACTCAGGATTCTCTCTAATATTTCACAGAGTTCTCTCTGCTAAATAACATCACAGTGAAATAGTATTTTATCACACCCAAGCTATGTTACAAGGTTACAACTTTGGCAGGAGGAAAGGAAAGCCCTAACGCCAACACCACTGCTTGAGGAAAGCTTGAATAATGTTTCTACTTGCTCTTTATATTGCTTCACTACAATAAAATGAATTCAGACTAGCACACTGAAACACAACAGAAGAAAGGCATGCTTCACGATATGCTGACTAAGAGAATTCTTTTCAGCTGCAGTAGCACTACAAAGCAGCAAAACATATACTTAGTTTATAATTTACTCAGCTTTGAAATTATTTAATTTTGGTAACTATTTTTTAATTTGGAGGACTCCCTTCACCTCAAAACTTACATATAAAAAAGATGTTATTAACATTTCATATTATACTACTTCAAATTTACATAATTCAAATTCATGTACCATGTAATGAGTTGAATTTACTGTGTCCAAATCACCATTGAAATTACTTTTAAACGTCATTGTCCCTGTCCACTTTCAAGCTTTTCAGATCCTCAACTATGGGACTGTGCTAGTAGCTTACCTATTTTACATAACTTACATAGATTCAAGGTTTGCAAAATATTTTCTCCTATCTTACCTCATTTGGAGATTATAATCACTGTGTTCAGTAGATTAAAAAGTTAAAATATTTATTATTATTTGAACAAGTTGAGACTCACCAGGCTTCATTTCTGGCAAGTAATAGAACCAGAACACAAACCCAGAGTTTCTGACTTTTAATCCAGAGAGATCTTTCTCATCAAAAAATGAAAGACATCGGATGAGTAGGTCCATAATTATCTGTCAGATGAATAAACAACTACTATGATTATTTGAAGGAGTACACTGATGTATAGTGGTCAGGAAGGCTTTACAAAAAAAAATGAAAACAAAAAACAAAATAAGAAGAAAGCTGGTGTTTGAACTGACTTGAGGGAACTGAGCAGAATCGCTGAAGGGCACGACTTGGCTCAGTGGACCGGGAGGAGAGAAAGGCAGAGAGAGAGAATTTAATAGCTCGTGGTCTTTCAGAGGAGACCACCACTGAGACTGCACCAGTGGAATCACAGACTGTGGCCCGACGCAGGGTAAGGAGCAGCTAGGACGGCTAGACCAGAGGAGACGGGATTCCCTTCGGAGCTCTGCAGTGAGGTCTACGTGTGCCGTGGCCCATGGTGTTGTGGAAAGGGCACCGGTCTTGAAACCGGAAGTCTAAAGCTGTCCCAAATTTTGTCTCTACCATTTAAATATTCTTTTAGAGAAAGCAAGCCATTTTCCTCTGGGAACTTCATCTTCCACATCCAGAATATAACTGCTGCCTTTCCTGGTCCAACTAAATGAGAAAGCATTCTACAGAAGGACTCGAATCTCCTAAATGTGGGGGAGCACCTATGACGAGTGGAGCAGAAGGCCAGTTAATGAAGGACCCCGTGTAATGGTGCTCTACTTGAGGTACTCACTAAAGAACATACAAAAACAAAGCCCTCTGTTCCTTTGTATTCCTGGTAAAATCTCTTTCTGATATCTTTTTCAATTATGAAATTAATATATGCTCACTGTGAAAGTCACTCAAATAGGCCAGAAGTGAATAAAGCAGAAATGAAATTCTCCTTCTCCTCCCACCCACTCCCATCCCATTCCCCACAGTAACCATTGTCCCCCGTTCGGTGTACACCCTTCTGGAGGCCATACACCTGCAGCATAATGACAGCAAGGGCACAAAGCCCGGATGCCCCTCCTCCACCCCTTCTGGGGAAGGACACACACGCTTCCCCCAACCTTGGTTCCGGGCTGTGCAGCCTAACGTCAGTGTTGATGTTGACTAGAATCATGTGGAATGCCTTACATTTACTCAGGTAGAACTGGGAGTCTTGACTTGTCTGGACACCACTTCCCATTTCCGACAAAGAAGATGAATGCTTTGCTGTCTTCAGTCTGATCAGTGGCAGTCTCAGCTAGCCTGTGGGATGTGGTCCTTTCCCTCTCCAGCACAGGCATGTCAGAACCCGAGGAGCGCTGGCCAGCTCGGGGCTACCGCTTATAAATCACGCCTGTGCGACTTGATTCAGGGAGCAGGACTTCCCAAAGAGGGTGCAGGCTCACTCTACTAGGGCTGCTCTCAGCTCCTGATTTATAATCACTTCCTGGAAAACCAGGTGAAAAATCCAGATTTGTAAATCAAGTCTTTTTATTTAGGATTAGGATTTATTGGCACAATTTGAAAATCTGTTTCAGGACTTGTAAATCTATATTAGGATTTGTAAACCCATTTAAGGATATGGAAATTTATTTTTGGACTTACTAAACATTAAAAATGGTTTGGCTACAACTATCATTAGAAAGAAGAAGATTTATAAATCAAAAGCAGGCTGCTAAGATTTGCTGGCAGTTTCCATAAATTAAATCCCAGGTTTATAACCTCAGGTGAATGCAGATTTATAAATCCACCTTGTGAATCATCAAAAGAAAAAAGGATAAGGTTTTGATTCTAATTTGAAACATTACAGAGCAGCATCATTGTTGATACCCTATTGATAAGCTGAAAATTTCAAAGGAATGGTAATAGCCTATTCGGATTAGAAGAGTTTTTATAGAACCAATAGGTCTTGGCTGGACCCCTACGAGTAAGGGGTCTGTGCTTCCATCTGGAGCCACTGAGGGGGCTGGGAAGCCTGAGAACAAAGGCCAGCAACAGCTTGGTGAGAAAATCACTGCACTAACTCTGAAAGCTCAGACCCCTTTGGTTGTGAACAGGAAATATTTAACAAATGCTCACTCTCCACAATGCAAGCTAAACCTCAACATCTTACCTATTAGACTTCCTACTTGCCAAATAAACACATTGCCCAAACAGACTGACCATAGCCATCAACATTTTACTGATAGAGTGCTGATTCTCAGCAAAGCGATTTTGCCCCCCAGGGGGAACATTTGGCAATATCTGGAGACGTTGTTGGTCACCACAACTCAGGAAGGGCACTACTAGCATGCCGTGGGTAAAGGCCGGGGATGCTGCTGAGCATTCTACCGCACGCTGAACCGCCCCCCCCAGCAAGGGGTCAACAGTCCGACGCCGAGAAAACCTGCCATAAAGGGATATTTAACACAACACAGAATGACTCCTCTAGGACTCCTTCATCTCTGGTTCCAGTGATTCTGCCTTTCAAGATAACCACAGACATTTTCTCATTTTAGTTCATCTAAGAGGAGAATATGTTCAAAATTCACAATGTAGTCAATGTGATAGATGACATTATGAATATGCTCTACTACCTCAGATGCACTCTAACTAGTTTTGATCACCAAGTCCTCTGTAGACTCTGAAGTGAGAGCATTCGGTGAGATCATATTATTTGACTGGAGACTGCTTCTTTTAATTTATTTGAAAACAAGTATGTGGGTTAGGAAGGGAGTGCAAGGCAAGAAGTTTTTCTGGCTGTGTTCAGTAGTTTTATAAAGCAGCCCCATGTGGTGAACTCCTTGGGAGCCTGAGACCCTTTTGATTATACGGTGTTTGGAATAAAATAAAACAAATCCCATGTTCTTTTATTCTGACCTGAAAAAGATTTCTAAATTATCTCCTTAGGTGGTCTTCCTCTCTACTTATTGCTGTGTTCTTCCATGTGAATTATTGCTCAGCATCACCTCGGAAGCCAGCTGAATATTGGCCAATTCTAAGAAGACAGTCTCATATTGAGATTATAGCAGCTCTCCTCATACTTGCCCTATCTGTGAGCCTGGTCATTATAAGAACTTTGAAGATGGAGACAGGACTCAACATTCAAATGGCTCATACGAAGCACACGGTGAAGTGTATTGTGTAAATGCAAATGAACAGAAATATGGTATTGTAAGAGCTCAGCCACTTGTGCAATTAGGAAGCAAATCAGGATGGTAGAGTGCAGCACACCGCAGGGCAACACTCCATTCTGTGCATAGAAAAAAAAAAGTTTAAAGAAACTTGGTGTGATGACTCAGGTCTTCGAAGAGTTTAAATCCAAAATATCTGAGTTGCAGCCTGTAAATAGGTAAATATACAGGTAACTGTAATCATACCATACTTAACCCCTTCCCTCTCTAAACATTTGCCCACTGACGTACTAAAATGAATGATATTTTCCTGACTTAAGCAGCAGTGTTTTGTCCCATTTAAAGAACCATCTATGGCTCTAACTCAATAGCTCCCAAAGTCATTTTTTTCTTGCTATAAGATCCTTCAGCATCCAAGGTGCATGCAGACTAGCAAGGAGGGTCTCCCTTAGGTCATTTGGGCTGCTTGTATGAGCTTGATGTATAAATACAGATTGGCAAGGATCAGGAAAATACTGAATTGTTTGGAATGTCATCATTCTGTTTAAGATAGCACTAAGTAAACATAAAACCTGATGGTTAGAAGCAATGATCTAATTTTATATTAACTCATTTACCTAGTAGATGAATGCATATGAAAGGGTTAGCGGGCATGTGAAGAATGACCCTAAGAAAAAAATCAAAATAATTTACATTTGTCATCAAATAACCTACTCCTTCTCTCACTATTCTCCACTTGTACCCAGTAAGCTTCCCCTGCTGCCCAGGTTTGCCCCATATAGACCAGCCCTCTCTTGATGGCATATAGTCCATGTCCATGATCCTTTTAAAACTCTTTTCACTTCAACTACACCTGCCAGAATTTTTATATATAGCCTTCAGATCCACAATTCATTCAGCAAGGAATCATTCAGCCAACATTCATTGGGAACTTAGGTCTTCCCAGGTTCTGCTAAGTGGTGGGCTACAAGGATGAATAAGCCACCATCCGATACTGAGGCGCTTGCATCCTAATGGAAAAGACAGGCATGTAAATAAATAGTCATAACACAACGTAATCCAAGTGTGAAAGGAAGACACTTCAAGGTACAATGGAAGCACAGAGGAAGGCAGTGAAATCTTCAAAAGTGACACTGCTTGAGCTAACTCTCGAAAGATGAGTGTCATCTAGGAGGAGATGGAGCAGAGAAATATTGGAAAGAACATTATACATGAGGAAGCAGCAGGGTCAGACACAGGTTCACAAGGAGACCAACTGTCAGAGTATTCAAAAATTGTGGCATGGCTAGGGCAATGGTTTCCAACCAGGACAGGGAGCAGGAGGAGAAGATGGTATCAAAATCACCTATATCAAACTACGAGCCTATCAAAAAGTGCATAGCTGGAGTCTAAGATACAGGCAAGGGACATACAAGAGGTAAATTGCAGGAAAGGTTGGAAAAACAGATTGAAATGTGACAACTAGATAATCCAAAGATTTAATCATTGTTAAGTCATTAATAACATGCTTTCTCCTTTGTGTCTTTATCTTCTGCTAACATGCTTATGCAGAGACATATCTTACCCTTGAGGTTGGTTTGATAAGTGACACAGACTTCACAATCGCCTCATTTTCTATGGCATCTAATGAAATAGCATCAGTTGGGTGGCAAAAGAGAAATGGAAGAGAAACTAGGGATCTACAGAGTCCATAAACCATATATTTAATTTCCAGATAATTCAAAATTGACTTTACTGGGAAATATCTTTTATCATCAAGATTTATTAGCATTATGAATAGCCAGGCACAGAGAAATTAAGGAAATACCACTTAAGTTATGTCAAAATAGCTTGGCTAAATTTAACACTTGAGTATAGAGTTTAGGGAATGATCCCAGGAATATATTTAATATATATACAATAGTTCCTCCTGTATCTTCAAAGATAAATCTAACTTTTTCATATAAACCTACTTCTAGTTTCTCTCAGTAGGGAAAAAAAGTCTCAACCCAAAACTTCCCTGTGAAGCCTTTCTGGTCTTACTTATATCAAAACTCATAGGGAAACTAATTTATATGGGAAACACGAGGTGGGAGAAGACTGATAGATGCCTGGCCTCAGACTCTTCAGGGCAACAGCTCCTAAGACCGCAGGCATTTAAATCAGTGTTCCTCTCCCCAGGCACCCTAGTGTGAAGCCGGAGGCCTCTTCTCGGCTCCGTCAGCCAAATCCCTCAGGTCTTCTCAACAGAAACCTCAGTTTATGAGGGAGAGAAATTGTAGACTGAAAAATGCTCTTTTTGAAAAACTCCGGTAGTCATGTTCAGTGAAATGATAAATGAGCAGGTTTTTACTGGCAAACTACAGTAATTAGGCCATTCCTCATTTCTTTACTGGGGGCAGACCTAGATGTTTAATCATCATTATGTGATCATTTAATTTTAGCAAAGCATTACTATTGGAAATATTATACATTTACTTTGTCCCCTCCCCTTTTTTAAAGGTGGTGATGAAAGGAGAAACAACAGTTTTAAATTAGGTCTGGAGTTTAGGGAAATATAGGACCCTAATTTTAAGTTTTCATAATTTCAGTACATTTTTTTTCTGATTTTCATAGTAATATTATGTGACATTATAATGTAGCAGAAAACGTGAAAAGGACTTCAGATACTAAAAAATATTAATATAATCACCCCCCCATTCCATTCTCCTAAGAAAAACATTGTTAATATTTTTGTGAATTTCCTTTCAGCTTTTTTTCTTTGGGATTTTATTTTATAATATGCACAAAATTATAAGATGTAGACTAGTAGAAGACACACTGAGGCATGCCAATGAAGGCAGCCAAATACGGTTATTTTTAAAACAATTTTGGAAAATTTAGAAAGCATTTTCATACTAATCCCTGACCAAGCATGGCCACAATAAAGAATTAAGTTTTTCTTCTTATCTTTGTGCCTGAAATCAACGAGGGGAAATGAATAAGCATAAATTAAGGACTTTGAAGGAATAAATATCTTCAAAGAGCTTGAATCGGTAATTTCCCTAAAGGACAGATTTATGATCTAAAACCATTCTTTTCAACTTAATACATCGGCTCTTCCATAGGCTGGTAAAAAGCAGGTCAAGTAACTGCATCTTCCATCCTCGGCGATAAGATCTCCTGCAATAGGATCAATAAAACCTGCTTTCCTAGAACTTTTTTCTTATCCTATAACCTCAAAAAATCATTTTGTGCCACAATAATCACTACAGGGAGGAAAATAAAGAGATGTTGAATCTATCAAAGTTTTTCATAGGGAAGCTCGTTTATTTCACACCATCACAGCATGGTGGTTAACAGCCGGAAGAAGGAAGCAGAAGGGAAAAAGAAACTGAAAGATCCTCTTCTTTCTTTACAGGGGCCTTCAAAGTTAAAGGAGAATAAAGTTCATATTCTAAGCTCTTACTACCCAGTTTGGCACTGGGAAGTTTAAACGAGTCTTATTTTTTTTATCCCACCCTTAACCAAAAAAAAGAGATGCCTGAATTAAGCTCTCATTCAGTATTAATATGGGAACTGTTAATAAGTGGGCTAAAAAAAAGATCCATGTATCCATGTGCAAATTAATTTGGGAAACCAGTAAACAAATTTATTTTTGTTAGTATTTCTCTGAGTCTTTTCTATGCCACTCATATACACTGTGAGTCTCCCAGAGAGGCTTATATTTTGTAGTATTTCCCAAATTTCTATTTCCAGTCTTCCTCTTCTCTGAGTTCCACAGAACTCATTTTGAGATATAATTATTTTGTATACCCAGATATAGTATATCCTGAGTTTCAAAGTTGATTCCTTTTAAAGTGAATAAAAAGGTCATCCTTATAAATATGATGTCATACTTACAAAGGACTTAAATGGCATGAAACCTTGAAGCATAGTATTTGAGAAAATATCTCTGAACTTGGGATCACAGGTGTAGGGTCAAGTACCAGGAGACCACTTTTTAGGTTTATGGCCTTGGCAAACTAGTTAACCACTGTGAATCTTGGTTTCTTCCTCTGTGAAATGGAAGCAGAAGTCTTGCCTATCTCACAGATTGTGAGAAACACCTGAAAGCTCTTCAGAAAACAGAGACTGCATAAAAAAGTGTGAGAGTTACTATACTTGTAACTAATACCTGCTTTAACACTAAGGTACATGCTCTTTGCCAGATGATGTCTACAAATTAGATATAAAGTCTCTGTGTCTTGTTCAGCAAATTCCTTTCTGAACTTCTATTTCAATACCTTTGTTAAAAGATAAACTGAGACATATTAAAAATGTTTGAGTTTATTTGAGCAAAAATTTATTTGAACTGGACAGCACCAAAGCGGAAGTGGTTAGGAGCACACAGCCAATAGGAAGCAGGGGAAAGACATACAGAGAAAGTGTGGAAACAAAGAAGAGAAATTATTTGACTGGCTGTAACTTATAACCTAGCTGGCTGTGTATGAGGGGTTGTCCTTAGCATTTTGATTTCACAACCTTGAGGCATTTGTAAGCTTCGATTTTGGCATGCTTATGTAGGCCTCTCAGTCACCTAAGGTCAGCCACCTTAGTCTGATGAGCCACCTCAGTCTGATGGCCTCCTTGATTCATTAACACCTTACAATGTAGTTTTTTTCTAAAATTATTTTCAATGTCCTAACCTCCTCTTCCATAACAGACCAGAAACTCTGTAAGGCAGGGTAGGGTCTGATATTGCCCTTGACTAAGATATTGTTTGATGGTATTAGATTAAGATGGAAAAGATTATTACTATAGTTGAAGTTCACCCATAGGAAGTATGTTCATTGATGCAGATGTATATAGTCAAAGTCAGAAGATGGAAATCTAGTATCTGTTAACTGTTTCTGTTACAATAGTATTTATGTACATAATGTACTTAAGCAGCAACTCAGTAAAAATGGTCCAAGCAACTAATATGTCAACACAGCACAGAAAACAGGAAAGCCTTCATGGCTGAGGTAGTTAATAACAATAATTATCAAAAAGAAACACTGCCCCCAAGCCCAAGGGGCAAATCAAAAGAAGTCAGAACGAGAAAATATGAAGCAAGTTGATAAATATCCTCTCTCCAAATAAATAATGCCTAAGTTAATTCCAAAATAGCTTTATTAGGTTTTAAGTATAAGCCAAGAACTCAAACCTGTGTTTTCCTCAATTCTATTCACAGTTACAGAAAAAGTCCCACCAGAATGTATTTTTAGGCAAAACCATATTTTAATTTCGTCAGTTTAAGTTATAATCTACCACAAGCTTTCTACAGACCGTAGGTCATGCTCCCTATTATTTAAACCAGTCCCCCTCAAACCTTCCTTCCAAAACACCCTTAACTAAAAGGCAAGTGTGCTTATCCCTGGGAACCTGGGAAAGCCCCCCTCTGAAGCAGTGCACCACAAATGTGAAATTTCTTTTAAAGTCTCATATAAGTTACTTATCTTAAAATGCAGGAGAATCGTTCACTGTATTCATAATACATCTGTGTCTGTTTTCATATAAAATTAATAATTATTTTTTTATCATCAAGAAAACCTGATACTCCAGGAAGGGGGGCCACATGTCAATGGTGTGCCTTGCAGTACGAACTGGTGTGTGCTGAACACAAGGTTCCCAGTAAGGTACTGAGCCCAATCTTCAATTTTAGCAATCTCATTAGGCTCTTCCTTCCATGTGCCCAAAGATATAGTACAACAATAAAAATATATTTGCTTCCCTGAGAAAGAGAATATTGGAAGTTCACACATGGGTTCTTCTCACGCAATAATAAAAGAAATTTTTTAAACATGAAAAACCATAGAAGAGATGAAGAGCTATGGTGCAAAGGCTGTGGCGTGACTTTCGTGCTCCAAACAGAGTATATGAACTTAATGAAGCTAATGTTTCTATGTTGAACAGAGAAAATTTCTTCTTAATGGTTTTCTTCTTAGTGTAACTTATATTTATGTCAAGGAGCCTTACATTTCCCTACGGGCACATGTTCAAGGTTTTGGCCTTCAAACTTCATTGATATACAAACCCTGCCAAAGCCCAAAGTAGCAATACAAGCAAGCACTGAGTCTTGCCTTTTCAAGAAAAGAGAAATCCTTGTACTATTTGCTCAAGTATTTGACGTAAGATGCTTAGCCCAATAGCATCTGAATATGGTGTATTAAATGCTATTTATAAAAAGCAAAGCTATGCTAATGTGCCTATCTGCCCCCTACTGCTTAATAGTATTAAAGATTAAAGCCAATTGTTTTGTAAACTGAAGAGACTGTAATGGTTTCCTGGCAAGTGCTTCTCGTCAGCATTCCAGATAAGGCTGCTATTAAATTTTTGCTGTTATGGACGGCTGACTTGGGTCATTATATACTTAAATTGAGTTGCTGTCATTGTTATATATGAAGTGAAAAAGCCTTCGGCCTATAGCAATGTGGTGTGCCTTTTAAAGAATGGATACCACTACCTGATTTATAAAAATTGGGTCTGTTTGCATCATAGCACCAAGCTCCTGGGTGTTTCAAAGTGATTTAAATGAAATGTCCAAAGAATTCCCATGTATTTCAAAGACAAATAGCTGAGTTTTGCATTAACCTGCTTTTGATAATCATTGGAACTTACTAAGTGACTACAGGATGTAGCAGATTCATGGTTCTTTTTTCTGTCTTATAATTTAATTATATCTTGCTCTGAAGCGAGGATAGTCAAGAACCTGGATTTTTCATAATCCTGTAAATTACTTGTTCAGATTAAAGAATAGTCATCCTGATCTCTCATTCTAAGCATGCTATTTGACAATCCTCTTATGACTTGAGATGGCTATATATTAGTTTAATTCTTAAGTGGGCCAAAAGGTTAGTTTAAAAAAAGATGAAGGATGACATCACATTTCTTAGGTTTAAGTCTTCTTTTCATCTAATGCAAACACAGAAAATTCCAGCTACCACTTCTATGGGGAGAAATAATTTTCTCCTTCCTCTCCCGGTTTGTAATATCCCAACTCTACCAAATTATAGAGAAGTCAGTCAGTCACACTTGTAAAATACTTATTTGAAAATATTGCCTACATTTTGAATTGTTTGCTCTTTCTCCTTAACTTTTCATAACATGAAATACAGTAATTCCCTTTTCTGATACATGTCTATCCAATAGGAATATAATCATTTCATTAATATTTTAAGATCAAAGACTCAAGAAAAACTTAATTTTAAAACTCAACAGATGGACAGATTCAACAACAATGCAGCTCTTTTCCTTGCAGTTCATAGCAATATGAATGCTTTGCTAAAAGTCAGCAATATTTCAATGAAAACAGGCCTGACATCTTTTTTCATTTGTAATATTCTCTAACAAGTGGAAAACTCCTGCATTTTGAATTGATCCAATAGCTCAAGAATACATGAAATTCTAATCATTATCCCTTTTCTAGGTCCTTTAACACTTCACTCTCACTGTTCTGCTTCTCTGGGAAAAATGTTTTCCTCTCCACTATGTCTTTATCTGCGTGCTTCAAACTTCAAAGAGCGAACACTCAAATGCTTAGAAAGATTTTGCTTTATTATGTGGCTCTACTGAGACTAAAAATGCTGCAATCACAAAAGCCCTGCAAAGATACTTGTATATTTAAACAGATACATGATTTTTCCCAACAATGGAAAGCAATTTATGGCTTTTTCTATTGCTCCAGAAGTCCTTCAGAAAATGGCACTTGCAAGAATAATGTTATAGAATGAAAAGGAGACATATCTTTTTTTTTGGTATGTTAATATACACTTACATGAGCAACATTGTGGTTAGTAGATTCCCACCATTATCAAGTCCCCACCACATACCCCATTACAGTCACTGTCCATCAGCATAGTAAGATGCTATAGAATCTCTACTTGTCTTCTCTGTGCTATACTGCCTTACCCGTGCCCCACCCCTACATTACATGTGCTGATCATAATGCCCCTTTTTCCCCTGATCCCTCCCTTCCCATCCACCCTCCCCAGTCCCTTTCCCTTTGGTAACTGCTAGTCCATTCTTGGGTTCTGTGAGTCTGCTGCTGTTTTGTTCCTTCAGTTTTGGCTTTGTTCTTATACTCCACAGATGAGTGAAATCATCTGATACTTGTCTTTCTCCACTTGGCTTATTTCACTGAGCATAATACCCTCTAGCTCCATCCATGTTGTTGAAAATGGTAGGATTTGTTTTCTTCTTATGGCTGAATAACACTCCATTGTGTATATGTACCACCTCTGCTTTATCCATTCATCTGCTGATGGACACTTAGGTTGCTTCCATTTCTTGGCTCTTGTAAATAGCGCTGCGATAAGCATAGGGGTGCATCTGTCTTTTTCAAACTGGGCTGCTGCATTCTCAGGGTAAATTCCTAGGAGTGGAATTCCTGGGTCAAATGGTATTTCTATTTTGAGCTTTTTGAGGAAGCTCCATACTGCTTTCCACAATGGTTGTTGAACTAATTTACATTCCCACCAGCAGTGTAGGAGGGTTCCCCTTTCTCCACATCCTTACCAACATTTGTGTTGTTTGTCATTTGGATGTTGGCCATCCTAACTGGTCTAAGGTGATATCTCATTGTGGTTTTAATTTCTCTGATGATTAGCAATGTGGAGCATCTTTTCATGTGCCTGTTGGCCATCTGAATTTCTTCTTTGGAGAAGTGTCTGTTCAGATCCTCTACCCATTTTTTATTGGATTATTTGCTTTATGTTTGTTGTGGTGCATCAGCTCTTTGTATATTTTGGATGTCAACCCCTTATCGGATCTGTCATTTATGAATACATTCTCCCATACTGTAGGATGCCTTTTTGTTCTACTAGGAGACATATCTTTAAAGATTAGTTGGGCTGACCAGCAACCTGTAGACATGATAGTTGACGCTGGTCAATAAGCTCAGAAATAGCAGTACTGTTGCAAGCATACTGCATCCAGTGAATGAGGCACCAGGCTGGAGCTTGAGTCTGGAGAGTGGGCATTTGTGATACAGTGTCAGTCTTTGAAAGTACAGCAAATGTCTCATTCAGGTCGGCTTTGCAAACTTTCATTGTTTTACCTTTTAACTAGAGTAATTTTCTAGAAAAACACAGCTTCCTACTATTCAATCCAGTCTGCAGAAGATGGAACCCTGTGCAGGGTTAGGAAAATGCATAGATCCCAGAAGTCTGTATTTTGGAGACTTTCCTAAACTCTGTCCCAAGTTACATCTGTAGGATTTAGACTTAGCACTAAGGTTTGAGTCTTAATTTAGTGTCATGGATGAAATTAGCCATCAAGTGGAACTTTATGTATGAGATAGCTGCTCTTCTTTGTCCAGTATCAATAAAACTTGGGAATCTGATTACAAGCTTAACTTGAATTAAACATTTGGAAGGAAGTTTCACCATCAGGGTTTCTGCTCTCATGCAAGATACTAATGATGCATGATTTAGGAAATGCAATGCAATATCAAATTATTTTAGTCAGAAAGTACTTCTAGAACAAGATAAGAGCTGGTGCTGGAATAATAATAAAAACATCAAGTACTTATATAATGTTTACTGTTCTAAGAATTTTATGGATATTAATTCATTAAATCCTCACAGTAACCCTCTGAGGTAAGTTCTGATATTATCCCCATGTCACAGGCACAGAAACTGAGATACAGAGATTAGTGAGGTCTCTCAGCGAGCAATAGTAAAGCAAATTTAAGCCCCATGGTCTGTGTTCCCCCATGACAAGGAGGAAGTCAAGGTGAGATGAGACAGGAAAGGAAGGGTGAGACAGTGAGGTCCCAGGTGTGGTTGGAGTGAATTGAGCCTTGAGGGAAACACTAAGAGACAACTCTAACTGGGCTTGGGATTACCAGTCACTGGAGCATTTTGAATGCACTATTGAAAGTCATTTGATCAGAAAGGCATTCTGGGTTATTGGGCATGTGGACAATGTGACTTAGAAAATGTATTTTAGCAAGATAAACTAATATAAGGGAAGCTACTTTAATATAACCAAAGAAAAAACATTTGGACAGCAATTCAGCATCTCCCTGCAAAGGTAAACATACACATACCCTCTGACTCAGCATTTCCACTTACAGTACAAATGCTCAAAACACCCTTGCACATGAGTATCAGCAGCAATATACAGTAATATTTGTCCATAATAGCAAATGCTAAAAATATAAATGATTTTTAACAGGAGAGTGAAAAAAATAAATTATAACATAATCACACAATGAAATATTATATAGCAGTGAGAAATTAATAAACTGCATCTATACTCAACAACATAGACAAATCTTAGTAACATGGAGTTAAAGCAAAACTGGAAGACCTTATATAACATCAGAATTTTATAAAACCCCCAAACAAGTAAAAAAATATATATATATACATATATATATAGATAGATGCAGACAGATAAACACATACATATGATGAAAACTATTTGTAAAATAAAAGAAAGAAAAATGTAAAGTTTAGTTCAATGATGTGTGTTGGGAAACAGGAACTTGGGATAGGAGAATACACAGGTATATGCAAGTTCCTTTCAATGATCTATTCCTTGAGATAAGTAGTGGTTTCATGAGTGTTCATTATTTTGTTAATAATTAAATATATAAGAAAGAAGGAGCATTCAGAATGATCCAGGTAAGAAGGAAAAATAAAAGAAAGGAGAGTAAGAGGAAGAAAGGAGAGATGGAAACAAAATCAGCAAACAAGGCTCCAGGATAATAGGGGCTGAGGAAATGGGTGCCATAGAAGCATCTCTCCAGCTTCCAGAATCTTCTAATTCCTAGTTCAGTCCTCTTTCTACCCTCCCACAACTGGTTTCCTGTAAGAGAATAACTTTTTTTTATCAAATCTTACCTGTCTTTATATTGTTCACAACACCTAACTCAGAACCAGACAAATCATAGACCCTCAAAAATTATAAGGACAGTGAATAAAATGGAGTGGAAAAGTCGCCCACATGGCCAGATAATGTAGATATGCCTCCAAAATCGCTGTCCTCCAACTCAGATATCCTTTCTACTATGTTCCTAACACTGTGCTTCTGCTGGAATCTACCCAGTAATGAAAAGATCACTCTTTGGAGGTAGCTTGTTCCATTGTTAAACAGCTAGAATTTCTAGAAAGGCATTCTTCATAAGATCCCAAATAGATGACTATATATTCTCTGTAGGACAATGAAAAAGAAGTTTATTCCCTGTCCCAGGAAACAGCTTTTCAAATATTAAAGAAAAATATTAAGTCCTGTAACTTGCCGTTTTTCCAAGAAAGCTTTCCTAGTCTTTAAAACATGGTTTTCAGGCCTTTTCCTTCTTGGCACCTTCTCACCAGTGCTGCTTGGAACAGCACTCTCAGTAAAGCACAGTATCCAGAAATGAGCTCAGTTCTCCAGATGAGGCCTGATCAGTGCAGAGCACAAAGGACTTGATGAAACCTGTCTTTAATCTGAAGTCAATAGTTCTAAATTTGCCATGTGAAAAGATGTTGACAATGGACCTATGAAACAAGAAACCAGAAATGAAGGATTGAAGGCGAAAACCTTTCCTTTTCTCAGGTGAACGATTCCATGGGTATCATAGAAGTAAGAACATATGATATCTGCAAAGCACTCTGGGGCCTATTAAATGCTTCCATGTGCATCTCACCTAGTTTTGGCAGCACTCCCACAGTCAGGTATTAGTATCCGCATTTTTCAGATGAGAAACCAAAATCATGGAATGAGTAAAACTCATACATTCCTCCCCTAGAGTCTAGTAGTCTTTCTGCAGTAGCATGCTGCTTCCAATCAAATAATACCAAATGGCTGACCTCCCTCTAAACAACAAACTAGGAAAAAAAAATTTTGCAACAGAGACCTAAATACATTATTGACTTTAAAAATCAGTAAGAAAAGGACTGGCAATCCAATAGAACAATGGAGAATTAATTCATCTGGCAGGTTCACAGAAAAAAGAAATACAAATAGCCAATAAACATGCTTTAAGATGCTCAGTTTGACTAATAGTTTCACAACGCAAATTAAAACGTCAGTGGGCTCTCTTTTTTCATTAACCAAATTGGCAAAAATTAAGAAAAAATTTGATACTACACAGTACTGCTAAGAGTGTGGGGATAATAGAAACTTTTCTACTGAATGAAAGAATAAATTAATGCTCTGGGAGTGGAAGGGCACTTTGGGTTCAAATTTTTGAAGGTCAGTTTGGAAATTTCTATTTAAATGTGAATACATTTGCCCTTTGACCCATCAATTACACTTTTAAGAATATGTCCTCAAGGTTTACCTAAATGTGCAAAAATAGTTGTCCAAGGATGTTTATTGCTGCATTGCTTACATTAGCAAGAAAATGAAGACATTCTAAATATCTGTCTTTAAGGGATTATTAAATACAGCACAGTACATCCATACAATGGAGCACTGTAGGGCTATTTAAAAGATGAGGAATGTTCGTTTGTAGTCCATGGAAATATGTCTGCAGTATATTAAGTGAGAAAAGTGTATTTCAGAACAATACATAATATGATTCCACTTGTAAAAGAACAACACGTGTATATGTTGTCACTTATATACGTAACTATTCATATTGTGCATGTTATACATATGCATTCATTTGTTTATGAGAACAAACTGTCTGGAAGGACTTAATACATCACCAAAATATCAACAATGGCTATTCTGGAAAGAGTGAAAGATGGGGAATAGCAGGAGACTTTTATATTTCTGGACTCTTGGATAATATACCATTTTCAGGAACAGGTCTGGAATACTTTGCAATGTCTAAACATTACAAAAAGTTTTATTTAATGGAGTTTCCTTTTGAAGCAGAAATTCATCAAGCCCCTTACTTTTTATTTACTAGGCAACTACTTAGAGTCAAGCATTACACTAAGCACTATAAACATCAATTTATTTAAAATAATCCATACATTAAAACATATATAACTTAAGTGTTAATATCCACCCCTACAACAAAAGTGTGATCCAAACCTCTGATATTATGGCCCATTGACTGCACTAGGCCAAAAGGGATGCACATATTTAGCCAACTGACCTGTATCTAATGATGTGAGAAAAATCAAAATAGCAAAAATTCATATTTCAAAGGACTTCAAGGGGAATGAAGTTTTCAAATTCACAATCAATGGAATAGGAGAGTTGTGTATTATGGTTTCTTTGTCAGTGAGGCCAAAAATTGACCCCAGATTCTAATTTCATAGAAGCATCAGATCTTTTAGATTATGTTGTCACCACTTGCAAAAGGAGCTATGCATCCTGATGAAGTTTTCTGCAAAAAGGCAAGTTCCCTACAGGACTGATTTATCTTTCCATCAATCACTATCCAGAAAATATGCAGAGGACTTCAGATTCTAGATTGCAATCAGAGCAAAAATTGTACATATCAATCATTGATTAAAACTATTATAGATGAGATAACATGGGGAAAAAAGAGAGAGAAGGAGGGAGGGAGAGAGAATATTTGAAATCATGTGCCTCAACTATTCATTAGTCTTTAAAGAAAAAGATGGGATAGGTTGATATGAAAGCTCTCTTCAAATATTCAGTAGAGGCTGTCATTTGAAAGGAAAGTTAAATTTGCTCCTTGCCATTTCAAAGGAAAGAACTAGAACCAATGGAGGGTAGAGAAAGATAGATTTCAGTTCATTATGTGGATAAATTTTTAATAAAACTGTCTAGACTGCCTCGGGAAATTCCTCATCTTTTAAAATGTAAGCAGTCAGAATGACCACTTGGTAGAATGCTACAACAGACCTTTATGAATTAAATAGTCCCTCAAATTAGATGACCTTTATGTTTCCTTGCATAGATTTTAGCTCACTCATGGTCTCTTCCACATCTTTTTGTTACTTAAATATAGCAATTATGGGGAAATCTGTGCATATACTAACTAAATAAAAAACCGAGAAAAGAAAGGCAATACTTACTCTTATTTTGTGCCCAGTACTCAGAGTACTTACATACTAACTCATTTAATTCTCACAAAAATGAGGTAGTTCCCAATATGCTCTTCATTATGTAGATGAGGAAACTGATGTACTGAGAGGTTAAGGAACTTGATCTCTAAGCTACTAAGGGGAGGAATCAGGATTCAAATTTATATAGTCTTGACTCCATATTAATGACTAAGATTCATATTTACTGAGTTAAAAACAACTACCAGGAATATGCAGTCTTTTAAAAAGTATATTATCAGAATGAATCGAATAAACTTATTCAAATAGACACAAATTTCCAATTCAGTTCTATTTCCCAATTCCCTCAGAACATTTGCACAATGCCACATAAAAAGAATAATTATCACTCTCAAAATCAAAAGTACAATCTCTCCCAGGTTTGCTTTAGGGGCGAAAGGGCCAGAGAATTGGACTGAGCCTCCAGAGATCTGAATGCAGTCTCGATCCTGCCACCAGTGCACTGCGACTTGGGGTGAGCCATCTGGCTACTCCTTAAATAAGAGCACAGGGCTCCAACAGGTTCATTTAATCCTAAAAGACCCCAGAAAGCATTTCACTGAGAACTGTTTGTGGAATGTATATTTATGACTTTGTTTTCCTTTCAAAGGAACTTAATATTTATTGCAAAATTGCTTTCCTCTGAGCTGGCCAGAAATGTGTAGGTCCCCTTCCTCATGATTCATCCTTCTCTCATGATCCATCAAGGTTTTCCCTGGAGGTCTTAGGTAGAAGCTTTATTTCCCATAAGAAAGACCAATTCACAGAGGTGATAATATTAACAAGGAATAACATGCTTCATAGCCAGTGAAAATACTTTAAAAGTCCAGGAGGAACAAGATACAAAAATACTTGACTACATAATCCCATAAATAAGAAATTGCACTATATTACCAAAACTTTTCTCAGCCCACCGAGTAGTATTTCTGTCTTTCTAAAAAATCCACTTCTACTTTTCCTGCCACACAAGCATTTATAACTAACACATTGACAATTCACTGTATCAGATTACACTAAACCAAACAAAAATGAGATAAAAAGGCATAACAAAATGTATTTAATTTCTTATAAGTGTTACATTGTCTGTATTTGTTTATACAATCTTTGTTACACAGGTTATTTGAAACAGCTCACAAGATTACTAACAGTAAAATATAAATGAGGACTCAAGGGGGAAAATAAAAACTAAGAATATCAAAACCAAAATGAAAGTTGGACTTGCAGATATGTTCTATACTCTTATTCAAATTGAGTTAAAATTTTATCTCCAAACATCTGGCTGGCTTTTACCAAATGCAGGAACAAAATCAGATACATGACTTTATTTTGGTCATGTAAAAAGAAGAATTCGAAGAAGGTCAAAAGAAAACGTTTTCACAGGCCTTAAAATGGGATAATAGTGGACATAGAAGACAATGTTTTCAGTAGCATTCCTACAGTATATGCATTAATAGGTTCTATAAGGACTTTTTCTTTTGTATAGTATCCTTCAGTGTAAACCCAAGGTAGAATGTCAAGCCATAATTTATGAAAATTTTGCAGAGTATGAGGGTGGGGAAGGGAGCAGTGGATTGGAATTAAAGCTGGTCTGGCTACACACTATTATACAATGTAACTCCAAGGTGGAAACAAGTTCCCAGCCCAGGGAAAATTACCTTTGAAACCGAAATTAGTCAAAGGGAGAAATCAAGTGGGAGAAACCCATTTACTGCGTACAAGCAGTTGTCCACTTCTGTTAGCCCGTGTCTCTCACAACCTCGCTGCAAAAAGGGACCCCACCCAAGTGCTCCAGTCCAGATATGCCCTTGCTCCCCCTTGTAATCTCCTATTGATATGGGATGGACTACTTCTCTCCACCCCTTGGAAATACCTATTGATATGGAGATGCACTGAGGCCAGGCGAGTGCTTCTGGAAATATTGCAATTTTACCCACAGCCTACACTAGTATTTTTGAATGGATTCACAAGGCATTAATGACTAATCATGGCAAGAAAATTCATCAAGGCAGCAACCTGACACAACTCTTAATAATCCAAGCAATGCACAGAAGCCTCTGGGAGAGTAAGTTCTACGGTGTCCACAGCATGGTGCCCTGGGGATCCCACCCTTCATCCCAGACCAGTTGTCAGCCTTCCCTAAAGACAGAGCTAACTTGGCCATATGTAGCTTTACACCTAATAACTGTTTATTTCAATTCCATGTTGTTTCTCTCATTATACTATTCCTAATAGGAACAGCTGTCTTCACGGCTGTACAAGACAGTCTCATGCAGCCTTTGGTTTATTTGGCTGACTCCAAATTATCTTACTTTTGTGATCTGCAGAATATGAACATTCCTCTTTGGAACCTTGTCTTACTGAATGGTTTGTGCTCTTCTACAATCACTGTCTTATATTTTATTTTTATGTACTTACATATTTGTATCCTTATATACTTGTCTCCTCCAGTACAGATTTTCTTTCATGCAAATATTACTCAACATTTTCCCACCTTTTACGTATCTTTCTAAATATTTTATCTCCCACTTGTATGTATATACCACATTCTTCTCCAGTGAGATTCCCCACTTAAGATTCATTAAAAATAAATGTATTTTTTAAACTTCACTCTCTTTTGGTCCACTGTCTGTGACTGTTAATTTAATCTAAACTTAAAGTAATTGTTTTATAATTTAGGTTAATATATAGCATTGGTACACCTCCATTCAGTTTTCCTGGGAGAAATGGACAGCCCCCTAACCCTATAAAGAACTTCAATATTTAACAGTGTTTGTATCCAGACCAGCCCTTCTAGAGATTTTATCTTAGGTGATCATTTCAGTAAAAAAGTACCAGGTAAGCCTACTGACTGGGAGAATATATCCAATAAGGGGTTGATACCCTAAATATATAAAGAGCTCATACAATTCAACACCAAAAAAATAGTAATAATAATAATAACCCAATTAAAAACTGGGCAGAGGACCTGAATAGATACTTTTCCAAAGAAGACATATAGAAGGCCAGCAGACACATGAAAAGATGCTCAACATCACTAATCATCAGGAAAATGCATATCAAAACCACAATGACATATCACCTCACTGGTCAGAATGGCTAGTATCAAAAGACAAGAAATAACAAGTGTTGCTGAGGCTATAGAGAAATGAAAACACTTGTGCACTGTTGGTGGGAATTTAAATTGGTGCAACCACTGTGGAAAGCAGTATGGAGGTTCCTCAAAAAATTTAAAAAAGTAAAATCATATGATGCAGTAATTCCATTTCTGGGTATTTACCCAAAGAAAACAAAACTACTCATTTGAAAATATATATGCATACCTATGTTTATTGCAGCATTATTTACAATGACCTATGAAAGCAACCTATCCAATCAATGAATGGATAAAGAAGAGGTGATACATAATGAAATATTACTCAGCCATAAAAAAGGAATGAAACTTCATCATTTGCAACAGCATAGATGGACCTAGAGGGTATGATGCTAAGTGAAATAAGTCAGACAGAAAAAAACAAATACCATATGAGTTCACTTATATATAGAATCTAAAAAGTAAAACAAATAAACAAACAAAACAGAAATAATTCATAAATACAGAGAACAAACTGGTGGTTGGCATAGGAAAGAGGGGTGGAGAGATGGGTAGAATGAGTGGACAGGATAAAGAGGTACAAACCTCCAATTATAAAATAAATAAATCACAAGGATGAAAATACAGCACAGAGAATGTAGTCAATAATATTGTAATAACTGGGTGGTGACAGGTGGTAACTACAGCTATCAACAGGGAGGATTTCCTAATGCATATAATTGTCAAATCACTTACATTATAGCTGAAACTAATATAATATTATATATCATCTATACTCCAAGTTTTAAAGTGTCCATGTAGATACTTGCCAGGGCAGAGCTGGCATCTTGGCAGTGGCCCAAGAAGCAGCATTTCCAGGGCCCTTTAAGAACTCCCCATGCCCATCTGTTCATTGCTTAGTTGTGAAGCACGCTTGCATGATTTCTCACATGCTAATGTTTCTGAAGTGAGAAGGTCTTTTATTTGTTGGAACATCAAGTACAATATCTATTTTTAAAACCTGTTACTAAATCTTCAGTGAAATTTACAATTAATGGCATTTTAGATCCCAGGAAATATGATAGTGGAACTTACCTCATTCCTTTAGAAACAGTGAGTTAATAGGACCAGTTGTGTATCGAAGCCTCTCCTGGTGCATGACAATTAAACCACACCAAGTGCATGAAAAAGAAACTTCTTTATGATGGAGGATCATGTTTCCATACCATCCAAACTTCTAATAATTTGTAAATAACTTTAAAAATATAATAAAAAAGGGCAGAATACAGCCTTGCTTTATGCCTCAGTGAATTGTTCTCTGATCTACAGAAGACCGTTCATATCTACATAGATTTTTGGTACAATGTTAAGACACAGGGTTTGTGCAGGC
This sequence comes from Manis pentadactyla, assembly GCF_030020395.1. Taxonomy (NCBI): domain Eukaryota; kingdom Metazoa; phylum Chordata; class Mammalia; order Pholidota; family Manidae; genus Manis; species Manis pentadactyla. Next base: position 94,458,834 of record NC_080030.1, on the reverse strand, counting down.
ATCAGTAACTGCAGATACATATCAAGTTCATGATATTTAACTCTGTCCAAACTGAAGAATCAAGGACTTGCTCACAGTCCTGTGACTACTGTGAACTTTCTTACATAGCAATAAAGAATTTAATAGTGACAGTCAGGAGATTATTCTACAACCTGTTTATTTCACAAATAAAATACAGACTTCAGAAACTCAAAAATTATTCAAAGAAGAACTTTTCATTAAAGCTGAGTGTAATTGTCCAATAAAATGTGTATCTTTAATGGTATAGAATATTTCCTTTTAAAAGATGAGAGAAATTTAAATGTGAACCACTCAAATGGGATCTTGCACATAGAATTTGATAAAGGAATCCTTGAAAAGACTTTGAACAACTTTGATGACTGAAAAAAAAATTCACCTTGTACTTTAAAATGGAGCCTTTCAATCCATATTTTTATGGTGAACATAATAGGTACACTGGTAACATTTTTAAATTATCCAAAAATGCAAAGATAAAACTGCTTCTAAAATATATGTCATCCTAGTTAAGGATCAATGACAATGCATATTTGGCTAATCAAACAAAATCTCTCTGAATGAAAAATATGACAGTACAACTACAGCAAAATGTGGGAGTCAGGTTGTATATTACATGTCTTAAAAAAGAAATTGCCATTGCAGAACTAAATACAATAAAAATAAACATTTATCCAACATTTACCAAATGTTAGGCACCATGCTAAACTTTTTACATATCTTATTTGATAAAAATCTATACAGGTAGTTACTTTATTTTTCCCATTTTATAAATGATGAAACTAAATTTCAAAGAGAAGACAGCTTGTTTAGCCAATAAGAGGGAGACAGTCTCAGGCCCAAAGATCTGCCCCTAGAGCCTGTCTTGACTATTATGCTGTGGAGAACGTTAGATATTCCTGCTGGGCAAGTTTCCTATGCAAATCCAAGTTTGGTCTCTCCACAATTCCAAAGTGGATGGAAAACTATTTCAGCTTCAAGAATGGTCCTCCTATTTGCACACATGTAGCTCTTTCATATTCTGAGAAGGGAGGCTTATATGTAACTAACTCCAGAACTAAAACTTTTTTCTCCTACCATATTTAATTTCAAAAATATAATAACTAATGTAATTAAATATCTCAGTGGCCTCACACATTTCGATTTAGAATGTCATACAGCTACAGTTCTTAATTCTACTATAGTGCCCTTCCCTTTCAGGTTAACTGCACAACCGATTAAGCTCTCTGCACAAAGGAAAGGTGACTCTAGAGGGAAACATGCAATTATGCAGTTTCCAAGTAGTAATTATCTAAAATTAATTGCTATTTTATGGGAGTTTTGATCATACCAAACAATATTTACAACTGTATTTCAATTCCAAAATATCTTCTTACTCCTCTTAGCTATCTAGCTATCTGCTTACCCATACCTTCTCATGTTCAGGAAACATGACATATGGAACAGTTAAATGAGTGTTTCATTAACTCCAAAGGGAGCAATTTGAGCAGGAAAGATGTGAAATAGTGTGGGAGAAATAAAACTGTGGAACCCAAGGGTACTTAGGAAAAACATACTGGCCTTCCTTGTGTCCACTCGGGTTAACATTTCTGACATACATTATAAAGCGTACTGCTGTTATTTGTAAAACCTCATCAAGAAAAGTAAAGGTTCCTCTTCCATGCTTTTCTCCAATTCTCCATCCTCTGTCTGCCATCAAAAGATAAGAGAGCTCAGATCCTGTCCCATTTACACAATGAGTCAACTCAGCCATTTTTTTTAAGTCTCTCAGGATAGTGATTTGCCTATGTTCCTCTTTGGCACTAAAATAGAAACTTTTGAAAATGAAGGCTAGGGCTTATTATCAAAGATCCTTTTGTAGTTATTAAGCACAGGAAATTTTTGTCTCGATTCCTATCACATATTTAATAAGAAGATATAATTACTGCAAATGGTTCCCTGCTTGAAACCAATGATCACTTCTCTCACCTATTTTTTTGAAATAACCATTTGTGATGATGTCTTGCCAGTGGGTTTCAGTTCCGGGCAAGTTCACTATGGATTCAGTGAGACGGAGGAATGACAATGGAACATTCTTGGGATGAAAGTGTTTATTACCCTTGTTCTCCCAGCGATAGGGTGAGCACTAGAATTACGTCTGCATCCAACAGTCTGCAGGTCTGTAACCTTCCTTCACCTCTGCCTCCACCCAGAGCACTGGGCAGAGCTCTTTATACAGTGACTCAGTCAATAATAGCTTGTTGCCTGTGGGTGTGGAAGCAGTAGCCTAGCAGCGGGCCATTTACACCATCAAGTAGTTTAGGTTCAGGTGAAGATCCTGGCCATAGGACCCTTCACTTTATCCACAACAGGATAATGTACAGAAATAACTATCAGCAATAATATATAATAAAACTGGTACTGACAATAGTCTACAAAACAACAAAAAAAGTTTTTAGGATGCCAGAGATTCTTCACACAGCTTACTATGCCTCAGCTTTTAACATGAAATTATTTATTAATTTAAATGAAGGGAGTTGCTGAACTCTTTGACACAGAAATGAAACTTAACAGGTATATGATAGCACATTGTCTTGCCAATGAGTTTGGCAAAAAAAAAGCTCACTATGGATTCAATGTGACCAAAGAAATGACAATAGAATGTCTTGGGGTAAAAGGGTTATACCCAACTTTATTCCCATGGTGGCAGGTCAATATCTAGAATCCCATGCTCTCAGAGCGAGTCTGCACACAGCAAGCAGGTCTCTGCCTCTGGGCCTCTGTATCCCCAAAGCCATCTCAGTCTCTGTCCTTGGTACAGCCACCACTCCAGTCGCTGCTCTCCTGCAGACTTGCAGCCATACCACCGAGTCGCCCAGAGCACTGGGCAGAGCTCTTTACATAGTCAATAACAACGTGTTGCCCACACGTGTGTAGTGTTCTACCCAGGCAGGGCCAGGTGAGAATTCTGGACACAGGAACCTTCACTTTCTCCACACACATATTCCACAAATCTGGAAATATGCCAATTAAGTGATTATATATCCATGATTCTCTGATAAACATCCTTTCCAGCTGCTGGGCTGGTAGGACCTTGAGGATCTGTAACCAGTTCTGGAGTGATTAGTGTGTGGTTCCTGAGCCAAAAGAACTATCCAATCATCAAGTTTCTAGGAAGAAAGGTTAACCTGACCCAGGATCACAATCCAAGCATAACATGATCTCTCAGAATTCCCTTGTGCGGGCAAGTTGAGGTTCCTCTGGCCAGGATTCTCACTGAACTTAAACCACCTGATGATGTAACTGCCCTGCGCTTCCACACCTTTAGGCAATAAGGTATTACTGTGCTGTATAGAGAGCTCAGCCCAGTGCTCTGAGCAGAGGCAGAGGTGCTAGTGCTCGATCTACCAATGGAAGAACAAGCCGGGTAATAAATCCTTTCACCCCAAGAATGTTCTCTGTCATTTCATTGGTCACACTGAATCCATAGTGAACTTCCCTGGGGCAGAAACCCATTGGCAAGACAACTGGCAAAGTTGGAAGGGTTCACTGTTGACCAAGGAGAAATACAGGCTGTCCTTATGGGATGGGTGCTTCAACGGGCTGCCCCTGTGAATGGGGAGACAGTGGATTGTGCCCCAGTGGGGATATGGTCTCAGGTAGCTTACCTCCTAGAGGGCTAGGCCCCACACCAGGACTGGAGGTAAGTGGAGGTGATACCTGAGGCAGTAGGGGTACCTGTGGTATAGGAAGTAGGTCTTTTGAGAGACAGAGTGCCCATGAGGCAGCAGGGACTGTGGGTTGGCGGCTTCTCACAGGATTAAAAAAATCCACAGAAGAGAAGGACACGCTCCTGAAAAAGACCATAGAAATGGTGGTAAAAGAAGGCGAGCAGAAAAATTCTGTGGATTCCCTAAAGATAGAGATGGCATTGATATGACAGGAGGCTGCATGACAGCACCAGCAGCAAGGTGCCACTGGAGACGAGACAGCAGTGCTGCCGGGTGTTCTGAATGAGGAAGAGGCCATCAAGGAAGAAGACGAACTCGTGAGGGAAGCACAGGAGGAGGCGGCACGAGAACATCAGCTGCAAAGCATTGAGGTGAAGGTAAGAGACTTCTGAAGACTGAGCTGGCATTGCTGCGAGGCACAGTAGAAAAGGTAAAGCTTGCAGCAGAGGAGGCACTCGGGGGAGGGGAGAGAAAGGTGCCGTCAGTCCCAGAAATGGAGGAGCTGGAGAAGGATGAAGGGGTGGTGCTGGAGGCACTGATCCCTCCTGTATTGAAAGCACGCCCAGGGTTGTAAAGACCACAAAGACCCAGCAGGTGAAAGATCTCCAAGGAGTGGTGTGGCACAAACACCCACACTAGCCAGGTGGGGTGCTTACCTACAGCCGCGTAGTGCCCTCTGTAGTAGCCCCTTGAGTGAAGAACTCCTAACGCTTCTTGGGGCCAGTGACATATACTAGTGAAAAGCAGGAAGAACTTGCGTTTGAAATATTAGTAGCAGAGAAACCTCAAAGGGAGCCCTGAGTCCCACAGACATGTTAGCACATACGGCTGCCTCCCCTATACAACTGCAAGTACAAACCAAGGAAGAATCACTAAAGCCGAGGTTCAGCCACCAGAATAACATCTTGCTGCTAGCAACACCTGCACTGAACCCCGGAGACTCCATTGAATGGACATGGCCTTGGACCTTTCGACACATGGACCAACGATGGCTGGCTCTCCTGGCACCTTGGGGACAAGGCCTGAAAGCTGGCCTCCTGTGTGTTCCTGGAATAACAGCAGAGTGGCTGCCAAAGGTCACAGTAATATATCCTGAACAGCCACAAGGTAGGAGCATCTTACCGGGGAGTTTTGTTTTATCATTATGGCCAGTGCATGCACCTTCAGTAGCACTATATATAGACCCTTCAGGAACCCCCACGGGGAAAGAAGTAAAAGTATGGTATGATAGACCTGGAAGGGACCTCCTTCCTGCTGCAGTCCTATACAGGACCACTCTCTTGCATGCAACCTACCTGGTGGACAAGATTTGCCTATGTTGGTGGCATTAAAACATGTCTTACCACCGCTAAAGTTTTGTGGATTGGGAACTTCCTCTGCCTTGAGGATTATGATACATTTGTTATTAGGAACCTCCTCTGGCTTGAGGATTATTATAATTTTTGTTACCTGTACCAAAATCTTGCTCTATCTTAATTTGTATTATCTCTTATTTGTTGTTATCTTCTGTTGCTATTGTGGAATCTGGTTACAGTGCTCCAGCTTTCTCACACAGGAACCATTACAGAAGTTTGAAAGTGTGTAGATTATAAGGCGAGAATCCTGGAGGGGTGGAGTGTGGGGAAGTTGGGGTTCCTACGGCCAGGATCCCCACTGAACTTAAACCACCTGATGATGTAACTGGCCTGTTTCTAGGCTTCTGCTTCCATACGCACAGGCAATAAGCTATTATTGTTGTATACAGAGAGCTAGGCCAAGTGCTCTGGACAGAGGCAGTGACGCTAGTGCTCAACCTATTGCCAGGAGAACAAGCCAGGTAATAAACCCTTTCACCACAAGACCATTCTACTGTCATTTCTTTGGTCACACTGAATCCATAGGGAACTTGCCTGGGGCTGAAACCCATTGGCAAGACAACACCCTTTAAATTTATAAGTACAAGTTTTTTCTGATGCACTAGATGTGGGAGAGGTTCTGTTTGTTCCTCTAAATCAAACCTAAACTATCAATCAGGCTGAAATCCTTAAGTAGAAAATCCAGCCTTAGTGATTTTGATGTGCATCCACATTGGAACTGATACAATGCTGAGAAATTGCACGTGACCCTGGTTTCAGTCCATTGTAGTTGCCCCTGAGATGCTGTTGGCCCTGCCTTCTCCAGAAGCAACTTCAGGGAGTCAGAGAAGAGGGTTTTCCCTCTATTCTTCCCTTTTGCCCTACCTGCCAAATAAACAAACATGAAGCACTCACACTCCAACTATTTCTACTACAGATCAGCTACTTTTCTGCTCCCTCATTCCTATGCATCACCTCTCTATCAACCAAGCTCCTTCACTAAGCCTGGACTTTAAAAAAATAAAAGCCTTTTAACTTAATCCCCTCATGCAAAGCAAACTCAGGTCACACATGGCTGCCTTGGCTGGTAGGGAAGGGGTGCAAAAACCTTTCGTCCTCTGGGTTATGCTTAAAGCCAGTTTATTTCACAACTACATTACCTGCTATGCCTAAAGAAAACTTTTCAGAACCTGGGCTAGAGTTGATAGGAAGGCACTGTTTTAAATCCTGGAGAAACCCTTATCCCAGCAGGCTACTTGTTAAAAAAAATTCTTGTTTCAATCTAACACCATTCTGCATAAGGAACTTAGGCTTTACTTCAGAGAGATAAGGGCTCTAATTCCAGCATGACCAGTAAATACTTGTATCATATACCAACACACATATTCTATAATCTTCAGTGACTTCCTCTGTAAATTGAAAATAACAATAACTATTGCACAGAATTATTACAGAGGTTAAAAGAATACATGATAAGTTCTACACAGTGTCTGGTGTAGGATAAAGGATCAATAAAATGGCAGCTTTATCACTGTTAGCACCAAGTCAACCAACTCAAATAGGAGTTTTCTCATTCATTGATTCAGAGCACCTGATCAGGCAAGTATTCAGGAGTACTGGATGAATAACTTCATCATAAAGATCTCCCCTCTTTCCACATGCAGAGGGGATGGTATATTTTGTAGCTCAACTTGAGGCATGATGGTCCTAAGGAAATGGCCAAGGAGGGATTTGTCACAGAAAATAAAGCTGAGGAATTCCTGAGTACACAGTGGCTGGCAGGTGAACATGAACTAGGCTGGGAGGGATGGGACATAGAATGAGTTATCTTGAGAACCCACCTTCATTCCAACCAAACTTTATCTGATTGGCTGAGTCACTTTGATCTCATTCCATGGAGAGCAATGTACTCTCAGCTGAGGACACTTGTCCACTGACCTCTTTTGATCAAGGGATGTAATGTTGCAAGTTAGAATTAACTAACAAGAAAGTTAACTGTGAATCGTGCATAGGTATGAATTGATATTCTTCAACAGCTTTTTCTAGGAACTTCCCAGTTTTGGACTTGTTGTATTGCTCTCTTTATAACTGATTCAGTCAGCAGGGAATAGTTAGCAGCCATACCACACAGGAACAAAGTGTGCAGGCTTGAGTTGATATTGTGCTTAATGAGCCTATTTAAAAAGTTACAAATCACCCAGCTTCCCACAAACCTCCACTTAGCACTTTTGCATGTAGAGTGTAGCAAAAATCAGAACGCATGCTGATGGGTGTAATTCAGTCTTGAAATCTGCATTTGCTTACATGCCAAGGTTCAAGGTATATATCAAACCAAGAAAGTGTCTTGCCAATGTATTTCAGCTCCAGGCAAGTTCACTGTGGATTCACTGTGACCAAAGAAACTACAGTAGAGCATTCTTGGGGTGAAAGGGTTTATTATCTGGCTTGTTCTCTCAGCAGTAGGTTGAGCAGTAGCATCTCTGCCTCTACCCAGAGCATGGGGCCAAGCTCTTTATATAGTGACTCAGTCAATAATAGATTATTGCCTAAGAGTGTGGAAGCAATAGCCTAGCAACAGGCCAGTTACTATCATCAAGTGGTTTCAGTTCAGGTGAGGATCCTGGCCATAGGAACCCCAACTCTACCCCCATTCCATCCCTCCAGGATTCTTGCCTCACAATCTACACATTGTCAGTTTTCTGCAACAGTCTGTGTGCAAGAAAGCAGGAGCACTGTAACCAGATTCCACAACAGCAACAGAGGATAACAACAACTTAGAGATAACAACAAAAATTAAGATACAACAAGATTTTGATACAGGTAACAAATATTATAATAATCCTCAAGCTAGAGAAGGTTCCCAATCCACAAAGAGCTTAGGGGCAGTAAGACACATGTTTTAATGACACCAACATAGGCAAATCTTATCCATCAGGTAGGATGCATGCAAGAGAGAGGTTCTGCGATAGGACTGTAGCAGGAAGAGGGTCCTGTCCAGATCTAGCACACCATACTTTTACTCCTCTCCCCGTGGGGATTACAGAAGTGTCTATATATAGTGCTACTGGAGGGGCATGCACTGGCCATAATGATAAAACAAAACTCCCCGGTAAGATGCTCCTACCTTCTATATCAGGATATCAGGATATACTATGATCTTTGGGGTCACTCTGCTGTTACTCCAGGACTACACAGGGGGCCAGCTTCCAGGCTTATTCCCAAGGTGCCAGGAGAGCCAGCCTCATTGGTCCATGTGTCAAAAGGTCCAAGGCCACGTCCATTCAATGGAGTCTCCAGGGTTCAGTGCAGTTGGTGCTGGCAGCAAGATAATATTCTGGTGGCTGAACCTCGGTTTCAACAATACTTGGTTTGTACTTGCAGTTGTATAAGGGAGGCAGCAATATGTGTTAACATGTCTACGAGGCTTAGGGTTCCCTTTCAGGGTTTCTCATTGAAATGCCATAGCACAGTCCATAAGCGGACTGACCCTCCCTGAAGACTATTGGCATCTGCCCTTAGACTGAATTTTAACAAACCATTGTGCCTCTCTATCATGCCTGCTGTGGTAGGATTGTATGGCACATGAAACTTCCATTTGAATCCTAACTCTCACACCCATTCTTGCAGTGCATGTCCAGTAAAATGAGTGCCCTGATCACTCTCAATTACCTGTGGTCGGCCATAGGAGGCAAAGAGATGTTCCAGGCCTCTTTGTATTTAATGGCTGGGGCTACTGCTCTGGTTTCAGTTGTTGCCATAGCTCCAGTAAGGTCTTATTTGACTTCCCATCTGATTTACTTCAGTCTGTTCCTGCCTTTATTAAATCAACCCACATCTCAGTCCTTGTAAACTTTGTGGGGTCTCTTAAATTCTTTCTTTGAGAAGCAGACTGTATTTCCTTTTGTGCTTGAGCCTGAGGATAGAAGCAGAGCATGGAGCGCTCCACAACCTGAGGAGGGGCCTGCAACTCTCCTGAAAGACCACACGGTTGCCGAGTCCTTCTGGCTTTCCACCAGCTTTCAACCAGGTGGGGTCTCCACTGAGGAGGGGCCGATGCCTCCAGCACCAGCAGGACCTCCACCCCCACCTGTTCGTCAAACCTCCACTCCTGCATTTCTGGGGCTGACGGCTTCACCACATCTTTTCCTTGCCCTAAGGCGCCTGGCAGCCTGCACTCCCATACTGCCTCTTCTCATGCTGCTCCTTCTCAGGCCTCTGCTCCTCATGCTGCCTTCTCTCAGGCCTTTACTATTTCCACAGCATTTCATAGTGACACCATTTCAGTCAGCAACAAATTTCTTTCTCTTGGGATGCACCCCCAGTCCTCCACCCCTTCACAGTACCACATGCCCACAGGGGACACTCAAATGTCTCCCTGTCCATAGGTGCAGCCTGCTGAACCACTCCTGCCATGAGGGCAGCCTGTTCTTTTTCCTTGGTCACCAGTGAACCCTGCTGATGTTGCCAATTGTCTTACCAATGGGTTTCAGCCACAGGAAAGTTCACTAAAGATTTAAGTGACCAAAGAATGAAAGGGGAATGTTCTTGGGGCAAAAGAGTTTATTACCTGGCTTGTTCTCCCAGCAGTAGGATGAGTAGTAGCATCTCTGCCTCCACCCAGAGCACTGGGCCGAGCTCTTTATATAGTGATTCAGTCAATAATAGCTTATTGCCTACAGGTGTGGAAGCAGTAGCCTACCAATAGGCCAGTTTCATCATCAAGTGGTTGAGGTTCAGTGAGGATCCTGGCCATATGAACTCCAACCTTCCCCAAAGAAATAAAGCAACTTTTACTTGTTATTTAAATCTACAACTACTACTGCCAGGTTAGTGCGAAATAGAGATCTAGAAGAACTACCAGACCCATTGATATGAAGATGAACTTCTCTCCACCCCTGCAGAATGATGAAAATGCACTAAACCCATACTTTTTTCCACCTCTGAAACCTATTGATATGCAGATGTACTAAAGCCAGGAGAAATATTCTGGTAATATTACAGTTTTACCCACAACAACTAATCCTGAAAGAGCAACAGGAAAGAAGACTGCGCCAGAGTACATATACCTGGAGAACAGAGGAAACCTCAAGAAACAGGGTAACGTACTAAAGCCATGATCTGGTGGGACCCAAGCCCTTCCCCCACCCCAGCCCACCAGCAGGAGGAAGAGAAACAGAGCAGGGAGGGAGTGGAGGCCTGGGGCTGCTTAACCCCCAGCTCTGGAGATCTGCTCTGGGAGCACAAACCTACATTGCATGGTGTTCTGGTGATTAGGGGGATTGGAAAGCTAAGACAGGCAGAAAACCTGGAGAGACTGAGATTGCAGCCGCTGGTGGAAAACAGGGATCCACATCCAGCTGTTCCGGGACAAAAGAAAGGCGGGCAGTCTGAGAGACTTCCTAACAGTGAGAGGGCTGCTAAAGGGGCAAGGATTGCACAGAGCTTACTGATCAGGAGAAAGGCCAGGTAGACAAAATTGTCTGGGCACACTCTGCCCAGCAGGTTGAGAACTTTCAGGAGCTTCAGGCCTCCATTCTCCTGGCTGGATACACAGCTCCAAGGCCCCCCACCGTGACACACAGCCTGCTGAGCCTTCCTCCCAGCCAGCCCACCCCTGGCTCAAAAACCAGCAGCCCTTGCCCTGGCATGAGGCTGGCCAGAGGGAAACCCCACCTACAGAAATGACAGCCGCAAAGCATAGAGGCTTACACTTGTGTGTTCGGCCCACTGGTTCTGGCAGTGGAGACTGGCATAGAAGCTGGGAAGCAAGAAACAGCTATTTCCTCCCCCCAGGCACCAACACCACTCACCTGTGATCCCCAACAACACTCCAGTGGCTGAGCAGCTCCAGAGAGAAGAGCGTCTAAGCACTGGAGGGCACCACATACAAATATGAAACGTCAAAGGAATCCAGTTCAAACTAAAATTGTACAAACACCAGAAAAACACTCAAATGAAACCAATCTCATCAATCTTCCTGAAGGAAATTTCAATATAAAAATCATAAACATGCTCATGGAGGTACAGAAAAATATTCAAGAACTCCGTAACGAACTACAGTCAGAGATCCAATCATTAAGGAATACAATGGAGGATTTTAAAAGCTGATTAAATATGGTGGAGGAGATGATGAATGAAACATAAATTAGAGAAGAGGAATACAAACAAGCTGAGGCACAGAGAGAAAAAACAATATCTAAGAATGAAAGAATATTGAGAGAACTATGTGACCAATCAAAACAGAACAATATTTATATTATAGGGGTAAAAGAAGAAGAAGGGAGAGAAAAAGGGATAGGAAGTGTCTTTGAGGAGGTAATTGCTGAAAACTTCCCCAATCTGTGGAAGGAAACAGTCTCTCAGGCCATAGAGGTGCACAGATCTCCCAACACAAGGGACCCAAGGAAGACAACACGAGGACACATAGTAATTAAAATGGCAAAGATCAAGGATAAGGGCAGACTGTTAAAAGCAGCCAGAGAGAGAAATAAGATCACATACAAAGGAAAGCCCATCAGGCTATCATCAGACTTCTCAGCAGAAACCTTACAGGCCAGAAGGGAGTGGCATGATGTATTTAATGCACTTAAGCAGAAGGGCCTCAATCCAAGAATACTCTATCCATCAGGATTGTCATTTAAATTTGAAGGCAGGATTTAAAAATTTCCAAATAAGGAAAAGCTGAGAGAATTTACATCCCACAAGCCATCTCTACAGTGTATTTTGGAGGGACTGCTCTAGAAGGAAGTGTTCCTAAGGCTAAACAGCTGTCAGCAGGAGTAATAAAACCACAGTAAAAAAATGTAAAACAATCAATTACTGAGAAAATGCAAAATTAAATCAACTATGCCAAAGTCAGTCAAGGGATAGACAAAGAGTACAGAATATGATACCTAATATATAAAGAATGGAGGAGAAAGAAAAAGGAGGAGGAAAAAAAAAGAACCTTTAGATTGTGTTTGTAATAGCATACTAAGTGAGTTAAGTTACACTCTTAGTTGGTAATGAATTTAACCTTGAGCCTTTGGTAACCATGAATCTAAAGCCTGAAATGGCAATAATTACATATCTATCGATAATCACCATAAATGTAAATGGTCTCAATGCACCAATCAAAAGACATAGAGTCACTGATTGGAACCCATATATATGCTGCTTACAAGAGACTCAGTTCAAACCCAAATACATACACAGACTAAAAGTGAAGGGATGGAAAAAGATATTTCATGCAACTAATAGGGAGAAAAAAGCAGAAGCTGCAGTACTTCTATCAGACAAAATAGACTTCAAAACAAAGAAAGTCATAAGAGACAAAGAAGAACATTACATAATGATAAACAGGTCAATCCAACAGGAAGATATAACCATTATAAATATCCATGCATTCAACACAGGAGCACCTATATATGTGAAACAAATAGTAACAGAATTAAAAGGGGAAATAGAATGTAATGCATTCTTTCTAGGAGACTTCAAAACTCCACTCACTCCAAAGGACAGATCAACCAGAGAGAAAATAAGTAAGGAGACAGAGGCACTGAAAAATATATTAGAACAGATGGACCTAACAGACATTTACAGAACTCTACACCCAAAAGCAACAGGATACACATTCTTCTGAAGAGCATATGGAACATTTTCAAGAATAGATAATATACTAGGCCACAAAAAGAGCCTCAATAAATTCAAAAAGATTGAAATTATACCAACCAGCTTCTCAGATCAAAAAGTTATGAAACAAGAAATAAACTACACAAAGAAAATGAAAAATCCCACAAACACATGGAGGTGTCACAACAGGCTCCGAAATAATCAATGGATCAATGAACAAATAAAAACAGAGATCAAGCAATACATGGAGACAAATAACAACAATAATTCAACACCGCAGAATCTGTGGGACACAGCGAAGGCCATGCTAAGAGGGAAGTATATTGCAAAAAACAATACAGGCCTACCTCAGGAAAGAACAACAACCCCATATGAACAATCATATCTAAACTCACAATTAACAAAACTAGAAAAAGAACAAATGAGGCCCAGTCAGTAGAAGGAGGGACATAATAAAGGTAAGAGCAGAAATAAATAAAATCAAGAAGAATAAAACAATAGAAAGAATCAATGAAAGCAGGAGCTGGTTCTTCAAGAAAATAAACAAAATAGATAAATCCCTAGCCAGACTTATCAAGAAAAAAAGAGAGTCTACACACATAAACAGAATCAGAAATGAGAAAGGAAAAATCACTATGAACACCACAAAAATACAAAGAATTTAAATTAGAGAATACTATGAAAAATTATGTTAACAAACTGGATAACTTAGAAGAAATGGAAAACTTTCTAGAAAAATACAACCTTCCAAGGCTGACCCAGGAAGAAACAGAAAATCTGAATAGATGAATTACCAGCAATGAAATTGAGTTGGTAATCAAAAAACTACCTAAGACCAAAACCCCTGGACTAGATGGTCTCACTGCTGAATTATATCAAACATTTAGTGAAGACCTAATACTGATCCTCCTTAAAGTTTTCCAAAAAGTAGAAGAGGGAATACTTCAAAACTCTTTCTAGGAGGCCAGCATCACTCTAATACCAAAACCAGGCAAAGACACCACAAAAACAGAAAATTACAGATCAATATCCCTGATGACCATAGATGCAAAAATACTGGACAAAATATTAACAAACCAAATTCAAAAATACATCAAAAAGATCATCCATCATGATCAAGTAGGATTTATTCCATGGATGCAAGGATGGTCCAACATTCGAAAATTCATCGACATCATCTACCACATCAACAAAAAGAAGGACAAAAACCACATGATCATCTCCATAGATGTTGAAAAAGCTTGACAAAATTCAATATCTATTCATGATAAAAATTCTCAATAAAATGGTATAGAGGGGAAGTACCTCAACATAATAAAGGCCATATACAACAAAGCCACAAACAACATCATACTTAACAGCAAGAAGCTGAAAGCCTTTCCTTTAAGATTGAGAGCAAGATAAGGATGCTCACTCTCTCCACTTTTATTCAACATAGTTCTGGGGAGGTCCTCGCCACAGCAATCAGACAACACAAAGAAATAAGAGGCATCCAGATTGGTAAAGAAGAAGTTAACTGTCACTGTCTGCAGATAACATGATATTTTACATAAAAAACCCTAAAGAATCCACTCCAAAACTACTAGATCTAATATCTGAATTCAACAAAGTTGCAGGATACAAAATTAATACACAGAAATCTGTTGCATTTCTATATACTAATGATGAAATATCAGAAAGAGAAATCAGGAAAACAATTCCATTCATGATTCCATCAAAAAGAATAAAATACCTAGGAATAAACCTAACCAAAGAAGTTAAAGACCTATACTCTGAAAACTAAAAGACATTCATGAGAGAAAATAAAGATGATACCAATAAATGGAAACACATCCAGTGCTCATGGATAGGAAGATTTAATATTGTCAAAATGGCCATCCTGCCTAAAGCAATCTACAGATTCAATGTAATCCTATCAAAATACCAACAGCATTCTTCAATGAACTATAGAAGATCATTCTAAAATTCATATGGAACCACAAAAGACCCCGAATAGCCAAAGCAATCCTTAGAAGGAAGAAAAGCTGGGGGGATTATGCTCCCCAGCTTCAAGCTCTACTACAAAGCCATAGTAATAACGGCAATGTGGTACTGGCACAAGAACAGAGCAACAGACCAATGGAACAGAATAGAGAGCCCAGATATAAACCCAACCATATATGGTCAATTAATATACGATAAAGGAGCTATGGACATACAATGGGGAATGAAAGCCTCTTCAACAACTAATGTTGGCAAAACTGGACCGCTACATGCAAGAGAATGGAACTGGATTATTGTTTAATCTCATACACAAAAGTAAACTCAAAATGGATCAAAGACCCAAATGTAAGTCGTGAAACCATAAAACTCTTAGAAGACAACATAGGCAAAAATCACCTGAATATAAACATGAGCAACTTCCTCCTGAATGCATATCCTTGGACAAAGGAAACAAAATAAAAAATGAACACATGGCACTTCATCAAACTAAAAAGCTTCTGTACAGCAAAGGACACCATCAACAGAACAAAAAGGCATCCTACAGTATAGGAGAATATATTTGTAAATGACATATCCAACAAGGGGTTAACATCCAAAATATATAAAGAACTCACACACCTCAACACACAAAAAGTAAAGAAGCCAATTATAAAATGGGTGGAGGATATGAAGAGACAGTTCTCCAAAGAAGAAATTCAGATGGCCAACAGGGACATCAAAAGATGCTCCACGTCACTAACTATCAGGGAAATGCAAATAAAAACCACAATGAGATATCACCTCACACCATTTATGATGGCCACCATCAAAAAGACTAAAAACAACAAACGCTGGCAAGGATGTGAAGAAAAGGGAACCCTCCTACACTACTGGTGGGACTGTAAGCTAGTTCAACCATTGTGGGAGGCAATATGGAGGTTCCTCAAAAAACTACAAATAGAAATACCATTTGACAGGGGAATTCCACTCCTAGGTATTTACCCAAAGAATACAAGTTTTCAGATTCAAAAAGACATATGCACCCCTATGTTTATCACAGCACTATAGCCAAGATAATGGAAGCAACCTAAGTGTCCATCAGTAGATGAATGGATAAAGAAGATGTGGTATATATACACAAAGGCATACTATTCAGCCATAAGAAAGAAACAATTCCTACCATTTGCAACAACATGGATGGAGCTAGACAGTATTATTCTCAGTGACATAAGCCAAGTGGAGAAAGACAAGTACCAAATGATTTCCCTCATTTGTGGAGTATAAGAACAAAGCAAAACTGAAGGAGAAAACAGCAGCAGACTCACAGACTCCTAGAAGGGACTAGTGGTTACAAATGGGGGTGTGGGGGAGGGAGGGAGAAGGGGATTGAGGGGTATTATGTTTAGTACACATGGCATGGGGTGGTCCCGGGGAAGACAGTGTAGCACCGAGAAGGCAAATAGTGAATCTGTGGCATCTTACTACACTGATGGACAGTGACTGCATTGGGGTATGGGGAGGACTTGATAATATGGGTAAATGTAGTAACCATATTGTTTTTCATGTGAAACCTTCATAAGAGTGTATATCAATAATATCTTAATAAATAAAAAAGAAGAGCTACCAATTGGTCATTTTCTTTGATACATTTGAACAGATAAACACTTATCAGTATCATCCTGACCCTCACATGAGTTACTCCTTTATAAGGCAAGAATAAATTTTAAAAGAACATCGTCCTGTAAATATCCTACTAATGTGAAAATCCATTTTTAGTTTTGCTTTGTTCTGGTGTTATTAATTGGAAAATGTTTCAACATCCTCTTTTCTATGTCTATCTTCCCCAGGGCCAAAGAAGAAATTTCACACCTGCTCTCAGAATTTGCTGCATAGTGACTCTACTGGGATCCTGTTTCAGAAAGTCCGAAGAGTTTTGCACAGTTAGGATGTGGGGAGGCAGAAGTAGTGGCTTCAGTCACCTGGAGCTAACTCTTAAGCAGCTCGGGCTGCCTTCCTCTGGGAGGCCCCCCACCTGAAGAACAGAGAAGGGTAAATTCTTTTCTCCTTATTCTCCCTTTGCCGTCTGTCTCCCTCATTCCCCTGCTAAACCTGTTAAATGCCTAATGCAAACGCCAATCTTCTTTTCCAATCTTATTTTCAGAAAAAGGTTTTCTCACTAAAGTAAGCAGAGGAATAGAGATGTTTGACAAAAGCTTTGCTGATTCACCATTTCAGATGTCTTTGATCTGCTACGCCCCCTCTATGCACACAGCCACCACCCCCCATGATATGGCTCATCTAGGAGCTTTGCTCCACCCCTTCTTCATCACCACCTGCCTGAATGACTCTTCTCCTTGACAGTCCTCTCTCTTATCCTTATAACCCTTTTTAAAAATGTTGTCAGATTAATGTTTCCAGAACATAAATCTTTATGCCTCACTATTGCCCATAGTAGCCACTCAACCAAGAGTGAGCCAGAATTCACCAGTTACTAACAGGTCACTGAAATTTATTTTTCAAATATTAATATATATTTTTTAACACATGCAAGAGACTCCCATATCTCTACCTAATAATGTCATTTTAGGACTTTAAGGCACAATCACTATACTTCAAGTCACATTATCAATGTGATCCATCATAGCATTTCCTCCCTTTATAATCTGGGAGCCACAGATGATATTCTGAAAAGCTGCAAGGAATCTTCAGATGAAAAATCAGCCATCCCATGATATGGCTCATCTAAGAGCTGTGGTCTGAATGTCAGACTCCTCCATCCCAACCCCATAATGACTATCCAGTCCCCACCTGCTCCCTAACATACTTTGGCCCCCCTACCCAGATCTAGCTCCACCACCTCCTCTCACACAATCTATTCTCCTGGGATATTTCCGCACTCAAACACCACTCCATTGATTCCTATCAGCTCTATAATATAACACCAATAAAGACCCCTAAAGATTTTACATGTGTGCTTTGCCATGCAGCTGTACTGTAAGCTGCATTGCTTTTTTCTGTTATAAAAACAGTGAATGCTAAGTTAAATGTGAATAGATTATCTGTAATATCTACTTTGCAGCTCCTTATTGAGTCTTCTGAGAATTCTTCTGCCTAACGATGCTTCCCTTCTCAAAATTCCCGTATCAGTTATATAGGAACAATGATTTGTTTCTAACCTATCTTGTAGGGGTTTCTGCTTGCTTCATGTTTATTATGCATAATTCTTCAACTGTATTATAAATTCCTGGTTGACAGAAGTCCTGTATTTTCTACAGCGCCCACCCAGTGCTGAGTACATAATAAATGTTTGTTGACCTTTTTATCCAGATTAATGTTTCATCTATATAGAATGCTTTGAATTATAAATAAGTTTTATTTTTCTAGAAACATGTTTTAGTATTATGTATTTGTAGTATTATTAAGGGAATCAGTCATACTAATAATTGTTTAGAGGTAACTAACTTCATAGGCCACTTGATATCAACAAAAATAAATTGAAAAATAATTTACAATATGCATGCATGATTAAGTATGAGCATGATAACAAAATGTGACAAAGGAAAAAGGGGCAGAAGAACAACTCTATACTAAAAAATAAAGGCCAAAGAGCATACAGTAAAATAAATGAAAATTTGTTCATGAACAGCTCCAATACTAGAAAATCCTCCTCAGAGACACATTTTTATATATAATGAAATCTCTTTGGATGTTTATCAAGAGTGGGCAACAATTACTCAGTACTCACCACATGGCAGACACTGCCTTAAGCATTTTACACAATCCTATCCCCATTTATCAGATGAGAACACTGAGGCACAAAGAGAATAAGCAACTTGCTCAAGATCGTAAGGTTCATTACTGACAGAGCTTGGGTTTGAACCCAGGCTTCCAGCTTTGTGGTCTGTGCTGATAATTTCTGTGTTTTACAAAAGCAGTAGTTGGCATGCAAAAGGTTTTTTAAACAATTTTCTTAAAATTTTCAGTCTCTGCAGTGTATTTTCCTTTGGGAGAAAAAAAACATTGAAAAATCTGAAATTAAACTAGAGAAGGTTCAAATGCAACCTGTTTACACATACTAAAACCTATTCCTGTAAAAAAAAAAATCAATAACTGACTTAAAAATCACTGGTGGTAAATAAAAATGGTAATGAATTTATAGGAAGTGGTTGAGCCTGTTTCTTACCTGGGAAAAGTGGGTTTGAATAAAAACATGTCCAACAAACATTCACACCACCAGAGATTTTTCCATTATCTCTATTGTAATATAATTCTAAAAATGTTTCCTTAATAATTTACTTTGCAGCTGTATCAAAATCAGTATTTTCATTCTATGAAAACAGTATGTGAAAGTTGAGCTACACTTTACTCACGTCTTTGGATTAAGCTTTTCACAAAGCATACTTTAGGCTCGTAATAAAATATGAAACATTTCAATTTACAAAGTGCTTTCTTACTTTAATGAAGTATAAAGTTATTTTCATTCAATTTATAACTTGAAGTAGGATAGGTAACAAAAAAATTCAGTGACTTAAAATAAAAAATAAAACCTTATTTCTGCCTCATGCTACCTGTCTGATCTTCTCCACTTCTAATCTTGTCAAGCGGGAGGCGAAGGGGAAATCTCATTTTTGTCATCCAAGGATTACTAATAAAGGTTTAGTAATATTCACATAAGCCCTATGATTTAGGATTATTATCCCCATCTATCAGATGAGAAAACTGAGGCACAAAGGGAATAAGCAACTTGCTCAAGATCATAAGGTCCATTGCTAACCAGTAATGGACCTTATGATCCTGGTTCATCATAGGTTGAACCTAGTCCACCATGTTCTGACCCCATCGCCTCAGCTGAGGTTCCAGGTCACCAAGGGGGAACACAAAGCATGCAAATCACACAGCAGCTTTTCAGTATGTTCACTGAGGAATGGCTCTTCGTGATCCACACAAGCCCCATGGGCACACCTGACTCCAATGCAGCCACTGCCTGAGGGAGAGGAGAGCCGGAATCTTGGCGAACACAAGCAATACCTTGCAAGACATTTTCATTTCCATCAAATTTTTTAAAAGTATATATTATGTTATGTGAACTTATGAGTCTAAAAGTTAATAAATTCAGATATTTCAGTCTGAAAACTTACTGTGCATACAAAAGGAAAGTGAAAGCTCAGTAGTTTTATAATCTTTTACATTGAAATGAATTGCTTTGGAAAGAAAACTCACTTACTCATTTCACAAATCTTTGTAGAGTTTCTGTTTATGTGGGACTAACTTCCCATGTAATTCAAACAAATTAAGAAATCAGGCATCAGCTTTCCAGGAGCTTGGAAAATAGGTCAGATAGGTGCCTACATAAATAAATAAAACAGGATACATAATAGATAAACGGCCCCAAAAAGGGTCGAGAAAGTTATCATGAATGTCAGAGATATTTGGGTAACAATTTTAAAGCTGGAAAGAACCTTAGATATTTGGGGGTTCAATGTCTTTACAGGTGATGAAAATGAGGCCCCAAAATGTTCAAAATGACCTGTCCAAAATCACTTACAGTTAGGTAAGTTGTTCAATGCTGCTCAAAGAGTAAAACTTCATTGCTGTAAATGAATACTACAGGGAAAACAAATTTAAAAAAGAAATGCATCCAGAAATATAAGAAGTTCTAAGATAAGGAACATTTGGGAAGTAGCTTATTAAATCAAAATTTTATTTACATTAGAAAAAGATTATTAATTGCCATAATGTTTAGATTAACACATTTACACTTTAAAATCAGTACAAGTAAATGCCATTTTAATGATGCCATATACCTTTAAAAAATTCATAATGAACTCTTTTCATACAATTTATTTTATTATCCCAGAAAGCAGTGGCCAAACCTTTGCAAACTAGAATAGTAATTGAAATGCTTAGCCTACTACCTTTTCAAAAAACCAGATAGAGAGAGAAAATTCAAGATTTAAATTACAGCAACTTTATTATTTGCTACTCAAAATGTCAAATTTACATATGTTTAAATAAATCTAAATGGCAGAACTGACCGCTAAGCATTTTTAGACAAGTTTGGAGAAATTAATTATGTTTTTCATCTTATAGAAAAAACAACTTAATATTCCAAGCATTTACCTTTTTGTCAAAGATAATAAATTTGATTAAGCTTATATAAATTACACTGCACTAAACAGTATAATAACTAAAAACACATGGAGAATGGGGTTAGCCTTACTCATTACATCACTTCCAAATTCAAACCTAATACCAAGCATATATGCTTGACTCAGAGACTTTTTCTAGTCGTCTTTTTAAAGCTGCTATTCATAAAAAGGTCAGTAGGTTGTCTTTTTAAAATAAATCTGTGATCACTACAAACTGTCTCTGTATCTGACCAAAATCATGATGAAAGACCAGTGGCTAAGACTTGTGTGCAGTAGCTAAAGCTAAAATGAAACAGTAGATGCAAGAATTCAAATACAGGGGCCCAGATCTGTCCCAGTTCTTCAACTGAAACAACCTATTTGACTCGGTAGTTGTAACCTTGGCCATCTGAGCATTTCTTAACCTGCAGTGACTCTGCCATGAGCTCACTCTTTCCGAAAAGTAGGAAACCAGGAAACCACCATGAAGCCGTGGGTCTTGGGTTCCCTTAGGAACGTTGCTGGTAACGTTTGTAGGACACCCCTATTTATTCTCCACAACAGAGGCTTTCAACTTTCCTGCTTCCCCAGCTCACCAAAATAACACAACACTCCAAACCAAAGAATGGAATCACTTCGCCAGTGGTTTTCATTCAGGGGAAGTAGGAGGATGCAGACCCAAGGAATATCAAAACCTCAGCCTGTTCCCCCTTCAGCATTTGCTTCTATTTCCCCACCATGACCCTCAATCGATGAGCACCGCCCTAAAGCTTCGCAGTGAGCATCCTGGCTGATCAGGTTCATACTGCAGGCTTGTGAGGCTCCATGAAATGGAGCAACACCTGCTGAAAGAGAGCCACGGAAAACGTGTGGTCGGAGTGTGAGCTGTGGCAACCGCCTGCCCTTCATCCAGGATAGAGTGTGCCCCTATCTTGCCCCTAATCCCCCCAGCAGTTCCCTCAGTTTGAGCATCCCCACCAATGCCGTCTCCCCCACAGACACAGATACTCGCGCACACACGTATCGGGCCTGCCTTGCCAATGGGTTCCAGCCCCAGGCAAGTTCGCTATGGGTTCAGTGTGGCCAAAGAAATGACAGTAAAACATTCTTGGGGTGAAAGTGTTATACCCAACTTTATTCCTACGGTGGCAGGTCAGTCACTAAAATCCCATCCACTCAGAGGGAGTCTGCATGCAGCAAGTCGGTCTCTGCCTCTGGGTCTCTCTGCCTGCACAGCTGTCCTCTGGGCCTCTGTCCTTGGCACTGCCACCACTCCAGCCTCTACTCTGTTCTCCTGCAGCCTTGCAGCCATGCCACCATGTTGCCCAGACCACTGGGCACGGCTCTTTATAGAG
Source organism: Manis pentadactyla (assembly GCF_030020395.1). Lineage (NCBI taxonomy): Eukaryota > Metazoa > Chordata > Mammalia > Pholidota > Manidae > Manis > Manis pentadactyla. The sequence goes on along the minus strand of NC_080030.1, from coordinate 94,436,719 downwards.
AGTCAGTAACAACGCATTGCCCACACATGTGTAGGGAGCCAGCCAACCAGGGCCAGGTAAGAATCCTGGCCACAGGAACCTTCATTTTATCCACAAGGCTACATGCACATGTCAGGGTTCATAAGGCTTTAAAATTCCCATATTTAATCTTCACAGTGACCCCATAAAGTAAGTTTAAGTGTTACTGGCCCCACATAGGAGATCATAAAAGGTGCCAAGCAGTTTGGAGTCTGCTCAAGGTCTCAGGACTAGAAAGTGGCAAAGGAGGGGTCCAGATCTCCATCTACCAGATTATATCCCAAAAACTGCTCCTACTTTGAGGGTAAGGAGGGAACAAATGAGAGTCCCAGGGCTATGAGACAAGCACTTCTCCTGTGGATCACTGATTCGGGTGCTGCCCTGACTGCCTTCCACACCCCGCTATGCTGTATATATAAAACTAATAGGTAAAGACAAAGCCACCAATTTTTGTTTAATTGCTCACAACTCACCAAAGGGTAAAGTCTGAAACATCTCAACTGGTTATCCAAGACTCCACAATCCCATCAGAACACATCTTTGCAGGCTTAGCTGCCAGTTCCCTAACTGATTCCAGCTTCTAGTTCTGTCAAACTGATCTGCTCACAGTCCCCTGACTGATCTGCTCACTTGATCAACCTGTCCTGACTAGCGTCTCTTTATCACAATTTTCCAAGAAAAGTTCCACATGACTCACTCATCTGGCATTTAGAACGCCCTGAACTATATGTGACAAGCATGTGATGTCTCTATATACTGGTGACAGAAATACAGAATGTCACAGCTAGAAGACGACGGAGAGATTATCTGGTGCAAAGATCTCGTGTCAGAGAAAAGGTGGATGGATCCATCGTTACACAATGGACAGATCATATCTGTGATGTCCATTCATGCAGCTGCTATTTTATTTTACTATTTGAGAGATGCTTTAATTAATTCTTTGTTAATTATCAGCTCTACATGTATTAGGTCAGTAGCCAAAATTGGTGATGAAAGAATTTATGACAGAGGTGAGCTTGGAACACAACTGGAGCTCTGACTGCTCCTGGAACCCGAGTTCGTGTGAATGAGATGAGTGTATTCCATAACAGCCAGCCCTGAGACTGTATACAGCAGGTGCTTATTAATTGATTCTTTGATTACAGCTTATTTATTTATCCCAACCATTTCCCACCCAAATAAATGTCATTCACATACATGACACATGGTAGACAAGATTTGTCATGCCAGTAATATTTTATAGCAAACATTTATTGCTGATTCCTCCCTTTCCCTGATACTCCATTTCCAAGAGTGTTTTATTTTATCTGCAAGATCCATCTGCTTGTCACCCTCTCCACTTCCAGCATCCTAGCCCAGACCATTACCATCTCTTACCTGTATTACTGCAAAAAAATCCAAACTGGTCTCCTTTCCCCCATTCTTCCTTCAGTCCCCACTCAATCATTTCTCCTCACATGCATGTCACCCACTCACCCCCAGCTCGAAAACATTCAATACTTTCTCATTTCACTTAGAATAAGATCCAAGCCTTTAACAAAATGCAAAATCTGTCCCTACATTGTCTCATACCTCATTTCTTACCCTTGCCTGCTTGGTCTTCTTTCTGTTCCTGAAGCATTCCAGGTGTTTTCTTGCCCCAGAGACTTTTGTATGCTGTTCTCCTGCCTGGCGGTGCTTTACCTCTTTTCTTTCTGGGCTGCCTCCTCGGGATCCATGTTATCACTTGAACATCATTTCCTGGAGAAGGCCTCTCTCCCAGAACAGCCCCCTCACCACTGCCATCCCCATCACTTCTATCTTAGCACTCTCTTCCCTTCATTGCACTCATCACAACTTGTACTTCTTTAGATCATTTGTTTTATGCCAATGTCTCCACCACCCCCACTCTAAACTGAACAAGTGAGGTCTATGCCTATCATCTTCTCACCATAGTATGTTCCTGTCTGGCACTAGTCCTGGCCCAGAAAAGTCACTCAGAGCATTTCTGCTGAGTGAATAAAAGTCCTTGAAGATTCACACATACAGAAATGTTGTGAGTACAAACTGTGTGCCATCTGAGGGGTGACCATAAATAAGAGGAGATTCTACCACAGAAAGTACCATTTGCTGCATGTGCTTAAGTCACACTGTCCCTTTTCCTATTTTCACAGAGAAATGTAGTTTCTGGATGTTGAAATCTGGATTTCAACAAGGATTTGACTACATGTCTGATTTTTACAGGAAAAAAAGTCCTAAGGATAAGCTACCAGTATTTACAAGTTTCTGAAGCTTCCTAGGAGATTTTGACTCAGTGAGTAGTGGATGGAAACAGGGATTTGTACTTATAAGATGTACGCCTAGATAATTCCTGTCATCAGAGAAATTCTGATGAAAATCAGAAATCACCTGGAGAGCTTTAAAAAAATACTAACCTCAATCCCACCCCAGAGATTCTGACTTAATTGGTCTGGGCTAGGGACTGCACATCACGATTTCTGAAATTCCTTTAGTTGACTTTAATATGCAGCAAAAGTTGAAAACCACTGGGCCTGGTGACAGCATGAGAAGACAGATATATACTAGATTGAATAACAAAATCAAAGAGGATACCAATTAACAGATTGATGTCATTAGGAGTTCCTTCTGATGGTGACTACGGGCTTTGAGTTTAGTCCTTTTGTGATAAGGATTTAACCATGACTTGGATAAAGGTAGAGAAGCATGCCTAACAGTTTTTTCTACTCCATGAAACTATAAAGAATAGTAAATAGTTTGGATGACAGAATTAGAATCTAAAATATTCTCCAGGCTGGAATTATGGGATAATAACTGCCCTAAAAGTAACTGCATAAAGACAGAATAGAGTGACACAGCTCAGCAGCAGAATAATTTGAAAAAGACTTAAGGGTTTTACCTGGCATTGAGCTCAATAAGTATATACAGTATGCTGTGGCTACCGAGAATACTGTTTTCCATTAATGGCAATATAATATTTAGTATGAAGGAGGTGATCACCTCACTCTATACTGAAATCAGGGGCATCACAGATAAGGAAGACCATACAGTCACAGAGGGGAGCAAAGAAGGTGGCCTGCAGAGGAAGAAATAGGGACAAGCGGAGGAGAAGAGACATGACTACAAATGTTTGAGGTCGCTTATGTAGAATACAAATTGGATTTATTCTGAAAGCACCAAGAACTTAGAATTAAGAACAACAGACCAACCTATAAGAAGACAAACTTACTCGATATGAACAAGAACTTTCTAATAATAGTGTCTAGAGGTAACATGAACTGTCAGAAAGCAGTGAATGCCCCATCACTGAGAATACTGCAGGCCTAAAAGGAGAAGCCACACATGGCCCTAACTTCCCATGTGATTCTTCTTTTCTGACCCATTTGTTGCAAAGCATAGAGTTGGTCAGAAAAGTTAGCAAACATCCAACAAAGACTTGAACTTGCCTATGTTGTGTAAGGAGGATCTGGCCAGGGCTTATCTTTCTCCTAATCAGTCAGCCTCCCTACTTGTTCTTTCTCTTTTCTCTCATCTTTCTTTTTTGTTTTGCTGCTGTTCTGGCTCAGTAATCTCTATTTGTCTTTCCTTTCTAGTTTTTGCAGCCCCTAAAAGGGAAAGACTCATAAGTCAGTCTTTACATTCTAACAATACTCAATAATTTAGCAAAGGTAAGTTAGTTCTTTATGTTGCTTGTTCCCAAATAGATTTCTTTTCATACTGCTTGTTCTGAAATAGTTTCCTTCTTTTCCCAAGTTCCAATCAAAAATATTATGAAAATAATGAATAAATATGTGTCCTGTGGACATAATGATCCTACATTTATTCCTACCTGCAAAAATTCTGCTGAAATTTCAGCCTTCCCATTCAGCACTTTGTCCCTTTCCTCTTCTGACGCAGAGAGACTATTCTTCAGCTCAGAAATAGTTTCTATTTTAAAAATGGCTTCCCCCCTTTTTCACCTGTACAGTTGGCCCTTGAACAACACAACTTTGAATTGCCCACTTTTACATGGATATTTTTGAATATACATATTGGAACAATTTTTAGATTTCAACTACTTGAAAAAACTCACAAATGAACTGTGTAGCCTAAAAATATCAAAAGAAAAAGTATGTCATGAGTGCATAGAATATATGTGGATACAGGTCTATTTTAGCATATATTAACATAAAATAAACACAAATATCTTAAGCTTTACCAAAACTTACACACAGAAACACAAATTATACATGGTGCCATTTGCAGTCAAAAGAAATGTAAACAAATGTATGTATCATAACTGCATAAAATTGTAGCACTGTAATAATTTTGTTATAGCCACCTCCCAATGCTATCATGGTGAGCTCAGGTGTTATATCAGCTTAAAACACCATGTGATGCTTCCTTCTCCATGTGAGCAGTTTGTCTCTCCAGTAAATTGAGTATCAGAGTAAAAAGTAATCTCTCAAATATTTTTCATCATGTTTGGTGCAATACTGTAAATCTCGAATAACACCCTAGGACTCAAAGGAGGTCCCACTAGTGATGTTAGAAGTGCTCCCCAGGAAAAGGCATGACATTATCAGAAAAAGTTGAATTGCTTGATATGTACTGCTAATTGAGGTCTACAGTTGAGGTTACCTGCCATTTGGACATAAATGAGTCCAGCATAAGGACTGTTGTTAAAAATAGAAAGGGGAATTCATGAAGCCACCATTGCAGCTACACCAGAAGGTGCTTAAACCTTGCACTTTTTGTGAAATACCTTTTTCTCTTTTATTGAAAATGCAGCTTTTATATGGGTATAGAATTGCTGTAAGAAAGGCATACCTGTAGATGATATGACTCTAGAAAAAGCAAAGTCATTATATGGCAAAGCAAAGGGTGAATAATCTAAAGCTGGACAATTTAATGCCAGCAAAGGATGGCTTGATAATTTTAGAGAGAGCTTTGTCTTTAGAAATGTCAAGATAACTGGAGAAGCAGCTTCTGCCGATCAAGAAGCAGCAGACAAGTTTCTAGATGCCATTAAGAAAATCAATGAGAAAAACATGTATGTGTCCGAACAGCTTTTAAATGCAAATGAAAGTGTGGTATTCTAGAAAAAAAATGCTACACGGGACATTTAATGGTAAGGAAGAGAAAGAAGCACCAGGATTTAAGGCAGGAAGGGAAAGGCTAACTCTTACATTTTTTGCACAGACAGTTGGGTTGATGATGAGGATTGCCCTTTTCTGTAGAGCTGCTAAGCCTTGAAGGGAAAAGATAAACACCAGCTGCCAGTTTTTTGATTATACAACAAGAAGGCCTAGACAATTGTGAACACTTTCTGTACTGGTTCCACCAGTGCTTTGTCCCTGAAGTTAAGAACTACCTTGCCAGTAAGAGAATGCCTTTTAAAGTTCATTTGATATCAGAGAGCGACTTTGGCCACCTTAGAATCCCATGAGTCCAAGGCAGAAGACATTGCAGTGCTGTGCTTACCCCAACACATCTCTAATTTAGCCTTTAGATTGGAGGCTCATTACACATGGTACTTACTCCATGGAATAGATTGTCAGCACTATGGAAGACACTCCCAATAGAGAGAACATCATGAAGAATTACATGGAGAAATTACACCATTAAAGATGCCATTATTGTTATAGAAAAAGCCATGAAAGCCATCAAACCTGAAATAATAAATACCTGCTGGAGAAAACTGTGTCCAGATGTTGTGCATGACTTCACAGGATTTAGGACAGAGCCAATCAAGGAAATCATGAAAAAGTTTATGGATAAGGCAAAAAATAAAAATGGAAAGGGAAGGGTTTCAAGAAATGGATCTCTCAGAAATTCTGGAACTAAGAAACACCAAACCAGAGGAATAAACAGAAGACAACTTGATGAAGACAAGCGCTTCTCAACCAGTGCCATAGAAGAAGGAGTGCGAGAAAACAAATTGATATTAGACAATCTAGAAGAAGGCTTTTGATTAGTCAAGAGTGCTTTTGATTTCTTTTATGACAAGGGCTCTACTACGATGTGGGCACTGAAACTAAGGTAAATGGTGGAAGAAACATTGCTACCATATAGGAAGATTTTTAGAGAAATGAGGAAGCAAAAAATGAGACAGAAGTTACCATGCATTTCTTTTTTATTGAATTATTGTTGATATTAAATCTTATATTGGTTTTAAGTATACAATACAGTGGCTCAACAGTTAACCATATTATTAAATCCTCACCCCCACAAGTGCAGTTACTGTCAACAGAGGAAGATGTTGCAAAATCAATGACTATATTCCTCATGCTGTACTACCATCCCTTTGACCAGCTTACATTGTGATTGAGAATTTTTGTGCGCCTTTATCCCCCTCATCCTTCCCTCCACCTACCCCAACCCCTCACCCATGGAAATCACCAGTCACTTCTCAGTGTCTATGAGTCAATCACTATTTTTTCTTTTCTTTTTTTTTATATGCCACAAATAAGTGAAATCATATGGCATTTGTCTGTCTCTGCCTGGCTTATTTCACTGAGCATAATACCCTCTAGGTCCATCCATGTTGTTGTAAATAGCAGGATGTGTTTCGTGGCTGAAAAATATTCCATTGTGCATATTTACCACATCTTCTTTATCCATTCGTCTAGTGATGGACACTTAACGTTGCTTCCATATCTTGTCTATTGTAAATAATGCATCAAGAAAAAGAGGGTGCATGTATATTTTCAAATGAGTGATTTTGTTTTCTTTGGGTAAATTCATAGAAGTGGAATTACTGGGTCATACAGTAGTTTTATTTTTACTTTTTTTTTTTTTTTAAGAGGGCATCTCTCATATTTATTGATCAAATGGTTGTTAACAGTTAACAACAATAAAATTCTGTACAGGGGACTCAATGCACAATCATTAAACCACCCCAAGCCTAATTCTCATCAGTCTCCGATCTACTGAAGCACAACGAACAAGTTCTTACGTGGTTAACAAATTCTTACATAGTTAATAAGTTCTTACATGGTGAACAATACAAGGGCAGTCATCACAGAAACTTTCAGTTTTGATCACGCATTATGAACTATAAACTATCAGGTCAGATATGAATATTCGTTTGATTTTTATACTTGATTTATATGTGAATCCCACATTTCTCCCTTATTATTATTATTATTATTATTATTATTTTTTTTTATTGAAGGGTAGTTGACAACAGTATTGCATTACATTAGTTTTAGGTGTACAACACAGTGATTCAACATTTATATACATGATAATTCTAGGTACCAGGTATCACCATACCAAGTTGTTACAATATTTTGACTATATTCCTTATGCTATACATTACATTTTTTACTTATTTATTTTACAATTGGAAGTGTGTTTATATATATATATATATATTTTGTGAGGGCATCTCTCATATTTATTGATCAAATAGTTGTTAACCACAATAAATTTCTGTATAGGGGGGTCAATACTCAATGCACAATCATTAATCCACCCCAAGCCTAATTTTCGTCAGTCTCCAATCTTCTGATGCATAATGAACAAATTCTTACATGGAGTACAAATTCTTACATAGTGAATAAGTTACATGGTGAACAGTGCAAGGGCAGTCATCACAGAAGCTTTCGGTTTTGTTCATGCATTATGAACTATACACAGTTGAAATATGAATACTCATTTGATTTTTAAACTTGATTTATATGTGGATACCACATTTCTCTATTATTATTATTTTTAATATAATGCTGAAGTGGTAGGTAGATACGAGATAAAGGTAGAAAACAGAGTTTAGTGTTGTAAGAGAGCAAATGTAGATGATCAGGTGTGTGCCTGTAGACTATGTGTTAATCCGAGCTAGACGAGGGCAATAAACATCCATGTATGCAGAAGATTTCTCTCAGAACATGAGGGGGGAGGTTCTAAGCCTCACCTCTGCTGCTCCCCATTTTCTCACCAGATGGCCCCCTGCGACTGTGCCTGTCTTAGGTTGTTCCTCCCTTGAGGAATCTTACCTGTCTCTGGCTAACCAGTCATCTTCCGGGGCCATACAGGGAAATGTTAAGTTGGTAAGTGAGAGAGAAGCCTTATTGTTTGAAAAGGTTAGCTTTTTACTTCTTTGCAAATTTATGTCCTGTGGCTTCTATGCCCAGCATTTGTCTTGAGGTGTCTTTACCACTTGGAAGAATTATGATACTCGGTAAATTCGACATGTGGCACGAGTTCTATTTAAAGGTTGTGATTAGGTAGGAAGAAGAAAAGCTATAGAAGTAGCAGGCAGAAGAAAACCTGGGAAGATTGATTATTTCTTTGACATATCTTCTTGTAGAGTAACTTCAGCATGGATAGGTTTTAAACTACTAATTAAATTGTGCACACACATTAACATAATAGGAATATAGTTACCTAACCAAAGCATACCTGTAATTACCAGCCATCTCCAGTGAAACCAAGAAAACCAGTTAGGCACCTTAGGCATTTGTGAAAACTTATCTATGATATGGTGGATATTGTCCGACTGAACTTAAACAGTCTGAGAGAATTCAGATAAACTAGAACAACCCATTCCTGGGGACTGTTCATATCCCATATGTTCTTTTAACGATAAATAGTCTGTGGTTGTAAGATTTTGGAGTGCTACAATTTGCACATCTCCTAATTCTCGGTTGAGTTCCAACAGTATAGATCTAGTCCAATTTTTGTTTTACTGTATGCACAGGCCAGCTTAGATATCTCCTTCCTCATTCCCATGGCAAGTCCAGGAACTGGTGGGATGAGTGCATCTACAGCTGTAGCAGTGCGTGGATCTTTGTTGGAGATTTTTTTTTTTTTTTTTTTACTGATCATCTTCTGTCATGAGTCTTCCCGAGAGTGCTGATGTCGGAAGTTCTTTTTCATATTGTATCTTAGTTCATTTTCGGGGTAGCCAAATTAGGCTTTGATCCTCTGTATAAACACAAACAGACCCTTTGCCTACACTTTTATATGCTCTTTATATCATTGTGTAGAACTCATTAGAGGTCACCACATAGGAACTACTTTTTTTTTTTTTTAAATCATTAATCTACACTTACATGACGAATACTTTGTTTACTAGGCTCTCCCCTATACCAGGTCCCCCCTATATACTCCTTTACAGTCACTGTCCATCAGCGTAGCAAACTGTTGTACAATCACTACTTGTCTTCTCTGTGTTGTACAGCCCTCCCCTTTCTCCCACCCCGCTATGGATGCTAATCTTAATACCCCTTTTTTCTGCCCCCCCTTATCCCTCCCTACCCACCCATCCTCCCCAGTCCCTTTCCCTTTGGTACCTGTTAGTCCATTCTTGAGTTCTGTGATTCTGCTGCTGTTTTGTTCCTTCAGCTTTTCCTTTGTTCTTATATTCCACAGATGAGTGAAATCATTTGGTATTTCTCTTTCTCTGCTTGGCTTGTTTCACTGAGCATAATACCCTCCAGCTCCATCCATGTTGCTGCAAATGATTGGATTTGCCCTTTTCTTATAGCTGAGTAGTATTCCATTGTGTATATGTACCACATCTTCTTTATCCATTCATCTATCGATGGACATTTAGGTTGCTTCCAATTCTTGGCTATTGTAAATAGTGCTGCGATAAACATAGGGGTACATTGGTCTTTCTCATACTTGATTGCTGCATTCTTAGGGTAAATTCCTAGGAGTGCAATTCCTGGGTCAAATGGTATGTCTGTTTTGAGCATTTTGATGTACCTCCATACTGCTTTCCACAATGGTTGAACAAGTTTACATTCCCACCAGCAGTGTAGGAGGGTTCCCCTTTCTCCACAGCCTCGCCAACATTTGTTGTTGTTTGTCTTTTGGATGGAAGCCATCCTTACTGGTGTGAGGTGATACCTCATTGTAGTTTTAATTTGCATTTCTCTGATAATTAGCGATGTGGAGCATCTTTTCATGTGTGTGTTGGCCATCTGTATTTCTTTTTTGGAGAACTGTCTGTTCAGTTCCTTTGCCCATTTTTTAATTGGGTTATTTGTTTTTTGTTTGTTGAGGCGTGTGAGCTCTTTATATATTCTGGACGTCAAGCCTTTATCGGATGTGTCATTTTCAAAGATATTCTCCCATACTGTAGGGTTCCTTTTTGTTCTATTGATGGTGTCTTTTGCTGTACAGAAGCTTTTCCGCTTAATATAGTCCCACTTGTTCATTTTTGCTGTTGTTTTCCTTACCCGGGGAGATATGTTCAAGAAGAGGTCACTCATGTTTATGTCTAAGAGGTTTGTGCCTATGTTTTCTTCCAAGAGTTTAATGGTTTCGTGACTTACATTCAGGTCTTTGATCCATTTTGAGTTTACTTTTGTATATGGGGTTAGACGATGGTCCAGTTTCATTCTCCTACATGTAGCTGTCCAGTTTTGCCAGCACCATCTGTTGAAGAGACTGTCATTTCGCCATTGTATGTCCATGGCTCCTTTATTAAATATTAATTTACCATATATGTCTGGGTTAATGTCTGGATTGTCTAGTCTGTTCCATTGGTCTGTGGCTCTGTTCTTGTGCCAGTACCAAATTCTCTTGATTACTATGGCTTTATAATAGAGCTTGAAGTTGGGGAGTGAGATCCCCCCTACTTTATTCTTCTTTCTCAGGATTGCTTTGGCTATTCGGGGTCTTTGGTGGTTCCATATGAATTTTTGAATTATTTGTTCCAGTTCATTGAAGAATGTTGCTGGTAGTTTCATAGGGATTGCATCAAATCTGTATATTGCTTTGGGCAGGATGGCCATTTTGACGATATTAATTCTTCCTAGCCATGAGCATGGGATGCGTTTCCATCTGTTAGTGTCCCCTTTAATTTCTTTTAAGAGTGACTTGTAGTTTTCAGAATATAAGTCTTTCACTTCTTTGGTTAGGTTTATTCCTAGGTATTTTATTTTTTTTGATGCAATTGTGAATGGAGTTGTTTTCCTGATTTCTCTTTCTGTTGGTTCATTGTTGGTATATAGGAAAGCCACAGATTTCTGTGTGTTGATTTTGTATCCTGCAACTTTGCTGTATTCCGATATCAGTTCTAGTAGTTCTGGGGTGGAGTCTTTAGGGTTTTTTATGTACAGTATCATGTCATCTGCAAATAGTGACAGTTTGACTTCTTCTTTGCCAATCTGGATTCCTTGTATTTTTTTGTTTTGTCTGATTGCCGTGGCTAGGACCCCCAGTACTATGTTAAATAACAGTGGGGAGAGTGGGCATCCCTGTCTAGTTCCCGATCTCAGCGGAAATGCTTTCAGCTTCTCGCTGTTCAATATAATGTTGGCTGTGGGTTTTTCATAGATGGCCTTTATTATGTTGAGGTACTTGCCCTCTATTCCCATTTTGCTGAGAGTTTTTATCATGAATGGATGTTGAACTTTGTCAAATGCTTTTTCAGCATCTATGGAGATGATCATGTGGTTTTTGTCTTTCTTTTTGTTGATGTGGTGGATGATATTGATGGACTTTCGAATGTTGTGCCATCCTTGCATCCCTGGGATGAATCCCACTTTGTCATGGTGTACGATGGTTTTGATGTATTTTTGAATTCGGTTTGCTAAAATTTTGTTGAGTATTTTTGCGTCTACGTTCATCAGGGATATTGGTCTGTAGTTTTCTTTTTTGGTGGTGTCTTTGCCTGGTTTTGGTATTAGGGTGATGTTAGCTTCATAGAATGAGTTTGGGAGTATCCCCTCCTCTTCTATTTCTTGGAAAACTTTAAGGAGAATGGGTATTATGTCTTCCCTGTATGTCTGATAAAATTCCGAGGTAAATCCATCTGGCCCGGGGGTTTTGTTCTTTGGTAGTTTTTTGATTACCGCTTCAATTTCGTTGCTGGTAATTGGTCTGTTTAGATTTTCTGTTTCTTTCTGGGTCAGTCTTGGAAGGTTGTATTTTTCTAGGAAGTTGTCCATTTCTCCTAGGTTTCCCAGCTTGTTAGCATATAGGTTTTCATAGTAGTCTCTAATAATTCTTTGTATTTCTGCGGGGTCCGTCGTGATTTTTCCTTTCTCATTTCTGATACTGTTGATTTGTGTTTACTCTCTTTTCCTCTTAATAAGTCTGGCTAGAGGCTTATGTATTTTGTTTATTTTCTCGAAGAACCAGCTCTTGGTTTCATTGATTTTTGCTATTGTTTTATTCATCTCAATTTTATTTATTTCTTCTCTGATCTTTATTATGTCCCTCCTTCTGCTGACCTTAGGCCTCATTTGTTCTTCTTTTTCCAATTTCGATAGTTGTGACATTAGACCATTCATTTGGGATTGCTCTTCCTTTTTTAAATATGCTTGGATTGCTATATACTTTCCTCTTAAGACTGCTTTTGCTGTGTCCCACAGAAGTTGGGGCTTAGTGTTGTTGTTGTCATTTGTTTCCATATATTGCTGGATCTCCATTTTGATTTGGTCATTGATCCATTGATTATTTAGGAGCATGTTGTTTAGCCTCCATGTGTTTGTGAGCCTTTTTGCTTTCTTTGAACAGTTTATTTCTAGTTTAATGCCTTTGTGGTCTGAAAAGTTGGTTGGTAGGATTTCAATCTTTTGGAATTTACTGAGGCTCTTTTTGTGGCCTAGTATGTGGTCTATTCTGGAGAATGTTCCATGTGCACTTGAGAAGAATGTGTATCCTGTTGCTTTTGGATGTAGAGTTCTGTAGATGTCTATTAGGTCCATCTGTTCTAGTGTGTTGTTCAGTGCCTCTGTGTCCTTACTTATTTTCTGTCTGGTGGATCTGTCCTTTGGAGTGAGTGGTGTGTTGAAGTCTCCTAGAATGAATGCATTGCATTCTATTTCCTCCTTTAGTTCTATTAATATTTGTTTCAGGTATGTTGGTGCTCCTGTATTGGGTGCATATATATTTATAATGGTTATATCCTCTTGATGGACTGAGCCCTTTATCGTTATGTAGTGTCCTTCTTTGTCTTTTGTTACTTTCTTTATTTTGAAGTCTGTTTTGTCTGATACCAGAATTGCAACACCTGCTTTCTTCTCTCTGTTGTTTGCTTGAAATATCTTTTTCCATCCCTTGACTTTAAGTCTGTGCGCGTCTTTGTGTTTGAGGTGAGTGTCTTGTAAGCAGCATATGGATGGATCTTGCTTTTTTATCCATTCTATTACTCTGTGTCTTTTGATTGGTGCATTCAGTCCATTTACATTTAGGGTGATTATTGAAAGGTATGAATTTATTGCCATTGCAGGCTTTAAGTTTGTGGTTACCAAAGGTTTAGGGTTATCTTCTTTACTGTCTTACTGTCTAACTTAACTCGCTTGTTGAGCTATTATAAACACAGTCTGATGATTCTTTATTTCTCTCCCTTCTTATTCCTCCTCCTCCCTTCTTCATATGTTGGGTGTTTTGTTGTGTGCTCTTTTTAGGAGTGCTCCCATCTAGAGCAGTCCCTGTAGGATGCCCTGTAGAGGTGGTTTGTGGGAGGCAAATTCCCTCAACTTTTGCTTGTCTGGGAATTGTTTAATCCCTCCTTCATATTTAAATGATATTCGTGCTGGATACAGTAGTCTTGGTTCGAGGCCCTTCTGTTTCATTGCATTAAGTATATCATGCCATTCTTTTCTGGCCTGTAGGGTTTCTGTTGAGAAGTCTGATCATAGCCTGATGGGTTTTCCTTTGTAGGTAACCTTTTTTTTCTCTCTGGCTGCTTGTAATACTTTGTCCTTGTCTTTGATCTTTGCCATTTTAATTATTATGTGTCTTGGTGTTGCCCTCCTTGGATCCCTTGTCATGGGAGTTCTGTGTACCTCTGTGGTCTGAGAGGCCATTTCTTCCCCTAGTTTGGGGAAATTTTCAGCAATTATTTCTTCAAAGACATTTTCTATCCCCTTTTCTCTCTCTACTTCTTCTGTAATGCCTATGATTCTTATATTATTCCTTTTAGATTGATCACTCAGATCTCTTAAAATTCTTTCATTCCTGGAGATCCTTTTATCTCTCTCTGTATCAGCTTCTCTGCGTTCCTGTTCTCTGTTTTCTAGTCCATTAATGGTCTCTTGCATCTCGTCCATTCTGTTTTGAAGTCCTTCCAGAGCTTGTTTTATTTCTGAATTCTCCTTCCTTAGTTCTTGCATATTTCTCTGCAAGTCCATCAGCATGGTTATGACTTTTGTTTTGAATTCCTTTTCAGGAAGACTGGCTAAATCTATCTCCCCAGATTCCTTCTCAGGGGAAGATGTAGCAGATGCCAAAGCTGTCTGGGTTAGTCTTGTCTGGATCATATTTTTTTGCCTTTTCGTGTTGACAGGTGCTATTGACTGTCAGCTGGGAGGGCCAAAATTTTCACTTGCTACTGGCCTTTCTTTGCTGGGACAACTGCGACCCCTAGTGGCTTGTGTTGGGTAATTGCGTGTAGAGTGGGTCTTTGTGTCTTGCCTGGCCGGAAGGGAGAAATTTCCCTTTCTGTGGGCGGTATTTGTCTCAGGCTGCTTCTCTGCTTTCGCAGCGCCCGGTGGGGTAATGGATGGGGGGGCTGCTTGACTGTTTGCCTCCGTGAGGGGTCTCAGAGCTATTGCCCAGGGGGTTAGTGCACCCGGTTTTCCCTGTAATTTCTAGCTGCTGTACTGTGACCTGGGTTGTTTCCGTCAGGCTGTTAAGTCCCTGTCCCTTTAAGACTTTCAAAAAGACCCCGCTTTTCTTTGTCACAGGGGCATCAGCTTCAGCACCCGCTCAGAGGTCTTACTCCCTGTTCCCCCAGTATCCAGGGCCCCCTGGGCATGTACTGTGTCTGCGCTCTGGCCCGGATGGCTGGGGCTGGGTGTTCGGCAGTCCTGGGCTCCGTCTCCCTCCCGCTCTGCCTGCTCTTCTCCCGCCGGGAGCTGGGGGGAGGGGCACTCGGGTCCCGCGGGGCCGGGGCTTGTATCTCACCCCTTTCACCAGTCGCTGGGTTCTCACTGGTGTAGCTGCAGTCTGGCCACTGTCCTGCGTCTTCTGGTCTCTCTTTTAGGGCTAGTTGTGTTTGTTGTATTTTCAAAAGTATATATGTTTTTGGGAGGAGATTCCCACTGTCCTACTCACACCCCCATGTTGGCTCCACCTCTATTATTATTATTTTTAATAAAATGCTGAAGTGATAGATAGATGCAAGATAAAAGTAGAAAACATAGTTTAGCACTGTAAGAAAGCAAATGTAGATGATCAGGTGTGTGCCTATAGGCTACATATTAATCCAAGCTAGACAAGGGCAATAAAACATCCACGGATGCAGAAGATTTCTCTCAAAACACGGGGGGTGAGGTTCTAAGCCTCACCTCTGTTGATCCCCAATTTCTCACCTCATGGCCCCCCTGCGACTGTCTCAGGTTGTTCCTCCCTTGAGGAATCTTACCTGTCTCTGGCTAACCAGTCATCTTCCGGGGCCATACAGGGAAATGTAAAGTTGGTAAGTGAGAGAGAAGACATATTGTTTGAAAAGGTTAGCTTTTTACTTCTTTGCAGATTTATGCCCTGTGGGTTTTATGCCCAGCATTTGTCTTGAGGTATCTTTACCACTTGGAAGAATTATGATACTTGGTAAATTCGATATGAGGCACGAATTCTATTTAAGGCTTGTAATTAGGAAGGAAGAAGAACAGCTATAGAAGTAGCAGATGGAAGAAAACATGGGAAGATTGGTTATTTCTTTGACATATCTTCTTGTAGAGTAACTTAAGCATGTATAGGTTTTAAACTTCTAATTAAATTGTGCACACACATTAACATAATAGGAATACAGTTACATAACCAAAGCAGACCTACAATTACCAGCCATCTCCAGTGAAACCAAGAAAACCAGTTAGGCACCCTAAGCATTTGTGAAAACTTATCTATGATATCATGGATATTGTCTAACTGAATTTGAATACTTTGAGAAAAATCAGACAATTTAAAACAACACATTCCTGGGAACTGTTCACATTCAATATGTTCTTTTAACAGTAGATAGTCTGTAGTCTCAAGATTTTGGAGTGCTGCAACTTGTACTTCTCCTAATTCTTGGTTGAGTTCCAGCAGTATAGATCCAGTCAAATTTGTTCTTTTACTGCATGCACAGGCAAGCTTAGATATCTCCCCCTTCATTCCAAAGGATGGCAATTCCAGGAACCAGTGGAATGAATGCAGCTACAACTACAACAGCACCAGGATCTTTGTTGAAGTTTTTGGTGATCATCTTCTGGAATGACTCTTCAAGAGGATGTTGATGTTGGAAGTTCTTCTTCATATCGTATCTTAATTCATTTTCTGGGTAGCCAAATAAGGCTTTGATCCTCTGTATAAACACAAACAAACCCTTTGCCCACACTTTCATATGCCCTTTATACCATTGTGAAGAACTTATTGGAAGACACCACACAGGAACTGCTTTTTTCTTTTTTTTTAGGAGAAAAGAATATTATCAGAAAAATGTACTTCCATAGCTGATCATATGACACCTTCTCAATGATCAAAATTAAGGATATTTAAAGCATGCATTCATCATTGATTTACAGTTAGTTTTATCCTATCAGGGAGTAATCCCCCTTTCTTTTATTTTTTTTGGTATCATTAATCTACAATTACATAAAGAATATTATGTTTACTAGGCTCTCCCCTATACCAGGTCCCCCCTATAAACCCCTTTACAGTCACTGTCCATCAGCATAGCAAAATGCTATAGCATCACTACTTGTTTTCTCTCTGTTGTACAGACCTCCCCTTTCCCCCACCCCCCCTGTATGCATGCTAATCTTAATACCCCCCTTCTTCTACCCACCCCTTATCCCTCCCTTCCCACCCATCCTCCCCAGTCCTTTTCCCTTTGGTACCTGTTAGTCCATTCTTGGGTTCTGTGATTCTGCTGCTGTTTGGTTCCTTCAGCTTTTCCTTTGTTCTTATACTCCACAGACGAGTGAAATCATTTGGTATTTCTCTTACTCTGCTTGGTTTATTTCACTGAGCATAATACCCTCTAGCTCCATCTACGTTGCTGCAAATGGTAGGACTTATTTTCTTCTTATGGCTGAGTAATATTCCATTGTGTATATGTACCACATCTTCTTTATCCATTCATCTACTGATGGACACTTAGGTTGCTTCCAATTCTTGGTTACTGTAAATAGTGCTGTGATAAACATAGGGGTGCATCTGTCTTTTTCAAGCTTCAGTACTGCGTTCTTAGGGTAAATTTCTAGGAGTGGAATTCCTGGGTCAAATGGTAAGTTTATTTTGAGCATTTTGAGGAACCTCCATACTGCTTTCCACAATGGTTGAACTAACTTACATTCCCACCAGCAGTGTAGGAGGGTTCCCCTTTCTCCACAGCCTCGCCAACATTTGTTGTTGTTTGTCTTTTGGATGGTAGCCATCCTTACTGGTGTGAGGTGATATCTCACTGTAGCTTTAATTTGCGTTTCTCTGATAATTAGCGATGTGGAACATCTTTTCATGTGTCTTCTGGCCATCTGTATTTCTTTTTTGGAGAACTGTCTGTTCAGTCCCTCTGCCCATTTTTTAAGTGGATTGTTTGTTTTTTGTTTGTTGAGGTGGGTGAGCTCTTTATATATTTTGGACGTCAGGCCTTTATCGGATCTGTCACTTTCAAATATATTCTCCCATACTGTAGGGTTCCTTTTTGTTCTATTGATGGTGTCTTTTGATGTACAGAAGCTTTTCAGCTTAATATAGTCCCACTTGTTCATTTTTGCTGTTGTTTTCCTTGCCCATGGAGATATGTTCAAGAAGAGTTCACTCATGTTTATGTCTAAAAGGTTTTTGCCTATGTTTTTTTCTAAGAGTTTTATGGTTTCATGACTTACATTCAGGTCTTTCAACCATTTTGAATTTACTTTTGTGTATGGGGTTAGACAATGGTTCAGTTTCATTCTCCTACATGTAGCTGTCCAGTTTTGCCAGCGCCATCGGTTGAAGAGACTGTCATTTCGCCATTGTATGTTCATGGCTCCTTTATCAAATATTAATTGACCATATATGTTTGGGTTAATGTCTAGAGTCTCTAGTCTGTTCCACTGGTCTGTGGCTCTGTTCTTGTGCCAGTACCAAATTGTCTTGATTACTGTGGCTTTGTAGTAGAGCTTGAAGTTGGAGAGTGAGATCCCCCCTACTTTATTCTTCTTTCTCAGGATTGCTATCGCTATTCGGGGTCTTTGGTGTTTCCATATGAATTTTTGAATTATTTGTTCCAGTTCATTGAAGAATGATGCTGGTAATTTGATAGGGATTGCATCAAATCTGTATATTGCTTTGGGCAGGATGCCCTTATTGACGATATTAATTCTTCCTAGCCACGAGCATGGGATGAGTTTCCATTTGTTAGTGTCCCCTTTAATTTCTCTTAAGAGACACTTGTAGTTTTCAGGGTATAGGTCTTTCACTTCTTTGGTTAGATTTATTCCTAGGTATTTTATTGTTTTTGATGCAATTGTGAATGGAATTGTTTTCCTGATTTCTCTTTCTATTGGTTCATTGTTAGTGTATAGGAAAGCTACAGATTTCTGTGTGTTAATTTTGTATCCTGCAACTTTGCCATATTCCGATATCTGTTCTAGTAGTTTTGGAGTTGAGTCTTTAGGGTTTTTTATGTACAATATCATATCATCTGCAAATAGTGACAGTTTAACTTCTTCTTTACCAATCTGGATTCCTTGTATTTCTTTGTTTTGTCTGATTGCCATGGCTAGGACCTCCAGTACAATGTTAAATAACAGTGGGGAGAGTGGGCATCCCTGTCTAGTTCCCGATCTCAGCGGAAAAGCTTTCAGCTTCTCGCTGTTCAGCATAATGTTGGCTGTGGATTTATCATATATGTCCTTTATTATGTTGAGGTACTTGCCCTCATTTCCCATTTTGTTGAGAGTTTTTATCATGAATGGATGTTGAATTTTGTCAAATGCTTTTTCAGCATCTATGGAGATGATCATGTGGTTTTTGTCTTTCTTTTTGTTGATGTGGTGGATGATGTTGATGGATTTTCGAATGTTGTACCATCCTTGCATCCCTGGGATGAATCCCACTTGGTTATGGTGTATGATCATTATGATATACTGTTGAATTCGGTTTGCTAATATTTTATTGAGTATTTTTGCATCTACATTCATCAGGGATATTGGTCTGTAATTTTCTTTTTTGGTGGGGTCTTTGCCTGGTTTTGGTACTAGGGTGATGTTGGCTTCATAGAATGAGTTTGGGAGTATCCCCTCCTCCTCTATTTTTTGGAAAACTTTAAGGAGAATGGGTATTATGTCTTCTCTGTGTGTTTGATAAAATTCCGAGGTAAATCCGTTTGGCCCGGGGGTTTTGTTCTTGGGTAGTTTTTTGATTACCATTTCAATTTCTTTGCTCGTAATTGGTTTGTTTAACTTTTGTGTTTCTTCCTTGGTCAGTCTTTGAAGGTTGTATTTTTCTAGGAAGTTGTCCATTTCTGCTAAGTTTTCCAGCTTGTTGGCATATAGGTTTTCATAGTAGTCTTTAATAATTCTTTGTATTTCTGTGGAGTCTCGTGAATTTTCCGTTCTCATTTCTGATTCTGTTGATTTGTGTTGATTCTCTTTTTCTCTTAATAAGTTTGGCTAGAGGCTTATCTATTTTGTTTATTTTCTCGAAGAACCAGCTCTTGGTTTTGTTGATTTTTGCTATTGTTTTATTCTTCTCAATTTTGTTTATTTCTTCTCTGATCTTTATTATGTCCCTCCTTCTGCTGACTTTAGGCCTCATTTGTTCTTCTTTTTCCAGTTTCGCTAATTGTGATGTTAGACTATTCATTTGGGATTGTTCTTCCTTCTTCAAGTGTGCCTGGATTGCTATATACTTTCCTCTTAAGATTGCTTTCGCTGCGTCCCACAGAAGTTGGGGCTTTGTGTTGTTGTTGTCATTTGTTTCCATATGTTCCTTGATCTCTAGTTTGATTTGTTCGTTGATCCATTGATTATTTAGAAGCATGTTGTTAAGTCTCCATGTGTTTGTGAGCCTTTTTGTTTTCTTTGTAGAATTTCTTTCTAGTTTTATACCGTTGTGGTCTAAAAAATGGTTGCTAGAATTTCAATATTTTGGAATTTACTGAGGCTCTTTTTGTGGGCTAGTATGTGGTTTATTCCAGAGCATGTTCCATGTGCACTTGAGAAGAATGTGTATCCTGTTGCTTTTGGTTGTAGAGTTCTATAGATGTCTATTAGGTCCATCTGTTCTACTGTGTTGTTCAGTGCCTCTGTGTCCTTACTTATTTTCTGCCCAGTGGATCTATCCTTTGGGGTGAGTGGTATGTTGAATTCTCCTAAAATGAATGCATTGCAGTCTATTTCCCCCCTTTAGTTCTGTTAGTATTTGTTTCACATACCCTGGTGCTCCTGTGTTGGGTGCATATATATTTATAATGCTTATATCCTCTTGTTGGACTGAGCCCTTTATCATTATGTAGTGTCCTTCTTTATCTCTTGTTACTTTCTTTGTTTTGAAGTCTATTTTGTCTGATATTAGTACTGCAACCCCTGCTTTCTCTCGCTGTTGTTTGCCTGATATATATTTTTCCATCCCTTGACTTTTAGTCTGTACATGTCTTTGGGTTTGAGGTGAGTTTCTTGTAAGCAGCATATAGATGGGTCTTGCTTTTTTATCCATTCTATTACTCTGTGTCTTTTGATTGGTGCATTAAGTCCGTTTACATTTATGGTGACTATTGAGAGATATGTACTTATTGCCATTGCAGGCTTTAAATTCGTGGTTACCAAAGGTTCAAGGTTAGTCTCTTTAGTATCTTACTGCCTAACTTAGCTCACTTATTGAGCTGTTATATACACTGTCTGGAGATTCTTTTCTTCTCTCCCTTCTTATTCCTCCTCCTTGATTCTTCATATGTTGGGTGTTTTGTTCTGTGCTCTTTTTAGGAGTGCTCCCATCTAGAGCAGTCCCTGTAAGATGCCCTGTAGAGGTGGTTTGTGGGAAGCAAATTCCCTCAGCTTCTGCTTCTCTGGGAATTGTTTAATCCCACCATCATATTTAAATGATAGTTGTACTGGATACAGTATCCTTGGTACAAGGCCCTTCTATTTCATCATATTAAATATATCATGCCATTCTCTTCTGGCCTGTAGGGTTTCTGTCGAGAAGTCTGATGATAGCCTGATGGGTTTTCCTTTATAGGTGACCTTTTTCTCTCTAGCTGCCTTTAAACTGTTTCCTTGTCCTTGATCCTTGCCATTTTAATTATGATGTGTCTTGGTGTTGTCGTTCTTGGATCTTTTCTGTTGGGGGTTCTGTGTATTTCCGTGGTCTGTTCGATTATTTCCTCCCCCTGTTTGGGAAGTTTTCAGCAATTATTTCTTCCAAGATACTTTCCATCCCTTTTCCTCTCTCTTCTTCTTCTGGTACCCCTATAATACAGATATTGTTCCTTTTCGATTGGTCACACAGTTCTCTTAGTATTGTTTCATTCCTGGAGATCCTTTTATCTCTCTCTGTGTCAGCTTCTATGCATTCCTGTACTCTGGTTTCTATTCCTTCAATGGCATCTTGCATCTTATCCATTCTGCTTATAAACCCTTCCAGAGTTTGTTTCATTTCTGTAATCTCCCTGGGCGTCTGTAATCTCCCTCTGGACTTCATTCCTTAGCTCTTGCATTTTTCTCTGCATCTCCGTCAGAGTGTTTATGATTTTTATTTTGAATTCTTTTTCAGGAAGACTGGTTCGGTCCGTCTCCTTCTCAGGTGTTGACTCTGTGATCTTGGTCTGCCTGTAATTTTGCCTTTTCATGGTGATAGAGATAGTTTGCAGAGCTGGCACAAGTGACAGCTGGAAGAACTTCCCTTCTTATTGGTTTGTGGCCCTCCTCTCCTGGGAGAACAGCGACCTCTAGTGGCTTGTGCTGGGCAGCTGCGTGCAGACAGGGCTTCTGCTTCCTGCCCTGCTGCTATGGAGTTAATCTCCGCTGTTGCTGTGGGTGTGGCCTGGCTCGGGCAGCTACTCCAAAATGGTGGAGTCGCGTTGGAGGGGGAGCTGCTGGGAGGCTATTTATCTCCGTAAGGGGCCTCCCTGCTCCCTGCAGCCCAGGGAGTTAGAGTGCCCAGAGATCCCCAGATTCCCTGCCTCTGGACTAAGTGTCCCACCCTGCCTGTTTGAGACTTCCAAAAAGCATTCGCCAAACCAAAACAACAACAACAACAACAAAATTAAATAAATAATTTTTTAAAAAACTGCACGATTTTCTTTGTCCTCAGGTGCCGGCCTCAGGCACCCACTCACTGGTCTTGCTGCCCCGTTTCCCTAGTATTGGGGTCCCTGTCCCTTTAACTTCCAAAAAGCACTCACCAAAAAAAAAAATAGCCGCTCCCATTTCTTTGTTCTCCGGCGTCTGCCTCAGGTACCGGCTCACCGGTCCTGCTGCCCTGTTTCCCTAGTATCCAGGGCCCCACGCATGCACTGTGTCTGCGCTCTGGTCCGGATTGCTAGGGCTGTGTGTTCAGCAGTCCTGGGCTCCCTCTCCCTCCCGCTCGGACTCCTCTTCTCCCACCGGGAGCTGGGGGGAGGGGTGCTCGGGTCCCATGGGTCTGGGGCTTGTATCTTACCCCCTTCGGGAGGCGCTGTGTTCTCGCTGGTGTGGATGTGGTCTGGATGTTGTCCTGTGTCCTCTGTTCTTTATTCTAGGAAGACTTGTCTTTGTTATATTTTCATAGATATACGTGGTTTTGGGAGGAGATTTCCGCTGCTGTACTCATGCCGCCATCTTGGCTCCGCCTTCTATTTTTACTTTTTTTTGAGGAACCTCCATACTGATTTCCACAGTGGCTCCACCAATTTACATTCCCACTAACAGTTTTGGAGGGTTTCCTTTTCTCCACATCCTTGCCAACACTTGTTATTTCTTCTCTTTTGGATAGTGGCCATTCTAACTACTGTGAGTTGATATTTCATTGTAGTTTTGACTTGCATTTCTCTGATGATTAATGATGTGGAGCATCTTTTCATGTGCCTGTTGGCCATCTGTATTTCTTCTTCAGAGAAATATCTGCTGACATCCTCTGCCCATTTTTTAATCAGGTTATTTTTTTTTATGTTGAGGCATATGAGTTCTTTATATATTTTAGATTTTAACTCCTTATTGGATAAACCATTTACAAATACATTCTTCCATACTGTAAGCTGTCTTTTGCTTCTGCTGATGGTATCCTTTGCTCTATAGAAGCTTTTTAGTTTGATGTAGTCCCACTTGTTCATTTTTTATTCTGTTTCCCTTGCCCAAGGATATGTATCCAGTAAAAAATTGCTCATCCTTATGTTCAAGAGATTTTCGCCTGTATTTTCTTCTAAGAATTTTATGGTTCCATGTCTTACATTTAGGGCTTTGATTCATTTTGAGTTTACTATTGTGCAGGGAGTTAGGCATGATCCAGTATAATTCTCTTGCACATAGCTGTCCAGTTTTCCCAACAACAGTTGTTGTAGAGACTGCCTTTTCCCTATTGTATATATTAATTGACCATATATGCATTGGTCTATATCTAGGCTCTCTATTGTGTTTCATTGATCTGTGTCTGTTCTCATGCCAGTACCAAATTGTTTTGATTAGCTTTGTAGTAGAGTTTGAAGCCAAGTAATGTTAATACCCCTGGTCTTATTCTTCTTTCTCAGGATTGCTTTGGCCATTTGGTGTCTTTTGTGGTTCCATATGAATTTTAGAATTATTTGTTCTAGTTCATTGAAAAATGCTATTGGTATTTTGATAGGGATTGCATTAAATCTCTGAATTGCTTTTGGTAGTTTGGCCATTTTGACAATATTAATTCTTCCTACCCATGAGCTCGGAATAGATTTCCATTTATTGGCATCTTCTTTAATTTATTTCATGAGTGTCTTATATTTTTCAGAGTACAGATCTTTCACCTCCTTTGTTAGGTTTATTCCCAGGTATTTTATTCCTTTTGATGCAATTATAAATGGAATTGTTTTCCTGATTTCTCTGTCAGCTAGTTTATTGTTAGTATACAGGAATGCAGCAGATTTTTGTGTATTAACTTTGCTGAATCCAGTTATTAGTTTAATAGTTTTCTGGTGGAGTCTTTAAGGTTGTCTGTGTATAATATCATGCGATCTGCAAATAGTGGCTGTTTCACTTCTTCCTTACCAACTTAGATGCCTTTTATTTTTCCTGTTGTCTGATTGCCATTGTTAGGACCTCCAGTCCTATGTCAAATAAAAGTGGTGAGAGTTGACCCTTGTCTTGTTCCTGATCTTAGAGGTAAAGCTTTCAGCTTTTTGCTGTTTCAGTATGATGTTAGCTGTGGGTTTGTCATATATGGCCTTTATTATGTTGAGGTACATACCCTCTATACCCATTGTTATGTTGAGGTACATACTCTCTTTATCATAAATATATGTTAGATTTTGTTAAATGCCTTTTCAGCATCTATTGAGATAATCAGGTTGTTTTTATCCCCCTTTTTGTTAATGTGGTATATTACATTGATTGATTTACAAATATTGTGCCATCCTTACATCCCTGGAATAAATCCCACTTGGTCATGATGGATGAACCTTTTGATGTGTTTCTTAATTCATTTTGCAAATATTTTGTTGAGGTTTTTTGCATCTATGTTCCTCAGGGATATTGGTCTGAAATTTTCTTTTTTTGTAGTGTCTTTGTCTTTTTTTGGTATTAGAGTGATGCTGGATTCATAAAAGAGTTTGGAGTATTCTCTCCTTTTCTACCTTTTGGAATACCTTAAGAAGGATTGGTATTAGCTCTTCTTCAATGTTTAGTAGAATTCACCTGTGAAGCTATCTGTCCAGGAATCTGTTTGTTGGGAGTTATTTGACTGCTAATTCAATTTCATCGCTGGTAATTGATTGGTCTGTTCAAATTTTCTGTTTCTTCCTGGGTCAATCTTGGAAGAACTTTTCTAGGAATTTTTTCCATTTCTTCTAAGTTGTCCAATTTATTGGCATGTAACTTTTCATAGAATTCTTTAATAATTCTTTGTTTTTCTGTGGTATCCATTGTGTCTGTTCTTTTGTGTTTTTTATTTTGTTTGTGTACTCTCTCTTTTTTTCTTGGTTAGTCTGGCTAGCAGTTTGTCTATTTTGTTTATTTTTGCAAAGAACCAGCTCTCGGCTTCACTGATTTTTTCTATTCTTTTATTCTCTATTTTATTTACTTCTGCTCTAATCTTTATTGTGTCCCTTCTTCCACTAACTTTGGGGTTCATTCATTCTTCATTTTCTAGTTTCTTTAATTGTGAGTTTAGAGTGTTCATTTGGGATTGTTCTTGTCTCTTGAGGTAAGCCTGTATACCTGTGTACTTCCCTTTTAGAACTGCTTTTGCAGTGTCCCACAGATTTTGAACGTTTATATTTTTGTTTTCAGTTATCTGCATATATTGCTTGATTTTTGTTCAATTTGTTCGTTGATGCATTGATTATTTGGAAACATGTTGTTTAGCCTCCATGTGTTCATAGCTTTTTTTTTCCTTGCATAATTTATTTCTAGTTTCATGCCATTGTAGTCTAAGAAGTTGCTTAGTACAATTTCAATCATTTTTAATTTATTGAGGCTTTTTGTGGCCTCATATTAATCTATCCTGGAGAACATTCCATTTATACTTAAGAAAAATGTGTATCCTGCTACTTTTGAGTGAAATGTTCTGTAAATATCTGTTAAGTCCCTCTGATCTAATCTGTTGTTCAGTGCCTCTGTTTCCTTATATATTTTCTCTCTGATGATCTGTCCATTGATGTGAGTGGTGTCTCCTAAAATGAATATGCTGCAGTTTATTTCCCCCTTTGATTCTGTTAGTATTTGTTTTACTTATTTAGATGCTCCCATGTTGGGTGCATAGATATTTATAATGGTTATATTATCTTGTTGGTCTGACTCCTTTATCATTTTGTAATGTCTTTCTTTGTCTCTTGTTACTGTCTTTGTTTTGAAGTCTATATTCTCTGATATAAGTATGGCTTCTCCTGCTTTTTTCTCCCTATTATTTGCATGAAATATCTTTTACCATCCCTTCACTTTCAGTCTATGTGCCTTTAGGTCCTAAATTAGTCTCTTGTAGGCAGCATAGAGATGGGTCTTGTTTTGTTTTCTATTCTGCCAATCTGTGTCTTTTGATTACTGCATTCAAGTCCATTTACATTTAAAAAGGTATTTATTGATAGGTATATACTTATTGCCATTTTATCCATTGCTTTTATAGTTTCTGTCTGTTCCTTTCTTCCTTTTTTATACTCTTGTTATTTGATGGTTTTCCTTAGTGTTGTGATTGTATTTTTCTTTTTTAATTTTTTTTGTACCTATTATAGGCTGTATGTTTGTGGTTACTGTACAGTTCAAGGATAGCTTCCTAACTATATACAACAGTCTACATGAAGTTGACAATTGCTCTATTTCAAATACAATCTAAAAGTACTTTTCTCTTCCTCCTCCTCCAAACTTTATGTATTAGATGTCATAATCTGCACTTCTTGTGTATCCCTTGACTAATTTTGAGTACAGTTGGTTTTACTACTCTTGTTTTGTTTGGTTGTGTTTTAATTTCATACTTGCTTGGTAAGTAATTGGTTTACTACATTTACTGAGGGTTTATTTTCACTGGTAAATACTATTTAGGCTTAAGAACATCTTCATCTACGTAAGTCCCTTTAACATATCCTGTAATACCAGTTTAGTGGTTATAAATTCCTTCAGTCTTCGTTTATCTGGGAAATGTTTAATCTCTCCTTCAAACTTTGACAATCTTGCTGAGTAGAGGATTCTTAGTGAACATTCCTTGTTTCAGCACATTAAATATTCATGCCACTCCCTTCTGAGTTTCTGCTGAGAAATCTGCTGATAGCCTGATGGGGTTTTCCCTTATAAGTAGTCTTTTTTTCTCTCTCTGGCTGCTTTCAATATTCTCTCTTTATCTTTAATCTTTGTCATCTTAATTATTATATGTCTTGGTGTTATCTTCCTGGGCTTTCTTGTGGTAGGGGACTTTCTCTGAGTTTCCATGATCTGAGTGTCTATTTCCTTCCTTAGATTGGGGGAGTTTTCAACAATTATTTCCTCAAGGAGACTTTCTATCCTTTTGTCTTTCTCTACTCCGTCTGGGACCCTTACTATGCAAATATTGTTTTGTTTGGAGTTGTCACATGGCTCTCTTATCATGCTTTCATTCCTAGAGATTCTTCTTTTCTCTGTGTTCCTCAGCTTCACTATGTTCCTGTTTTCTAACCTCCATCTCATTGATGGCCTCTCCTACTTGCAGCACTCTATTATTCTTTCCCTCCATTGTATATTTCATTTCAGTAACTGTATTCTTCAACTATGAGTGGCTCTTTTTTAGCTCTTCTGTCTCTTTGTTGAGGTCCTCCCTGAAATCTTTAATACTCTTCTGCAGATCAGTGAGCATATTTATGACTGTTACTTTGAAATCTTCACCAAGGAGATTGGTGACATCCATTTCATTTAGCCCTCTTTCTGGTGTCTTATTCTGTAGTTTTGTTTTGAACATTGTCCTCTGCCCCTTCATTTTCTGAGGGTTTACATGTTTTTTCCTTTGTATCAAATAAATCTGCTACGCTTCCTGGTCTAGAGAGCAGTGGCTTTATGAAGAAGGCGTCCTGTGTTGCTGAAAGCTTCAGACTTTTTACTCTCCAGTGACTGGTTCTCCAGCAGTGAAGCCCCAGTCACTGTTGGTGAGCAACGGGTGGGGCCACCTGTCTATCTGCTGGCAGTGGTCTGTCTCAGTCCCCCACGGAAGGCAGTCTGCTTCAGCCAGCCTTATGTGATCAGAGCAGTGGCTTCTGCTGGGATTGTTGTAGGTGGGGCTGCCCTCTGACTGCCCTGCAGTGATGGCATGGCTGCTGGGATATCCGGGGGGGGGACAGAAGTGTGGCTCTGTGGAAGGCACCAGGCA
This sequence comes from Manis pentadactyla, assembly GCF_030020395.1. Taxonomy (NCBI): domain Eukaryota; kingdom Metazoa; phylum Chordata; class Mammalia; order Pholidota; family Manidae; genus Manis; species Manis pentadactyla. The sequence goes on along the minus strand of NC_080030.1, from coordinate 94,408,858 downwards.
GCTGAGAGATATGAGGTCCTACAGCTGTGGTGGGTCATGCAGTACCAGGCTGGGCTGCCTGTGAGATGAAAAGAGTGCTAGTAGCTGGCTCCTGGGCTGGAACAGGCCTGAGAAAGCTGGGAAAGCCTCCCTCTGCCTGCCAGGCAGCAAAGTCAGATGCTGCTGGGCCAAATGGGCAGGCACACTGGCAGGTGCACAGGGAAGCACCTTGGGGCTAAGCCACCAGCAAGGAGATGGAGTTTGGGGGCTCCCAAGAGAGCCCAAACTGTTGGGCTGAGGGAGGGTTGGGGAAGTATCTTTCACCTGCCCTTTCTCATCTGTAGAGAGCTCTGTCCAACCCTTGCCCCTTGGGCACCCCTCCTGCTGCTGGCGAATCATTCAACTGATGCCTCTGCTTTGGGTCTCAGAGGGACTGGGGGAGCACGCCTGTCCTCCACAAGTGGCTGGAGTCTCAGCCTCCCAGAGTGCTCCACTTCTCTCTTGCATCCAGCCCTGCTGACCCAATTCAATGTGGACTCATGTTCCCAGAGCAGATCTCCAGGGCTGGGTGTGCAGAGTTCCTGAGTGCCCATCCGCTCCCTGCTCCCCTCCGTGTGGGCTGGGATGGGAGAAGGGCCAGTGTCCTGCTCAATCATGTCTCTGCCACTTCACCCTTCTCTCTGTGGTCTTCCCTCCTTTCCTTCTTGTAAGTGGTCTGTTCTTCAGTCTTCAGGTAATTTTCAGGATTAGATGTATTTTCTATAGCTGCTTCCCTGGTGTGTAAGGGGGAAAGGTTTCCACCTTGCCTTCCTACTCCTCCATCTTTTTCCATGTCAGTTATCATGCATTTCGGTAAAGTTACATCCAGTGTGCGTACCCTCCTGCCTTTCTTTCCACCTCTTCCATCTCTGCCACTCCTGAGACAATGAGACCACCCCCTTCTCTTCCTCCTCCTCCTCATCTTACTCAATATGAAGACAATGAGGATGAAGACCTTCATGATGATCTACTTCCACTTAATGAATAGTAAATCATCATTATGCCATACAGTCAAACTTACCTGCTGCGTATGTGTGGGAGTTGGTGTGAAAATCTAATAACTGTACAGCATGAACTATATGAGATGTTTTTGTGTCATCATCATCACTTAAGTATTCATGTGTAGAACATCATATGCAAGACTTTTATAGAAGTTGATAGCCTATCTTTACAAAGCATAAAGTGAGTGATATTTATATAAAATTAATGATGTTTAAGTTTTATTACAGTTTCATAATTTTTCTTTCAAACAATTACATTGCTATACATTTTGCCTCTCTCATAATTGGAGAAACAGCATATCAGCCTATCCTCACAGGTGAGTTTTTTTAACTATGACAATGTTTCCAATACTGTATTATGAATATAACTATAATACAGTATATCATAAAAACTATACAGTGATTTATTCATTAGTGTAAAAGCTATGCTACCATAAGGAAATCATATCATATATACTAGGCTACCATCCAGCGATCATTTTGCTACTTCACTATCCATGCATGAATCATTATACTTGTAAATATATATGAATATTTTTAACATTAACTTTCACTTTTGATGTCTAGTGTTAGTAATAACATCTGCTGTGTTTTGTGTCATAAAAGACAATATTGATGTAGGTACTGACAGATGATTCACCTTGTAAACAGACAATGTAAACTTATATAATTGATAAATACAATGCAGTGTTCTAAATATATTTTTATTCCTTATGATTTTCTTAATAACATTTTCTCTTCTCTAGCATACTTTATTAGAAGAATACAGTATATAATACATAATCTGCACTTTTTGTGTATATAATACATATAACAGCCAAAAATGTGTTAATCAACTGTTCATTTTATTGGTAAGGCTTCCAGTCAACAGTAGGCTATTAAGTTTTGGGGGAGTCAAAAGTTACATGGATTTTTAACTGCATGGAGGATCAGTACCTTTAATCCCCATATTGCCCAAGGGTCAACTGTATTTCCACCACTGTTCCTAAAAGGAAGATTCAATTTACAGAGTCAAACTAGGTTATATATTATTCATTCAGATCAATGTTAAGATCTGGAAAAATTCATTTTTATAGGAGACATTTATCATGTGTCCACCCTGAAGCACACTCTGACCTTGAAATGTATCAGAAAAATATGCACAATTCCAGACTTGTTAAGCATTTAAAAATTGGTAATCATTCATCTATTCCAAAAAAATACATGTACTTATTGAACACCTACAACAAGCAAGCTCACTGCTGGTGCCTGAATGAAGCAAACAAAAACTGACTCTTGTTCTCATAGAACACAGTCTCTGGGGGAGAAGAACATTAATCAAATAGCCACCCAAATAAATGTGAAATGCAAGTATGATCAGTGCTGCAAAGAACAGTGCATGGAGCTTTTAGAGCAAAAGAAGAATTTCATAAATCAGGGGTGGCTTTTGGAAGGAAATGGCCATTATGGCTAAAAGTAGACATTTTTGGTATCCTAATAGGACCTAAATCTAAATAAGACACATGTTAAAAGTTCAGTCCTAAGAAAAGTATTCTCGCTACATCACTGCTGCTCTTTAGCACATTAATGGTTTTATTTTTCATACAGCATTTATCATTTTTTTCAAATTTTCTTATATACTCACTTTTTGTGTTTTTATCTTCTGTCTCCCACTAGAATCTGATCTCCAGAAAGGCCATTTTTTTCTGTCTGGCTTACCAGTATATCCCCAACCACATTCATTGTAGTTAAATATTTATTGACTCTTCTAAAGTTGCTAATTTGCAGATAGGTTGTCAATACTGAGTATTTAACAAGTATAGAAAAGCCATTCATGATCATTTAGAAGCAAAAGAAATTATCAATAATCTGAAAAGGTGATTTTAACATAAATATTAATTTCTATAAAGATATTTTCTCAAGCAATCCATCCTGAAGCTAGAGATGGATAAAAGTGGATAAATATCATGTGTTTTTTCCCTGTGGATATGACCAAAAAATGTGGTCTACATCACATTTGCAAAGGCCTCTTAGCTTGCTGTTTCTATGAGGATGTTCCAGCCACTTAAAGCTCAGTTGGTGGTGAGCACACACTAAAGCTGCTCAAGGGATCCACACCACCCAGGCTCAGCCTCCGGCCTCAGAACTGGGAGATCCTACTTGCTAAGGCAGGACATTTCACCTGTACTCTTCATGCCTGAAAATGGGGCTCCCTCTTCTGACCAGGCCATGCTTCATAAAACAAGGAGTCCTGAGGCTCATGTTACATGACTACCTGTAGCTCAATGACCTCTTCCTAGGGCACACCCTGGGCAGTAGGAGCCTAGCACCTGCTTTAAGGACAAGTCTCTTCCTAGGGCTCCGTCCTCCCAAGGGCAGATGGAGCTACTATGCATACCCTCGGATGCAAGACCATTCACTGTTCGTTATAGGGAGACAGGGACAAAATTGTGTGAAGTGTCCACGTGTTGCATTAGAGACTCTTCACAGTAAGGAATGGAGCTGTGGGTAAGAAGAGAAAGACTTTGGGCCTCCCTCTGTCCCCTCACTGACTCTGCCCTGAGATTGCCACCTCTGTCCCTGGTGGTGTAGTAGCCTTTCTTCTTCTTCTTCTCTTCTCATAGCAAATTTGACTTAAGTCTCAGTTTTCTTAAAGCTATTGATGTACTTCCAAATCATTCTCAATTTCACCTCTTCTTTATTCCCATCACTGATTGTCCCATCTCTCCTCCCTAGAATACTTCTAAATATATCTACAGTACTCTCTCCATGAGCCACCAATCCTCCATTCTATTCTGCCATTGTCAGAAGTTTTCCAGATTTTCTTAAAACTCCCTGGAGGCTCTCCAGAACTTTCTGGATAGCCTTCAAACTCCTTAGGATGGACACCTGGGTCTCCATTCTCCTGTTGCAGTGCACCAGTCCCCAGCTCTGGTCCATCACAGGGAAGGGCCATGCTCTTCTCCACCTCTGTTCCTCTGCATATGTAGTCAGCTCTGTAGTACCCACTCCAGTTACTTAACACTGACTCATCTCCCTGGTCTAATGCAAGGTTCACCACTTTGGGGAGCCATTTAGAACTTTCATCTGAACTAGAGATCTCTCCTCAGGGCCCCAAAACACTGGAGCATTTCTCTTTCATAATTCTTTGCTTTAACCTGAAAGACTAAATCCTTTGAAAGCAAGAACTAACTCTTTTGCCTTTGTATTCCCAATGCCAGACACATAGATATTTTTATTAGTATTTGTTAAAATTATGATAAGTAGCTATATGTAAGACACTTAGACTTTGAAAATCTTCTGTAATCATTTTGAAAGCAAGATCACTTTCTATTTTTGGTTTGCAAGAGATGTATTTATTATTCTTAGCCTAACATAAAATAAGGACCCAGAAGGTAAAACTACACAATTTACATAAGCAAAAATACTATTAGTAAACAAATACCATGAAAAATGTTCACCCATGCTAGTAATCAAGAAATGCAAATTGAAGTAATGTTGAAAAACATTTTGCACATTAGATTAGCCAAAAATATTTAATGACAAATCTAAGGTTGATTAGAATGAAATTGTTACATCTTTGTTTCTGGCATTGCAAGCTGGTACAACCCTCTAGGAAAGGAATTAAGCAATAAGCAATATTTACTTAGAATCCATGAATATATTCACACCTTTTGACCCAAAAATTGGACTCAGGATTTAGCTTACTCAATATAAGCTTTTAAATAGAACAAAGTGCTACAAAATATTGAGTGGTATGTTATGATAGTAAAACACTGAAAATCATCTAACTGCCCAAATGTGTCTTAATATACATAAACATAAATTGGAGTAAGATTTTTGTAACCCATGTAACCAATAAGGAACTCATATCAAGAAAACATTTTTTAATCCTATAAATTAATAAGACAAAGATACCAGAAGAATATTTGGACAGGCATGAAACAAAATTTTTCATTTCAAAGATGAAAAACTTTGAATGGTCACTAAACACTGAAAGATGTTCAATTTATTCAGTACTCAGGAAACTTCAATTAAACTATCATTTACAGTTATTAGCAAAAATTAAAAAGTGACAAGCAAATGTTCAATACCCATAACTTATGATCTAGAAATTTTTATCTTTGGAATCTATCTAGCCTATAATTACACTAGGAGATATGTACAAAAGGTTCAAAGGAGCACTTTTTGTTAGAGTAAAATACTAGAATAGCCCTTGAATAGAAAAATAGATAAATAAGTTATATTCCACAGTGGAATACTATACAGTGGTAAAAACAAATAAAGTACTATACAAACAATACAGGAATCTAGAATTAAAATGTTAACTGGATAAACCAAGTCACAGAAAAGCATATAAGGTATGATCCCATTTATAGCCTTTTTAATGCACAACTCAGCTTATTGGTTAACGTATTCTTTAGGGATATACTTACATAGAAAAACTATAATTAAAAACATGGAAAAGATAAGCACAAAATTCAGAATAATTCCTTTTGGGGAGAGTAAGGGAAAGGAAATTGGAAGGAAGACCCAGGGGCTTTACAAGTAAATGAGAGTTTCAGTTTCTTTTACTAAGTGGTTAGCATATGAGCATTCATAGTATTATTCTTTACATTCCACACATATTTTATAAATATCATTTTTATTATTCAATATTTAATAAAAAATTATTTAGAAAATAATTAGGTCACATAGCAAATATAGTATATATATAACATCCATATAAATTAAGAGCATATAGGTGTAAAGGGTAATATAAGATCATTTATCAATGGTCTAGAAAAAAGATATAGGATAACTTTAGAGATAGATATAGAAGATTGAGTCTTCTGTATGATTATGTGTAATTGTTAAATAGCAGAAGAAAATTACAAACCTCCCATTTTTTTAGAAAAAATGAGGTATATCCTCTAGTGGGATTGAATTTAGTTATGTTTATCTCTGGGGTTTTCCCCTGCATTTCTTTTTCATCCCTTCCCCTTGATAGTCCCATAAGTTCAATATCATTCATTGTCTCAGAGGTCATTCCAAAAAAGAGAGAGAGAGAAAAGAAAATTCATGGCTTTGAGTTTCTCATGCTGTGAGAGCCCCTAAAAAGGAAAAGATTTGAAGGCCAAGGCCATTGATTTACCAGAACTGGGTACTTAAAACTCACTGAAGCAAGCTGGGCTTAAAATTTATGCAATTACTAATAATTTATGCAAGTAACAGTAGTCAATGAAGAGCCTGGTGATACTTGAAAAGACTCAAATTCCCTCTGTATCCTGAAAAGGGGTACAAAATGAAATATGTCATATGGAGTCTTACAGTTGGGACAAGATAATAGTAAGTGATCTGCATGGACATAACTTGTGGCCAAGGCAGACTTCAACATATATGCAGATGAAGCAAAGCAGAAATCAGTTATCAAAGACACAGTGGCTGAGTTACACCTCAAAGGATGCCTAAGGATACTCTCTGGCCATATGCCTTTTCCCATCATTGCCTAAACAAAGCATAACACCAGCTGAAACTTAGGTGTTACACTGAACAAAGAAGGAAGATATTACCTTGAGATGTTATCCTGAAAGTGGGAGAGTGGCGAATTGACAGAAATCACTGCAAAAAGCTGCAACTACCTGGAAATGACTCCTTGGGTTTCTACATTAGGAACAATAAGCACTTGGGGTAGATATAAACCTAATGATAAAGAAATAAAGGTATGCTTGTTGCAAAGAGCTTAGGAGATATCATAATCACAACTGTGTTTTTGATCCCACTAAAAAGAAATGTGTTTACATTAAAACATTGTGAAAGGAACAGTGAATGTTTTATTCATACTTTGTATGTTTTTGTATATAGCCTAAAATGTTTTACAATAAGCCTATGTTTGAGACTGAAGGGGAATATTATTAAGTTAATGCCATTAAAAAATAGATTAAAATATATGTAGGTTTAATGGTACTACCCATCCCGCCCTCCTAACATTGTCTATTCAAATTCTGAATTAATTGTAATGTAGGCTTTTTTTTTCACCTACCAGGAGGTGACAGTTTTTAATGAAAATTAAAACATTAAAAAGAATTATTCAAGCCATATTTCCACCACTAAGAAAAATTTTATTAACCCTGGTATAAACCCATCCCATGAACAGCAGTTTCTATGAATATGGGGAGACAACCATCTTTTGTTTTAGTATTAATTTGAAATTACTTTCCTATAGAAATTTCTTGTAGAAATGTTTCAGAAAAATATTTTAGGTTAAAATATCTAGAAAATCCCTTATTATAAGAAAATATAGCTTATTGACATGAGTAAGGAAACAACTGCTTGATGTTTTAATAAATTATTCAATTTTGTACAAATTGATCCTCAAGATAATAATCATTGGGAAATTGTTTATGGCTATAGGAGCAGCCTTGATTATCAGCACCTAAAATAATTTTTCTGACCTTTTTCCTACAGGTTTATCTTTTTTTTTAAACATTTTATTAGGAATATCTCAAACACATAGAAAAGTAAACAGAGTAGTATTTCTTTTAAAAACTCTATAAGCCATCACTTAGTTAAAATAATTATCAATTCACAACCAAACTTATTTCACCTATATTCCTAATAACCACTCTCCCTACCCCTAATTATTTTGAAATATCTCAGACAGATATTATTCCAGATTTCCTAACTTTTTAGTAGACAAAACTCTATCTCTTCAGGTAAAATATTTAATTTTACTTATTACCCTCCAAACATTGAAATAGTATGTTAAATGTTTTAAGATTTAAAAATAAAAAAGATGAGCAAGGAGGTTGCCAGTAATTTGAAACAGGAATAAGAAATCATAAAAATGACTGTGAGGATTTTTGCCTTATGTCTTTTTTGGAAAGCCAATCTGTCCCCACTCAGCAGTTCATGTGGTTTATGTGGACCTTTATTGCCCATGGCAGGGGTGGAACTTATGGCCTAGATCTGTCCACCTATGCTGTTCCTTCGACCTACCCATGATGGGTTCAGGTGACCAAAGTTCACCATACCAAACCTACCAGGAAATGAGATTCTTTTCTGCTGGACTTGGATGCTAGCCTTGATGCATCATGAAGGCTCAGAAGAAAGCCAATCCAGCAGATGACAGAGTAAGAAACTGATAGAAATAAATCTACCTCTGGGCTTTTCAGTGACATGCTCAATAAATTTCTTTTTTTTTTTTTTGCTTAAAAAAATGACTGTGGGAAGGTGGAGCCAAGATGGCGGCGTGAGTAGAGCAGCGGGAATCTCCTCCCAAAACCACATATATCTATGAAAATAGAACAAAGACAACTCTTCCTAGAATAAAGACCAGAGGACACAGGACAACATCCAGACCACATCCACACCTGCGAGAACCCAGTGCCTCATAAAGGGGGTAAGATACAAGTCCCGCCCGGCGGAACCCAAGTGCCCCTTCCCCCAGCACCCTGCGGGAGAAAAATAGGCAGAGTGGAAGGGAGACGGAGCCCAGGACTGTTGAACACCCAGCCCCCACCATCCGGACCAGAGCATGGACACAGTGCATGCTCAGGGCCCTGGATACTAGGGAAATAGGGCAGCAAGAATGGTGAGACGGTACCGGAGGCCTGGCGCCGGAGGGCATAAGAAAAAGCGAGCAGCCATTTTTTTTTTTTTCTGTTTTCTTTTGGCGAGCAATTTTTGGAAGTCTTAAAGGGATAAGGACCCCAATACTAGGGAAACAGGGCAGCAAGACCAGTGAGCAGATGCCTGAGGCTGGCGCTGGAGAATAAAGAAAAACGAGCAGCCATTTTTAATTAATTAATTTATTTAATTTAAAAAATTTTATTTTATTTTTTTGTGGTCATTGTTTTGTTTTGGCAGGTGCTTTTTGGAAGTCTTAAAGGGGCAGGGCGGTTCACTTAATCCAGAGGTAGGGAATCCGGGGATCTCTGGGCACCCTAACCCCTGGGCTGCAGGGAGCATGGAGGCCCCCTACGGAGATAAATAGCCTCCAGGCTGCTCCCCCTCCAATGCGACTCAACCACTTTGGAGCAGCAGCCTGAGCCAGGCCACGCCCACAGCAACAGCGGAGATAAACTCCACAGCAGCCTGGCAGGAAGCAGAAGCCCTGTCTGCACGCAGCTACCAAGTACAAGCCACTAGAGGTCGCTGTTCTCCCAGGAGAGGAAGGAAACAAACCAAAAGGAAGGGAAGCTCTTCCAGCCATCACTCGTCCCAGCTCTGCAAACTATTCCTATCACCATGAAAAGGCAAAACTACAGGCAAACCAAGATCACAGAGACACCACCACAGAAGGAGACAGACCTCACCAGTCTTCCTGAAAAAGAATTCAAAATAAAAATCATAAACATGCTGACAGAGATGCAGAGAAATATCCAAGAGATATGGCATGAAGTCCGGAGGGAGATCACAGATGCCAGAAAGGAGATTACAGAAATGAAACAAACTCTGGAAGGGTTTATAAGCAGAATGGATAGGATGCAAGAGGCCATTGACGGAATTGAAACCAGAGAACAGGAACACATAGAAGCTGACATAGAGAGAGATAAAAGGATCTACAGGAATGAAACAATATTAAGAGAACTGTGTGACCAATCCAAAAGGAACAATATCCGTATTATAGGGGTACCAGAAGAAGAAGAGAGAGGAAAAAGGATGGAAAGTACCTTGGAAGAAATAATTGCTGAAAACTTCCCAAACTGGGGGAGGAAATAATCGAACAGACCACGGAAATACACAGAACCCCCAACAGAAAGGATCCAAGGACGACAACACCAAGTCACATAATAATTAAAATGGCAAAGATCAAGGACAAGGAAAGAGTTTTAAAGGCAGATAGAGAGAAAAAGGCCACCTATAAAGGAAAACCCATCAGGCTAATGTCAGACTTCTCAACAGAAACCCTACAGGCCAGAAGAGAATGGTATGATATATTTAATGCAATGAAACAGAAGGGCCTTGAACCAAGGACACTGTATACAGCACGACTATCATTTAAATATGATGGTGGGATTAAACAATTCCCAGACAAACAAAAGCTGAAGGAATTTACTTCCAACAAACCACCTCTACAGGACATCTTACAGGGACTGTTCTAGATGAGAGCACTCCTAGAAAGAGCATAGAACAAAACACCCAACATATGAAGAATCAAGGAGGAGGAATAAGAAGGGAGAGAAGAAAAGAATATCCAGACAGTGTATATAACAGCTCAATAAGCAAGCTACGTTAGGCAGTAAGATACTAAAGAGGCTAACCTGGAACCTTTGGTAACCACGAATCTAAAGCCTGCAATGGCAATAAGTACATATCTTTCAATAGTCACCCTAAATGTAAACGGACTTAATGCACCAATCAAAAGACACAGAGTAATAGAATGGATAAAAAAGCAAGACCCATCTATATGCTGCTTACAAGAAACTCACCTCAAACCAAAAGACATGTACAACTAAAAGTCAAGGGATGGAAAAACATATTTCAGGCAAACAACAGTGAGAAGAAACCAGGGGTTGCAGTACTAATATCAGACAAAATAGACTTCAAAACAAAGAAAGTAACAAGAGATAAAGAAGGACACTACATAATGATAAAGGGCTCAGTCAAACAAGAGGATATAACCATTATAAATACATATGCACCCAACACAGGAGCCCCAGCATTTGTGAAACAAATACTAACAGAACTAAAAGGGGAAATAGACTGCAGTGCATTCATTCTAGGAGACTTCAACACACCACTCATCCCAAAGGATAGATCCACTGGGCAGAAAATAAGTAAGGACATAGAATCACTGAACAACACAGCAGAGCAGATGGACCTAATAGACATCTACAGAACACTACATCCAAAAGCAACAGGATACACATTCTTCTCAAGTGCACATGGAACATTCTCCAGAATAGACCACATACTAGGCCACAAAAACAGCCTCAGTAAATTCCAAAAGATTGAAACCCTACCAACCAACTTTTCAGACCACAAAGGCATAAAATTAGAAATAAACTGTACAAAGAAATCAAAAAGACTCACAAACATATGGAGGCTTAACAACACGCTCCTAAATAATCAATGGATCAATGACCAAATCAAAATGAAGATCCAGCAATATATGGAAACAAATGACAACAACAACACTAAGCCCCAACTTCTGTGGGACACAGCAAAAGCAGTCTTAAGAGGAAAGTATATAGCAATCCAAGCATATTTAGAAAAGGAAGAACAATCCCAAATGAATGGTCTAATGTCACAATTATCGAATTTGGAAAAAGAAGAACAAATGAGGCCTAAGGACAGCAGAAGGAGGGACATAATAAAGATCAGACAAGAAATAAATAAAATTGAAAAGAATAAAACAATAGCAAACATCAATGAAACCAAGAGCTGTTTCTTTGAGAAAATAAACAAAATAGATAAGCCTCTAGCCAGACTTATTAAGAGGAAAAGAGAATCAACAAAAATCAACAGTATCAGAAATGAGAAAGGAAAAATCATGACGGACCCCACAGAAATACAAAGAATTATTAGAGAATACTATGAAAACCTATATGCTAACAAGCTGGGAAACCTAGGAGAAATGGACAACTTCCTAGTAAAATATAACCTTCCAAGACTGACCTAGAAAGAAACAGAAAATCTAAACAGACCAATTACCAGCAACGAAATTGAAGTTGTAATTTAAAAACTACCCAAGAACAAAACCCCTGGGCCAGATGGATTTACCTCAGAATTTTATCAGACATACAGGGAAGACATAATACCCATTTTCCTTAAAGTTTTCCAAAAAATAGAGGAGGAGGGGATACTCCCAAACTCATTCTATGAAGCTAACATCACCCTAATACCAAAACCAGGCAAAGACCCCACCAAAAAAGAGAACTGCAGAACAATACCCTGATGAACATAGATGCAAAAATACTCAACAAAATATTAGCAAACCGAATTCAACAGTATATAAAAAGGATCATACACCACGACCAAGTGGGATTCATCCCAGGGATGCAAGGATGGTTCAAGATTTGAAGTCCATCAACATCATCCACCACATCAACAAAAAGAAAGACAAAAACCACATGATCATCTCCATAGATGCTGAAAAAGCATTTGACAAAATTCAACATACATTCATGATAAAAACTCTCATCAAAATGGAAATAGAGGGCAAGTACCTCAACATAATAAAGGCCATATATGATAAACCCACAGCCAACATTATATTGAACAGCGAGAAGCTAAAAGCATTTCCTCTGAGATCGGGAACTAGACAGGGATGCCCACTCTCTCCACTGTTATTTAACCTAGTCCTGGAGGTCCTAGCCACGGCAATCAGACAAAACAAAAAAATACAAGGAATCCAGATTGGTAAAGAAGAAGTTAAACTGTCACTATTTACGGATGACATGATACTGTACATAAAAAACCCTAAAGACTCCACCCCAGAACTACTAGAACTGATATCGGAATACAGCAAAGTTGCAGGATACAAAATCAACACACAGAAATCTGTGGCTTTCCTATACACTAACAATGAACCAACAGAAAGAGAAATCAGGAAAACAACACCATTCACAATTGCATCAAAATAAAATAAAATACCTAGGAATAAACCTAACCAAAGAAGTGAAAGACTTATACTCTGAAAACTACAACTCACTCTTAAGAGAAATTAAAGGGGACACTAACAGATGGAAACTCATCCCATGCTCGTGGCTAGGAAGAATTAATACCATTAAAATGGCCATCCTGCCCAAAGCAATATACAGATTTGATGCAATCCCTATGAAACTACCAGCAACATTCTTCAATGAACTGGAACAAATAATTCAAAAATTCATATGGAAACACCAAAGACCCCGAATAGCCAAAGCAATCCTGAGAAAGAAGAATAAAGTAGGGGGGATCTCACTCCCCAACTTCAAGCTCTACTATAAAGCCATAGTAATCAAGACAATTTGTTACTAGCACAAGAACAGAGCCACAGACCAATGGAACAGACTAGAGAATCCAGACATCAATCCAGACATATATGGTCAATTAATATTTGATAAAGGAGCCATGGACATACAATGGCAAAATAACAGTCTCTTCAACAGATGGAGCTGGCAAAACTGGACAGCTACATGTACGAGAATGAAACTGGACCATTGTCTAACCCCATATACAAAAGTAAACTCAAAATGGATCAAAGACCTGAATGTAAGTCATGAAACCATTAAACTCTTGGAAGAAAACATAGGCAAAAACCTCTTAGACATAAACATGAGTGACCTCTTCTTGAACATATCTCCCCAGGCAAGGAAAACAACAGCAAAAATGAACAAGTGGGACTATATTAAGCTGAAAAGCTTCTGTACAGCAAAAGACACCATCAATAGAACAAAAAGGAACCCTACAGTATGGGAGAATATATTTGAAAATGACACATCCAATAAAGGCTTGACGTCCAGAATATATAAAGAGCTCACACGCCTCAACAAACAAAACACAAATAACCCAATTAAAAAATGGGCAGAGGAACTGAACAAACAGTTCTCCAAAAAAGAAATACAGATGGCCAACAGACACATGAAAAGATGCTCCACATCGCTAATTATCAGAGAAATGCAAATTAAAACTACAATGAGGTACCACCTCACACCAGTAAGGATGGCTGCCATTCAAAAGACAAACAACAACAAATGTTGGCGAGGCTGTGGAAAAAGGGTAACCCTCCTACACTTCTGGTGGGAATGTGAATTAGTTCAACCATTGTGGAAAGCAGTATGGAGGTACATCAAAATGCTCAAAACAGACCTACCATTTGACCCAGGAATTCCACTCCTAGGAATTTACCCTAAGAATGCAGCAATCAAGTTTGAGAAAGACCAATGCACCTCTATGTTTATCGCAGCACTATTTATAATAGCCAAGAATTGGAAGTAACCTAAGTGTCCATCAGCAGATGAATGGATAAAGCAGAGGTGGTACATATACACAATGGAATACTACTCAGCCATAAGAAAAGGGCAAATCCTACCATTTGCAGCAACATGCATGGAGCTAGAGGGTATTATGCTCAGTGAAACAAGCCAAGAGGAGAAAGAGAAATACCAAATGATTTCACTCATCTGTGGAATATAATACAAAGGAAAAACTGAAGGAACAAAACAGCAGCAGAATCACAGAACTCAAGAATGGACTAACGGGTACCAAAGGGAAAGGGACTGGGGAGGATGGATGGGTAGGGAGGGATAAGGGGGGGAAGAAGAAGGGGGGTATTAAGATTAGCATACATGGGGGGGTGGGAGAAAGGGGAGGTCTGTATAACACAGAGAAGGCAACACTAGTGAGTCTACAACATTTTGCTATGCTGATGGACAGTGACTGTGAAGGGGTTTATAGGGGGGACCTGGTATAGGGGAGAGCCTAGTAAACATAATATTCGTCATGTAAGTGTAGATTAATGACACACACAAAAAAGGCAGTTCCTGTGTGGTGACCTCCAGTGAGTTCTACACAAGGGTATAAAGGGCATATAAAAGTGTAGGCAAAGGGCCTGTTTGTGTTTATAGAGAGGAACAAAGCCTAATTTGGCTACCCCAAAAATCAACTAAGATACGATATGAAAAAGAACATCATCCAACATCAGCACTCTCTGGAAGACTCATGCCAGAAGATGATCATCAAAAATCCCCAACAAAGATCCACGCACTCCTACAGGTGTAGATGCACTCATCCCACCAGTTCCTGGACTTGCCATGGGAATGAAGAAGGAGATATCTAAGCTGGCCTGTGCATACAGTAAAACAACAAATTTGACTGGATCTATACTGTTGGAACTCAACCAAGAATTAGGAGAAGTGCAAATTGTAGTGCTCCAAAATCTTACAACTACAGACTATTTACTGTTAAAAGAACATATGGGATGTGAACATTCCCCAGGAATGGGTTGTTTTAATCTGTCTGATTTATCTCAGACTGTTCAAGTTCAGTTGGACAATATCCACCATATCATAGATAAGTTTTCACAAATGCCTAAGGTGCCTAACTGGTTTTCTTGGTTTCACTGGAGATGGATGGTAATTACAGATATGCTTTGGTTATGTAACTATACTCCTATTATGTTAATGTGTGTGCACAATTTAATTAGTAGTTTAAAACCTATACATGCTGAAGTTACTCTACAAGAAGATATGTCAAAGAAATAATCAATCTTCCCATGTTTTCTTCTGCCTGCTACTTCTATAGCTTTTCTTCTTCCTTCCTAATTACAACCCTTAAATAGAATCCGTGCCTCATATCGAATTTACTGAGTATCATAATTCTTCCAAGTGGTAAAGATACATCAAGACAAATGCTGGGCATAGAAGCCACAGGACATTAATATGCAAAGAAGTAAAAAGCTAACCTTTTCAAACAATAAGGCTTCTCTCTCACTTACTAACTTCACATTTCCCTGTATGGCTCCGGAAGATGACTGGTTAGCCAGAGACAGGTAAGATTCCTCAAGGGAGGAACAACCTAAGACAGGCACAGTCGCAGGGGGGCCATCAGGTGAGAAATTGGGGATCAACAGAGGTGAGGCTTAGAACCTCACCCCCCTGTTCTGAGAGAAATCTTCTGCATACGTGGATGTTTTATTGCCCTTGTCTAGCTTGGATTAACACATAGTCTACAGGCACACACCTGATCATCTACATTTGCTCTCTTACAACACTAAACTATGTTTTCTACCTTTATCTTGTATCTACCTACCACTTCAGCATTTTATTAAAAATAATAATAATAAAGAGGGAAATGTGGTATCCACATATATTCAAGTATAAAAATCAAATGAGTATTCATATTTTAACTGACTGTTTATAGCTCATAATGCATGAGCAAAACCGAAAGTTTCTGTGATGACTGCCCTTGTACTGTTCACCATGTAACTTATTCACTATGTAAGAATTTGTTCTCCATGTAAGAACTTGTTTGTTATGCTTCAGAAATTGGAGACTGATGATAATTAGGCTTGGGGTGGATTAATGATTGTGCATTGAGCATTGACTCCCCTATACAGAATTTTATTGTTGTTAAGAACCATTTGATCAATAAATATGAGAGATGCTCTCACACACAAAAAAAAAAGTACACACTTCCAATTGTAAAATAAATAAGTAACCAGGATGTAATGTATAGCATAAGGAATATAGTCAAAATATTGTAACAACTTGGTATGGTGATAGCTGGTACCTAGAATTATCATGTATATAAATGTTGAATCACTGTGTTGTACACCTGAAACTAATGTAATACTGTGTGCCAACTACCCTTCAATAAAAAATAATTATCTACAAAAAAAAAATGACTGTGAGGAGATATTAGGGATGAATAATAAAATGGTTGAAATTTTAAAACACAATATACCAGAACTAAAAATTGTATGATTATAACCGAATATCAAGCTAAGTGAGCTGCAAGATCAAATGAGAACTCTCCAGAAGGCAGCAGGAAAGCAACAGTAGATAGAAATATAAAAAGAAAACAGGAGTGGTTGAGTATAGGATAGTCTTCTTCAGGAATATAGAAAGCCCAGAAGTAGAAGAAAAAATAATGATGATGTAATTCTTATTCTGTCAGGCATTGTTCTAAGGGCTTTATAAGCATAAATGTATTTAATCTTCATGAAAACTCTAAGAAGGGAACATGATTGTTCTCATTTTACAATAAGAAAGCTAAGACAGAGAAGAAATTGAGTAATTCAGACAGTTAACAAGTGATACAGGATTAATATCTCTCTGACTCTAAAACCTGTGACTTAATCCACTATAATATGCTCTTTCTCATAAGTGAAAGCAAATATTTCCAAACTAATGCTGATATATTTATAAGAATTAAAGGAAGATTAATAACTTCAATTGGAGAAATGGCCACATAGTACTTAACAGGGTAAATAAAAGTCTCCACCTTGGCAGATTATAATAAAACTTTAAAATGTAGGAGAATAAGAGAAAAGACTAAAGAGACTAAAAGTCTCCTTACAAAGAGAAAGAGATCATTTATATAAGACAAGATGCAAGAAAATAGTGGAACAATGTGTCCAAAATAATTAGAGGAAAAACTCTTAATCTAAGAGTTTTATCTCTAGTTAGAAAGTAATTTAAATGTGAAAGAGTAATTAAAACATTCTAAGAAGTTTTGTGACACACAGACACACTTTGAAAACACTCTTGGAGGAATCTATTCGATTCTGTTAAATCTTAGAATGTGTTAAAGTGCTCTGTTCCTTAATCAAGAGAAAAAAACCTCTTTGGAAGAAGACAACACAATACAGAGGCTAAAATTATCTATATAACATTTCATACACAATGCCTGGCATGCAATAAAAAAATTACAAGACCACATGACCAAAAGCCAAAGAAAAAAACAGACAATAGAACCATATCCAGAGGGGATGCAGATATTGATATTATCAGATTTGGACTTAAAATAACTGTAATTAATATGTACTAGGAATTTGATGACAAGATGAGTGCTTTCACCAGAGAATTATAAATTGTAAAATATAGGTTTGATAGAAAATATCTGTGGACATACTAAGAATAAAAAATATTGAAATAAGAATTCAATATTAGGGCTTAAAGCAGATTAATCACAGCTGTCTTTTCACATCTCTTCACGTGGCCTTTCTCTGTGCATGCACATTCTTCCTCTTCTTATAAGGACCCCTGTCCTGGTGTCTTATTGTTCCACACTTATGACCTTTTTTAATCTGAATTACCTCCTTAAAGACCTTATCTCCAAACATAGTCACATTGGGTATTAAGGCTTCAATGCATAAATTGAGGGAGGACACAATTCTGTCCATAACAGTGACCAAGAAAAAAGAAGACTCAAATCACTAAAACCTACAATGAAAGAGAGGACAACACTATAAATCTTCAAGAAATAAAAAACATTATAAGGAATATATAAACACCTGTTTGCCAATAAATAAAATAAATTAAATGAAGAAATTTCTAAAAAGATACAAACTACAAAACTCACTGAAGAAGAAAAAGAAATCTGAATATACCTATAAAAGTAAAGAGATTGAATTAATAATTTTAACACATCCCAACAGAAAATCCCAGGCCCAGAAGAATTCATTGGCAAATCCTCCCAAATGTCAAAAAAGAAGTAATGGCAATCCTTCCAAAAATATAACAGGGAATACTTCCCAACATTATAAAGCCAGTATTATTCTGATACCAAAACCAAAGATGTCACAAGATAAGAAAATTACAGACTAATATCATTTCTGAATATAAATTCAAAACTCATCAACAATATGCAAGAAAACTAAGTCTAGTGACATATAAAAAGGACTATACATGATAACAAAGTAGGATTTATCTCAGGAGCCATGCTTGGTTTACCATCCAAAATCAATCAATGTAATACACTCTTAATAATAAGAGATTAAAGAACAAAATATATGATATTCTAACTAGACACAGAGAAAGCATTTGACAAAACCCAATACCTTTTCATAACAAAAACAACCAACAAAGAATACAAAGGAACTTCCTCACCTGAAGAGGACATCTACAAAATAATCCACAGCTAGCATCATCCTGTCATGAAAGACAGGGTGTTTCCCCCCTAAAATTAGTAACAAGACAAAGATATCTACTCTCACCACTTCTATTCAGCATTGTGCGGATGTACTAGCCAGGACAGCTAGACAAAAATAAGAAATAAAAGGCATTCTGAATGGAAAGTAAGAAGTAAAACTATATCTGCAGGTAACATGATCTGGGACATAGAAAATTCTAAAGTACACCATTATAACTAATTTTAAGAAGTTCATCAAGGTTGTAACGCACAATGTGAGTACACAAATACACAAAACAACTGTATTTCTATATACTAGTAATGGACAATCCAAAATGAAATAAGAAAACAATTACATGTGCAATAGCATCAAAAAGAATAAAAGCTATAAATTTAGCAAAACACTACAAACCATGTTCACTAAAACCTATAAAACGTTGAGAAAAATTAAAGAAGCACTAAAATGGAAAGATATTTCATGTTCATGGATCAGAAGACTTAATGTTGTTAAGATCACAATATTCCCCAAATTGATCTACAGATTCAACATAAAATCCCAGTAACTAATTTGACACACTAATTCTAAAATTTGGAGAGAAACCCAAGGAACCCAGAATGCCCAAAAACATCTTGAAACTTTACTAAAAAGCTACAGAAATCAAGACAACATAGCACTGGGCACATTGAGAATACAAAAATAAAACCTTACATTTATGGTCAATTGATTTCAGCAATGGTATCCAACACAAGTCAATGGGTAAAGAACAGTTCTTTCAATAAATGGTGTTGGAACAACTGAATATCCACATACCAAAGCTTGACTCCTACCTCTAACCATATAAAAAATTATGTCAAATTCAGACATAGAACTATGAAAGTTAAATATAAAGTTATCAAAAGAAAACAAGGAATAAATCTTTGTAAGCTTGGACTAAGCAATGGATTTCTTAGATATGACACAAAAAACACAAGCAACAAAAGAAAAATAAATAATTTGGCTTCATCAAAACTTGAAACTTGTGCTTCAAAGGACATCATAAGGAAAGTGAATAAGGCATACCATAGAATGGGATTTTCAAATCATATATATAATCAGGAACATGTGTCCAGAATATATAAATATTACAACTCAACAAATAAAACAAAATTTAGCAAAGGATTTGAATAGATATTTTTCCCCAAAAAATACACAAATGGCTAACAGGCACATGAAAAGACTCTCAACATCATTAGTCATTAGGAAAATGCAAATCAAAACTATAATGTGTTATCATTTCATACCCACTAGGATTGCAAAAATTAGGCAAACAATAACATGTATCAAAAGGGATGTGGAGAAAATGCAACACTCATTATTGCTAATGGGATTGTAAAATGGTGCAGCTGCTGCGAAAGCAGTTTGATAGTTTTTCAAAAAGTTAAACATAGAGCTATCATATGATCCAGGAATTCTACTCCTAAGTATCTATCCAAGAGAAATAAAAACATATGTCCACCCAAAAACTTGTATATGAATGTTCATAGCAGCATTATTCATAAAGCCAAAAACTGGAAACAACCCATTTTTTTTATTGGAATAAACAATATGTGGTATAACCATACAGTGGAATATTAATTGATCACAAAAAGGAACAAAGTACTGACACATATTACACCATAAAGGAACCTTGAAAACATGATAAATGAAAGATGTCAGTTATAAAAGACCACATATTAAGGATAACCACCATCCAAAAGACAAACAACAATAAATGTTAGCGAGATGGTGGAAAAAGGGGAACCCTCCTACACTGCTGATGGAAATGTAAATTAGTTCAACCATTGTGGAAAGCAGTATGGAGGTTCCTCAAAAAACTCAAAATAGAAATACCATTTGACCCAGGAATTCCACTTCTAGGAATTTACCCTAAGAATGCAGCAGCCCAGTTTGCAAAAGACATATGCACCCCTATGTTTATTGCAGCACTGTTTACAATAGCCAATAAATGGAAGCAACCTAAGTGTCCATCAGTAGATGAATGGATAAAGAAGAGGTGGTACATATACACAATGGAATATTATTCAGCCATAAGAAGAAAACAAATCCTACCATTTACAACATGGATGGACCTAGAGGGTGTTATGCTCAGTGAAATAAGCAGGATGGTGAAAGAAATAAGCATCAAATGATTTCACTCATAGGTGGAGTATAAGAACAAAGCAAAAACTGAAGGAACAAAAGCAGCAGACTCACAGAACCCAAGAATGGACTAACAGTTACCAGAGGGAAAGGGACTGGGGAGGATGGGTGGGAAGGGAGGGATAAGGGGAAAAAAAGGGGCATTACTATTAGCAGACATAATGTATTGGGGGGGGGCATCGAGAGGGCTGTACAACACAGAGAAGACAAGCAGTGGTTCTATAGCATCTTACTACACGGATGGACAGTGACTGTAATGGGGTATGTGGTGGGGATTTGATGATGGGGGGAGTCTATTAAGCATAATGTTTCTCCTGTAATTGCAGATTAATGATACCAAAATAAAATAAACTTTAAAAAAAGGCCACATATTATATGATTCCATTTGTATGAAATGCCCAGAATTGGTAAAGCATGGAAACAGACAGCACATTGGGGGTGCCAGGGGCTGAGGATGGAGAGGAGAGGAATGGGAAGTGATTGCTAGTAGGTAAAAGATTTATTTTTGGAGTGATAGAAATTTCCTAAAATTAGGTAGTCGGTGACAGTTGTAAGACTGTGAATATATCAAAACTCATTTAACTGTATACTTTAAAAGAGCAAGTTTTATGGTATGTAAATCATATGAATAACGGTATTTTATTAAATAATGTTAGGAACAACATTATTGTCTTCTCCAGTTTTATTGAGGTATAATTTGTCCCAACCCGCAGGACAGTCAACGGGGGTCGACGACCTGGAGGAGAGAATGAAGGGGCAAGAGACACAAAGAATGGACAGCAAGACAGGATGTCTGATCAAGCTGACAAATTTTATTTTTCTCAGGCTCAATTTATATAGGTTGTGATGAAAATATATGTAAAGAGGTGATTGGTCTTCAGTTGGCGCTGGCGGGAATGTGTAGAGAGGTGGTTGGGCTTCAGGTGGCGCCGGCGGGAACCGAGGACCCGGAAGAGAAGCAGGAAGTTCGCCATCTTGTGGGTGGGGGCCCTTGGGGGGGAGGTTTAAGGGTGGGTTTTCCCCTGGGGCAGTGGGTGTTCTTGAGAAGCAGGATGTTGGCAGGGTTAGAAGGCCAGTGGAAAGAACAGAGGAGGAAACGTTGCTTAGCAATCTGACTGCAAGATCTATATTGATTTGGCTAGGAGAGCAGCTTTGCCTTACTGCAGAAATGATTGCTGTTGTCTTAACTTACATAACTAGTATTGCTTAAAAGTCCATAGGCTCGCTCCCAACAATAATTGACAAATAAAATTGTATATATTTAAAGTGTACAATGTGATGATTTGATATATGTACATTTTGTGAACTGATTATTATGATCAGGTTAATTAACACAGCCATCACCTCATATGGTTATGTGTGTGTGTGTGTGTGTGTGTGTATATGAATACTTAAGATATACTCTCAGCAAATTTCAAATATACAATACAGTGTCATTAACCAGTCACCATTTTGTACATTAAATTCCCATAAATTATTCATCTCATCACTGAAGGCTTTTACCCATTGACCAGCATCTCTCTAAATCCCCCACTCCCAGCCTCTGGTAACCAGCATTCGAGTCTGTTTCTATTAGTTCAATTTTTTTTCATTCTATATATAAGTGATAACATATAGTATTTGTCTTTCTCTGAGTTATTACACTTAGCATAATGCCCTCGAGTCTCATCCATATTATCACCAATGGCAGGATTTCCTTCTTTTCTATGGCTGAATAATATTCTATTACATGTAAATATTATATATGTGTCTTTTTTATCCACTCATCTATCAACGGACACTTAGGTGTTTCCATCTCTTGACTATTGTAATACCGCTGCAGTAAACATGGGAGGGCAGGTATCTGTTCAAGAAGGTGACTCCATTTCCTGCAGATACATGCCCAGAAGTGGGACTGCTGCATCATATGGCAATTCTGTTTTTAAGGTTTTGAGGAACCTCCATATTGTTTCCATAATGGTTAAACCAACTTAGAGTCCCACTAAGTGTACAACAGTTCTCTTCTCAACATTCTCACCAACACTTACTTCTTGCCTTTTAATAAAAGCCATCCTTACAGTTATGGGGTGATATCTCATAGCAGTTTTGATTTTCATTTACATCATGATTAGTGATATTGAGTGCTTTTTGACATATGTGTTGGCCATTTCTGTGTCTTCTTTGGGAACATGGCCATTCAGGTACTTTGACCATTTTTTAACCAGATTATTTACATTCTGTTATTGAGTTGTATGAGTTCCTTATATATTGGGAATATGATAACTCCTAAAAAAAAGATGTATGGCTTGCAGATATATTCTCCCATTCCATAGGTTGCCTTTTCATTTTGTTGATTGTTTCCTCTTCAGTGCAGAAGTTGTAATCCCACTTATTTATTTTTGCTTTTGTTTTCAGTGCTTTTGGTATGATATCCAAAAAAAAAATCATTGCCAAAACAAGTGTTAATGAGATTTTTCCTTATGTTTTCTTCTAGAAGTTTTACAGTTTCAGGTCTTACATTTAGTTGTTTAATCCATTTTGAATTAACTTTTATGCGGGGTACAAGATAAAGGTCCAATTTCATTGTTTTGCCTGTGGCTGTTCAGTTTTCCTAAACCTTTTATTGAAGATATTGTCCTTTTCCCATTGTATATTCTTGCCTCTTTCGTTGTAAATTAATTGATCATATATGTGTGGGTTTATTTCTTGGCTTTCCATTCTGTTCCATTGATCTATGTATCTGTTTTTAACCCAATACCATACTGTTTTTTTGATTATACAGTTTTGCAATGTAATTTGAAATTAGGGTGTGTGATGCCTCCAACTTTGTTCTTCTTAAGATTACTTTGGCTATTCAGGATCTTTTGTGGTTCCATATAAATTTTAGATGGTTTGCTCTATTTCTGTGAAAAATGCTATTGGAATTTTGACAAGAATTGTATTGAATCTGTATATTGCTTTGGGTAACACGGACATTTTAACAATATCAATTATTCTAATCCATGAGCACAGAATATCTTTCCATTTACTTGTGTCTTCTTCAATTTCTCACATCAATGTCTTATAGTTTTGAGAGTATAGGTCTTTCACTTCCTTTTTTTAAAAAAAAGTCCTGGGTATTTTATTCTCTTTGATGCTATTGTAAATGGGATTACTTTCTTAATTTCTCTCTCTAATAATTTGTTGTTATTGTATAAAAATGCAATAGACTTTTGCATATCGATTTTGTATCCTGCAACTTGACTGGATTCGTTTATTATTTCTAACAGTTTTTGTGTGGTTTTAGGGTTTTCTATATATCATTTCATCATTTCATATGATACCAAATCATCTACAAAAAGTGACAGTTTTATTTCTTCCTTTCTACTTTGGATGTCTTTTTTTTCTTGCCTAATTGCTCTGGCTAGGACTTCCAATACTATGTTGAATAAAAGTGGTGAGAGTGGAGATACTTGTCTTGTTCCTGATCTTACAGCTTTCAGCTCTTGCCATTGAGTATGATGTCAGCTGTGGGCTTGTCATGTATGGCCATTATTATGTTAAAGTACATAAATTTCTTCTTTACCTTATTTGTTGAGTCTTTATTTATGAAAGGAAGTTGAATTTTGTCAAATACCTTTTTTTACATTTGTTGAGATGGCCATATGATTTTTATCCTTCATTCTGTTAATGTGGTGTGTCACATTTATTTATTTGCATATGTTGAAACATCCTTGCACCCCAGGGGTAAATCTCACTTGATCATGATGCATATGTGAACCTAGTATTCTGTTGAGAATTTTTAGACCTATTTTCATCAGGGTACTGGTCTGAAATTTTTCTTGTAGTGTACTTATTGGACTTTGGTATGAAGATAATGTTGACCTCATGGAAGTATTCTCTTATCTTCTATTTTTGGAAGAGTTTGAGGAGGATGCCTTTAGCTCCTTTTTTAAATGGTCAGTGGAATTTCCCAGTAAATCCATAGGTCCTGGGGTTTTCTTTGCTGGAAGATTTACTGATTCATCTCTTTACACATCATTGGTCTGCTCAGATTTTCTATGTCTTTATGATTCAGTCTTGGTAAATTATATTTATCCATTTCTTCTCGGTCATCCAATAATTGGTACATAATTGTGCATAGCAGTCCCTTATGATCTTTTGTATTTTTGTGGTATCAGTTGTAATGTCTTCTTTTTCAATTCTAATTTATTTGAGTCATCTATTTTTTTCCTTAGTCTAGCTACAGTTTTGTCAATTTTACATATATTTTTGAAAAATATGCTCTTAGTTTCATTGATCTTTTCTATTGTTTTTCTGGTCTCTATTTCATTTTATTTCTGCTCTGATATGCATTTCTTTCCTTCTGCTAATGTTGGGCTTGGTTTGTTCTTTTTCTAGGTCCTTGAAGTATAAAGCTAGCTTGTTTATTTGAGATCCCTCTTTTTTCTCAATGTAAGCATTTATTATTGTAAACTTCCTTCTTAGAATTGCTTATACTGCATCTCATAGTATTTGGTATGCTTCATTTCCATTTCTTGTTTCTATCATAGCACTTGTGGGCACACATAAGGAGCCAGTCACAGGGTTGGGGGAGGAGGTGTGGATGAGGCACAATGAGTATCGGTTATGTCCATTGGAAGAATCTACAGGCAAGGTATCACCAATGACCCATGAATGGGCTTCTTGATGAAGGCCACAAGGCAGCAAGTGGTTACCATATTACTTTGTTATGTTCCAAGCCCCAGCTACTGTTTCCCAGCCCCTCTCGGCACCTCAGCCATGTAGCTCTCCTCAGTATTCTGTAGGGGGCAAAAAAGAAGCAGGCCTCTTTAGCAGCATCCTGCACAGCTGAGGAAATCAGGCACTCTCTCTCATGCTCTCACTTTTCCCCTTGGAAGAAATCATGGCTGAGAAGGTCTCTGTTGGCACTGAGCTGTGCCACCTTGGAGGAAGAGTGATGTATGTAAAGTGAAATTATTCCTCTTTCCCTCTTCAATATATTCAAATCTTGGATATTTTTGCAACAATGGTCTGTTGGTACCTCTCTGCTGGACTCCCAGATTTCAATTTTGCTCATAGGTAAGATGCTAGAAAACTCCACCATCTTAATGAACATTACTCAGGACAACATTATTGTTAAAGGCCCCAAACTGGAGAAAACCCAAATGTCCACCAAAATGGAATAAATAGGATATTATACAGCAATAAGAAAAAAAACAAACTATGCCTTGTGCAACACCATAATATAATGAGCAGAGGAAGCCCATAATAAAAGAGCAGATACTGTGGTGTTACAAGCTATAATGGTTACTGGAATGGGGCGTGATAAAGATAAAAGATAACTTCTAGGGAACTTGTTACCTTTTATTTCTTTATCTGGGTATTTACATAGTGTGCTCACTGTGTAAAGATTCTTAAACTCTATAGTTAAGATTCATGGACTTTCATGTGTGAATATTCTACTGCAATAAAAACTTACCTAAAAAAAAGGTATTTTTCTATATTGAATTTCTAAAGTAACTAACCAGAAAATACAAAAATAAGGAATTAGACACCATTCTGATTATGTAATTATGTGTGAACATTTGCTTGGACGGTGGTAGCTCAGTGGTTCTCAACTAGGGACAATCCAGACCATGTTTGACAAGGTTTGGAGACATTTCTCATTGCCACAACTAGGGGTGTGTTACTGGTATCTAGTGGATAGAAGCTGGGAGTCCTACAGAATACCCTACAATACACAGGACAGCCCACAACAAAGAATTATCTGGCCCATGATATCAATAGAGCCCAAAGTGTGCTCAGCTCCTCCAAAACTATAAATTCCCTGAGGAGAGTGACCATACCTCTTTGGTTTGTATCTCTATAACTAGAACCCATTAGCGCACCTGACAAACAGTAGGCTCTCAGGAAAAACTTGTCAAATTAATAAATGAATCTCTCTTTCTCCCTCCACCACCTCATGAACACATGTGTATGTGAACACATGCACTTTTTGCCTTACATCTTAGAGTTATCTTGCTCTGTTGGGCTTCAGTGTACTACTTGCTTTGGAAGACCTTGCCTTAGGAAGGCCAAGCAGATCCCAGAAGGTAGCCCAGGAAAAATAAGGCATAAGGCCAAGCACCAGGACCCACATGTCATCTAGGATTAAGCAAAGTGTTAGGAGAAGATTTGAGGATCACACACTTCACAATAGTCACCCAGAAAAAAAATTACGTAGGAATTTGAAGTTAAATCCTATTATGACATTTAAAAATATAACTTTTCCCAGAGAGTCCTCTATGCTTTATATACTTTATTTCCTTCATGATTTTTGAAGAACTGGTTATATCTACAGTAAGTGAGTGGCTGCCTAAAACACCTAGAATTATAGTCACTTCTCTCCAAGTCATTTCTCACATTTTGAGAAAAGCTATCTGAAATGAAACTTGCCGGGTTTTAATTTTAAGACTTTTTCTGAGGTTCTGAATGAAGATTCTAGCTCCTAACATCTACTTTAAAATCCATGCAGAGAGCATTTAGAAGACATGAGAAGTTACAAAGAAGCTTAATAAATGTCTCTCAAATTATTTGTGTGAATTTGGACGTCAGATGTTAGTTTTCACATCTGTAAATTATGTGAATTAGACTTAAAAACCTAAGGTGCTTTCATCTAAAACTTGATGATTCCATGATTTAAAAGGCAGAAATTATAAGCTCTAATGAGGTAATATTTTGAGATTTGCAAAATGACAGGGTTTTTCTCGGTAGTTTCCCTATTACAGCAGAGTGCAACAGCTTCACTTGATACCACCAACAGGTGTGTAATTAAGCCTGATCTTTCTCCAGCATAGTTCATTTTCCACTGATGGGTCTACAATTAAAGCAACTTCCTCCCCAGAGAAGTATACATCAGTGTTATACTTTCATCTTTAATTACACTGGTTGAAGATGAGTAAATGCGCCTGAGATCCCAGTTGGGAGGGAACAGATTCATTAGGTGGTTGTAATATGCCATCCAGTCTGCATTTCAGAATACAGTATAAGGAGGATAGCATTTGATAAATCTGCTCAAATTTCCCAATGATCAAGCCCACCTGCAATTGCCTACCTTTGCACTAGAAACTGACAAATGCTAAAGATCGAGAACTTTCAAAGAGATAAGTACAGTGTCAAAGCCAAAGCTATTTTAGTACTTCTTTGCTTTTTAATAGAAGAGTCAAAATAACCTTTCAATACTTTGTAGAAGAAAAGTGAGATTTTCCAAATATTCATGTTACCATACCCCTCCTCAGTCAATCTCTATTACATCTCGCTCTCTCTCATTTTTCTCATTGCACTAATACAATCTAATTTCACCTATTTGTTTACTTAGTGTCTAGCTCCCTTCATTGGCATCTGGGTGCAGAGGGTAGAGTCATGTCTCATTTAAAAACATGTGACTGAAAGATAGTGGCATGAGAGGTGAGACAGAAATCTCCTCCCAAAACTATACATAATATGAAAGTATAGCAAATACACCTAATCCTGAAAGAGAAACAGGAAACAAGGCTGTGGCAGACTGCATACACATGGAGAAAAGAACAGACCTCACAGAACAGGGTAACATACCAAAGCCGGGATTTGCCGGGACCCAAGCCCTTCCTCCACCCCACCTCACCAGCAGGAGGAAGAGAAATGGAGCAGGGAGTGGGTGGAGACCTTGGACTCCTAAACAGCCAGCCCTGGAGATCTGCTCTGGGAGCATGAACCTACATTGCATAGTGCTCTGAAGATTAGTGGGGTTGGAAAGCTAAAACAGGCCAAACACCTGGAGAGATTTCAGCAGCTTGTGGAAAATAGCAATCCACATCTGGCTGCTCTGGGACAAAAGAAAGACAGGCAGTCTGAGAGGCTTCCTAACAGTGAGAGGGCGGCTAAAGAGGCAAGGATTGCCCATAGGTTGATGCTCAGGAAAAAGGACAGGTAGACAAAATTGTCCAGACACACTCTGCCAAGCATGTTGGGAACTTTCAGGAGCTTCAGGCACTCCATCCCCAGCTACCTATGCAGCTCCAAGGACCCCCATCATGATACACACTCTGCTGTGTCTTCCTCCCAGCCAGATGGCAGCAGCTCACAAACCAGGAGTCCCTGCCCTGGCATCAGGCCAGCTAAGAGGCCCCGCCTATGGCAGCTACAAATGCAACAAATAGAGGCTTACACCTGTGTGTTCAGCCCACAGGTTCTGGCAATGGAGACAGGCACAGCAGCCAGGATGCAGGAAACAGCTCTTTCCTACCCCCAGGCACCAGTGCCCCTCCCCTGCAACCCCCGGCATTGCTCCAGGGGCTGAGCACCTCCAGAGAATACGGCTTCTCGGCACTAGAGGGCGCTATATACAAATATAAAACATCAAAAGAACCTGGTTTGAAACAAAATCTCACAAACACCAGAAAAAGGGCCAAGTGAAACTGAACTCATCAATCTTCCTGAAAGAGATTTCAAAATAAAAATTACAAACATGCTCATGGAGGTACAGAAAAATAGTCAAGAACTCAGGGATGAATTCAGGAGGGAGATTTAATAATGAAGAAATACAGTATCTGAAATGAAACATACAATGGAGGGATTTAAAAGCAGATTAGATGAAGTAGAGGAGACCTCTTCCTTAGAGAAGAGGAATACAAAGAAGCTGAGGCACAGAAAGGAAAAAGGATCTCTAAGAATGAAAGAACATTGAGAGAACTGTGCAACCAATTGAAACAGAACAACATTTGCATTATAGGGGTACCAGAAAAAGAAGAGATAAAAAAGGGATAGAAAGTGTCTTTAAGAGGTAGTTGCTGAAAATTCCCCAATTTGTGGAAGGAGATAGTCTCTCAGGCCATGGAGGTGCACAGCTCTCCCAACACAAGGGACCCAAGGAAGACAACACCAAGACACATAGTAATTAAAATGGCAAAGATCAAGGTTAAGGGCAGACTGTTAAAAGCAGCCAGAGAGAGAAATAAGATCACATACAAAGGAAAAACCATCAGACTAACATCAGACTTCTCAGCAGAAACCTTACAGGCCAGAAGGGAGTGGCATGATGTATTTAATGCCATGAAGCAGAAGGGCCTCAAACCAAGAATACTCTATCCAGCAAGACTGTCATTTAAATTTGAAGGAGGGATTTAAAAATTTCCAGATAAGGAAAAGCTGAGAGAATTTACGTCCCACAAGCCATCTCTACAGTGTATTTTGGAGGGACTGCTCTAGAAGGAAGTGTTCCTAAGGCTAAACAGCTGTCACCAGGAGTAATAAAACCACAGTAAAAAAAAAGTAAAACAATCAATTACCGCGAAAATGCAAAATTAAATCAACTATGCCAAAGTCAGTCAAGGGATAGACAAAGAGTACAGAATATGATACCTAATATATAAAGAATGGAGGACAAATAAAAAGGAGGGGAAAAAAAGAACTTTAAGACTGTGTTTGTAATAGCAATAGTGAGTTAAATCAGACTGTTAGATAGTAAGGAAGTTACCCTTGAACCTTTGGTAACCAGAAATATAAAGCCAGCAATAGCAATAAGTACATACCTGTCGATACTCACACTAAATGTAAATGGTCTGAATGCACCAATCAAAAAACATGAAGTCACTGACTAGATAAAAAAACAAGACCCATCTATATACTGCCTACAAAAGACTCATTTCAAACCCAAGGATATACACAGACTAACAGAATTAAAGGGGGTAATACGATGCAATGCATTCATTTTAGGAGACTTCAACACACCACTCTATCCAAAGGACAAATCCACCAGACAGAAAATAAGTAAGGAGATGGTGACACTGAGCAACATATTAGAACAGATGGACCTAACAGACATTTACAGAACTCTACACCCAAAAGCAGCAGCATACACATTCTTCTCAAGCGCACATGGAACACTTTCAAGAGTAGATCATACACTAGGCAATGCAAAGAGCTTAAATAAATTCAAAAAGATTGAAATTCTACCAACCATCTTCTCAGACCACAAAGGTATGAAACTAGAAATAAATTACGCAAAGGAAGCCTACAAACACATAGAAGCTAAATATAAATAACATGTTCCTAAATAATCAATGGATCAATAACCAAATAAAAACAGAGATCAAGCAATATATGGAGACAAATGACAACAATAATTCAACACCGCAAAATCTGTGGGAATCAGCACAGGCCATGCTAAGAGGGAAGTATGTTGCAATACAGGCTCACCTCAAAAAAGAAGAACAATCCCATATGAACAGTCTAAACTCATAATTAATGAAACTAGAAAAAAGAAGAACAAATGAGGCCCAAAGTCAGTAGAAGGAAGGACATAATAAAAGATCAAAGCAGAAATAAGTAAAATTCAGAGGAATAAAACAGTAGAAAGAATCAGTGAAACCAGGAGCTGGTTCTTCAAGAAAATAAACAAAATAGATAAATCAAACTTATCAAGAAAAAGAGACTGTATGTACAAAAACAGAATCAGAAGTGGAAAAGGAAAAATCACAACAGATACCACAGAAATACAAAGAATTATTAGAGAATACTGTGAAAAATTATATGCCAACAAATTGTACAACATAGAAGAAATGAACAACTTTCTAGAAAAACACAACCTTCTAAGACTGACCCAGGAAGAAAGAGAAAATCTGAACAGACAAATTACCAGCAACAAAATTGAACTGGTAATCAAAAAACTACCTAAGAACAAAACCTAAGAACAATACCAGATGGTTTCACCACTGAAATTTATCAAACATTTAGTGAAGACCTAATACCTAACCTCCTTAAAATATTCAAAAATGTAGAAGAGGAGGAAATACTTCCAAACTCATCCTATGAGGCCAGCATCACTCTAATACAAAAACCAGAAAAAGAAAACACAAAAAAAGAAACTTACAAACCAATGTCCCTGATGAACATAGGTGCGAAAATAATCAACAAAATAATAGCAAACCAAATTCAAAAGTACGTCAAAAAGATCCATCATGATCAAGTGGGATTTATTCAAGGGATGCAAGAATGGTACAATATTCCAAAATCCATCAACATCATCCACCATATCAACAGTAGAAGGACAGAAATCACATGATCATCTCCATAGATGCTGAAAAAGCATTTGACAAAATTCAACATTCATTCATGATAAAAACTATTAACAAAATAGTTATAGAGGGCAAGTACCTCAACATAATAAAGGCCATATATGACAAACACACAGCCAATATCACACTTAACAGCCAAAAGGTGAAAGCTTTTCCTCTAAGATCAGGAACAAGACAAGGATGCTCACTCTCTCTACTTTATTCAATATAGTACTGGAGATCCTAGCCACAGCAATCAGACAGCACAAAGAAATAAAAGGCATTCAAATTCATAAGGAAGAAGTGAAACCATCACTGTTTGCAGATGACATGATATTGTATATCAAAAGCCATAAAGAATCCACCCCAAAACTATTAGACCTAATAACTGAATTCAACAAAGTTGTGGGATACAAAATTCATACACAGCAATCTGTTGCATTCCTATATACTAACAATGAACTAGCAGAAAGAGAAATCAGGAAAACTAGTCCATTTGCAATTGTATCAAAAAGAATAAAATACCTAGGAATAAACCTAACCAAGGAAGTGAAAGACCTATACCTTGAAAACTACAAGATGCTCATGAGAAAAATTAAAGAAGACATCAATAAATGGAAATCTATTCCATGCTCATGGATAGGAAGAATTAATATTGTCAAAATGGTGATTCTGACTAAAGCAGTCTACAGCTTCAATGCAATCCCCATCAAATACAAAAAGTATTCTTCAATTAACTACAACAAATAGTTCTAAAATTCATATGGAACCACAAAAGGCCCTGAACAGCCAAAGCAATCCTGAAAGAGAAGAACAAAACTGGAGAGATTATGTTCCCCAACTTCAAGCTCTACTACAGAGTCACAGTAATCAAGACAATTTGGTACTGGCACAAGAACAGACCCACAGATCAATGCAATAGATTAGAGAGCCCAGATATAAACACACATGTATATGGCCAATTTATATATGACAAAGGAGCCATGGATACACAATGGGGAAAAGACAGCCTCTTCAACAACTGGTGTTGCAAAACTGGACAGCTACATGTAAGAGAATGAAAATGGACAGTGTCTAACTTCATACATAAAAGTAAATTCGAAATAGACCAAAGACCTGAATGTAACTCAAGAAAGCATAAAACTCGTAGAAGAAAACATATGTAAAAATCTCCTCCTAAATATAAACATGAGCAACTTTTTCCTGAGCATTTCTTCTCAGGCAAGGGAAACAAAATAAAAAATGAACAAGTGGGACTACATCAAACTAAAAAGCTTTTGTACAGCAAAGCACACCATCAGCAAAACAAAAAGGCATCCTACAAATTGGGAGAATATACTCATAAATGATTTATCCTATCTGGAGTTAACATCCAAAACATATGAAGAGTTCACATGCCTCAACACCCAAAAAGCAAATAACCCAATTAAAAAATGGGCAGAGGATATGAACGGACACTTCTCCAAAGAAGAAATTCAGGTGGCCAACAGGTGCATGAAAAGATGTTTCACATCCGTAATTATCAGGGAAATGCAAATTAAAACCACAGTGAGATATCACCCGACACCATTTAGCAAGGCCAACATCCAAAGACAAAGAACAACAAATGCTGGCAAGGATGCAGAGAAAGGGGAACCCTCCTACACTGCTGGTGAGAATGTAAATTAGTTCAACCACTGTAGAAAGCAATATGGAGGTTCCTCAAAAAACTTAAATAGAAATACCATTTGACCCAAGAATTCCACTCCTAGTAATTTTCCCAAAGAAAACAAGATCCCAAATTCAAAAAGACATATGCACCCCTATGTTTATCGCAGCACTATTAACAATAGCGAAGATACGGAAGCAACCTAAGTGTCCATCAGTAGAGGAATGGATAAAGAAGAGGTGGTATATATATATATATGCAATGGAATATTATTCAACCATAAGAAAAAAACAAATCCTATCATTTGCAACAACATGGATGGAGCTAGAGGGTATTATGTTCAGTGAAATAAGCCAGGTGGAAAAAGACAAATACCAGATGATTTCCCTCATTTGTGCAGTGTAACAATGAAGCAAAACTGAGAAACAAAACAACAGCAGACTTACAGACTCCAGGAAGGGACTAGTGGTTACCAAAGGGGAGAGGTGGGGGATGATGGGGGAGGAGGGAGGTAGAAGGGGATTGAGGGGTATTATCATTAGTTCACATGGTGTGTGGGGTGTCATTTGGGAGACAGTGTAGCACAGAAAAGACAAGTAGTGACTCTAGTGCATCTTATTATGCTGATGGACAGTGACTGCAATGGGGTGTGGGGGTGACTTGATAATATGGGTGAATGTAGTAACCACAATGTTTTTCATGTGAAACGTTCTTAAGAGTGTGTATCAATGATACCTTAATTTTTAAAAAAAGATTTTAAAAAATCCATGTGACCATTTGGAACATAATACCTGACCGTTGGCACCCAGTAAATATTTGTTGACTGAATGAATAAATAAATATTGGTTCAGAACATTTCCTTTAAATATACTTGTTGGTGGAGGTCTGGGGTAACTGATGTTGCACCAGTGTGTCAGGTTTGGCATTTCTTTGGCATTGTAATTCGTTTAAATATTTGGTAGGCTTTTGGTCTTTTATTTCTCAGTCAATTCAATAATGTAGTTTTAAATTCCTATGGATCTGTTTAGGTTTTAGGTTTCAAATCTAGATCCCAGCCTGAGAATTTTAACCTTTATCAACAGACCAAGGTGCTCAGCTCATCCTCTCTGGGCTCAATCTAATGACAACCATTTTGGCTTCTGCCCAGGAGCAACTGGTCACCAAAGTGCTAGTGCCCTGTGCCCCAAGCTGCCTCCCAGCCGTGATGGGGAAAACGGGTCTGGGGAAGCCGACTTTCCCCAGGCTTCAATTTCACCTCCTACTGTTTCCCCACCTTCCTGCCTGAACACACCATCCTGACTTTGTAAGAGTCCTATGAATTCAGGCATTAACATTAGGATTTTCCAAACCTGTAAAACTAGACTCATAAACTGTTTTGGATTCTGGGCTGCAGGAGAAAAGGCCTCTGTTAGCAAGACACATTTTCTACCCTCCCTGCCTTCAGACAGGACATCTTCTCATTTCAACTTGTCTCTTTTTGGTAGGACATTACTGAGACTTCAAAATACAGTCCATAAAATCCAGCATCCTGCTACTTTGCTACCAAGTTCCTAATTAATAGCCCAGCTTCAGTGAGCACCTGTTCTAAGCACAAAGATACCAAAGGTGACGTTTTAATCATCTGCTTCATACTTGACAAACACAAATTTTTATTTCCTATGCTTCAGAAAATATTTAAAAGTGCAACTTAAAAGAGTGTTATGAAAGGGTCCTCAGTCCTCTCCATCAACTCTAAATCAGCCCATTCCACATTCCAGGATCATTCATTTGTAGCCCAAATTCTAGAACTCATTTTTGCTTCAGTTATAGGTTTTTCTGTTGCAAGAGAAAACATGACTTAACAAAAAATATATATATATATTTTAATGGCTCACACAGCTTAAAAGCCCTGGTTAACTAGCTTAAAGACATGGATGGATTTAGATATATCCAAATGGTGACCAACAGTCCCAGCTCTGACCCTCGATACCCATTAAATATTTGTTGACTGAATGAATAAATATTGGTTCAGAATATTTCCATTAAATATACATCTTCCAAGATTCAAATGTGGTAGGAAAGAGCCCACATATTTTTGGCTGCTCAATGAAAAGGACTAGCTTTAGGATTAGTTTTATTCCAAGCCAACTGATCTGATTTG
The DNA here is from genome assembly GCF_030020395.1 of Manis pentadactyla. Taxonomy (NCBI): domain Eukaryota; kingdom Metazoa; phylum Chordata; class Mammalia; order Pholidota; family Manidae; genus Manis; species Manis pentadactyla. The sequence goes on along the minus strand of NC_080030.1, from coordinate 94,373,319 downwards.
GGTCTTATACACCTTCCTAAATTGACAACTTAGGGGAATGGCCTCCCTTCCATCCTACGTCTACCAGTATTTGAGGGGCAGCATCAGCTCCACCTGAAGCCAGTAGGTGGAGACTGTGAGAGACCACTGTTTCCCCAAGCAAAACTGGAGCGTAGTTACCAGAATGGCAGAACAGCAGCTCAAGGCCAAATCACAGATATCCCTGACAGCAGTGGTTCCTAACCGGAAGCTATTTTGGTACTCAGGAGACACTTGTCAACATCTGAAGACAGTTTTGATTGGCACAGTGTGGTGGGCTAGGGGGAAAGCGCTACTGGAATCCAGTGGGTGGAGGCCAGGGATGCTACTAAACATTGTGCAATCACTAGCCAGCCCTCCACACCAGAGAATTACACAGCTCAAAATGTCAGTAGTACCGAGCTTGATAAGCCCTGACCTATAGTAACTGAGATTAAATATTTTCCCTTGATTGCACGAGAGGAAATGGAAATGCAGGGTGGAGCAGGCAGAAAATATAAGCATACCTAGAAGACTCATTACCAGGTAAACTAGGGGACTAAGTGGGACTTAGGGGACTATGTGCTGTTTCCCAAACAGCAGACAAATATTATCTAAGAGCTAATTGTTCAGCCATATCTGAATTCTATTTCCAAGATTATTACTACATATTAGCTTTTCAGCCCACAAAAAAAATGTAGTTTCCATACACTAATCATTTGCTGAAAAGTAATTCTTAAATATAATGAACAACCATCTAACTGTTAAATCAAAGGTCCTGTGTTTTGTCTTATTCTCCTTGACTTTTCCACAGCATTTGAAATTTTTTACTATTTCCCCATTTCTTACATGAAATTCCTTTCTTCCTTTGTTAATATGGCCATGTATTCCCTATAATGTTCTACCTACCCCCTTGGACACCTCACTGACTTTCATGATCTCTAATAGCATCTCTGGGTGGAAGGTCACAAATATGTATCACCAGCACTTACTTCTCTCCTCAGGTTTGGTACCAGGTTTTCAGTGGTTTATTAAACATATTCTCTTAAATATCTCCCTGTTTCAGAATAAACACTGATAAAAATCAAACCTTTAGTTTTCTGAAACCACCTACCATTTTTGACTTGCACATTTCCTCTTAAAATGTTTGAGTCCCTCAGGCTGCAGCACCAGCTTTGACTCCTCCCTCCACTTCAGTGTGTTGTCCCAGCAGTTGACTGTCCAGACTCATTTTGCAACCTCTCCAGTATCTTCCCCCTCAGTTCCAAGCCCCACCGCCTCCATCCTATTTCAGGTCCTTATTGCTTTACACTAAACTATCGTAGAATCCTCCTCACTAATCTCCTCCTCCATTCTATGTCAATCTATCCTTCACACTGTTGTGAAATTATACTTCAGCACAGTTGCTTTGATGATCTCAAATGCTCTGCTCAAAAATGTTCAAAGTCTTTCAATCGCCAACAAGATGAAAGGTCACTTTAGCCTGGAAATTAAAGTTCTTGATAATCTGACTTTGGTGCTACTTTCTAGTCCTGCTTCCTTCTGTTGGCCGGTACAGACTCTCCTCTCTAACCATAGTGGGTGCCTAACTCTTCTGCGTGCATCTTCATGATTCTGCTCACGCTGTCCTTCCAACCTGTATTACATTACCCCTTCCTCTCTCTCAAACACTCTAGTCCATTACCTCCCTGTCACTTCTACTGCATAACGGAGCGAGATGGAACTACCCTGTTAGACTCCCTGTTCCCTGATCTGCTTGTGAAGGTAGAAGTAATTTCACCTACCCTCATATTCCGTTCCAGAGTTCAACTTCAAGACCCCCTTGCTGCTTCACCAAACAGAACAATGCTCACCAACACTTTAATACCCAGGCCCCCAACTCACCTCTAAATGTAATCCCCAACTCCTACACCCAGGTCTTATAACTGGCCTTTTGTTTATTTCCTCTTCCAAGTTTCTATGGCCTCCGCCCAACCACACTCATTCCCCACCCCCAGGACATGGAAATCTGTTCCAAGATCCGCCCGGATCCCCACGCCTCATCTATATGCCAAGACACCTCGCTAGTTCATCATCATTCTTCCAAGGTCAACTGTTTGCAAAATTAAGTATGTCCCTTGGAAGCAGCTCATTGGTTGTCAGATTAAACAGCCTATCAGCACCTACACCTGAGTCGGCTCCCCAATTCCTGTCCCACTCTAAAAGATAGGTCTAACTCTAGACCTAGTACCCTCTCCCTGTATCAGCCTGATCAACTGTAGGCAACTGACCAGGACCCACTTCATTCCCAAGACAACATGCTTTCTGATGTTGCAAACATTGCCCTGCCTTGAATTCTAAGTTAAAACCACTCTCCTCTCCAATCTCTACAGTGAAGCATGGCCCTGCAGTACATCCCAACCCAATATATTGCCTTCTTTTTGTGCTCCAATAATAGGTATGGGCTATACAATTTATTTGATAATCGTATACCACCTTATAACATCTCTTCTACTATTTTCAGTAGCCAGTTGAATCTGAGTTTGTTTAACTTTACACATCTTGACTCATCTATTTATGAAAGTACATAGGTTAACAGTTTGCAGTGGAAACAAGTACACAGGATGCAGTGACTAGACTGGCAGTCACAGGATCCCTAAGAATGGCATTAGAGGGCCCTGTATTTTCTGCACAAGTTGTTTGTTCTTTGCTCTATTTGTCATTATCAGCTGGTCATGGAAGGCCTTGGAAAACTACATTTTGACCTAGGAAATAAGGCCAAGGGCCTCCAATCACAGAACCACAGCTTTTCAAATCTTGCCCCTAATCAAATCACGCCTCAAATTGCAAGGATTACTTCATAGCGTTTAGGTTTTTAAAGGTGTCTCTGAGCTGCCAAAAGCAATTCACACAAGGAAGTAGCAGAACATCTAAAGGTAAAGTAGCTTCCTTTTTTGATTAATTTTATTGTTTAAGAAAGTTTACTGTGTGCTCTTGTAATGTCCTACAACGTATTCATTTGTGGTGCAGAGATGTAAGGCTAGATCAAAAGTGTATATGTACCATGGTTAGAATCATCAAAATTTCCACAGAACTTTGCTAATAATCTTAGTTGCTTGCCACCACATCAACAATACTGCCTCAGATACTCCTTCCTCCACTCGTATTTTGCATAGTCAGGATTGACTCGAAGGCTGCATGCAATTTCATTTGTCTTTTGAGATTATGGATGTTACTATTTCAAGAGCGCTCAACCTTTGGATGATGGTACAGGATTTCCCAATTAATGTGGCCATGAAACCCATCCAGACTTTTCCCTTTTTTTCCCCAACATCTCTTGAAACAGCATTGTTATCTAGGATACCAGTATAGAAAATACAAAGTCAAAAACCCTTCCCAGGACATACTCACGGCTCCAAAACTTTCCTTGGAAATATCTGCTATCTTGATACGAAAGAAAACATCAGATAATTTGATCTCAAGCCCTTACTCTCTAAATTAGCAAGGAAGAAATGTGTTGATTTAAAGAATATTTTGTTTTGTATTGATTTGAGTGTTTTTCTTCTTTGTTTTCAGGCAACAGAGGCTCTATATGCTCCAAGTATATAGCAAACATTCTATGACTTTAAAAAATTCCATTAGGACCAGGGATTTCCAAAAATTTTCCACCCTCAAAAAAGAGAGAGAGGTGACCTGCTCACACCGTTATTGGACTGTGATTTCCAAAGGGTAGAGGAAGCCCACTATCACCATCACCAGAGGGAGACATATCAGAATACCTAAGGAGTTGGGGCATATTTGAAAAAAATCAAATGATTCCTCAGTAGTCCCCACCTGCCACACAGAGGCAGGTGGAAATAAGCGCTCTGCTCCAGTTAAAAATCCCTGAGGTGTGCTGATTCATTTTCCCTTCTTCAGCAAGTCAATGACTACTGGAGAGTTTCAGCTCCAACAGGATTATATACACAAATAGAAAGTATTTCTATTTCACAAATAGAAATATTGATATGAAGTATGTATTCCTGATACTAAATGAATTCATTTTCAAGTAAATAGGTAATGGCCAGTAGACAGTTGGGGTTTTTTTAATTATAAAGTTGTGTCCTTATAAAAATTTGTAATGATAGGAACTCCAAAAACCTGGAAAACATTAAAAAACTACACCAAAACAGCAGTAGAAATGGACCACCTTTTCATCCAAGGTGAGAAACTATTCAAGGGAATAAAAACACTGATTTTGTTTATTTTTATCACCAGTGTAATATACATAGTGAAGGAAAGTCATTTTTTTTTAAGTGGGCTAATAAACTTTTCACGGTTATTTATCAGGCTATTATCATGCAATCCTTGCTATGTATTTCAAATCCCATAACTTCTTTTTTCTTAGTTCCAGAAGGTCAGCAAGTAACAGAGCTGAGAGTTTTCTTTTCCTCTGCTACTAAGTCCCCAGAGTTGAAGTCTCAAACTAGATCACTTTTTCTCTACCTCACTGCAAAGTACAAATTACTAATCAACAGAAAAGAAAATCCCAGTGTGTAATCGTTTTACATTAATTTTTCTGGGTATGTACTGGATTCAATAGTCTTAATAAGATTTCTCTTAATACTACATTTTTCCTAGAAATTTACATGAGAAGCAAGTCCCCAGGCAATATTTACGATAAAAGATGAGAGTGGCAGGATGAGGAATTATCTAGATCTTTCTATGCTTCCCTCAATCAAAATGCAATTAATAATGAACTCTGTGCCTGATAAAATATATGCAGTCTGTCTCAATGAATAAACACAATGAGGGCAGGGGTTTCTCATAGAAGAAGTGGTTTATATGATAACAATATTCACTGAAGGTAAGAACATAATAGCTTATATTTATTAAATTCCTATTGTGTGACAGATGTTAAACACCATACTTTGTTCACTAATTCAAAACCCCGAAACAGCATGTAAAGTGATTATTAGTGTTTCCATTTTTCATTAGTATTATTTTAATTCAAAACGTATGTTAACTAGCCCCAGTTCACATAGCTGGTAAGTGCTGGAGCCAGTGGTTGAACCCACTATTTCATGGACACATTTGTGAACCATGATTCTATTTACAATTTTATTTCTAAAACTAAGTGCTTGTTGATTTAAGTAAGAGCTTATGCCTTGATTAAAAAGCCCCTAATAAATTTTAAATGCTCTGTTTTGTTTTCTTTTCTTTTGCTTTTCCCTCCTCTCAAATTCTTGCCTTTGTGAGATTTCTACTTTGTAGTCAGAAGCCAGAGCCAGGAAGTATTTCTTTGTGGTTACTTTTCTGATAAGGATGCAAATCTTAATAAAAAGAAAAAAATTTTCTTCAAGAGTAACAGGGACAGCAAAGCAAATTAATATTTTGCTTACTCTTCTGCCTCACATAGACATTGCTTGGGCCTGAGTTTTTAATAATATTCAGACAGCCATTTAGAGGCAGGCACACATCTGCTTTGATTGGAATGATTATTGTGTGGCATTTTTACTTGTTAAATTGGAATGAAAACTGCTGTTAATAAAAAGTAACTTTTATTATCTGTATATCAAATAGATGGCTACAACACCCATCCAGGACATGAATAAGTAGTAATAATTTAGGGACAGTATTTTTTGCTTTTTAATGGGGAACAGTAATTACAAAGAGAAAGTTTTGGTTCAAATTACATTCACATTCATAGTATGAGACACTAAAGCCACTTAAATCTCCTTTTAACTTGAATAAGTCATACATGCAGCATAGTCATCATCTAAAAAGAAACTGCTTAACTCATTTCAATTTCTTACTTTAAATAGCACTGAAACTTGAAACAACTTCAAAAATAATATAGAACCTGCCAACCAAATGCTCTTTACCATTGCACTTTCCTATAAAGAAGTGTGCAAATATTGACATAAGTGAAATTTATTATCACTGCACTATTTGCAATAGCCAAGATATGGAAGCAACCTAAGTGTCCATCAGTAGATGAATGGATAAAGAAGATGCGATACATATACACAATGAAATATTATTCAGCCATAAAAAGAAATGAAATCCTCCCATTTGCAAAAACATGGATGGAGCTAGAGGGTATTATTTTCAGTGAAATACGCCAGTAGAGAAAGATAAATACCTTATGATTTCACTTACTTATGGACTATAAAACAAAGCAAAACAAAAGGAACGAAATAGCTGTAGACACTCATAGACACGGAGACGGGACTAGTGGTTATCAAGGGGAAGGGGGATTGGGGTTAAGGAAGGAAGGTGAGGGAGATAAAGGGGCACAATAATTCACAATCACAATATAAGCTGGTCACAGGGACAGTAGTACAGCATGGAGAACATAGTCAATGGTTCTATAACATCTTACTATGTCTATAGGTAGTAACCACACCAGAGGAGGGTGAGCATTTAACATTATGGTAACTATTGAACCACTGTGCTGTATACTTGAAACCAAAATAAAATTGAACATAAATGATACTTTAATAAAAAATATATATAGAGAGAGAGAGAGAGAGAGACATAAGATGAATTTAAAATAAAAATGTCTGTTTTGTTGTTTACTTGAAACCAGCATAAGATTGTACATCAATGATACTTTAATAATATATATATATACATAAGATAAATTTAAAATAAATTGTCCATCAGACTAGGTTTAATCTACCTTTTGTAAGTACCCAGAGCATGAAGAGGATACAATAGCAATGGTAATAATAGCTAATTATAATTGCCCATTTAGTATAGACCCTGTAGTCTTATACCAATAATACCAAACATAATTGCTATCATAATACATAATTTTACAAATGAGGAAAACTGAGGCTTTTACACCTTAATTAACTTTTCCATGATCACATTACAAGTGAGAAGCAGAGCCAGGATTCAACCAAAATTTGTTTGACTCTAACTCTTATGCTATATTAAAACCAAGGCAATACTGGCTTTTTCTCTGCCCTAAAGATCACATTCTCTACAAAGCCCTGGCCCCACACACAAAAGTCTTTGGTTCGTTTGCCAAGGCAAAGCTTATTACAAACAAAGGGCTGAACTTGGTTCGCCTTAGGGCATCTGATACCTAGCCTGGGCCATTTGCTGTACATGCCCAGAACAACACAGTGCAAAAGGATATAAGCCTGTCCTCAAGGACCTTAGAATCTAGTCAGTGTACATCGCTATCCCTACCGAAACTAAAAAGAAAGCAGTATCGCTGTGTTTCTGAACCTCTACTCTCCTTTCTTCTGAGGCTCCCCAACCCACCTCTCCTGAAAATGCTCTCCATGAGTATTCAACTTCTATTAAACACTTTTATCTTCTCTCTCTCTTTGGTGATTTTTGTATTGTTTGGGATTGTTCCTGTGGCTTTGTTCTTTCCTCACTATCACTAATTTCTATTTGTGGCTTATAGCATCAACAGCCATTCCCTGGGACCTCAACAGGACCCCCAGATCCGCTGAGCCAGACATGAGGTTCCTCCTGCCCTCAGCCACCACACGGCCTCGGCCCCTCACCGTGGGAGAAAGAGCTTAGCCGTCTGCCTCAGCTTCCCTGGTATCACAAGCCGGAAGTGCAGGGGAGTTCCTGTCCTCGGGAATGCATGTGAACCGGTGAGAGCAGGAGACAGGACGGCTCAGCTGACAAAGTCCTCCCCCTTTCTCCCACCAAGATTGTCCTGAGCTGACTGGTTGCGTAAAACCCATTCAGACACAGTTCACCAAGCTGTGCTCCTCGTGAAGCTCGGTAATGCATGTCCTCCCTCCCTGCCCCATTTCCCTGCCCCCCTTGCTCTTGCTGCCTCCGTTTGCACCTCTCTCTTCAGTAAAGCATTTGCAGTTTTGCTTCAGATGCACTGTGTGCTAGGAACGCTGGGTAAGGCAGGTACATACTTCCCAGAAGCTCTGAACCAGTATCTCTTCTCAAAAAATATTTTCCCAGAACATTAGTGTATCTAAAACAATTGTTTTTCAACATCTTTCTTCAGAGTATCTGTGAGTACTCCCAAACCAAAGACGAATTTTGGAGTGAAAATTTTATTCACAACTGATTTAAGCAGATCCTGTTCTACTGACCATCACATTCAGTCTTTCCTTCATATTAGCATTTACTGCTTCAGAATTTCTCTTTAAAAAGTAAAGTATCCTTAAGAGGCAAACAAATGATTGATTATTGTTGATTTTATTGCAGCCAGCAAAGACCAAGGCAAAGACAGTGTACATGCCTGGGTCACACAAGGATCTGGGAGAGTTGAAGTTTTTACCAGCTTTTCCTCCACAAAAGAGGAAAGGAATGCATGAAGATGAGATGGGTGAATGAGAGAGATAATAACACATGCTTCAGATTTTCCCTAGGGAGAAGACCTACAGTCACAAAGCAGCAAATAAGTTGCATTTCTTCACTCTCAACAATTCATTTATTTGAAAGGCTTCCATGAGCTATGTTTAAACAAATTCTACAAAATAAAGATTTATAAAAATGAGCCAGTTTGAGCAGGGCAGAGCCAAGATGGCGGCATGAGTAGAGCAGCGGAAATCTCCTCCCAAAACCACATATATCTATGAAAGTATAACAAAGACAACTCTTCCTAGAATAAAGACCAGAGGACACAGGACAACATCCAGACCACATCCACACCTGCAAGAACCCAGCGCCTGGTGAAAGGGGTAAGATACAAGCCCCGGCCCAGCAGGACCCGAGTGCCCCTCACCCCAGCTCCCAGAGGGAGGAGAGGAGTCGGAGTGGGGAGGGAGAGGGAGCCCAGGACTGCCGAACACCCAGCCCAGCCACCCGGGCCAGAGTGCAGACACAGTGTGTGCCCAGGGGGCCCTGGATGCTAGGGAAACAGGGCAGCAAGAATAGTGAGCGGGTGCCTGAGGCTGGCACCAGAGAACAAACAAAAGCGAGTGGCCTTTTTTTTTTGGCGAGTGCTTTTTGGAAGTCTTAAAGGGACAGGGACCCCAGTACGAGGTAAACAGGGCAGCAAGAATAGTGAGCGGGTGCCTGAGGCTGGCACCTGAGGACAAAGAAAAGTGAGCGGTTTTTTTTTTTCTTTTTTTTCAATTATTTATTTAATCATTCATCTTTCTTTTATTTATTTATTTTTTGTTGTTGTTGTTTTGTTTTGTTTTGGCGAATGCTTTTTGGAAGTCTTAAAGGGGCAGGGCGGGTCACTTAATCCAGAGGTAGGGAATCCGGGACCTCTGGGCACCCTAACCCCTGGGCTGCAGGGAGCAGGGAGGCCCCTTACGGAGATAAATAGCCTCCCAGCAGCTCCCCCTCCAACGCGACTCCACCATTTTGGAGCAGCTGCCCGAGCCAGGCCACGCCCACAGCAACAGCGGAGATTAACTCCATAGCAGCCGGGCAGGAAGCAGGAACCCTGTCTGCGCGCAGCTGCGCAGCACAAGCCACTAGAGGCCGCTGTTCTCCCAGGAGAGGAGGGCCACAAACCAACAAGAAGGGGAGTCCTTCCAGCCGTCACTCGTCCCAGCTCTGCAGACTATTCCTATCACCATGAAAAGGCAAAGCTACAGGCAGACAAAGATCACAGAGACAACACCAGAGAAGAAGACAGACCTAACCAGTCTTCCTGACAAAGAATTCAAAATAAGAATCATAAACATGCTGACAGAGATGCAGAGAAATATGCAAGAGAAATGGGATGAAGTCCGGAGGGAGATTAACAAACCCTGCAAGGATTTATAAGCAGAATGGATAAGATGCAAGAGGCCATTGAAGGAATAGAAACCAGAGAACAGGAACGCATAGGAGCTGACATAGAGAGAGACAAAAGGATATCCAGGAATGAAACAATATTAAGAGAACTGTGTGACCAATCTAAATGGAACAATATCTGTATTATAGGGGTACCAGAATAAGAAGAGAGAGAACAAGGGATAGAAAGTGTCTTTGAAGAAATAATTGCTGAAAACTTCCCCAGACTCGGGGGGAAATAATCGAACAGACCACAGAAATACACAGAACCCCCAACAGAAAGGATCCAAGGAGGACAACACCAAGACACATAATAATTAAAATGGCAAAGATCAAGGACAAGGAAAGAGTTTTAAAGGCAGATAGAGAGAAAAAGGTCACCTATAAAGGAAAACCCATCATGCTATCGTCAGACTTCTCAACAGAAACCCTACAGGCCAGAAGAGAATGGCATGATATATTTAATGCAATGAAACAGAAGGACCTTGAACCAAGAATACTGTATCCAGCACAACTCTCATTTAAATATGATGGTGGGATTAAACAATTCCCAGACAAGCAAAAGCTGAGGGAATTTTCTTCCCACAAACCACTTCTTCAGGGCATCTTACAGGGACTGCTCTAGATGGGAGCATTCCCAAAAAGAGCACAGAACAAAACACCCAACATATGAAGAATCAAGGAGGAGGAATAAGAAGGGAGAGAAGAAAAGAATCTCCAGACAGTGTATATAACAGCTCAATAAGCGAGCTAAGTTAGGCAGTAAGATACTAAAGAGACTAACCTTGAACCTTTGGTAACCACGAATTTAAAGCCTGCAATGGCAATAAGTACATATCTCTCAATAGTCACCCTAAATGTAAATGGACTGAATGCACCAATCAAAAGACACAGACTAATAGAATGGATAAAAAAGCAAGACCCATCTATATGCTGCTTACAAGAAACTCACCTCAAACCCAAAGACATGCACAGACTAAAAGTCAAGGGATGGAAAAACATATTTCAGGCAAACAACAGCGAGAAGAAAGCAGGGGTTGCAGTACTAATATCAGACAAAAAAGCTTTAAAACAAAGAAAGTAACGAGATAAAGAAGGACACTACATAATGATAAAGGGCTCAGTCCACCAAGAGGATATAACCATTCTAAATATATATGCACCCAACACAGGAGCACCAGCATATGTGAAATGAATTCCAACAGAACAAAAGGGGGAAATAGACTGCAATGCATTCATTTTAGGAGACTTCAACACACTACTCACCCCAAAGGATAGATCCACCAGGCAGAAAATAAGTAAGGACACGGAGGCACTAAACAATACAGTAGAACAGATGGACCTAATAGACATCTATAAAACTCTACATCCAAAAGCAACAGGATATACATTCTTCTCAAATGCACATGGAACATTCTCCAGAATAGACCACATACTAGCCCACAAAAAGAGCCTCAGTAAATTCCAAAATATTGAAATTCTACCAACCAATTTTTCAGAACACAAGGGAATAAAACTAGAAATAAATTCTACAAAGAAAACAAAAAGGCTTACAAACACATGGAGGCTTAAAAACATGCTCCTAAATAAACAATGGATCAATGAACAAATTAAAATAGAGATCAAGGAATATATGGAAACAAATGACAACAACAACACAAAGCCCCAAATTCTGTGGGATGCAGCAAAAGCAGTCTTAAGAGAAAAGTATATAGCAATCCAGGCACACTTGAAGAAGGAAGAACAATCCCAAATGAATAGTCTAACATCACAATTAGCGAAACTGGAAAAAGAAGAACAAATGAGGCCTAAAGTCAGCAGAAGGAGGGACATAATAAAGATCAGAGAAGAAATAAACAAAATTGAGAAGAATAAAACAATAGCAAAAATCAATGAAACCAAGAGCTGGTTCCTTGAGAAAATAAACAAAAGAGATAAGCCTCTAGCCAAACTTATTAAGAGAAAAAGAGAATCAACACAAATCAACAGAATCAGAAATGAGAACGGAAAAATCACAACAGACTTCACAGAAATACAAAGAATTATTAAAGACTACTATGAAAACCTATATGCCAACAAGCTGGAAAACCTAGAAGAAATGGACAACTTCCTAGAAAAATACAACCATCCAAGACTGAACAAGGAAGAAACACAGAAGTTAAACAAACCAATTACGAGCAAAGAAATTGAAACGGTAATCAAAAAACTACCCAAGAACAAAACCCCCAGGCCGGACGGATTTACCTCGGAATTTTATCAGACACACAGAGAAGACATAATACCCATTCTCCTTAAAGTTTTCCAAAAAATAGAAGAGGAGGGAATACTCCTAAACTCATTCTATGAAGCCAACATCACCCTAATACCAAAACCAGGCAAAGACCCCACCAAAAAAGAAAATTACAGACCAATATCCCTGATGAATGTAGATGCAAAAATACACAATAAAATATTAGCAAACCGAATTCAACAGAATATCAAAAGGATCATACACCATGACCAAGTGGGATTCATCCCAGGGATGCAAGGATGGTATAACATTCGAAAATCCATCAACATCATCCACCACATCAACAAAAAGAAAGACAAAAACCACATGATCATCTCCATAGATGCTGAAAAAGCATTTGACAAAATTCAACATCCATTCATGATAAAAACTCTCAACAAAATGGGAAATGAGGGCAAGTACCTCAACATAATAAAGGCCATATATGATAAACCCACAGCCAACATTATACTGAACAGTGAGAAGCTGAAAGCTTTTCCTCTTAGATCAGGAACTAGACAGGGATGCCCACTCTCCCCACTGTTATTTAACATAGTACTGGAGGTCCTAGCCACGGCAATCAGACAAAACAAAGAAATACAAGGAATCCAGATTGGTAAAGAAGAAGTTAAACTGTCACTACTTGCAGATGACATGATATTGTACATAAAAAACCCTAAGGACTCCACTCCCAAACTACTAGAACTGATATTGGAATACGGCAAAGTTGCACGATACAAAATTAACACACAGAAATCTGTAGCTTTCCTATACACTAACAATGAACCAATAGAAAGAGAAATCAGGAAAACAACTCCATTCACAATTGCATCAAAAAGAATAAAAAACCTAGGAGTAAACCTAACCAAGGAAGTGAAAGAGCTATACCCTGAAAACTACAAGTCACTCTTAAGAGAAATTAAAGGGGACACTAACAAATGGAAACTCATCCCATGCTCATGGCTAGGAAGAATTAATATCTTCAAAATGGCCATCCTGCCCAAAGAAATATACAGATTTGATGCAATCCCTATCAAATTACCAGCAACATTGTTCAATGAACTGGAACAAATAATTCAAAAATTCATATGGAAACACCAAAGACCCCAAATAGCCAAAGCAGTCCTGAGAAAGAAGAATAAAATGGGGGGGATCTTACTCCCCAACTTCAAGCTCTACTACAAAGCCATAGTAATCAAGACAATTTGTTACTAGCACAAGAACAGAGCCAAAGACCAGTGGAACAGATTAGAGACTCCAGATAGTAACCCAAACATATGTGGTCAATTAATATTTGATAAAGGAGCCATGGACATACAATGGCGAAATGACAGTCTCTTCAACTGATGGCGCTGGCAAAACTGGACAGCTACATGTAGGAGAATGAAACTGAATTGCTGTCTAACCCCATACACAAAAGAAAATTCAAAATGGATCAAAGACCTGAATGTAAGTCATGAAACCATAAAACTCTTAGAAAAAAACATAGGCAAAAACCTCTTAGACATAAACATGAGTGACCTCTTCCTGAACATATCTCCCTGGGCAAGGAAAACAGCAGCAAAAATGAACAAGTGGGACTATATTAAGCTGAAAAGCTTCTGTACAGCAAAAGACACCATCAATAGAACAAAAAGGAACCCTACAGTATGGGAGAATATATTTGAAAATGACAGATCCGATAAAGGCTTGACGTCCAAAATATATAGAGTTCACCCACCTCAACAAACAAAAAGCAAACAATCCACTTAAAAAATGGGCAGAGGAACTGAACAGACAGTTCTCCAAAAAAGAAATGCAGATGACCAACAGACACATGAAAAGGTGCTCCACATCGCTAATTATCAGAGAAATGCAAATTAAAACTACAATGAGATATTACCTCACACCAGTAAGGATGGCTACCATCCAAAAGACAAACAACAACAAATGTTGGCAAGGCTGTGGAGAAAGGGGAATCCTCCTACACTGCTGGTGGGAATGTAAGTTAGTTCAACCATTGTGGAAAGCAGTATGGAGGTTCCTCAAAATGCTCAAAATAAACTTACCATTTGACCCAGGAATTCCACTCATAGGAATTTACCCTAAGAACGCAGTACTCAAGTTTGAAAAAGACAGATGCACCCCTATGTTTATCATAGCACTATTTACAATAGCCAAGAATTGGAAGCAACTTAAGTGTCCATCAATAGACGGTTGGATAAAGAAGATGTGGTACATATATACAATGGAATATTACTCAGCCATAAGAAGAAAACAAATCCTACCACTTGCAACAACATGGATGGAGCTAGAGGGTATTATGCTCAGTGAAATAAGCCAAGCAGAGAAAGAGAAATACCAAATGATTTCACTCATCTGTGGAGTATAAGAACAAAGGAAAAACTGAAGGAACCAAACAGCAGCAGAATCACAGAACCCAAGAATGGACTAACAGGTACCAAAAGGAAAGGGACTGGGGAGGATGGGTGGGTAGGGAGGGGTAAGGGATGGGTGAGACGAAGGGGGGTATTAAGATTAGCATGCATAAAGGAGGGGGTAGGAGAAAGGGGAGGGCTGTACAACACAGAGAAGACAAGTAGTGATTCTACGGCATTCTGCTATGCTGATGGACAGTGACTGTAAAGGGGTTTATAGGGGGGACCTGGTATGGGGGAGAGCCTAGTAAACATAATATTCTTCATGAAATTGTAGATTAATGATAAAAAAAAAAGCAGTTCCTGTGTGGTGACCTCCAATAAGTTCTTCACAGTGGTATAAAGGGCATATCAAAGTGTGGGCAAAGGGTCTGTTTGTGTTTATACAGAGGATCAAAGACTAATTTGGCTACCCAGAATATGAACTAAGATACGATATGAAGAAGTTCCAACATCAACATACTCTCGAAGTGTCAGTCCAGAAGATGATCATCAAAAAACGTCAACAAAGATCCTGGCGCTGTTGCAGTTGTAGCTGCATTCATCCCACTGGTTCCTGGAGTTGCCATTGGAATGAAGAAGGAGATATCTAAGCTGGCCTGTGCATACAGTAAAACAACAAATTTGACTGGATCTATACTGTTGGAACTCAACCAAGAATTAGGAGAAGTGCAAGTTGCAGCGCTCCAAAATCTTGAGACTACAGACTATCTACTGTTAAAAGAACATATGGGATGTGAACAGTTCCCAGGAATGTGTTGTTTTAAATTGCCTGATTTTTCTCAAACTATTCAAATTCAGTTAGACAATATCTATCATATCATAGATAAGTTTTCATAAATACTTAGGGTGCCTAACTTGTTTTCTTGGTTTCACTGGAGATGGCTGGTAATTGTAGGTCTGCTTTGGTTATGTAACTGTATTCCTATTATGTTAATGTGGGTGCGCAATTTAATTAGTAGTTTAAAACCTATACATGCTGAAGTTACTCTACAAGAAGATATGTCAAAGAAATAACCAATCTTCCCATGTTTTCTTCCGTCTGCTACTTCTATAGCGTTTCTTCTTCCTTCCTAATTACAACCCTTAAATAGTATTCGTGCCTCATATCGAATTTACCAATTATCATAATTTTTCCAAGTGGTACAGATACCTCAAGACAAATGTTGGGCATAAAACCCACAGGGCATAAATCTGGAAAGAAGTAAAAAGCCAACCTTTTCAAACAATATTGCTTCTCTCTCACTTACCAACTTTACATTTCCCTGTATGGCCCCGGAAGATGACTGGTTAGCCAGAGACGGGTAAGATTCCTCAAGGGAGGAACAACCTAAGACAGGCACAGTCACAGGGGGGCCATGAGGTGAGAAATTGGGGATCAACAGAGGTGAGGCTTAGAACCTCACCCTCCCTGTTTTGAGAGAAATCTTCTGCATCCGTGGATGTTTTGTTGCCCTTGTCTAGCTTGGATTAACACATAGTCTACAGGCACACACCTGATCATCTACATTTGCTTTCTTACAGCACTAAACTATGTTTTCTACCTTTATCTTGCATCTACCTACCACATCAACATTTTATTATAAATAATAATAATAATAATAATAATAATAAGGGAGACATGTGGGATTCACATATAAATCAAGTATAAAAATCAAACGAATATTCATATTTGACCTGATTGTTCATAGTTCATAATGTGTGATCAAAACCGAAAGTTTCTGTGATGACTGCCCTTGTACTGTTCACCATGTAAGAGCTTATTCACTATGTAAGAATTTGTTCACCATGTAAGAACTTATTCGTTGTGCTTCAGAAGATCAGAGACTGATGAGAATTAGGCTTGGGGTGGATTAATGATTGTGCATTGAATCCCCTGTACAGAATTTTATTGTTGTTAACTGTTAACAACCATTTGATCAATAAATATGAGAGATGCCCTCTCAAAAAAAAAAAAAATGAGCCAGTTTGTTGTATCCTCATTGCCATTACTTCACTTCTTGGTCTCCACCCTCTAAAATGGAGTTGAGAACAGAGGACTAGAGAGCATTTCTAAAGCAGGGACAGAGAGAACCCCCTGGAGGAGACACTAGTGCTGTCAATCCTTACATACTTCTGTTGCTGTGCAGTCCATAAATTATAAATCACTATGTGAATAGAATCAAATTTTAATATTTTTATTATTTTAAATAATAGCAGGGTGATGACTAGGAGCCATGGTAGAAATCTGAGAACATGTAGATGGTGATTCACGTGACGTGACTCAACAAAGCACCCGTGTGGGCATAACATCTTAAAAAGATAAATCAAAACATTGCATCCAAGCTGAGATTTCACAGCCACTCACTGTAAGCATTTAGTTAATCTTCACTGATTTATAGCTCCTGTATTAGCCCCAAAGTAGTTGTGGTATCAAGTATACAAACTAAAAGAAAGTCTAGGTTTTAGCAACTAATTTTTCTTTAAAAACTGTGTATTTCTTCTTCTTGAAATAGTTCTTGACCCTTTTTCTCTTTTTTGTGCCACTTTTTTATTTCTTCACTCACCTCATTTTAGCCAGTCTCTGTGCTGTCATACTAAGTCTACTCATTTTTCTTGGCAAAGAAGGCTGTTTAACCTCTTGGTCATGGGAAGGCTATTTAACCTCTTGGTCGTGGAACAGCTTTTAGGCTATACAATGCTTAGTTCACCCCCCAAACTTCTTGACTTTTCCCTAGAAACTGACCTTCATTAGGTTTAAGGTGGACTTACACAGATTACCTGGCTTGACACTTCTGACTGACGTGGCAGCTTATGTGCCTGATTCATAGCCTTTCTGCCTTCTGGAAATTCCAGAAAAAATTTTGCTGAGTCTCTTAGTTGGAAAGAAGGGGGAGTTTCACTGAGCAGATGTAAAATACATCTGTTTCAGCCATAAACATAACACTTTATATTTGATTTCCTTCTAACTTTTCAAAACACTTTCATATCTATCCTCTCATTTAGTGTCTAGTTTGATGTGGGAAAATGAAGGGAGGCCAGAGCAGAAAGAATAAAAAAGAGAAACTTAATAGACCCAGGAGAAGTTTGCTTTACCAGAGTATATGGGAAAGAGAATTTAGAAAACACAAGGGAATATAAGTAGAGTTGCTGTGGCAGGAAACCCAGCAGATGATGGGAAATAACTTTGATTTGCAGGAGGACAATGAGAACAACTTGATTATCTGGGAAGTGTCATCATTCTTATTTTATATGGTATGTTTACATAACTCTCAGAAGTATAACATGGACTAGCACAGGTATTTGGAGTGTAGTCTCTTATGTCAAAACAGTCAGAGTTTGTTTCTATACTAATTCTGTCACTTACAAAATGTTTGACCTCAGAAAAGTTCTACTTCTTTAAGACTCAGTTTTCTCACCTGTAAAATGGGGGCAATACTGGAAAGGGACCAATGTCATAGGGCTCCTGTGAGGATTACACACAAAGTGCTCAGCACAGTGCCTGGTGCATATGAAAAAATGGTAGCAGTTGTTACACAGTAAATACAAATGTTTTAGCAGTGTCATCTTTTCCAAAAGAACATAGGGAATAATGACTAGTTTATAGGCAGAGCCAATAAAAATCTCAAAATCAATAGATCCCCTTTATTGAGTTTCATTAGCTCTCCCTACATCTTCAGCAGACTCCTTACTCTTCACAGAAATGAAAATAAAAAGTGATGAAGTAGATAAATTAATTAGATGATTACAAGATGCTTATTTATGACCAACTCTGGATGCATGGATACACTAACTCCACCATGAAGAGCAAGAAGCAGTGGCCTATAGACAGAGTTGAATCTTCGCATACCTGAAGTCGGTGAATCCAGAAAGGATCATTAGGTGTAGATTCCGGACTTCATTCCTAATGGTAACCTTCTGCTCCTTCTCCACTCCACCTCACCCCCAAAATAAACCCATCCTGTTTATTGAGGAAGTGATGCTTAATCAGCACTCATATTTGCTAAGAACTGCTTCCATGCACACTTGAACTTGCAGAGGTACCACTGATTGCCAGCAACAGCTACAGGACTCTATATGCTCCTGCTCGGTACATCCTTGGAAGTTCCCTTTAGCAAATAAGGTGGAGTAACTAGGAGACCCAGCGTGGATTTGTATTATATGTACTGACCATGGTCACGCTTATAATGAATTGCGCCTTTCCTCACCTACAAAGACTGCTACTTGAAGGGGAGAGCACATGGAAGGCAATGCTATGTTCCTCGGCTTTCTAGCCTGGGGCTCCTCTGCAGAATTCAAAGCCTTTTTTTCTCCTTAAACAACTTAGTTACAAATAAAAACATGGCGCTGTGCCTCCAGAGAAACTTTATATTTCCTCATTTTACAAAGACAATCATGGTGCCTTAGTCTGGTTCATAATTAACACTGCCCAAAGACTAAATTGGTCTTTTATTTACAGATAAAGAAAGCTTGAAAATAGGGTGTAAAATGAGATCAGGCTCAGTGCAGACTGAAACTGAGAGCGATCACAGGAAGTGAAGTGCCGGATTGTAGGATGGGACTGAACTTCCAGTTAGCAGTTTCAAGTATGACTAACTCTATTCTGGGGGCAAAGGAGATGGGAAGTAAGCTTCGGAAAAAATTTTTTAATTTTTCTGAAACACCACCTTCCTTATGAACTAACATTTGTGATTTTCGTAAGCCCAGTGTCAGAAGCTAATATAACTTAGTCTGTAATACTGTACTTTGAAAAACTTCCATTTATTCATGTATTTCCAATGATCACTTAAAACTCTCATTCTTGTCAGACCCAGTAGTAGCATGCCCAAGAACCTATTAACTTCATTTCTGGGTTAAATGGAATGGAAAGAAAGAACTTGATGTGACTCTAAAATGCCAGTGTTGGAGGCCAAACCAAAGATCTATCTGCCTTAAGGAAAATTTCTTCCAGATACAGATGGAAGCTCGCTGGAGAAGTGCCTGCCCTGCCCCTTCCACTGTATCAGCCCCCAGGCCTTATCCACAAAACCCTCCTGACCAGGCCCCTTCCACCCTCTTCAGCTTGCCTAGTTTCCAAGCACGGCTTTCTTTCAGGCAACACAACCATTAGTTGTCCCGTCTTCTGGGAACTGCCTTGCCCCTGGGACCTCCCCTGACCCTCCTCTCCTCACCTGCCTCTCGCCCCGCCCCCACTGTTTGATGGCTGCTCCACAAAGGCACTCTCTAACTTGTCTGTTTCCATGTCCCTGTGCCTCACTGGACAACTCTTCCTACATTCTCTCCCTGTCTTGACTCTGTGAACACCCGCAAGCACTCACCTGGACCGTCCTGCTCAGCACCAATGCTCTTGGCCACACCGAACCTACATTCACGTCGCCAGCTCAGCCCTGGAATCTCACCTGTTTCTGGCCCTCGTCTGACCACCTCCTTAGGCTCATGTGCACACCAGTCCCCAGGATCTTGTTAAAAGGCATATCTGATGCAATCTATCTGAGATGGAGCCTGAGGCTCTGCATTTCTCACAAGCACTCAGGTGATGCTAATGCTAGTCCAGGAATCATACTCTGAGTAGCAAGGCCTTAGCGTCCAAGACAGTGTTGGCATGTAGACCAGACTCCCTCTAACTCTGCCCACATTTTGAGTCACATCCCTCTGGATTTACATGAATCCTTCCCCTCGTGTAACAAGTATAACATTAAGCCTTTAAAGATTTTACTCCAGTAATTTTGGTTTTCAAAAAGCACACTCAAAATAGCTCATTGTGCCCACAAGCACCCTTCAGTCCTCCCTTAACGTGCTCCAAGACTTGTGGAATCCATCACTGCTCTAGGGGAAAAAGCTTTCGAAATGGAATTGAACAGGGGGTGCTGCCTAGCATATCAATGAATTCAGTATAGGCTGTTTCTTCGCTTGTGCTATTCACTGAATTTTTTTTTGAGCGGTAAAAACACACTAGAAATAAATAAAATTTCCAGGTACTCTTGTTTCTTATGTGCACCTTACAGTGCTGTCTGCCCCTGAGCCTCAGTTTCTCCAAACATAAAATAAAGGATTTTCCACTCGACCCTTGTTGAAGTAGAATTTACAGTCTCTAGCAAAACTTGCTATGGGAAGGTGCTATAAAAAATGCAATGTTCTTTTGATTATGGATCCCATCTGCACCAAGACCAGAAACTTTTTTTAACAGAAGAAGGACTTAGTGTTCTCCATTCTCCACATTTTTTCCCTTTAATGAGGTATGGAACTATGTAGACTATAATGACTACAGCTTAAAGTGTCGTTTCAGTTACTGTGTAATCTCATAAATCTCTGTTAGCCATAAGTAACAGCTAACCTCTACTTCCTCTGATATTTTATTTACCCTTTAAATCAGCTCGATTCTTTCATTTCACACAAGGGAAGTTGTGAACCCCAAATCTCCCAGGAATATAAAAACAGACAAGCCACTGTGTGCCCCTGGTCCAGGAGCCCCTCTGCAGGAAGGCCACCCCCCAGATGCAGGAAGTAGAGTCTCATCAATCTCTAAGGACAGTTAGGCCAGCAGGCTCCTGGAAGGTGCAGAAAACACTGGGCTACAAACCTCAGCTGCCTGAACCTCTGTAGCACAACCAACCAGAACAGCAAATGGAATCACAGAGGTGAAAACATTAGTGAAAAACTGTTGTTTGGCATCAAAGTGTGTCTTTCTCTATTTGGCTTTGCTTTCAACTAACTTCAGTCACACTGGTGCATATGTGGACATAATCTGAGCAGACGTGTAATTTCCCCTTTAGGGCAGCTTTGCTCCCTCGCTGGAGATTTGTTCCAGCTGAAGGAGATGCTGTTGCTTCCTCCTCCTCTGCACCAGGATGCCCAGCAGCTAGGACCAGTGACCTGGTCAGCAGAGCTGGTGAGGAAGTTTCGTGCCCCTTCATTTGTCTCACTCCACCCTCTACCCTACTCCAAGATAAGACACAGAAAGATACAACGTAAGTAGAATTCTAAGAAGAAACACTTGATGTTAACACATTTGTGAAGAGCACACAGAAAACTTTGATTTCAGTTTATCAGTGGAAGGCAAAATCTCCCCTAATCAGTTTAAAGGAATATCTTTTGGGTGTCAGTATAATGAAATCCAGTACCTTTAATTTCTCACAGCTCAGTTAGTGTCCAATTTCACAGACTTCAAAGAGTTTAATCACACATTGAAGAGAAAGGCTTAAAACAAAATGATTTACATGACTCCTGCTGCAACTATGGGGACAGGAGAGAAGATAAAAAAGTAGGGAAACAAATTAAAGTGGAATGTCAAGGTGAAGATGAATAGTACTGGAGGTCAAAGGTGACTACAAGGTCAAAGACAAGATAGAATAAGTCTCAAGATCTATGGGATCTGTAGTTTGGCTTTGAATTAGAACCAGGGAGAACTTGGAAGTTATATAAAAGGAGTTCAAAATTAAATACCAACAGGAAAGGGAAAAAGGTGACCAGCTTTCTTAGGGCACTCTTCTTGATGGTCTAAGTTTTAAGAAAACCTTGCCTATAATATTAATGTCTACCGGATGTCTAGTGCATGCATCTGCATTTGCCATGATGGTTTGGGAGAGATGAAAGACTGATTCTCCCATAAATCTGAATCATTGACTCTCACTATTGCTACATGATCATTTCCAAACTGAGCATTTTGTAAAGACCAAAACACACCTGAGACTGCTCTGCAGGAAAGCATTCCAAATCACGTTCAGCCTAGCTGCTTCTTACCAAGACAAAATTCTGCTCTGCTTGTCCAACCTGTACTGAACCTTGGTAATTCACCAACTCACAGCTTCCAGCTTATCTCCGCTTCCATGTTCTACACTAAATATTAGAGCATACCAAGTATATTTTATGTATCTACTAAATGTATCTTTTCAACTTCCTAGAAACTGCAGAAAACCCAGTTTTGCATTATAAAACTGAAGATTTGAAACACCGTGCCAGACCCTTCTTTTAAAAGGTCACAATTCCATGTTCGTTTTATAATTCCAACTTCCTTTGTATTCAGGCCAATTTAAAGAGAGTTTATGCTTTTCCCATTTTTTCTGTATTTAAATTGAGTTTCTCATATGGTCTTTGCACAATTTTTAAGCTTTGAGAATACTTGGCCCTGTTTCTTTATGAGGGGGTAAAATGTTCATAAAAATATAGAATAGATAGAGAACATTGTACCTGACATGTCATTCATTCATCCGTGTATTCATTCATTCGATACTCTTTTGTGTTCATGTAGACACTTGTCCTTGTAGAGGATACAAAAGAAGGGTATGTGTTACAATATAGCCATATCAGATGTGCCATTGGAAGAAACTGGGTGAAGAGTACATGGGAATCAGTACTAATGGGTACCACTTCCTGAGTGTCTATAATTATTTCAAAATACATAGTTTTAAAATATAGACTGACCAACTATCCAGGACTCTACCCATTTTAGCACTTGAATTTCCACATCCTAGAAAATCCCAGATCTTATGAGACCATGATAAGTTAATGGGGGAAAAAACACTAGTCAGGGAAAGTAGTGCACGTGTGATGTGCCCAAATCTTTTACCCATGGTAGACATTGCTAGTAGGTCACAGCCTTCTTTCCTGAGCTCAGATATAGCCTCAAAATCCTTCTCAACACAATGCATTTTCCAAAGAGCAACTATTAATGGACTGGAGCCAGCAACGAATTGAAACCCAGTTGTTATCCTTCCATTCTTCTATTGTGCCAAAGAATTTTTTAGGCTTTTTTGCTTTAATAGACAAGCTTAAGAAGAAAGCTCCAATTTACAGGCCATGTTCTACTCCTCACTGGTAAAATAAACATAATTATTAGGAGTTGCTGTGCAAGGTTTTGCACTTCTTCAAGGTCTTCTCAGTATTGTGCAAGGTATTCTAAAATTAGTCTAGTCATTAATTGTCAATCTTAAAATCAGAACAATTTTTCTAGAAGCCCTTTATATTCTAAGGCATCTCTGTAAGATACATACATATCTTATATATACAACAGTACATTTTTTTCAATGTAAGTGGTGTATACACATAATTTCACAGTACATGGCTCATAAAACAAATTTACTAAATAAGCACCCCCCCAACCAGCATCTGTGTATTTTATGAATAAAATTACATACAGCCTCACATATACACTTTTTCTGTACTTCCTTTTCTACCATCTTTCATGCAAATGTGTGGGCAAATAACATCTACTCCAACCTTGTACTTAATAATAGAGTACACTTGCACTTAATAATAAAAATGAAACCTTTCATTCTGATATATGTATAGTGCTGCAGACTGGAATCTACCTCTGTAACATCTTTCAACATTTAATGAAGAGGAGCATAAAGACATTTTACAGTCACACTGGGTTGAGTTCCAAGCCTGGCCCTGCCAGTTTCTAGCTATGTGATATTACTCATCCTGAGACTCAGTTTCTCCCCCTGCAAAATCATTAGAGTAGACTTGGAATCATTGAGTTACTATAATATACAATAAGGCAATGTGCATAAAGTACAACACATACTAAATAATAATGAGCATTCATTTATTCTGTTATATTATTATTACTGCTGTTAATTTTTTTTATTTTGGTTTTCCAGTAACAATTGAAATGAAAACCTACTTACATTCTTAGGCCATCAGAAATTATTTTGGAATTTTATTTTTATTTATATTATATTTAGTTTAGTTATATAATACATCTAAGACTAGTGCTTATATGCTAGTCAATTATAAATTGTATTTCAATAAACATTTTTACATATCTTCTCAACATTCAGACAGTGTATACACCACTGAAACACTGTTGAGAGGATGTACACCAGTTACCATAATTAGACCAACTTAGAAATAAATTCAGATTGTAAATAAAAGTAATCGATTTTACTATTCTAAACTATCAACATTTGAACTGTCTAATATCTCAGCAGCACTTAATTGGTTAGGTCATAGTATTTACCTATCTTTTAATAAAGAATTATTAAATCTTTTTATTAAACTAGCAAAAATGAGATTTTTAAATAAATGAAACACCGAAGGATTGAAATTTTTCCCTCTTCATTCATTATACTTGTCCAGAACATAGGAGATTTTCCATAAATGCTATTGTCAGTCGACTGAAAACCAAATATCATTGTATGAAAACTGCACCAATTAAATTCGTATATTTGGTAAGTGATATAATTTCCAAGCTACTGAATTCATTAAATCACGGAATATTCGGCAGTGTGATGGGAGTACATATTACAAAAATGGTATTATTTGAACCTAGTTTCCTTTGCTCTTACAGAATATTTGAATTTCATGACTAATACACATATATTTTTAAACTGAGTTTGTATTCCCGATATTCTGTTTGGCCTAATTAAGAATCTTGAAATGTGAACTATATAGAAAGACTCCAAAAATAAGATTAGCCATATGCCTGTATTATTAATTTGAATATGATCTCAAATAGCATATACACAAAAGCAAGGATAATGTACAAACGAATAGACAAACGAAGTCCATCTGATCACATGGGCACTTAAGTTTCCTTCTCACTCTTGCCCTCCAATTGAAAAGGTCAAAGTGAGGCTGGAATGGTCATTGCTTTGGTTTTAGTCATCCCAGTTGCACAGAGTCCAGTCATGCTGTGTGTTCTGTGTTCAGTGCAGCTGTTGCTGTGGCTCTTGAGAGGTCAGACTCACTAATAAGTTATTTTCCAGTCTTTTGGCAAGAATGGGATTATAAGAGAAATGGCTTGTCCTGATGTGTTCCAGCGGGAAGTAAATATGTTCTCCCACTGAAAAACAGGTCCTTGCCTGGAGGTTTCCAAATTTTGCCCAACTGAACACTGGATTAGAAGTTGCTAAGGAACCCGACAGTTATATGTGATTAAGGAAATAGAAGGACACAGTGATCCAAACCCCAGGAAGGGGCTAAGAACTCTTCATTTCAATCCCAGGCTTCCTTGCTAACATGTTTTACAACCTTGAAAATACCACTTAGCCTTTGGTTATGCTTCCATAGCTACAGCCCTAATTACTTAATATTTATTGAATAGTCATGAAGAACTGGTTCCTGAAGAGAACATAAAGCAAAACAACCAGCTCTGCTACTTCATTGTTTATTTTATAAGGAACTCATTTGCAGTATTGATTTCACAGCCTACCACCGTGAAAATGTACTCTGCACTAGGCTAGGAAAAGATCATTCAATATTTAGAGAACACAGATGGTTCCCAACTTACGACTTATGAGTTTGACTTTACAATGCTGTGAAATTCAGTAGAAATCATATGGCAAATTTTAAATTTTGATCATTTCCTGGGCTAGTGCTATGTAGTACAATAGTCTCTTGCGATGCGGGGCGGCAGCAGCAAGCTGCAGCTCTCAGTCGGCCGTGCCATCACGAGGGTGAACAGCCCATACACTTGCAACCACTCTGGACTCACACAGCCATTGTTTTTCACTTTTAGTATGGTATTCCATAACTACAAGATACTCAACATTTTATTATAAAAACAGGCTGTGTGTTAGATGACTATGCCAACTGTAGGCTAATGTAAACATGTGTTCTGAGCACATTTAATGTAAGCTAAGGTAAGCTATGATGTTCAGTAGGTTAGGTGTATTAAATGCGTTTTTGACTTAGGAGATTTTCAACTTACAATGGGTTTATCAGGATATAACCCCAATCGTAAGTCAAGGCAGATCTGTATTCATTAATAATGTCAACAGGATGAAACAGAGCAGATGGAATTGGTTCATATTTTGACACAGTGCACAATTCCAGAAGTCCTTGGTTCAGAACAAAGCGAAGGCTTTCTTTCATTCTGGCCACAGAGCCTGTACTATCAAAATGGACCAAGAAAACAGCCATAATATGGAGACGGTTGTGAGGTTTTCTTTCTTTGGCTTTAATTTAGTTGGGATTTGAACAAGATAACACAAGTTGGAAATCATTTAACCAGCTAGGAGAATCCTTTTTATCTATTTTTGAATTCAATATGTAAGTACAATATACAGGAAAATACTTTTCCCTCTTTTTTTGCACATGCTTTAAATTTTTATAAGAAACCTGCTATGTAAAGATGGAAGTAAATAAAGGTAGGAAAGAGTTATAACATCTAAAGCCATCTAAGTACTTTTGCTTTCAAAATTATACCCTTAAAATCCTATCAATTAAGTCCTTACTATGGCAAACTGTATGATTATTTATGAAAACTTTTCTGAAGTTTACTTTAGTGTTATCTGTGAAAAAAATAGTTACAATAGATTGCAAAAATCAGTAAATTTATCAGTGTCATTAGAGAATAAGAAGTTCCACTTAGATATATTTACTTCTTGAAGAGCCCAAACTTTTAATGAATAACATTTCAGATTTTCCTGATGCCTTTGTGTTAGTATTGTGAAAATAATTAATTATTGTGCTATGCTTTAATATAGCAGTAACCTCATGACTATTAGATGTGCAGGTCTTTGCCCTTACACTAAATGGCCCTAGGCTGCTTCATAATGGGGAATGCTATAGCCTCTGACTTTTTTCTACCTTTCACTGTGAGCTGTCATTTTTCATATTTGGTCACCCACAATCCTACCTCAAAACCGCCTTTGCTTCAAATATGTAAGTGGGGAAATAAGCAAATTCCTTATAAGTTTGGGCTCCCCACTGGCTCTATTTCCATTGGAGGAAGACTTGCCAGACAGGATGCTGAATTATGAAACGATAGAACAACAGAACACAAAATAATTAGATAGGTGTGCAAATTATGTTTCCTGTTGATAATGTATACTAGCCATTATTTCCTATCTGATCTTTGTACAAATTGTTTTCTCTGTAGACTTAATATTATAATCATGTATTTACCAGAACTCTTCCACTTAATTCTACTGAAATTTTAAATCCTAATCCTATACCCTTAAACTTTTGCCAATTTTCCTATGGGTATTTGATAGTCCTATGGGTTAGATTTTCTATTCTAGGCATACAGGTCTTGGACAAGACTGTAACAGTTTCACTGGGTTCAAGCCCAGCTCATTTTGAACACTACTCATAACTAGTAGCTATAGCTTCTAATATTAACACAGATTCTTTGCAAACCTCATTAGAGAAAATCTCATGGCTTATCTATGAGAGCCTGCCATGGAGGAGTTCATTTCTTAGCCTCTCATTTAGTCCAGTGAGGCAAGACAGCCTGTCCCTGACAAGCGTTACCACCACCTCAGCACACAGTATAACAGAGCTAAGGAAATTCCAAACTGCTATTCATCACCCATGTGAGAGAAATACTTTATGACCTTTAAAGTGGGCCTTTGTCCATTAATACAGCTTTCTGACAATGCTCAACACATTTACTCACAGTGGATTTGACTCTTGGCTCAATGAGATCTAAAGGAAGTTAACTAAAAACGCAAAAGGGCAGTTTTATTGCTTATTTCTTTGGGAGTCTTTGCTTAGAGATTTTGCTTAGGAATCCAAGCCCTATGGCCTGAAGGACTCAAACTGTCACTAACACACACAGCAACTCAAAGACTGGCAAAAACAGCACAGGCCTCTCAGTTTCCCCCTGGGGAAATCAAATCTGTTTGTCCTATAGCTGTGCAGAGATATATTTTAATGGCAGCACTATTCTTTAAAATTAGTGTCTGCTTTGTGCCTAATTTTACAGGATTACGCGTGACCATTGAATCAATATATTCTTTTGCAGAGGCGGAACTTACTCCACTTTCAAGTTAAGTTCTTTAAAACCATATTATTTTTCATTTACAGAGCAGCCAGTTGGTTAGAACTGTCAGAATCACCGTCAGATGATCATATTTTATAATGCGCTTTCACATTGAGCAAAGACAGCAGCGGCAAAATGAGCCAAAAGCTCTCTGTCCATAGGAAACGTAAAGAAGCCTAATTGAAGAGGTCATATATCCAGAAGCCAAAGTTGCTTCAGAGGGCATAGATCAGAGCCCACCCTTTGATCAACTCTAGAGGGGGCTCTGTCTTCACATGGGGTCAGGGTGTGCCAGGGGTCAAACCTGAAACTGGAAAGTAGAATAATTATCAACTCAGTGCCCAAGTCCACATTGTAAAATGTCCCACTAAGTTATACCTGTGTAATGGGAGACAGCAGACAGGTGCCCCCGGTGCTCCTCCTGCTGCAATGCCCTTCCTATCTGCCTGCCTCTCTCCGCAGCCTCGGGCAGGCCTCGGAATGGACTAGCTCAGCTCCAGCCCTCTGCTTCCCTGTCAGTTGCTTGCTCTGTCTCTAAAGAATGGGAAATCTTTCTTTCAACTCAGTCTAATACCCATTCCCCACTTCCCTGCCCTTTATCTCCCAAGCAATGTAATTCAAGCTGAAATACAAACAAAGTCGCTCACTCTTTTTTTCTTTTTTTGGCCCCTGTTGCATAAAAACGGAAAGGGGGAAAGAAAGGCTCACGTGAACTTTGGAGATTAATACCTCTTCTGGTCCTAGCTGTCGGATTTATTTCTTCTTTGTAGCTAAATCAGGTCATTATGCTACAAATCTTTATTCTAGATGAAAGATTTAAATCTCCACAGAATTTGGGGCGTTTGGGGGGGGTGCATAATAAGCAGTACAGAGTAATTGGCTGTAGTTTTATCTGGATATTTGTATGGAGGCTGCTATCAAATTCCGATAAACTTTTACTGACCCTTTCCCTTTCCGGAGTCCCCAGGAATTCCAGCAGCCAGCTGCATTGTCCTGGCACTCAGATTCTTGTGCCCAATTATAAACTCTCTCCATATCTAAGACGTCATATTTCTACAGAGCTACTTTAAACAATCAAAGAAGTTAAAAGTTCTTTTGGGTTGCTTTGTAATAATAATAGTAATTTTTTTTAAGTTTCTATACCTCAAGCATTTGTCCTTGACATGTTCTGAATTATTTCTTCAGAATTAAAAAAAAAAAGGCAGACAGAATGGAAGGCTTAGAGATTCCATTTAGCAGCTTTAAAATAAAATCCAAACAACAGTGGCAGCAGGAGTCTGAAAAAGCACTAAGTCACCAAAATCACCATTCAGTGGAACAGCTTTGGGTCGGATGTCTCTCCTGTCATCTTCATCCAAAGAACCACGGAGGGCACATTGAATATATTATTAAAGATAATAAAGCCACCAGCCTTAAGCAGTGCTGCTTTCAAGCAGGTATGCTTTAGGAAGACCCATGGTCCCCAAGCGTCCCTTGTAGGTTTTGCTTCATGTAGAGACTGCTTATTTTCTCAGGATTTCAGGAGGTAAAAGGATGATGGTGACCGATGAGCCCTAAACCAAGATACTTATGTTGTAGCTACAGAAAAAGTGAGAGTAAAAACTTATCTGTAGTCCTGACTGGGCTGAAAGGAGCCTCAAACACAAATCCAGATTTTTGCAGAGCCTTTTGTTTTGGGGTCTCCAGGAGACAGCAAGCACTGTGACTCTATGTGGATGGACAGCGGCGCCCTAAAGCTGTGCAATGAGGATGCCCTGGATTTAGGGTCTTTTGAAAATGTCCATTTGCCACATTTTTACTCATGTTTCCCTCTAGCTGTTAGAAAGGTTCTATTTTCAATTGTTTCAAGAACAGTATACTCCTCTGAAGGAGGAAAGGTGGAACCTGTCAAGGAGCAGGAGAAAATGCTCTTGGGTCAAAGGACTTATGCCAAAAGTCCTATGAAAGCTGTTGGGATCCTGCCATAAATGTTTGAAATCCTGACTGTGAGAAAGGCTAGAAACTAGGGCTGCCCCGGCTCACAACCTCAGGGCTCCATCTGACAAAATTATCTTTGACCTGGTCCTGTCATAATGTCTGAAATTGCTCCTTCTGAAGACCTCTTCCCTGTTAAGTGCATCTCGTCCAGAAGGTCCCTATTTAAATGCTAATGGTTTGCTCACCCAGTATCAGTCATTAGTTTATCACATTAGCCTCAGTCAGCCTGGGAAAACAGACCTTGGTCGGGTAAGCACTAATGAAAGGCGAGGTGAAAGGAATGCACCAGAACATGTGTAGGGTGCAGAGATGTGAGTGGCGGTGGTTAAACAGAGTGTACTGGGGTCACCAGCTAGAATGACAGGCAATAAACCAGCACTCTTCCCCCTCAGAAGTGGGATCCACAGCATGCTTCCCAGAAGAGGATGCTGAAAGAAAGACACTTTAAACAAACCTTATCCCCTTCATAGTTTTGTCTAGAGTTGGTCCTTCTTGGGTCTAAGTAAAGCTAATAAAAAAGACAGAATATACTAACCCTAATCCTAACAAAAGAGATGATCAAACCGTCCATATGCCTTCGAAGAAACAACTCAATGGGGAATTTGAACATAAATTTGGCCCTTGCGATTTAAGATGATCCACTGCAAACTAGGCCAACTCTATTTGACAGAATGACAGCTAGTCCCACAGTGGCTTTGGCATGTTATTTGAAAATCAGATTATTTCTGTTTTAAAGGCAGCATCCATTGTTAGGCTCGTTTTTCGTTCAGTTAATCTAAATGGGAACATCCTTATCTGCAAGGACACAGATACCTTTGTGTGGAATTTTCTGCAATATACAAATGTGTTACATGGTAATGATCCTTCTGGTTAAATTAAGATGGTCTGTACTACAAAAGCCTATATGTACAACAACAAAGGCTAGATGTAGGAAAGAACTATTCATTGCATGCCTAAAAACACAAGATAAACAGCACAAGATGGCATTTTGGTGCAAGCTATTTTTAAACATATTTAAAATCTAACTTGTTTTATTTTTTTTTTAATGATGCTTTTTCTTAACATGCTAAAATATCTCCCATAGGGGAAAGCAGTCTGCAAAAAAGCCTTTGATCTTCATTCATTTTCAAGCATCTGCAAATTAAAAGACCTGTTGGAGAGATATTCTGCTCATTTGTTGTCTGAGAGGCACTTTCATTTTCAACAGGAAGAAAGATATTCATTTAAATTTGGAGGAATCTTCTTAAGTTAGGAAATAGCAATGTCTCTATGAAAATAGGTATATGTGACTTCCCAGGTATTTTCCAGTGGCTCTCCAGCAAAAGAAAAATTTCAGAGTATTCAGTTAATAGGACAGGAGCACATATCCTTCAAAGTGTATCTGTTTTAAAAAAGCATCTTTGTGTGAATAACATCATCTGCTGGAGGTGAGGGAGTGTGTTTCTGGGCAGAAGGAAGATGACCAACTGAGCTAGAATTATGGAGTGTTACTTAAGACAAAGCTTTCTGGTCAAACTGGATTTGAGTGTTACTTCTAATATTTCCAGTTAAGTTGAGGCTGGAAAAATCACACATTCCTTCAGAGCCTTAATTACATTAGTAGAAAAATGGCCACGATAATGATCCCTACTTTATATGATTGTTATTAATCATTAAAATAAGTGAATGCCTATAAATGGTAATGAACATATAATTCACAGCATTTTGCAGGTGGTAAGTATCCAATCAGTGACAACAACCTGTCCCGTCATTATTTATTTGCCCTTAAACTTAAATCTTAGACTACATCTACATCAAGCTCATCATAGAAACATTTTTGATCAAAACATATTTGTGCAGTGAAAAAGGTTTAAGGTAGAAAATCATTTACATAGAAACAATACAAACTTTCACAGATGATACTGTTATTTTATAGATGAGTTCTCATAGGCACACAAGAAATGTTTGAGTTGGTCATTGCCCTAAATTCCAGTAAAGTGCTGGGGATCAGTACCCTTAAGCATTGGATCTAGAAAGGAGTCACCAAGTTTGTTTGCTAATGGTTGCTCCAGGGGCCTCTGACATAAGCGTGAACTGAAATCAGTTTGTCACCAAGAAAGATGGAGAAGCTTGAAAAGGTTACTGTCATGTGTGGCTAAACCCCTGATTTTCAGCTAGTATGCTGCAAACGTCTTAACAAACAAGAAAAATCACTGTTCAGTCATTCCTCATCCCACCAATACCATTTCCATCTGTCAAAGAGACATAATCTCAACACGGTTTGCTGAGCGTCAACAAAGAAATGAATAATCTTTTGCTGTCCCTGTTATCCATCCACTAAGGCAAAAAACAATGCCAACATACAGAAATGCACCAGTTTTTCTTACTCAGATCTTACGGGCTTGGGGCATGCCAATATCATAAAGCAAGATCATAAAGTCCATCCCTTATAATTGTATATATATGGGAAAAAACATACCATAGAGAGGTTTAAATAATTCACCTGAGGTCACACAAGATTTGTTACAAGGAAAGCAGTCTTAGAAGGCATGGCTCCTGATAGTCCAACTAGGCCTCTTTCCACTACCCACATGTGACTTATAAGGAAGACAAGAAGTTTGCATCTGTTCTATTCCAAAGTGTGAATCAAAAGGAAGATTTTCATAGGGAGTTGCAAATCAGATTGCTCTAGTGAAACCAGCAATTTTATCCAATGTTTACTAAGACAAATCAAGCCATGTTACCCTATTAACTTTGCCTAGAATCCTCAATATACTATGATCTAATAATAGCATGCAGAGTAAGAAACTAAGTAATGAGACAGGCCAGACCACACAGCATCAGTGATCAATGCACAACTTGAGTGTAGGGAAAGTTTAGTTGAATTCCACTGATACACTCAATAAAGGAATTAATTGCTACACTACAATGTTAACAGCCCTGTTGAAGATATAAATATTAAAAAATGTTTTCCTTTAACAAATTGATAGACCCAAAATGAATCTGATTTTTAACTATAAAGTTCCTATGAGCACATTTTTTTGTAAAAAACAAAAACAAAAACCTATTTGGGGTTTTCTCCAGCTAGCCCAGTTCCTTCCTCAATCACTTTGTGAGGTCTACAGGCACACAATCACACACACATATATACACTTCCATTCCTGCTCCCTCCCTCATCTCTGCCAGGAATTTTATCACTGCACTAATTTCAATAATACTTCTGCAACATGGACAGTTGTATTTTTTTTTTTAACATTCTGATTTGTAGTAAAGAAGGGAGAAGTCAGAAGCCTCTCTAAATAGGGTGAAGAACGACTCAGCTGCTTCTCAGAGCTGGGAAGGTGTGTCTGTAGGAGGCTGAAGAGAATTGAAACATCAAGCAAGAATTCCCTGTTCTTGTTCAGTCTGAAAACCAATATAGAATTGGAAACCTTGCTTCACGCTTCCTTACCCCAGTACCTGCAAAGTTCACATAGCACCCTATAATTCAAACGCAGAATGAGATGGCCTGGGGGCGTTGTGCAAACGAGTCAGGAGCCAGGCAATGCAGACTGAATGCAAGCTTCCTTGGTACTGATGACAAACCATTAGCTTCCACTATTTCTGGCTCTTCCATGCTTGCTATCTAATTATGTCACATCTTGAAAATGCGGCAAGAGAAAATTCCATTTCAGCTCTAATAATAGAAATGGGTAATATTTACCACTTTAACAGATTGCACTGTGTTGTGAATGAAGGCTGACTCTTCAGTCACATTATACAGATGAAGTTACTTTGGCAATAGTGGAGCATATGGGAATTAGAAAACTAAGTAGACTATGTGATTTTAAGAAAGTAATTTAATCTAAATCAGAGTATTAAATAGAAAACTCATCCATAAAAAATTGTATGTTGGAAAAGCAACTAAATGTCTAAAGAGGGAGAAAAGGCAATTTAAAAATGTTATTTTAAAGTACATTAGTGGCACCGAATCCTACTCTATTGAAAATTCAGATCATTTTCCCAAACAAAAGCTAAGTCTGTAAAGTTAGTAACAGCAATATACTGCATTAGTTGTAAATAGAAGGAAATGCCAAGATGTCCTTGAGCCACAGATGAAAACAAAATGACTGAACTGTATTCTGTATAAACCACAACTAATACAGGAGAGTGACAGAGAACAGCTTGATGAAGATTTAAATAAGGGTGTCTGAGGACACCTGCATGAGGTTGCTGCCTGTTTCACATCCAAAATTTGCTGCAAATTCCAGATTTCCACAATGATCAGTAATGTATTTCCCCATCACTATTTCACTAGGAAGTTGCACATGGACACTCACATTGAGGAAATTAGGAAAGCTTTGAGCACATTAGAAACAATCCATTTCCCTGGGTCACAGTTCAGGACAGATAAACAGTATCAGTTAAAGCAAAGTGTGACAGTCTCTGCCTGAGGGGTAAAATGAGCTCCCTACTGGTATCAAAACAGTTTGATAATGTATAGCCCATCTACAGCAAATATTTTTTGAGATACCAGTAGAGTTCAAGAATTAAGACAGTTTTATCTAAGAGGAGAAGCAGTTGATTAAGTTCTCTGTTAATTAAAACTCAACAAACCTTCTTGTGCCATTATGTGCCCTAACAGTTGGGTAGAGATTAGCTAGGCAGCAGCTGCCTAGCCAGGAACCCAGTCAGTTAAATTAAGCCTTAGGTCCCCTCAACCATCCTCAGTAGGTCTTTTTTTGAGATACATGGGGTAAGGGAGAACAGAAGTTGGTGGACCTCCACTAAAAGGTGCCCCCAGCGTATTTTGGACCATGGCTCACTGCTTCCCTGATAATCTGGATCCTCCCTCAGTCATTGTAGCCTCCCGGGATTTCTAGTATAATACAGTGAGCAATGACAGCATGCCGCCTTATGGAATCTTAGGAAGAAGTGTTGCCACCAGGATACACAGAGTCACTATAGGAGAAAATTTATAGCTATCTATTTCAAAATTTATGAATGTTCATGTCATTTCTTTAAATTATGTTACTTTACATATTTTAAATGCACCATAATTGAAATTTAAATGCCAAACTGTCTAGGTATTCCCTACTACAAAATATGCCTTAAATAGACAAAGACCATGCTATTTATAGGATACCATGACAAACCTCATTTTCCTAAGTGTAAAGTATGGAAGAGAGTCTTTCACTTGATTTATAAGCTTTAAAATATTAAGAACTAGGCACTCCAAACCAAGAATTTGTGAGAGCACACATCATTTTTTAAAATTCTTTTAGAGGATACAAAATATTTAAGAGCAAAGTATTTAAATAACATGGAATTTCACCCTACAATGAATATCACATTTATCCCAGGAGCAAAGCCCTTCCCAGGAGCAGGAGGTATTTCAAGAGCTAAGAGGAGTAGGGAAGAAGCAACACCCTACAAAAGGAAAGAGAGGTGGTGGAGAAAAAAAGATGGAGAGGATGGAGACGAAACTGCCTATTTCATAATTTTGCCCGTGGTTCCAGGTAGCAGCAGGAGAACTCATGTTGCAGACATCCTAGGACGGGGAGTGAAATTGATCAGGGCCCTAGCTGCTGTTCTGTGCAATCTTTCTGAGCCTTTAGAGTAAGGTTGTACCTCCCACAGGCAGCCGCCCACTGTTGACCCCGTGCAGCAAGGCTACTCAGGCATATGGTTCCTGGTTCCTGGGAGACATGGGACTCCTTCATTGTCCAATTCGGGCTCAAGGCCTTGACAAACCTTCCTTAGACTGCATCGTAGTCCAGGACACTTCCACCCAGCCTGCTCTACTTCTTTCACTCAGAGTCGTATTTGCCTCATAATTGGATGGCTCTCCCAATTGGTCTGGCACCCCTTCTATTTCCTTTCACAGGCGTCTCCCATAACCAAATCCTTCCACATTGAATTCTGTCTTGTTCTCTGCCAGAAGAAAGTGCACAACTGACCCAGAAGCCTGAAAGGATGTCTGTTTCCTGCAAGCCCTAGCTGGCCTCATCTACAGAGCCTCCAGAGGTTTCTCTCCATTTTTCTCCAGAAAAACTACATGGACTTTCAAAAATTCATCTTGGTGAATTTCCCCACCTGTGAACTACTCACACGTACTTGGAAGACAATTCCTGAGATTGCTGAAAAAGCATTCTAACTATATACATAATGAGGCAGTTTGTACAGAGAGACAGTTCATGTAGCCAAATAAAAACTCATCAAATGTTGGAAGCCAAATCTTGGTTTAAGGTGCATTACTTTTAATATTTAAAGCTTATAAATCAAGTGAAATACCTCTTTCATCCTAGCTTCCGCACTTTACACTTAGGAAAATGAAGTTTTTCATGGTTTTCTGTAGATTATAAATAGCATGGTCCTTGTTTATTTAAGGCATATTTGGCAGTAGGGGATATCTGGACAATTGGCAATTAAATTTCAACTATGGTGCATTTAGAATATGCAGGATGACATAAGCCATATGCTGGACTTCTAAACTTTGGCTTTTTATGGCTGATATTCAAAATAATGTATCAAAAGGTTAATACCCCATTGAAATTGTCTCTATGCCTCTTTCTACACACAATTGGTTTGACTGTTATGACTGTCAAGATAAATTAGAGAAAAGCTGAGACAATGGTGCCTTTAGATATAGTTTTATATATACCTACAATAGATGAAAAA
The DNA here is from genome assembly GCF_030020395.1 of Manis pentadactyla. Classification (NCBI taxonomy): domain Eukaryota; kingdom Metazoa; phylum Chordata; class Mammalia; order Pholidota; family Manidae; genus Manis; species Manis pentadactyla. The sequence continues at coordinate 94,336,643 of NC_080030.1, read as the reverse complement.
TGAAAAGGTTAAACTAGAAAACTTAATAGGTTTCTTCCAGCTTTAATAACATAGGATTCTGTAATTCCAGGGTTTAATGCAGTCATGTTTAGAGTTCTCCCTCCCAACTGTGAGTTCCCTTTACATGAAATCTGAGTACAATGGAATTTCCTTCTCTAAACATTTTCAGCAACCACGACAATTTCAGTTCTGATACATGGGAATTGCTGGGTCACTCCAGTAACTAGCCTCAGCGGACGATCAAGAGCATTGGCTCTGAGGGAGGAAAGAGCTCTCTTGCTTCTCTCATTCTTTCTGTTGCTGTTTTTGAGGACTAAGGATGGGAGAATTAGAAAGGTTTGCCTCTTCTAAAAATAATCCAGCACAATCTATCCTGAAGATCATACTTTCTACAATCAAGGGTTACTTGCAGAAAGTACCTTCTGAAGGTCTAAACCACTGAACAGTACCATTCAACCATGCACAGCCATCAACATTCCTCAAAGCCACTAATGCACAACTAAACTCAAACTTTAAATTGAGTGATGAGAGTAAGAAGAACCACAGGTTTCAGTAGAAGGAACTAACTCCCTCCTTTCCCAATCAAAGATAAATGAGAACTAATTTAATATTTGCTACATTACTCAAAGAAAATATGAATAACATCATTATGCTCTTGTTATCTAGTGTAATTACTACTTTATATTTTAGTGTCATTTCAAGTACACATGTATACATTTATAGACATAAATACGTACACATATAAGCTTTGACACAACTGCTCTCTAAATCTTGCTCTTCCAATCTTATTTTTCTCCTAGGTCCTTAAGTCCCAGAAACAAAAAATAAATAAAACTTTAAGAAACTCTCCTACCAAGAGGATTTTAGAAACCTAACCTTTGCAGATAAAATAAGATTTCTGAACTCTGAATATCTATAAATGCAGAAAAGAAGTTTTTCTTCTTTTCAAAGTCCTCAAATTCTGTTCAAGGCTTCTGTTTTTCAACTATATACACATAAGTTGTTTGACACAAATTAAATTAAACCATTGCTTACTACCTTTTTCAACAAAAATTGCATTTTAGAAATCAATTCAATTGAATTTGATGCTAAGATGTTAATGTCCAAACATTTTATAATGTACATTTTTCGTGTCAAATTGAGAAAAATAATTTAACAGCATCTTGTTGCTCTAGCCTCCACAAACCACACAGCTTTTCCTCATCTTAGTCATGTGGCTGTCCAAACTCATCAAGCAAACAATGCCCTTTGTTTATAAATGTTGTCATAGTTGACAGTTGGCTTAGTTGATAGAGGACAGCACTAATGAAACCAAAGATAAGAATTCCTTCTTTCATCAGTATTAGCCAGATATCATCTCTTAGTTCTAAGACTAAAGACTCCATCTAAGATCATAATCATAGTCTCAAATTTATGTTATAGATCACAATAAGGATTAGTTAAGATGTTGTTTTCACTTAAATAAATATCTTAATTTTAACTATGATTGCAAACACACAGAAAGGTACAGATAATAATATTATCACCCTTCCTCTCAATTTAACAAATGTTGATATTTGGCAATATATGCCTCAGATATTTATAAAATAAAATGCAGCAGATACAAATAAAGTGTTAGAGACACCCTTCCTTCCTTCCCTAGAAGAATCACCACAGGTGCTGATATGTACCTTTCCATTCCATATTTTAAATTTTTAGTAATCTATTAAATTTTGTTTAATTTATCCATTTCCTTATTATTCAATGTTGCTTCCAATTTTTGCCGGTACAATAATGCTGCACTAAAACTTTTGAGAAAGCCTCTTCATTTTAGAGTTCAACCCAATTATGTAACTTAAAAATAGAATTGCTGTCCTTTAGAGTTCACACATTTTCAACTCCGTATTGTTAAGTTACTCTCCAAGGTAGATGCACCATTGCATCCTAAGACCAACAGTTTTTGAAAATTCTTCTTTCTCTAATATTGCCAACAATCTGTATGATCAGAGATTTTACGTTTTGCCAATCTACTGGTTAAGAAATGTCCCATTTTCAGTTTCATTGCCCCTAATGATCAGTGAGGTTTTGCAACTTTTTACATATATATTGGCATCAAAGATTTCTTCTAATAATTTACTTTTCATATCTTTTGTCTATTCTCTAGACAAAAGATGAAATCTTTTCATATTCTTTTTAAAAATTTTCTTTTTTTTGCTTTAAGGTTTTATTTAACATGTATTTTGTTTACTAGTATTTTATTGGTTGCTTGAATTACAATATTTCCTCCCAGTATGGGGCTTATTTCATGGTCTTTTTTTAAACAGATTTTTTTTTTAAACAGCTAACATTATCAATCTTTTTAAGCTCCGTGTTTGCTGAGTCTTGTGTAAAAACTCTTTTCCTAACTTCCAATACCATAAAGTTATTTTTGTTAAATATTTTTACTTTTTGAACTCATCTTTGTGTTTTTAATTCACTTAGGATTTATTTGTTGTGTACAGTATGAGGTAGGCTTACAAATTTATTTTTCCTATATGATTAGTCAGTTGTCTCACCATCGTCTATTATTTTATCTTTCACCACTAACTTGAAGCCACTTCTCCCGTATATTAGTTTCTCATATACACAGATGGCTGATTCTAGGCTCCCTGTTCCATTACATTAACATATTTGTGCATCCTTCTACCAACACATTTTAATTACTATAGCTTTATAACAACTCTTGATAAATGATAAAGTTCATTTTTTTTAAATCTTCCTCAAATGTTTTCCTTTAGTTATTACTGGCCCTTTATTCAACTATGTAAATGTTTGAAACAGCTTGTCAAGTTCTGAGAAAATTTTAAATTTAGATTGAAGTAGCTTCAATTTTATAGATTTTGGGGTGAATTAAAATTTTGAAATACTGAGACTTCCTGTCCAAAACATGGTAGAATTCTCCACTTATTTAGATCTTCTTATACAGTCTTCAATAGTACTTTACAAATTTTTCTAGAAATGTCATATATATTATGTTAAATTTGATCTCATATATTGTGTAGTTTTATGGTTAGAAGAATAGATTGTTTTAAAATTACATTTTTAAAACAATTATATCTGACATATTCAAGTATTATTAATTTTTGTATACAGTATTTTGTAGACAACAAGCTTGTGAACTAGCTGGTTATTTCTACTAATTTTCAAGTAGATTCTCTTGAATATCATATGTATGTAATCATATCACCTGTGACACTAGCAATTTAGTTTCTTATTTTTCCATTCCCTGTGTACTTCTTATTTATATCCATGTCATACTGAGTTGGCTAGGGCCTTGAGTATAATGTTAAATAGAAGTGGTGATAGCAGGCATCCTAAATTATTCCTGACTTTAAGAGAACATTTCTAATGTTTCAACATTAAATGTGAGGTTCATATTAAGTTTTGAGTAGACATCTTTGTTGTTAAAGGAAGTTCCCTTTTATTCATAGTTTCTAAGATTTGTTAGCCTGACATAGCATATTTTTTCTCTGCTGATAGGTTAACATGGTAAATTACATTAGATTTCATAAAGTTAAATCATCCCTGTAATCCTAGAATAAAATCTACTGGTATTTATTCAGTATCAATTCAATATCTACTGTATCAATATCAATTCAGTATCTATTGGTATCAATTCAAATATTGTCCCATCCTCCATTCTTTCTATTTTATGTCTCTGGAAATATATAAAATCCATATATTTATAGAAATAGATACAGATAGATATAGATGACAGAGACAAAGAAAGAGAATTCCTATTAATATATGTTAGATCACCTAATTCCTTTGCACCCATTCTGTTGTATTCTTTTATACTTCCTTTCTTTTTAATTTTTCATTTCTTATCTTTTTGCTACATCCTGAGCAATTTCCTCAGGGCTATCTTTAAAGTCATCAATTCTCTTAATCAGAATCTAACCAAATGTTTAATCTACCTATTTAAGTCTTAATTAATGACTTTTTGTAGTTTCTGAACATTGTATTTAATTCCTTTTCAATTTGCACATCCTATTCTTTTTTCATAAAGTGTTAATATTTCTTCATAGTTGTTATTACCTCTTTCAATACTCTGTTCATTTTAAGTACACTTGCTTTATAATCACTTTCAGATTATTTATTTATCTCATATTCTTGGGTTGCTTATTTTTCTGCATATTGTTTATGCTAATATATCAGTCAGGGTCCACTCAGAAGACAGAAACCATTTCAGTTATGTGACTAGGAGCAATTTAATATACAGAATTATTAACTAGTAAAGGTGGTTAACAACAAAACAAGATAAAAGAAAACTCTAAAGAACACAAACATAGCAAATATAGAGAATAACTATTACCTCTAGGGTTGAGAGTGGATATTCATTCCCAAATAAGAAAGAAACAAATTGGAAAAGGATCCCTACCATTTCCAACCCCACCCCATCAAGACTGAGATTTAAAATCCTAAAATCCCCATTCAAATAATAACCATAAAAATGAATTAATTACTCTTACTTGTAGGTCTAAGCATCCATTGTCTGTTCAGATTCTATGGCCTCCTTTTCTATTTTTCTCTCATCAATATGCAAATTGCCCCCCAGGACTAAGTCCTCAGCTTCATAGCCAAGTTCTATTTTAAGATAATAATGTCTCATTTACTCATTCAATTAGTCAGTCGTTCAACAAGCATTTATACCTCTAGCCAAACCTCTCCCCTGGACATCAGTTACAAATACCTGAAGTGTGTCAACAGATGTTTCAACTTAATATGTCCAAAACCAAATTCCGGATTTTCCCACATAGTCTGCAACTTCAAGGGTCTTCATCACATCAGTGGATGCAAAATCCATTCTTCTACTTGATCAGCCATCCAATAACATCAGCATATCCTGCCTGCTCTGCATTCAAAATATGTACATTTCTCACCACCTTCATGATCACCACACATTCAAGCCACTGCTTTATTTTCTCTTGCCTAAGAGACTCTACCTGGTCTATGGCTTTACTCTCTTCAGTCTATTCTCAACCAGCAGCCAGACTGATCACATTTAGAATACGTCTGACCACTTCATGCCTCTGCTCAACAATTCCCATCTTTTTCTTATCTCCCTCAGAGTATAAAACCCAAGGGCCCTGCCTCCTCCTCTACTGCCCGTTTCTATGACTGCACAGTCTTCCCTCAGCTCTAGGAACACCAGCCTCCTTGGTATCCCGGAATAAGCCAAACACACTCCAGCCTCAGGGACGCTGGGCTTGCTGCTCTCTCTGTATGACTCCTTCCATCAGTGAGGCCTTTCCTGCCCAGCTTATATGAAAAAACAACCCATCCACCCCTCACCCTTCTCCTGCTACTTCCTATGTAACTTAACCTGTTTTTTCTCCATAATACTCACCTTCATCTGAAGTATTTTTGTGTTTACTTATTGATTTATTGATTGTCCAATTCCCCTCAACCTCACCAAAATGTAAGCTCCATGAAAGCAAGAACTATTTTTTGTACACTGCATTACTCTCAGCACCTAGAATTATACCTGGTGTATAATAAGCACACAAATATTTCTTAAATAAGTAAATGAATCAATCAATATTAAGCTCCTGCTACACAAATAACTACTCCAGGTCCGAGGGACACAAAGATGAATGAAATACAATATTTGACATTGAGAAGTTCAGTCTAGAGCAGCACTGTTCAATAGAACCTTCTGTAATGATGGAAATATTCTCCACCTTCACTGTCCAATGAGGCAGCCGCTCACAGCATGTGGCTACTGCTCACTTAAAATGTGGCTGGTGTGACTGAGGAAGTGAATTTTTATTTTTCTATTTTAATTACTTGAAATTTAAATTGACAAGGTCACATGTGGCTAGTGGCTACCAAAATGGACAATACAGGTTTATAAAAGAAGATAGATATATTAACCTATAATGCTGGTAAGAATGTGATGTAATCAGTATCACAGTAGAGACAGACATGCAATAAAGTACTACGGGAACCCACAGGAGAAAGCCACTAACGCTGCCTGAGTTTAGTTTCCTCTAGTAGACCCTAGAAGCACTTGGTGCTTTTCCCTCACACCACTTTGCATTCTTTTTATTATTATTTATCTTTATTCACTTGATTTCGATCTTCCTTACTAAGCTACGGGAGCTTAGGGCTGTGACCAACCTCAGCTACTGACAGGATGCTTTGCCCATAGTAGGTGAACAATAAACATTGGTTTGACTGACAACTGAGGTGGGAATTTGCTAGGCCAAGGCCAAGACAGGGTAGATGGAATGACAAGCAGGGAAAATGAGACATGCAAAGGCAGACAATTAATAGAGTTCCAGCCTTTCGTTAGAGAAACTGGGAGTTCTGTGTGGTTGTAATACATATTTAATACATATGATTATGCAATGAAATGCAGATATCAAGGCACTTGTACTCACTTCTTCTTGCTTGACAGTTCAAGTCAGACAACAACTTAGTGAGTAAGAAAATCCAAAAGCCATTGTGAAACTAAAAGTTGGGCAATTATTTAGTGAATTGCGACAAAGCAGACTTAGATTTTTCAAATCTTTAGCCCATAACAGCTGTGATAAGTATAAACTAAAACGTCTAACATTTTTGTGATCTAGAATATTATGATATTTCAGCTTGTGGGGACCTTAAAGATTATTTAACTGAAGCTGCCTTCTGTCAGATGAGGAAATTGAGACCCAGAACACACAGTTAGTCAGTACAGAAGCAGGACCATCAACCAGATGTTTTAGCTTGCAGTCTTGAGTTATTATCAACACACAGCAATCACACAACCACATTTCATCCTCTCGCCCTAACACAAAACAAGCAACTGGTCCCACAGTAAGTCCATTAATAATCTCTGATCACCTTTAAAAACATACAGGGAGAAGACTCAGTCATAAATTCTCTGTGTATGAGAACCATCAAGGCTGCCCAATACAAAATCAAGCTACAAATTAAAAAAACATTCTAAAACTCAAGAAATACTAACAAACTTTGAAAGAGTTATTTTAGTCATGGAGTGTGAAATGAATTACTATTTTTGCAAGCACAACAGGGTGCAAGTTCTGTGCAATATATTAAAATGACAATCGTACCGCAGATCTGGCTTCCCATCCTGAATCAACCACTCTGACCTGGTTACCTAAAGCAACTTTTTTAACCACTCGGAGCCTCCATTTCTTAATTTCTAAAATGTGGCCTCTATAGTTTTCAAGTGATTTTGCTGAGCTAGAAAGAGAGAAAAAGCAGCAAAACAAATTCCCACTTGGACAGTGGTTCACTTATTCCCCTTCTCTGCAGTCAGACCGATAAGCCTCATATTTCTCTGTCAATCTATGAGTCCATCAGACTGTGCATAAGTCACATACCCTAAACTGGAGCTAGTACTACATCCTTTTCAATATTCTGCACTTAACGTGTTCTCCAGAAATGCAGTTGACTAAGTGTTGTCCCAGTGTCTTATCTACCTTGTACCAGCTTTCCAAGATTCCAGGACTCTTTCTACAAGTTTTCAGGAGTCTTCCTTTACAAGCTTTAGTGTCTTCATCACCAAGCTACAACCAATTTTTACACTAAAAATACATTGACTTCCCCAAATACAGGTGGGACAGAGAATATGCTTTATCCATCTTTGTATTATCTTCCCTCAAAACCTCTGGAGGTCCTGGAGAACAACAAAGCTAATTTATAACAAACAAGAAGAAATAGAAAGATTTTTTTCTATGGAAGCAATTGTTTTAACTATTTGCAGTAGTAGTAAATTCTCCAGGCAGAATCACCATGGTTTACCTTTGATTGTTTCCATCACTGAAACAAAACTTTTATCCCCTTCTTTTCAATTCACTTCCATCTTTCATGCACGAACACTTCCTTTGACTAATTTCTTTTAATGTTCATAATGTTGATCCCTACTTTCTTGGAGTCTCTTAAGCATGTGCCTAAGCATTCACAGTATGTCTCTTAGACTATGAGGATAATCTCCTGTGAGTGCAATTAGGAACAGATGGTTAAAAACTGCAAGGTAACATTTGCATAAAAAGATCATCTTACTTTGACACTGTAGAGTTTTGTTTTCCCTGAAAAAAATACTCCCTCCCTTAACCAAAAGATAACAAGAAAATATGGATTATTTTTTTCTGAAAAGGGAACATTTCATAGCAAAGGCACTGTGGGGGAAAAAATAACACAAGTACATAAAGGAATATGGCATACTGTGAATAAAGGTGTCACATCTGCTCAAATGTAGAAGGACCTTGCACTGAATCTAATAGACTGTAGTCACCTCACCTTCCCAGAACCCAGAACAAACCTGACTTCAGAAATTCAGAAAGTCTCTGCACCAATATCAATGTACTTAATCAAAAAAAAAGAAAATTACCCTCAAAGCAGAGCTCACTGAGTTATTGTCTTCTGTAAATCAAGCTTACCAAATTTGCTTATCTTATGTTCCCACTGCACCTCTGTCCTGTTTTGATTTATAGACACATGGAAGGATGGATAACAGATTAGTGGTTGGTGAACAAGGTGATGGAAATAGTTAGGTATAAACTATTAAAAGCAAACATAAAAAATGAAGGAGGAATATCTGTCTTCAACTAGAAAAATCCAACAATATAGTCATGATAAAAGTAATTAATAAAAAGGAAATGTAGAAAATACAAATGACCCCTTCAGCAGAGCCAGTCCTAAATGATCCTGTTTTGCTCCACACAGAAATCTGCCACCTAGACCACAGCTGAATGGAGTAGGATAGGTCACATGATACAAAGGCAACCAAAGGTCAGCTGAGCAGTGAGCTTCAAGACAACCTGGTGTGGAAAGATTCACCAAAAAGATTCAACAAGTTTCTTGACAAAGTTCCAATTATATTCCATTTAAATTCCAATTAAATTCTAATAATTTAATTTGGATAAATGGAGAAAAATCAGGCTGTTAGCAGTGGGAACTGAAATTGAAAAATGCTCTGAGTAGTAAAATCTGTGAAGGGGCAAGGACACACCAAAGTCATGAAGAAATAAAAGATGTAAGGAAGTACAAACCAAGAGTAAGCAAAAACTATGAGACTGATAAAATCGACAAAGGAATGAAACAATGATTTATTAGATGAGAAGAAACGAGGCACAGATTAAACAAGAAAAGATACGTAGAGATTCTCCTGTCAGAATCTCCAGAACTATTAGGTCTATTTCTAATCTTACGCTAATTTCCTTTTCTTGGATTTTTCTGAGACTTTAACTCTTTTAGTTATTCTTCAATAAGGCCATAATTTACTTATGTTAGGCTGGAAATGTCCTCATTCCTTGAAATCAGAAATGCCTAACATATCTTTTGCGCATGCACTTCGAGGTTTTATCATTTTCTCATTGATTTGCTAGAGTTCTTTACATATCAAGTCTATAAAACTATAATATATGTTCACCATTCCACTCTTAACATAATAATAGGCAGCAGTTATTGAGCAATTATTATGTCCCATGACCTGAAAAAAGCTCTCTACAGGAATATCTCATTAAATCCTCAAAATAACCATACGATGAAAAAAAGTCTAGTACTGAGAATTTAACAAATTTGCCTAGTCATTGAGCTAATGACAAGAAATAAGACTAGGGATAAAATCTAGATGTCTGACTCTTTAGTATGTTCTTAACCAGCAAGCATCATCATTCCTTTCATTATTATTGGGTTTTTTACTTATGGTAAAATACACATAAAATAAAATTTGGCATCTTAACCATTTTTCAGTGCACAGTTCAGTAACAGTAAATACATTCACACTATTGTGCAACTATCACCACTATCCATCTCCAGAACTCTTTGCAAAATCTTACAAGACTGAAATTCTGTGCCCAATAAACAGTACTTCCCATTTCCCCTGACGCCCATCCGGCCCTGGGAACTACCATTCTATTTTCTGTCTCTATGAATTTGACTAACTCTGGGTATCTCTTATAAGTGAAGCCATACAACATTTTTTTCTGTGCTTCTGTGACTGGCTTATTTCACCTATACATGTCCTCAAGGTTCATCTATGTTGTAACGTGTCAGAATTTCCTTTCTTCTTAAGTGTAAATAATTTCTGTTGTATAAATAAATCACATTGTGTTTATGCATTCATCTGGCAGTGGACACTTGGGTTGCTTTCACTCCGTGGCTATTGTGAATAATGCTGCCATGACCATAGGTGTACAAATCTCTCTTCCAGTTTTTGGATATATACCAGAAGTGGAACTGTGGGATCATATGGTAATTCTATTTTTAATTTGGGGGGTAACGGCCCTACTGTTTTTCATAGCAGCTGCAACATTTTACATTTTCACTAATAGTCCACAAAGGTTCCAATTTCTCTACAGCCTCACCAACACTTGTTATTTTCTGTTATTTTTTTATAGCAGCCACCCTAATGGATGTGACATCATTCCTCCTTTAATTTATGTGTTTGGAATGTGTTTAAAATTCAGAAGTTTTAAAATTTTTATGCAGATAAATTATTAATCTTTATCATTACAGTTTTAATAGCTTACTTCAAAAACCCTTCCCCATCCCAAGATTATAAAAATACTCATTTCTACTGCATTTTCTAGCACTTCTTTAATACATCTGGGACTAATCATGTAAACTAGAGACTAAGCATTAATTCTTTGCTCTTAGTGATTAGATAATTTTCCAATGTCATTTTTTAAATAATCTATTCTTTTTCAACTAGTTTGAAAATCCCTATTTATTATATGCTAAATACTTACATATATTGGAACAAATGTCTAGACTATATATACCATTTCTATACCACAAAAACACTGTTAATTACTTAAGTCTTATAAGGCACTAAAGAACCAAGTAGGACTAGTCTCCCTTCGTTACTCTTGTTTATCTAGAATATTCTAAGCTATTCTCACATATGCGGTTTACACAGAGTTAAAACATAATTTAATTGCCTACCAAAGATTTTGCCACATTACAGAATAATGCAATATAATTAATGTTCATAATGATGACTCCAAAAATTACCACCAAAACTTTAAATCTGCTTAACAGCACTGCCAGAAACAAAGCAGAAAAGAATATGATACATTTTAGTGAGATTTACGTAAAATAATAATATAGTAAAATTAAGTTTCAGCTCTTCAAAAACTAAAGGACAGAGGGATTACTAATATTATGCATGTATAATAAAAAATAACCCTTCAGGCACAGGGATGCACTGGTGGAAACTGAGACAGAATGTATTTAGCACTTAGGGGTCAGTAAAGCATCCTTTTCCTGAGAGGCAAGGTCTCAAAATGCCCAAAGAATTGTTGCAATTTCCTTTCTCATCAAATAATCTGAAGTCATTCTATTCTTCTGACTATAGTTTCTCTCCACTCTCGTTCATATAATTGTTGGTTAGTTCTCCCAGGTTGTGACAACTATGATGCCTTTCCTAATTTCAAAGAATATCCTCCCACCCTTTCATAGCCTCTCATTCTGAATCACTTTCTGAAGTTGGCTGAACTATCACAGAGCTTGCATTATAACATCTAATAAGCATTCTTCCTTTGTCTGCTTGCCACAGGTCAAGCATTATCACTTGCACATCGTCTGTTAACCATTATGAGTCAAAGACTTTCTGCAGAACACAAATGGCATAAAGAAAGTTGACAGAGGAAACTATGCAAGTTGCAGACACAGTCATCTCAGGGGAGCATGGTGGAAGGGTCATTAGCCAAAAACATCTGCAGTATGAGGCAACATTTGTGGTTAACTCAGCAGAGTTCAACACCGTAGGTTTCACTGACACGGAAGCTAAAGAAGCACGGTGAGCACAGAAATATATATTTTAATAGCATGTTGTGGCCTGGAGAGGGCGAGACTGGAATCAATTCAGAAAACAGTGGAAGCCTGAATCAAGTCAACGGCAGCAGTAATGTAGAGGAAGACATGATGTCTGGTTGAATATGAGAGTGAAGAAGATTCCTTAGATAACTCCTAAAATTATTCTTGGGTTACTTCCACATACTAGTTTAGCAAATGTTTATTAAATAAATTAATAAGTAAATGTTGTCCAGAGCCATATTCAATGCTATTCAAAGTGGGGTCTACAGACCAGCTGTCAAACCTTTAATTGTTATTGATCCATAGCAAGATAAGGATGTTGCTCCAAAAGGTAAGCTAATTAGGGCACAAAGTATATCGTTTAGTTGAGCAGACATTTTTATTGTTTCTATAAAGGAAATAGTACACTGATTCACATTCTGGCATAACTTCTTAATTTCATTAGGTATCAGCACTTTGATAATATGTATGATTCTGGTTGGATCTTGAATAATATGCCATTAAATTTGATTTTTCCAGAGGTGATAAACTCTTCTGACAATGTCTTAGACCAGGGCTAAACACAGAAGTTCGTAGTATCAGGTTGAGGTCTAGGGCAGACTTTCAGAACTGGTAATCTGATGGTTCTGAGAAATGATGCATTTCACTGATATATAGGTATACTTGCAGGACAGTTTCTGCCTTAAGCTCAGGCAAACGACCATGCTGATATTTCTGTAAACTATAGTTGGTTGGATTAATAACCATAGTAATTGCTCAAGAGGTAAACTGGACCCCATAATCTAATGGCTATTTAAAAGATCTCACTCCCTGAACTGAGAGTATAAAAAAAATCCCATGTAATATAGGACAGGTGTGGCCATCTGAAAACTTTTCTGGATGGTTTATGAATATGAAATGGATTTGAAAAAGTCATCATTTAAGTAGTATGCTTCCAGCTGCATGTATCTGAAAATCTAAATGAAACTGGCTCCCACAGAGATAATTTATTTGCTCACATAAGTGAAAGTCTAGAGGTAAGCTGGGCTTTGGCCTTGACTTACCCAGTAACTCCAGCACTATTCCCCTGCATTGGTCTAGGTTCTTGCCTCTTCCAGGAGCACTTCACCCTTAGATCGGCAGAACAGTAATTCTAACGATCCTCATCTCACACCTACTTTTTCCATGGCTCCCTCTTAGAAGCAGGGAATTTTTTTCCAGAAGTGCTTCCCCACATGTCCCTTCATGTCCCATTTGCCCAATTGGAAGAAGTACAAATTCTTGAGCCAATGCCCTCTAGCTAAGGAAGGCCTGACATCCTCAAACAGACACTGGCGCTGGCTTGAGAGTAAGGCTTTACTGCGATTTTCTTAGACTGATTAGGGCTCAGCCTTCTAACTAAAGTTAATGCCCCAAAACCCTGCCTGCTGCAAAATGGATGACTCAACCCCTACAATCTAATACAGGTCCTATGCAAACCTCGTCGAGGAGCAGACAACCTACAGTGTAAACTAATAAAGACAAGCAATGACTTAGGATGTTATACTTGAAAGATGTCGCAAGGGATGTTTTTGATAATGGATATTTTGCCTGAAGAGAACTGGGAGCTTAGACTGTCCATGTGTCTCATCTAAGTGACCCGAGAAAACTACACTGTGATTCTAGAAGATGCATCCCCATCATTTAGGCAGAAATAACCACAGAGCAGAGAAGGATTAACTCCAAGTCACATTAGCCTGAGGAGCCTTCCCTTGAGCAAAACCTAATCACTTGGCTGTAAATCCTATGCTCACCAAGCACCCTCCTGCATTATTTGTCCTTCTGAGTGACTGACCCCAACAGAGAGGGCATGCCTGTTGAAGAAATGCTCCTGGTTTTAAAAACCGTCCCGTTTCCCATGGTAAATGGTCACTGTGGCTTATAAGTCATTCTTTTATTTTTTGTTAGAGAAATACTATCCTGCAAATGCTGACCACCCTGACAAAATAATAAAAGTGAGATATCAGGGAAGAGCTGATGCCCAGATCCAGGACCATAACATCCCTGTCAAGGTGTGATCCCCATGAGACCTGGCCTAAATCTGCTGCTAATGGCACCTTTACATCGGAACTCTAACATCCGGGCAGCCCAACAGAAAACCCACCAGGCAGTCCTCTGGCCTCTGTTAAACAGAGGGCTCTTCGAGCGGGTCTTAAGCATAGGAATTATGAACTGAGTCTTTAGAATCAATGATATCTGAGGATAAATTTTGGCTCCTCCTACCAGCTGTGTGACCTTGAGCAATTATTTAACCTCCAAGACCCAGTAGCTCCAATTGTAAAATGGTGAATATTTCATAGAGTTGTTATAATGATTAAGGAGATAAAGGTTACAAAATGCCTCGCGCTTGATTAGTAGACCTTGTGATTGTTGCTGTTGTTTAATATGGTGACCTCTTGTATCAGCCCTATGACTTTTGTGTTTGACAAGAAGGTATGTGTTAACCGAGCTCAATGCAGCACCCCACAATAAATAAAGCTCAGTAAATATGGCTCAGTGACACAACTGGAGAAAATGGGAGAGAAGTGGCATCTGAGATGCCAATGCAATCTGTAACATCTCTTCTTGATCCCAATTAAATCGGTGTGAGGCCCCAGCATGAGTAAAGTCTGATTGTTGTCTGCTTCATAATCAAGTAGCATTAAAGTAACTTCATATAGCTTTTATTTATTTCTGAATTATTTTAAAATGGCAAATAGAAAATACCACATAACATTAATTTAAAAGAAGGAAGAGTCTAGAGACTGGTCTAGAGAACCAGTTAAAGAAATTAGAGTATATTTAATCAAGAAACAAGAAACCAGGAGAGATAAAGTAAGAAATGTCAGCCTTCACATATTTGAGTGACTGTCATGTAGAAGAGAGAATAGAGAAAAGTCTATGTGCTTTTTACTTATCTGTCTCCTGCATTAAACTAGCAAATGCCTTGAGGAAAGAATGTGTTTCATCCATTACTTCTGCTCCCAGGTTGGCTTGGTGCTGAGAACATAATAGGTACTCAATAAATATGTGCTGACAGGATGAAAAGTTGGGTGGATGGATGTATGATGAGATGAATGGACGATAGGATGGAGAGAGGGACAGACAGATAGAAATGTTTAAATCATTAAAGGATTTAATGCTAAAATTAACATTAGAGAAGAGGAAGCTGAGACTATAAAATAGTAATGGATTTTCTCAAGGTCACTCAGCTAATCTGTGTGAATGCTGACCAGACCACAGCAGCTGTGGTATCTAGATCAATATTCTTTCAGCTACCTTCCTTTTGTCCAAATCTGATAGAACTCAAAGTCTCATGATGAGAATATAATCCCAGTATGGGACTCTGTTATGAGCTGAGTTGTGTCACCCTAAAGGTCATATGTAAAAATCCTAACCCCTAGTACCTCAGAATGTGACTTTATTTGGAGATAGGGCCTTTAAAGAGGTAAGGTTAGAAGGAGGTCACCAGGGCTGGCTCTAATCCAGTATGACTAGTGTCCATATAAAAAGAGGAAGAGGATATTAGAACTTGTGAAGACAACCACAAGCCAACAAGAGAGGGGATGGGCAAAATGGGTGAAGGTGGGTACAAGGTATAAACTTCCAGCAACAAATAAGTCTTAGGGATGTAATGTGCAGCATGGTGACAATTGTTAATAATAATACTGTATTATATATTTAAAAATTGCTAAGTGAGTAAATCTTAAAAGTTCTCATCACAACAAAAAAAAATGTGTATGTGAGGTGACAATTACTGACTATGCCTACTGTGGTAATGACTTTTCAGTATATACATATATCAAATCACTATGTTATACACTTAAGACTAATATAGGGTTATATGTCAATCATATCTCAGTAAAACTGGAAGAAGAAATAATTTTGTCGTATACACATCTATGATCCTTTCATTGTGCATCACATTGCCTCTCTGAATAATAACACACAGGCATAATAAGCATTCATCAGGCAATCATGATATATCTTTTAAAAAACAAATAGATGATGGATGATTCTACTCCATGCTAGAGTCATCAGACTCTAGGAAATGTTATTTTCTTAATGTGCACAAGGTTGTTTAGGCTCTTAATACTACAATGTTTTGCCCCCTAAGAAAAACTGAAATTTAAATTGTAAGATGGAAGTCTGACCTCTCTAATTCATCTTCAGCATCTACATATGATTATAAATATGATTTATCAATTTTTTTTTAAAAAAGGAGAGGGAGAGTTTCTCAGAAGAAACAACCCTGCTGACACCTTGACCTTGGATTTCTAAACTCCAGAACTATGAGGAAATACATTTCCATTGTTGAAGCCACCCAGCCTGTGGTACTTGGTTTTGGCAGCCCTACCAAACATGTACAGACTCAGAGCCCTTTCCCTATGTAATGTACATTTAATCTACTTACTTCAGCTGCTTTGAATTATAGCACTGAAGTAGAACTTTGCCTGGTTTGCACATAGAAGCCTATAGGTACTGCAGCCATGGACATTTTTAGACACTTCAGTAGTTCCTTACTACAACAATGTATCTATGTCATTGAGTCCCAAAATAACCATGTAATATCATGAAGAACTTATGACATTAAGGCTTAGACTGATTTATTGCCCTACTCAAAGACACAAAACCGCTGAGTGGTAGAGCCACATAATTCAAAGCCAAGTCTTCTGAACTCTTCATTCTCTAAAAATAGAAGCAAATGTTTTTTGAGCACATACTATGTTCCAGCACTATGCTACGCAGTTTACATTCATTATCTTGTTTAGCCCCCACAACAAACACATGGGCTAGCTGCTATCACCAATCTCCATTTTGTAGATAAGGAAACAGAAATCTATAGGCTAACTTTCCCATGATCATATAGTAAGTGGTGACCTCAGGCTTTGAACCCGAGCCACCTCCCTCCAGAGCCTACATAATTTAGCCATTACACCTGACCACCTCTAATTTATCTGAGCCTTCTCTTTATGAACCTCCCCACATGTCAACCTGGCATGTTTGCTCTCTTCAGCAATGTTCCAGCTGTTGCTAAAATATCCATCCTCCACACTTCCCACTTTGCAGAGCAGGTGCACAGGGCCCACCTCTGGAGTAAGGAACTTCCTTGCCCTTTATATGCAGTGGAAGACCTGGAGTTTGACATTTGATGTCAATGACTGACAGTCTCCAACTAAGCCATTTCAGAGGCAGGAGGGGCTTGATGCTACTGTCCTTTCCCACTCTGCACAATCAGTGCTTTCCTCCTTGATTCAGGATCACAGCAAACGTAGAAACTGAAATCCTTTCTGACACCATGTGCTGGATTGCCACAGTGTATTAGTCCAGATCCCCACGGACTGCCTTTCTCTTTGTGCCAGCTTGTCATGCAGCAGCAGCAAGGAGAGTGACCTAGTGCTTTTAGTCTAGACATACAGTCATCAGAGGCCCCCAGGTCTCTGGGCAAATTTACAAGCTTTTGAGACAAGGGCTTGTCTGATAACAAAACCAACACCTGATAACTGACACCCTAAAGATAGAGAGCTCTGCAAAAAACTGTAGAACTGACAATCTTCTCAGCATGTCATACTGTTTTACTCCGTCTACTTTTGCTTAGTTTGACAATGTCAGAATCATATCCAGGGCCTTCTTTCTGAAAGGCTTGATTCCCCTCGTCAGCGCCAGAAGTGCCCTTGTGGACCCTCCCCAGACGCATGCAAAACGTGTTCACTTCCTCCTTCCCTCCACTGCCTTTTGGAGTCCACAGGGGCAACTGATAACTGATCTCATCAGCAACCCCTTCAATGTTAGTGAGAAAATGCCAGAGCTCACACCACAGTGAAGAAACATGAACAGGAAAAAGCCTTCCAAAGAAACCAGCAGTCAGATACAATCACTGTTTCTCTAGGTCCAGATTTCAATTCAGGGACTGAAAGGGCTGCTACAAATGGGAAAGTGACTGAGTAGGGCGTGAACATACACAGAAACCCTATTTCAGACGATGCAGGGTGAAGAGTATCTCACCTTGAATTTAAAAAGTACTCTCTACCTTCCAGAATAAGAAAAGTAAAGCTAAAGGAAGGTTAAGAAGCCTCCTTTCGCTCTCTCTCACGCACACACACACACAGCTTCTAAAACAACCCATTTTATTTATGGAGTTCCTCGAATGCCGGGTGGTGTGGCAAGGTGTGAGTTCCTTATAAAATGCAAGCAGCGTGTGCAGGAAAGAGTTGTGGACCATTCTACCCAGTCACTCTGGCTGCTCTGCAAGCCCGGGCTCAGCAACTAAAAATCTATCTCAGATAATTGACATTTATTTGATTGAAACAGCAGGGTGCCCGCCATCACCATGGGAGGATACCATATGGAAGAACAGTGCGAGTGGAGATAATGTTTGTCTACTGAGTGTGCCAATGTGTTTAGAGATTATTCACAGGGCTCTGGGGACCCCAGTATGATAATGTTTCAGCCAAATTAGAATCAGATTAATTGCTCTAATCTAATGGAAAGACAATGTTTATCAAATTATTGCTCTTTTCACCACATGATATTGCAGTGTCATTATTCTTTGGGTTTAAGAAAGGAAATGAAAAGACTCTTGTAGCACATCTGCTCAAGAGTTATATGATAGTGCTTTTCCCACTGCACTTGGGACTATAATGCGGTTGGCAATTCTGTGAAGAAACCAATAAATTAAAGTAAAAGATCTGTAGTGGATAAATCTGCGGGAGTCCTATGATATCAGTTCATATTTTGATAAGACAATCTAAAGTCAATTAGTGTTTTCCAGATTTGAGAGATATTCTCCTTCATATTATGAAGGGAGTGTTTTCCTCTATAAATAGGGAAGTGCTTTTTTGAGAAACCTTAAGTGGCACTTACAACAAAATTCTAAAACTCCTTTTCAAAATATCAAAATTAGCCAAATTTTTCAACACCCAGAGAGGAAATGTGGCCCTTATCAACTCATAGCTTGTAACCCTCTGTGGATTTAGAGGAGAAGGCACAACTATCCCTGCCCCCTAAGACACAGGGGGCCCTTAGCTTCTCAGCACTAAAGGAGTTGCCCATCAAAACACTGATATCACTAAGGTTGGAGGTCCTTTTAGTTACCTCTGTCACCCTCTGGCCCATTGTTTGTACCCTGAGAATTCTCAGAGGCTTTCAACACTGACCATCAGTCACTTCAGAGAGGTATAAAGAGGCACGTTCAAGCCAGTGGCCTCACAAAAAGTCACTGGTGATCAGTCGGTTCTACCCAAAACCTACTAGGCTGCACGCCCAGCTCCACCAGGGAATTTGGGAGGAGTTAGAGAAGGGTTTTTCTGCCATCCACATCTCCATAGGGGACCCTGTTGGTCCCTGCAGAGCAAGGAGGAAGGACCAAGTGGCACAATTTGTATGTTCACTCTTGTGTGCACACTGATTATTTCAAAATAACAGCAGCACAAAGCCCTCAAATGCAAATGAAGGCCATGGAGAGGTAACTGTCAGGTTTCTGCTGGGCCATGTGCCAAGTCCAATCCATCACCCCTTCTTTTAGAGCTAGTACCTTTGCAGAAGGATCTAAGCAAATGGGACAAGACAGAGATAAAGGCAAAAATTATTTTCTTCATCATTGTCTACATTTATGTGACACTTATGAGGCAGAAATCTTACCCTCTCCTCCCTTTTGTGGTTAGCTGTTCATATTTAGTGCTTGCAAAGCATTGATATCATTAAGTTTGGAAGTCCTTTTAGTACCTACCTTCTCTCCTTCTCCAAAATTCTTTGTCATATTCTCAATTCAAAATGGCAAACACAAATAATCACAGGGGCTGAACCAAGAATCAGGTTACAAATATGCAGTTTAATTCATGCCATTGCTAGCTTTTCCTCATGTGTACCCTAACGTCATTTTTAGGACTCGAAAAAAACTTTTTAAAGACATGATTATACTATCATTACTGAGCTGGTCTAAATAATATCCCATATGCCATTATAGCCCACATTTGTGGGGTGTCAAGACAAGGTTGGGCATATGTGAATGGAGTCAATTGCTCTCCGATCTGTCCAAACTGAAATCTTGCTGTGATTTTCATGTTGCTGCCTCAACAATGGACTCCCTTGTTTTATAAAGAGTTATTCTTAAGAAATAAATGAAGAATATCGTAGCTATATTGATGCCTATGAAAACTGTATGTTTTCGAAGACAAAGCACAGAGCTGTAGATCTTCATTAATTACAATGCACTGGAACAAAAGCAAATGCAACCACTGTAATTAACAATGCAATGCCTATAACCCCCATCTAAATGCTTTCATTGCACTATAATTTAACAGTAAGAGCCTGAGAAATTATTTTAATCCTTATTTTTGCAATTCACTTTGGAAAGGTTGTGTGACTCAGTCTGAGGCATACTCATACATTCATTTACATTTTTATTTTAAATGCCTTCATTATCAAACTTCTTTCAACCCTACCCTATCATTTAGAACTGAATTCCAAAACTTTTATTGTAAACCAAGTATTTGTGGTAACATCTGTAGAACCCACACAAATATTGTGAACGTGATGGGCATATATTTTACCTCTTTAGGTGGAAAAATAAAATCCATTCTTAACTGAATCAAAGGAATAAGTTTAGCAATATATTCAAGTAGTTGTCAACTTGGGCCAACTTATATTAAACATGGAAGAACATGCTGCCAATCCACAAATATTTATCTAATGTTTATAATATACAAAAATGTTAAAGGAGTATAAGATGTCACCCTGGCCCACAAGGTAAAGAGGTAAAATAAAGAATAATAAAAATTTTAGAGAGCATTTACATGCTGATTTAAGTGGTTCTGACTGTAATTACAAAAGCAGTTCAAAGGAGAGAGAAATTGGTGTTGGATAGAGTAAAAGAATAGCTTTATAGAGAAAGTATCATTTACATTGTCCTTGAGAGCTATGTCCTGTGATTTCATTAGATGAAGGGTAAAAAAAACTAGCAAAAGCAAATAGCAAGGAAGGGCAAGAATTAAAGCCCCATTTGCTGACTGACAGAATGTTTAAGTAATCGAGAGTAGTGTTGGGAAATCAGTAGCAGACAACAATCCAAAGGACATAACAAAAACAGGCAGATGGACCTAACTTCTTATGGGAAGTTGGTAGCTGGACTGATTGGAAAAAGGAGACCTTGGAATCAGAGGTGCAACAAGGAGCTGATCAGATTAGGACTTCAGCATGGATAGTGGCACTGGGCTTTCATACAAGCAAAGGAGGTAATCATGCAACTGCTCATTTTCAGAGGTCCTTATCTGTTTGATGGCATTGAAGATTTAGAGCCTTTGCTGGTCAATGCAAAGTTCAGTTACACTTTAGAAACTTGAGTTGCCATAACAGGACTGGGCAATGTGTCAAAACGTTATCAGATATTCCTTTGACAGAGAGAATTTTGATTAGAGGAAAGCAGACAAACTGATGGTGCTGTAAACTTGAGGGAATGGGAAAGACACATCACTGGGGGTGCTCAGGGACCAGAACCTTTTGAATGAGGGTCCCAGAGACAAACTTCGTGGGCTTCAGTTTTAACCAGGGTGCTGGGTGGGGAATATGGACATGCAGAAAATATGAAAAACAGTTTGAAATAAAAGGACAAAGCTAATGTAGATTGCATGAAGGAGACGGGGAATGTAAAACATAACTTCAAAGTTATTTGAAGACTATAATCTTACTGACCACTAACAGAAATGAAGTGGTTATAAAAAGGAACCCATTTTAGAGGTAAGTGAAAGCCTTCAATTTTCCTTTCAAGTACACTTATGCCACAGACAGCTGGAAATGCATAACTGGGGCAAGGGCAAAAGCAAGATTACTAACGCAGATTTGGAAGTCACTGACATAGAAGTGATAGCTGAAGTCAAGGGAAGTCCATGTGGGAAACAGAGAGCAGAGAACATGGCTTTGGAAAACAGGAATATGAATGAGATTCAGAGGAGCAGAGCCGCTAGCAAAGGATACAGGAAAAGAAGACAGGAAAGCACTCCGCTAGAGAAGTCAGTAAAAGCATTTTTTAATGGGTGGTCAATTTTACCAGATGCCTAAAGGAGCCAAAGTGAGTGAGAACTGAGGAAACGTCATTAGGTCTGGAAAGAAGGAAATCATTAGTAATTTTTGAGGAACTCTGTGCACTGGGGTAATACAAATATAACACAGTGATCAAATGACTAAGTAAGTGTTAAGATGCCAGAGAAGAGAATCACTTAGGCAGAAGAGACAGAAAGATAAGGTAAGAAATGATGTCCCAGAGTACAAGGGAGGCTAAAACCAGAGATAAGAACCTGCTGACTTTGAATTTGTAAGGCAGAATGAGAGGGGACGGAGGGTAGAGTTTAGCCACAGGAGAAGAAAGACCCTGAAGGAATAACCTGGGCAGAATTAGCTTAATGCAGCATTAAGTAATGGAAGTGAAGGAATAAAAGATGCTGGAGAGTATAGGATTGTTGCACTAAAGAAGGCAATATAGAGTCATTGATAATAGCAAGGGCTTTGGTGAAGGACAGATGAGATTTAGAGTCCAGCTTTACCACTGACTGACTATATGTCTCCATGGAAATTATATAACTTCTCTGAAATTGATCAGTAAATGTTCCTAGATCACACTGATGTTGTAGGGATTAAGTACATTGATTTATGTGAAGTGCTTTGAACAATATCTGGGGCATAATATCAGGAAGCAATACTTAGGATCGTTATGACCGAATCCATGTGAGTACAATGAGGGAAGGAAACAGGTAGCAGATGAGGAATCTTATCATCAAAAGAATGAAAACCTGAAGTTCAAGATCTCAGTGATATCATTTGGGAGAAGTTAATCACTGGTCATGGCAGACTTCTGAGGAATGGACAATAATAGAGAATATGAGGACTGCAGAAATAAGTGAGAGTATCCTGAACCTCATGTTTCCTTGAGCTGATTGGCTGTGTTAAATCCAGGCACTGTGTCTGTGCAGGTACCATATCCTCAATGTCTATGAAGAGCAGAAGCAGTGGCCACCATAGGCTCCCCAATGTACTCCCTGTGTCCCTTCCTCCAGCCTTTAGAAGTTGTTCTCAGCAGCACTGTCAAAAGTCACAACTCCCCCCACCGCAGCTGTTTGATGCCACACTTCTTAAAGGATGACTTCAAGGAAGGAAACATGCTGGTTTGGGAAGATTTACAGGAACATCCTGGAAAGCTGGCAGGGTGGAGGGATGGAGGTAAGGAAATACTTCTCCCAATGTGTGTGAAGGTATTTAACAATCTGAGACACAGACTGGTGGTTTGTGAGCTAGCTCTAAAACCTTTCTGGGACTGGGCCAGGCTGAGGGAAAGATCAGAATAAAAATAAGCTACCCATTGAGGGATATTTAACTGTTGACTATCCTAGGACAACATTTCAAGAAGATGTTTCTGTTAAAATCAGTTCAATGTGACATAGACATAAATTCCATGAAAGAAAGCATTCCAAGATCAGACAATTTTGAGAACCACTGAATTAAATGAAGCTAAATTGTTTTGTTTTGTTTTCTAACTGCAGGATTTCTCAGAGCCTTTAATAGGTTAATGTTGTATGATAAATATCCAAGATGGATTCTTCATTTCCCAGATCTTGTTGACCATGAAACAATTTTTCCTGGAACCCTTAGAGAGGACAGTGGGGAAGTCTGTCACTGAGCCCATCAATAACAACTCTGATGCCTGCTGTCCCAGAGCTGGTACCCCTAGCTACCCCTGAGGGATGAAAATCAATAAGCATAAGATCCAGTACAGTCAGTGGGGAGTTTTCCTGTCTTCCTGGGACAGATATACAGGGTAATATCTGAGGACTTGCCTAGTAAGGTATACTAGACCTGCTGAGCCCGTACACTCCTAGTGATCCCTGAGAAAGAAAGATGGTGACAGAAAAGGCCCAGGAAGCATCCTTGGAGAAGAGAGTAACCACACTACCTCTCTTCTCATTCTAAATGTTCTGGCACCATTCACTCATGCAATTCTCACACAATCTTAGGAGTATCCAGGATGGGTACTATTATCCTTATTTACAGATTTTTTAAAAAACTGAGGTTTATAGAGGCTAAGGCCCTTTTCCAAGGCCAAGGCCCTTTTACAAGGCCATTAAGCTTATAATTGGAAAAAAACAGGATCCAAACCAAAGTTTTCTAATTTTGAGGACAGTGCTTGTCCACTGCACTAGGAGAGCAAACAGCTTGAAGGCCAGTAGTGTTCCTAAGTTTTTTTTAGAGGTAATAGTCAGGATTTTGGAAGAGAGAAGCAATAATAGAATACTTTGCAGATGGTGGCAAAGGGTAGGGGTTTTGTCCTTGGGCCCCAGCAACAGATTCCAGGTGATGTGATATTGACTATCAAGAGGTATTTTCTCAAGGAGGGGGAAGAATGTGTTTTCTAGAGACTGCAAGATTCAGACTAAAAAAAATGGGGGATTAAAAAAACATCCAGAGTAGTTATATTGAAGGACAGAAAACATAAATAATGGAAAAAAGAAAAAGGAACAATCCAGAATTGACCAGCAATTCACATTTTGAAAAAATAGGTAACTGGCTAGAAACAAGATTTGCATCTTCTTTTTCTGAGTACCAAGGCCCGGGATGTTGGATATTAATGTGGTTATCAGCAAGCAGTTTAAAGGTTTATACATTTATGGAAGACACAGAATTTGAAAGGATGGCTACTTAAAGGAAACATGATCTAAGAAGTTTTTGAGAAGTTGGAAAAGATTACTAGATCTAAAAAAATAAAACCTAGTAGGGAAAAAGGAAATATATATTAGACTTGTCCCCCGAAAAAGTCAGTAAGTTCATGATAGGGGTATGTATTTAAGTAGTAGCCTGAATTAAAAAGAACAGATTTTAGTTTATAGCGCATTCTATGTGAGTCAACAGTACAATATAGCCACAAAAAAAGATATTACAGATTAAATTTGTTGCAGTAGGTTACACTGTATGTTGTCAAAAATCAAAAGTATTTAAAATAATAAAATTGTATTTCACATTCATGCCAAGAATGACCCTTCTGCACAGCTCTCCACCAAGCGGTGACTCAAGACCCAGAGCTGTTCTCCCCTTGTAGCTGGGTCAGCTGCGGCACCGTGACTCCAAAGCTGGTCGAGGAAGATTCCTGCGGTGCTCTTATAGATCAGATTTGTGCGGGGCTTATATCACTTCCTTCCATATCTCATTGACAATTGTTAGTCACATGACCCCACTTACCTACACAGGGCCATAATAAATGTTAGTAAATGTATATTTATTGCATAAGCACTAACAATCTCTGCCGCATAAACTCTAAAATTATTTGGCAAAATACAGCATCTAGAATGAAAAAGGCAATTGTCACTTTTCTCTGGGGCCCTGATCAAACCTCACCTGCCACTTACTCAGCTTTATTCATGGAACTCACACTCTAAAAAAGATGTTGAAACACTGGAACCATGTTCCAGGGAGAGCATATGAACAACTGTCACTTGAAAGAAATGTTACAGTTCTTCTTCGAGGTCCCATGGGGTAGAATTTGTAAAAGGGAGATCTGGCCAAGGACGGAACGAACTGCTATTTTATGTCCTTCTCTCTTTACTGGAGATATTTAAGCAGACCTTGTATCATCGGTTGCTAATCACCCAGATCCAGTGAATTCTCATTATTCATGGATTCTGTATCTGCGAATGTGCCTACTCTCTAAAATTTATTTGTAAAATTTATGTGGTGCCTTTGTGGTCATTCCCAGGCATGAGCAGAGCAACAAAAAAATTCAAATTGCCCGTCATGCACATTCCCAGCTGAGGTCAAACAAGCAGCCTTCTTGTTTCAGCTGGTATGTTGCAAACAAGTGTCCTCTTTATAGTCTATTTAGTGTCATATTTTCCACATTCTTGTGCTTCTTTTGGTGGTTTTGCTGTTTTAAAATAGCCCCCAAGTGTAGTGCTAAAATGCTGTCTGGTATTCCTAAGCACAAGAATGTTCCTTACAGAAAAAAACAGGTGCATTAGGTAATCTTCATTCAGGAATGAGTGTTAGTTATCCCTGAGCTCAATGTTAATGAATCAACAACAAATATTAAATAAGTTGTCTTTAAACAGAAATTCAGATAAAACAAAGTTATACATTGATCAGCTGATGAAAATACTGTGAACAGAGGCTCACAGGAACCTAACCTTTATTTCACCTAGTAGCAATGGTTCAGTATTCCCTACTTTAATGTTCACAATGACTTTACACAACATAACTACCTTGGACGGTGAGGATCAACTCTACAGATTAGGAAAACAATTACAATTTTAGCTGCCTTATCAAGACCAGGAACCCTTACAGCAGGTACTCAATGGGGACTACCTTCTTCAATTTCCATAATACTCCCGTGAGACCAGTAGTTTACAGATGAGGAAGAGGCTTAGACTTATCTGAGGTCCAAGCATTCGAAGTCCAACACCCTGACCCCAAAACCTGCAATCATAATCCCTGCACTGTATGAAGTCTCATGACTTTTCCTACCCTGAACCTGTAAAATGCTGTGATTTTGCCTGAATCGCAAACAACCCATGCCTGAGTCCTTCAGTGCTTGTTACCTTGTTTCATCATCTCGCTTTGCAAAAACATCACATACTCAAGAATACTATGAGAGGCTATCTTTGCATTAGACATACATAAAAGCTGGGAGGATATATACATTGCAGATGTTCAACACCCATCAGCCCTTCAACAACTTCATTAATGAGAAGACCAACTGATGCTGCCAAACAGCCTTCCTTGCAAACCAAAAAAACTAGTACTCACTGCTTACCTACAACAATGCCTCCTCCCTCTGCCCCAGCCCAGCCACTGCAGCTGGAAGGAGAGGGAAAGGGGCTGAAGCACTGCCCATGAGCCCTTGCTCTTAGCCCCTACGTCACTGAGGCCAGTGCTCTCCCCTAGGCCCTGTGGCTTCTTTGCTCTGGGGGCCCTGAACTAAGGGATGGCTCTGTAACCTGGATGCTGAATAGGCAGGACTTAGGAGATGTAATCAGCCAATAACTTTACTTGGCCTCCCACTATACTTTTAATATTTATGCAGGGGAGGAAAGTTCTTCCACTTCCCCAGAAGCACTTTTCAGTTCACCGTCAGATTACAAAACGCACCCCACCCCACTGCCCAGGGATGTTAGGTCACAAACACAGGCTCAATTTGGCAAACAGATCATCTTGTCCTACCTTTCCCTTCCTGTCCCTGTCTTACTCTTCCAAAACCTGTCCCCATCTTACTGTCCTGTTGGGGAGGAAAGAAAGGTAGGAAGAAAGATTTTATTTGATTGGTAACATTGCAAGACAGCTGCACGCTCTCTAGGTCTGCTGAAAGCTCTTGATTCGGAGGCACGTTTGAGAGTGGGAGTTCCTTGGGGAGTCTCAGGCATCACAGTCCTCTGTTGCCACTTCTTAAACTCCAGCAATGCATCTCCAGTGCAGCTGGTTATCTGAGTCCTGCTGGGACTCCATCAGTGACCAAACGCTTGCTCTTTCTGGTGGGGTGCCCCACTTATCAGTGCTATTGAACTGGTCTGAAGATGACCGTGACATCAATTCTCTCCTGTGTATGACTCACAACTATCATGGGTAATACCTATAAATTATTTATCTGAACAAACTCAGGAGATGCAGGCTAATCCCAATGTATCAGACAACTCATTCCTCCAATGCCAAGGCAGCTGGGCAGCCCACCGCTCATATCCTAGACTCCCCATGCAAAAGGCAGATACCTGTCTCTGGTGCCTGGGTAACTGCACGGGGCACATTTCAAGATCTCCTCCAATCCTTCCCCTTGATGGTAGGGAGGGCAAAACACACAACTCATCCAGCACCTTTCTCCAAAGAAACCCTTCACAAAAAATTCCCTGTCTACAAGTATGAACCCTCTGAATTCTTTTCTATACTCTAAGCGAGTAAAAGATTGAAGAGTCATAAAACCAAGGTTTTAAAGCACCTACTTTGAAATTCCAAACAGGTGCTCTGTCTCACAATTCATTCTGGTAACTGATATCAATAATATCTTGGTACCTTGGTTAAGGTTCTAATTTAACATTTTGTGTATCTATGTATTCCTTTTCTCGGGACATAAATGTATTTCCTAACCACTCAAAAATTTGGAAGGCATAGTTCTATGTGGATGCCATGCTGTAAGCCATTTGCAGCTACACAGAGTAGCCTTTAAATTTTTTAATTTATTTCATCTTCTAAACTCACACAATTACAGTAATTGGAAAAATTATGAAATGAAACAATAAGCTTTTTACATAATTATTTCATAAAGAGATAATGAAAATTCTTCTCTGAAAAGTAAACCTCCAGGCTTAACAAGGGAGGAAGTCCCTTATGTACTGGGTACCTGGTCTGCAAAACAAACTAGCACAGCACTTTTATCCAAAATGGCTATTAAATTTTGCCTAGGTAGGTATTGTTTTGACAACTTCTATTTCTCAGGGACCAATTCAATTTTTTTATCTCCTTGTTTCAAGGTCAGTGGTTGGTTCTTTATCTTCATATGCTTATATTAAAAAAAAACACACAAGAATTTTTTCATTAAGGCTTAAAAAGGGCATAATTCCTCAAGCAACTCTTAACCTAGAGTCATTTCTCATTTTTTAAATTCTTCTTCCTCTTTTTTTAATATGGAGTCAGAGCTAATAAATTCTTCCTCTTAAATCTTCAGTTTTAATAGGGTCACAAAATGCATTTGCCCTGACTCTCAGGGAACACAACTATTCTTCTTTCCACATTGAGGTGGTTAAGTCACCTCAGTCTCCTTGTACCTAAAGCACATTTTTCTCCAACCTGAAGGGCAAAGACCCTGGAATTATCAGAGAACTTCAGAGGACATCAAGAAACTAATGAGGTTGGACAAGCCTTCATGAGGCTTAGGGTGGCTGGCTATCCTTAACATGTTTGGATAATATTACTTAAAACCAGCCAACTCATTTATTTGAATAAGCACAGTAAAAACCTGAGAGGAATACTTAAAGTGTCTAGACACAAAGCCACAAAATATAATCCCGAAGACTAATTGAATCTGATCACGTCACCTGCTTCCTATTTAATAACTTGTGGTTTGCTTTCCAGCACTCAAAGCAGCAGTCTCCAAAATAAGGTGTTCGCACCGGGGGAATGAACAAGCTGAGCCACTGGGGTGCAGGAGTAAAATGTTAAAACTTCTATTTTTAGATATCGAAAATAAACTAAAGAAATTAAGGATTTCTAACAGTCAAAATATGCATTGACTTCAAGAATTTGACAGTGGAGCCCTCAGTCATTTATTTATCCGAGCACATCACAACACAGCTCAGTTTATATATTCCAGATGAAATGGATGTTATATGGAAATACTTTTACTAAACCAACTATTACAAGATGGACAACTGGCTTAACGACGACTTTCAAAGAAGCTGTGGATTGAAGAAAACACTAATGATGCCAATAAATAAGAAAATGTCAAGACAAACAATTCTCCCATCCCCAGTTTGAACTCTTAGTCAACCACAAGAGGAGGCGAGAGCAAAAACAGTGATCGTCTGACCTGTCACTGAGAAGCATTTGCTTTCAAAGATAAGCACAAAATCTGTTCTTTCTAGGTAAAGGTGACAGTGTCAGAGACAGAAAAAATAACTTCTTTCTGGGAGAAATCTGTGCTTTGGGGAGAACTTTTTCAAAAACAAATGTTTAGAAATATTTTCTTTGTTATATGATTTTTGTTGCTGGAAATGGTTTGTATCATCTTCAAGAACTGCCAAAGCTAGATACTTAAACTTACAATTTCCTGAAATGTTTAAAAATTTACAGGTGAACAGCTTCAGTGGCTTGAACACATTGTGTAAAATGTGAAAACAACATACTTTCAAATTTATTTGCACATTGACAAGCAATTGACAGCAAAGAAGGTATAAACTTAATGGATGAATTAAACCAAAAAAACTTCTGCATAATTGGTAGATAGTTTTAAAAAGTAATTATCATAATTTATAAATGGAATTAACAATGTACTTTTTTCACCTGAATGCATGTATCTTTGTGAAATATCATTTTCAGCTGTGATACCGTTAAAACAACATATTAAGGAAAACTTGTCTTAAAATGGTATCCTCAAACAGCCATAACAAGGTTAAGTCAAGATTTTAAAATATAAGTAAGCATATTCATTAACATCACTCTCATTAAACATCATCATTATTATAAGGCAGCCAAAAGGTATTGTGAACCATTAACAGTTAAAATAAAAACTATTTTAAATATGTTTTACTTTCAGTTGCCTTTTTCAATTTTCTATATTTGAACATTTTATAATGCATACACTATAGTACTAACACAGTGTTACATGTAAACAGTTACTGGAAAATAAATATATTTGGAACAAATGTTCAAAGTATTTCTTTCCTTTCTCCTGAGAGAGAAGATACACAAGCAAAGCAGAAACCACAGGCTTGGGAGCTCAAGCTCAGGTTCCTGGTCTGGAGCAGGTTCCTCTCATTCTAGCAGCCTCCCTTCCTGTCAGTTTCACCCCACTGCCCTCATAATCACCAGCACCATGTTTTTGTTAGTTTTATTAGCTATCTCCTCAATGCACCAAATTCTTTCATTCTTCTGTGTCACAGACTAGATAGAATGTTTTGTCCTTTCTTGTCCATTGCAAAATACAACTTTTCCTTTAAGACCTAGATCAAATGTCATCCCCTTGCAGAAATTTGCTCCACTCCCCTAAATATATCTCAACAAGGAGATCTGCTTTGTGAGGAGAGATGATAAAAGGGCTGTGGTGACTTTGACTTTTGCTTCTGCCATTCGAAATCTAGATACAAGAAAGTTACTGAAACTTGTTGATCTTCATTTTCCTCCTCTGTGAAACTGAGACTTTACACGGCTGTATAGCAAGAGTCAGCAGACTTCTGTTAAGGACTAGGTAGTAAACAGTTTTGGTTTTACAGGCAAAAGAGTCTCTCTTGGAACTACTCAATAGCTACTCTTGTAACTTCTCTCTTGTAACTGCCGTTGTAGCACAAAAGTTGGCATAGACAATGCATAAACAAGTTAGTGTGGCTGTTTTCTAGTAAAACCTTACTGACAAAAATGATTAATGGGCCAGATTTGGCCCATGGACCATAGTGTGCTAATCTTTGCCTATTGAATTGGGGTGAAAATAAAAAGTAACCTGCACAACAGAAGTAAAATCCCTAGCACAGTAGGTAGTTTTTTATGTTCTGGGCCTGGGGAAGCCTCGGCACACAAAACCAAATGAAGAGGATGAAGAAAGAAAGGAAAAGGAAAAAGATGAGAGGAGAAAGAAAGGAAAGGGGTGAAGAGGGCATACTCGTGGTCCTCTCTGTTACTAGGAGGGGAGAGTAACAAAGCAGACCAGGCAGCAGTGTGGAAAACCAAGAAATAAAACCGAAAGAGGGGACAGAAGCAGAAACCAAAAAGGACAGAGGAAGATGGACAGGCCGAGCCTGAGAGAGACAAAATAAGCTCAATAGATTTCAGCAGTGCATTTATCAAGATAAATTGCTTTTGTCATATCCTGCTGCTAGCAAACACGAGTAAGTTGTTTCCTGTTATCACTGACCTTTACAATTCTGATTAGCTACTCAGCAATTAACCAGTATTCCTAAGACTGTCTTAATGCTGCACTAGAGGAGATAGCCACAACAGGTCCCTGGGGTGGAGGAAGAGGCAAGAGGACCTGCCGAGGAGGAAATTACAGTGCCAGCTGCAGAACAATGAAGTCTCACAGGCTTCTTGCCCATGCTTCTAAAAGAATAATAATCAGACCATACATTTATTAAATCTGAAAAATACTTTCTGTCATTTGCAACACAGCAACTGCCTTCCTCCACTTGCTCTACTGCAAGCCTAAGGCAAAAAGAGTTAGGTTAAGTTACACACCAAACGTCACACAGACCACTAGGACAGAGGTGTGAGGTGAAGGCGCACAGCCTGACCAAGTCATGGGCCCTTTCTTGCCCCCCTCATCTACCCAGGAACCAGGTAGAAGGCCTGACACCTTGCAGGACATCAGGCTGGAAATGTTTGTTCTTCTGAACACCTCCTTTGATTCTGGTTTCAGGCAATGAGAATAGTGGATGGTTTTTCCAACACAAAGCTAAGATCTTGGCAATTTTTCAAGCACTATTCTTAGGTTACTCCCCGACACACACACACACGCATGCACATGCACGCACACACACACACACACACACACGCACACACGAGCAAGAAGAATTCAAGGCAGAAAGTGTAGACTTACAAAAGGAACTTCACCTCAGGGGTTAACATGGAGACCTTGAATCACTCACCGTGCCTCCCCCTCCTCCTCCTCCAGCTCTGTCACCCTCAAAATACCTAACACTGACCCAGGGGCCATCATTCTCCTCATTCCTCAGAGAATGAAACAATTTCAGTATAATGAGGAAGATATCATTCCACGGTGATCATATACAAGTGTCCTAAGTACGTAGTCATCACATAATGATCCAAATTATAAATTGACACAAAGTATACACTTATACTATCAATTATAGGAGAAACTTGAATTTTTTTCTTTTCCACATAGATGTACCATAGTGCATTTTATATATGTATATATATATATATACATATATATATATATACACACATTTTTTATTATTTTGATTTTGTTTCTCATTTAAAAGTAAATACTTTAATTTTCAAGGGTTCCAAGACCATTCAATGGTGGAAAGAACAGTCTTTTTGAAAAAAATGGTCCTGGAACAACTGGACATCCATGCAAAAGAATGAAGTTGGTCCCTTACCACACACCATACAAAAATTAATTCAAAATGGATCAAAGATATGAATCATTATTTTTTTATTGAAGTATCATTGATATACAATCTTACCTTGGTTTCAAATATACAACAAAGTAGTTCAACAGTTACCCATATTATTAAATCCTCACCCACTCTAGTGCAGTTACTATCTATCAATGTAGTAAGACATTACAGAATCACTGATTATATTCTCCATTCTATACTAAGGTCCCTGTGACCAACTTATATTGTGATTGCAAATTATTGTGCCCCTTTACCCTTTCACCCTCCATCCAAACCCATCCCAACCCATGCCACTTGGTAACCACTAGTCCCATCTCAGTGCCTATGAGTCTACTGCAAATTTATTTATTCTGTTTGCTTTGTTTTTATACTACACAAATAACTGAAATCATATGGTATCTGTCTTCCTCCACCTGGTTAATTTCATTGAGCATAATACCCTCTAGATCCATCCACGTTATTACAAATGGCAGGATTTGTTTTCTTTTCATGGCTGAATGATATTCCATTGTGTATATGTACCACCTCTTCTTTATCCATTCATCTACTGATGGACACTTAGGTTGCTTCATATCTTGACTATTGCAAATAGAGCAGCAACATAGGGGTGCATATGTCTTTTCAAATCAGGGATTTGTTTTCTTTAGGTAAATTCCTATCAGTGGAATTACTGGGTCAAATGGTATTTCTATTTTTAGTTTTTTGAGGATTCTCCATAATGTTTTCCACATGGTTGCACAAATTTACATTCCCACCAACACTGTACGAGGAGGGTTCCCATTTATCTGCCTCCTCGCCAATATTTATTATTTCCTGTCTTTTGGATAGTGGCCATCCTAACTGGTGTGAACTGATATCTCATTCTGCTTTAATTTGCATTTCTCTGATGATTAGCGATGTGCAGCATCTTTTCATGTGGCTGTTGGTCATCTGAATTTCTTCTTTGGAGAACTGTCTGTTCAGGTCCTTCACCCTCTTTTTAATCAGGTTATTTGTTTTTTGGGTGTTGAGGCATATGAGTTCTTTATGTATTTTGGATGTTAACCCTTTATCAAATGAGTCATTTACAAATATATTCTCCCATACTGTGGGATGCCTTTTTGTTCTGCTCATGGTGTCCTTTGCTATACAGAAGCTTTTTAGTTTGATGTAGTCCTGTTTGCTCATTTTTTATTTTGTTTCCCTTGCCTAAGGAGATGAGTGCAGGAAAAAATTGTTCATGCTTATATTCAAGAGATTTTGCCTATGTTTTCTTCTAAGAGCTTTATGGTGTCATGACTTACATTCAGGTCTTTGATCCATTTCAAGTTTACTTTTGTGTATGGAGTTAGATGATAATCCAGTTTCATACACTTACATGCAGTTCTCCAGTTTTCCCAATACCAGTTGTTGAAGAGGTTGTGTTTTCCCCATCATATAATTATGGCACCTTCATCATACATTAATTGACCATATATTCATGGGTTTATATCTGGGCTCTCTGTTCTGTTCCATTGATCTGTGGGTCTGTTCTTGTGCCAGTACCAAATTGTCTTGATTACTGTAGCATTGTGTAGAGCTTGAAGTCAGGGAGTGTAATCCCCCAGCATTGTTCTTCTTTCTCATGATTGCTTTTGCTATTCGGGGTCTTTTGTGGTTCCATATGAATTTTAGAACTATTTGTTCTACTTCACTGAAGAATGCTGTTGGTGTTTTGATAGGGATTGCATTGAATCTCTAAGTTGCTTTGGGCAGGATGGACATTTTGACAATATTAATTCTTACTATCCATGAGAACAGGATAGATTTCCATTTATTGGCATCTTCTTTAATTTCTCTCATGAGTGTCTTATGATTTTCAAAGTAAAGCTCTTTCACCTCCTTGTTTACATTTATTCCTAGGTATTTTTTGATGCAATTATAAATTGAGTTGTTTTCCTGATATCTCTTTCTGCTAGTTTGTTGTTAGTATATAGGAATGTGACAGATTTCTCTGTATTAATTTTGTGTCCTGCACAACTTTACTGAATTCAGTTATTAGTTCTAATAGATTTTTGATGGATTAGGGTTTTCTATGTATAATATCACATCATCTGCAGTAGTGAGAGTTTAACTTCTTCCTTACCAACCTGGATGCCTTTTTACTTCCTTGTGTTGTCTGATTGCCATGGCTAGGACCTCTAGTACTCTGTTGAATGAAAGTGGTAAGAGTGAGCATCCTTGTCTTATTCCTGATCTGAGAGGAAAGCTTTCAGCTTTTCACTAATAAGTATGATGTTGGCTATGGGTTTGTCATATATGGCCTTTATTATGTTGAGATACATACCCTCTAAACCCATTTTTTTAGAGTTTTTATCATGAATGGATGTTGAATTTTGTCAAATGCTTTTTCAATGTCTATTGAGATGATCGTGTGATTTTTATCCTTCTTTTTGTTAATGTGATACACAAATACTGGTTGATTTACAAATACTGTATCATCTTCACATCTCTGGAATAAATCCCACTTGGTCATGATCGATGACCTTTTGATGTATTTTTTAATTCAGATTGCTAATATTTTGTTGAGGATTTTTGCATCTGTGTTCATCGGGGATTTTGGTCTATAATTTTCTCTTTTTGTGGTGTCTTTGTCTGGTTTTGGTATTAGAGTGATGCTGGCCTCATAGAATGAGTTTGGAAGTATTCCCTCCTCTTCTACTTTTTGAAATACTTTAAGGATAGGTATTAGCTCTCATTTAAATGTTTGGTAGAATTCAGCTGTGAAGCCATGTGGACCTGCTGTTTTGTTTTTAGGTAGTTTTCTGATTACCAATTCAATGTCATTGCTGCTATAGTGCATTTTTATAAGTTTCTTTTGGGGAAAAAAGTCAAGAAGAACAGAAATTAAGGCTATGGTCAATATTTCATGTCAAGCAATGATATTAATACCTCTTAAAATGGGACAGCTCCAGAATGAATTCCATGGAACTGCCATGGAAATGGACACAGTAACTTAGGGCCCATGTGAGAGGTGTATTGATGTAAGCTTATACCAGGGCATCAAGCTAAGTCACTGCTCCTTTTCAGAGATATCATTCTGAAACAGCTGGGCCAAGGACAGTTTTATTACTAAGTTCTCCTGGAATGTAGTTCTAATCGGCATTCAGTCTGGATGATAACAAAAACAAATAAAAAGTCATTTGTTATTACCTAACATTCCTTAAAAGTAATTAAAATCTTGTTCTTGCCTTCACTTCCATGGGAGTGGGATGCAAATAAGTGCATGTGAATGAGAACTATAGTCAGCAAAGCCAGGTTGAGCCAGGAGGCTGAATCGCTGGCCCTAAATACCAGGTGCCAAAGCCACCACCCAGCAGATATAAGGTGCCAGACGTACCACTAGGCACTTTCCTGGCCTTCTTAACCTCTTTTCCCAGGCAGGGAGACTGGTGTATAAAGGTAGAGGTGGAAACCACAATAGAAGAACATATAAAATCCAACAAGGATGGTGGGGGTGTATATGGAGGGAGTGGAGGCAAGAATAATTCCCCTTACATATCTGTTAACTTAAACGCAGCATACAGAGACCTCCCCCAGCTTCCTGGAGCAAAAACGACTGGATCATTCTCTCCTTGGCCCAGTCATAAGTAGACAGATTACAGGAATGAGTGATATACTAGTCTCATCCCTTCTGAATGGGGAAAGGGGAGGTGTTTTACAGGATTTATATGTTAGCTCATTTATTCCTCGTAATAACAGTATGAGGTCAGCATTATTAATAGTCAATTGTACAGAATGAGAAATGGGCTTCAAGAAGTTAAGCAGCTTACCCAGTCATGTAGCTAATTAGTAGCAAGTAGCAGACCAAAATGCAGATATTTCTTCTTCCAGAACCATGTCTCTTAACTTCTGTAATTACTGCCACACAGCAGTTCTTCTCCAATGAGGGAAGAGCAATGAGGGCCCATGTGATCCCTGAGCTTTGGTGAATATGAGACCTAGTGTGTTTCCTAATTATAATGACGTGGTTACAGTCTATTATAACAATGGATTACTTTGATTTTTTTCTAAAAGAGAAAACTGTTTTCCACTGCTCAGTTCACCACTTCCAACACCAAATGTGTGGGTTTTCCATGCCAAGCAACTCTGACACTAACTGCATCAAATTGGCATGTACACCACAGGTTAAGGGCTCAGTCCTATAAAACTGCACCCCTCTCACCACTTGAGACACCAATTGCAAATCCAAGTTGCTGCCTGTGCTTCTGAACCACCAGATATCAATCAGAGATTCCCACAAACCCCTCCTCAGGTTTGATAATTTGCTAGAACATTTCAAGGAACTCAGGAAAGCACCTTACTTACTTTTATCTATTTTTTGTAAGGTACAACTCAGGACAGCCAAATGGAAGAGACGCATAGAACAAAGTATTGGAAGGGAGGGAAGGCTGTGCACAGAGCACCCATGCTCTCTGGGTGCACCACCTTCCCAGCACCTCCACATTGCCTGGAAGCTCTCCAAACCCCTTCAGTTAGGATTTTTATGGAGACTTAATTACATAGGCATGATTGATTAAAGCACTGGCCATTAGTGATTAACTCAACCTCCAGCCCCTGTTCCCTCCCCAAAGGTCAGGGGGTGGGACTGAAATTTCCAGCCTTCTAATGACAATGGTTGATCCCCTTGGCAAACAGCCCCCATCCTGAGATTAGCCAGGAGCCACCCAGCAACCAGTCCTCTCATTATCATGCAAAAAGACACTTGTCACTTTTGCAATCCCAAGGGTTTTAAGAGCTGTAGGCCAGGAAACAGGGGCAGAGATCAAACATATGTTTCTTTTATGTCACAGTTTCTTTGTTTTGCAGAAAATCCATGATGCTGGACTAAATTAATGCATATTAAAATGTTTTTAAAAATCAAGTCCTTGACCTAAAAGAACCTCATGTTAATACACAATGGACTTAGACTTCGAGTTCATGACTAAGATTCCCTTTGCAAGAAAAACTCAGCTTGAACACAGAAATTGTTATGACTTAAAGTTACATTGCCAACAGTTTTATGAGGCCTCTGAAAGTGATCAGTTGACTTGGAAGATAAAGATTTGCCAGATAGATGTCCTTGACAATATACAGCTCTTTATCTGAAATGAGACACCACAGGAAACATGAAAATGCAAAATTCATGGGAATATAATTTATTTAATGGACAAGGCCAACTTATATGGAATAACAAAGTTGAAAGAATGTGTTTTCAGGCAGCAGCTCCCTGTTATATCCTACTCCATAGCAAATTGTTATAGTTACCAGACAAACCTCTTAGAAGAGAGAAGTCAGTATGCTCTCCCAGAATCATTGACATAACCTTAGCTTTATCAGTCCAAGTGTATGGTTTCTATTCACAATTACAGACTCTCAGAAACACCCATGTACTCCACATCTATGTCTCTAGAAGAAAAAAGCCTCTTATTAAATTGATTTGCCCTTTGTCACTGTCACAGATATGTTTTCCCTGTTTTGACAGGTAGTTGTAATTCTATTAGCAGCCCATCGACTTCCCTGTGAAATCGATCTGTGTTGGGCTGGCTGGGTCTTCTTAAACTAGCTGATTTATTGCTTCTGCATGTTTTTAGAAAGAGATAGCACGTGCATGCTCACAAGTGAGCTAAAGAGCCAAGGGGTGGGAGAGACAGAGAGAGAGGAAAAGAGACACCCCTCTGTCACCCCAGAAAATAAGGTATCTAAACAATGTTAGAAAATAAATCATTTTTAGCCTCACAGATGACTGTCTCTGTGGCAGGTGAGCTGTGACCTTTAGTCAGCAGCCTAGCTAAGATGCCTGCTGATGCCAACTATATAAATGACTGTCAATTTCCCTTTTTAATTTATCTTGCTGTCTCATGTATAAACCAGAATAACTTGTTCACATTGAATGTCCTTGGTGTCAATCTACAGTGTTTACCTCATTTCGCTCTGGTGCATTGCACCTCATAATAACCAGCATACAAGTAGCTGCCTCCAGGTGCCTGTTTCTGTCTGCAACCTTGCTCATTAAAAGGAAAGCATCCAAGCCAGTTTGCAGGGGATCACAATCTGCTAGAGGTCAGAGCCAGAAAGCACCACTGCATTTTGTTTAAAGAATTACATCAGAAAGGAAAAGAAGGAAGGGGAGGGAGGGGAGGGGAGGGGAGGGAAGGGAAGGGAAGGGGAGGGGAGGGAAGGGGAGGGAAGGGAAGGGGAGGGGAGGGAAGGAGAAAAGGGGAAGGGGAGGGAAGGGAAGGAGGAAAGGGGAAGGGGAGGGAAGGGAAGGGGAGGGGAGGGAAGGAGGAAAGGGGAAGGGGAGGGAAGGGAAGGGGAGGGGAGGGAAGGAGGAAAGGGGAAGGGGAGGGAAGGAGGAAAGGGGAAGGGGAGGGAAGGGGAGGGGAGGAAGGGGAGGGGAGGGGAGGGGAGGGAAGGGGAGGGAAGGGGAAGGGGAGAGAAGGGGAGGGGAGGGACGGGAGGGAAGGGGAGGGGAGGGGAGGAGGGAAGGGGAAGGGGAGAGAAGGGGAGGGGAGGGGAGGGAAGGGAAGGGGAGGGGAGGGGAGGGAAGGGGAGGGAAGGGGAGGAGGGGAGGGGAGGGGAGGGAAGGGGAGGGGAGGGAAGGAGGAAAGGGGAAGGGGAGGGAAGGGGAGGGGAGGAAAGGGGAGGGAAGGGAAGGGGAGGGAAGGGAAGGGGAGGGGAGGGGAGGAGGGAAGGGGAAGGAAGGGAAGGGGAGGGAAGGGGAGGGGAGGGAAGGGGGGAAGGGGAGGGAAGGGGAGGGAAGGGGAGGGAAGGGGAGGGAAGGGGAGGGAAGGAGGGAAGGGGAGGGAAGGGGAGGGAAGGGGAGGGAAGGGGAGGGAAGGGGAGGGAAGGAGGGAAGGGGAGGGAAAGGAAGGGAAACTTAATAAACACCCTTGTCTTGCAGCTCCATCCAAGATTTATAATGGAATCTAACCATGCTAAATGAAAATAGTATGTGTGAAGACCAGGCAACCTGAAAATAAGTTGGTTTTCCTGGTACTAAAGAAAAAAATAATTGCATCATTATATACCTCTTCAAAGTGGAAATGATTCTAGATATTCTGCTATGAACCTCATAAACATAAACATGAATACTAACATGTCACAGGTACCATTGAAATTTCATCCTTGACCACTAGTGAGGAGGCTAATTCTAAGCAGAATTATTACTAGGAAATTCAGATAAGTAGGCAATTCTACTTTTGAACCCTTTCTTCTCCATTGTTGTACCCCTTATATGTTTAGGGGCTTCCACCAAGATACTGAACTCATCCTTACCTTCTAGGATACACTTCTAGGACACACTGCAGCTTTCTCCACTTCCTTTACACCACACTTCTCAGATGTTAGGCAAAAATAAAAAAAGATGAAGTAATGTTTATATAAGTGATGAACAAGATATAATGTATTAACACTCCCAGTAAGATTTACGTTTTTAACTGGGAATTTCTACAGACATACTACCTTAACCCAAAGTAGAAACTAATAATGAGAACACTGAGCACCCCTGCAGACAGATGGGATACTAGGATATGTGTCAGCAGATGTTCCTTTCAACAACCCTCAAATGACACTCCTAGAATTGTGCTGGTTCTACACCATAAACAACGACTCATCTGCCCTCTAGAACCCTGAGGAACTGACAGTTAGTTCTATGCTGTGTTATGCTATGTCAACCTGGTTAAGCTGAGAACCGTGAAGTTTCCAGGTTAAAGTTGGCCAAAAGAGTTAGTTAAAGTTTTGCAAGATCTGGAAGACAAGTGAAGGTGCAGCCTTTGCTCTTAGAAGATGATCACAGCCAGACGTGGCAGCGAGCAGGCAGGCACAGAAAGCCCAATAGGCCCCAGCCTGTCCTCACTCCCCTCAGCTCTATGTCCAATGTCTTGCCAACTGATGGCCCTGCTGGATAACAGTGGCCCAGGCACACCACCAGCTGCTTAGCTGTGCATCCTGAGAGGTCGTAGCCACAGAGAGGCAATAGCTTCCCAAACATTTTTCTTTTTTGTGTGGGGGTGGGGAGCATTTTTTAATTTTTTATTAAGGTATCATTGATATACACTCTTAAGAAGGTTTCACATGAAAAGCATTTTGTTTACTACATTCACCCATATTATCAAGTCCCCTACATACCCCATTGAAGTCACTGTCCATCAGTGTAGTAAGATGCCACAGAAGCCCTACTTGTCCTCTCTGTCCTACACTGTCTTCCCCGTGACCCACCCCCCACACCATATGTACTAATCATAATACCCTTTAATCCCCTTCTCCCTCCCTCCCCACCCGCCCAATTCCACCCCTCCCTTTTGGTAACTTTGGAGTATGTGAGTCTGCTGGTCTTTTATTCTTTCAGTTTTGCTTCGTTGTTACACTCCGCAAATGAGGGAAATCATTTCATATTGTCTTTCTCCACCTGGCTTATTTCCCCGAGCATAATACCCTTGACACTATCCATGTTGTTGCAAAAGGTAGGATTTGTTTTCTTCTTATGGCTGAATAATATTCCATTGTGTATATATACCACATCTTCTTTATCCATTCATCTACTGATGGACACTTAGGTTGCTTCCATATCTTGGCTATCCTAAATAGTGCTCCCATAAACATAGGTGTGCATATCTCTTTTTGAATCTGAGACCTTGTTTTCTTTGGGTAAATTCCTAGGAGTGGAATTCCTGGGTCAAATGGTATTTCTATTTTTAGTTTTTTGAGGAACCTCCATATTACCTTCCACAATGATTGAACTAATTTACATTCCCACCAACAGTGTAGGAGGGTTCCCCTTTCTCCACATCCTTGCATTTGTTGTTCCCAGTCTTTTCAATGTTGGCCAGCCTAACTGGTGTGAGGTGGTATCTCATTGTGGTTTTAATTTGCATTTCCCTGAAAATTAATGATGTGGAGCATCTTTTCATGTGCCTGTTGACCATATGAATTTCTTTGGAGGATTGTCTGTTTATATCCTCTGCCCATTTTTTAATAGGGTTATTTGCTTTTGGGTGTTAAGGCATGTGAATTCTTTATATATTTTGGATGTTAACCCCTTGTCAGATATGTCATTTACAAATATATTCTCCCACACTGTAGGATGTCTTTTTGTTCTACTGATGGTGTCCTTTGCTGTACAGTTTTTAGCTTGATGTAGTCCCATTTGTTCATTTTTGCTTTTGTTTCTCTTGCCCAAGGAGATGCATTCAGGAAAAAGTTGCTCATGTTTATGTTCAAGAGATTTTTGCCTGTGTTTTCTTCTAAGAGTTTTATGGCTTCATGACTTACATTCAGGTCTTTGATCCATTTTGAGTTTACTTTTGTGTATGAAGTTAGGCAATAATCCAGTTTCATTCTCTTACATGTAGGTGTCCAGTTTTGCCAACACCAGTTATTGAAGAGGCTGTCATTTCCCCATTGTATATCCATGGCTCCTTTATCATATATTAATTGACCATATATGCTTGGGCTCTCTATTCTGGGCTCTCTATTCTGTTCCATTGATCTATGGGTCTGTTCTTGTGCCAGTATCAAATTGTCTTAATTACTGTGGCTTTGTAGTAGAGCTTGAAGTCAGGGAGCATAATCCCTACAGTTTTATTCCTTCTTCTTAGGATTGCTTTGGCTATTCAGGGTCTTTTGTGGTTCTATA
Organism: Manis pentadactyla; assembly: GCF_030020395.1. NCBI lineage: Eukaryota > Metazoa > Chordata > Mammalia > Pholidota > Manidae > Manis > Manis pentadactyla. Next base: position 94,294,409 of record NC_080030.1, on the reverse strand, counting down.
TGAATTTTATAACGATTTCCTCTAGCTCATTGAAGAATGCCATTGGTATTTTGATAGGGATTGCATTGAATCTGTAGATTGCTTTAGGTAGGATAGCCATTTTGACATTAATTTTTCCTATCCATGAGCATGGGATGTATTTCCATTTATTGGTATCTTCTTTAATTTCTCTCAAGAGTGTCTTGCAGTTTTCAGAGTATAGGCCTTTCACTTCCTTGGTTAGGTTTATTCCTAGGTAGTTTATTCTTTTTGATGCAATTGTGAATGGAATTGTTTTCCTGAATTCTCTTTCTGCTAGTTCATCATTGGTATATAGGAATGCAATGGTTTGTGGGGGGTAAATTCTCTCAGCTTTTGCTTATCTGGAAATTTTTTAATCCCTCCTTCAAATTTAAATGATAATCTTTCTGAATAGAGTATTCTTGGCTCTGGGGCCTTATGCTTCATTGCATTAAATATTTCATGCTACTCCCTTTTGGCCTGTAAGGTTTCTGTCGAGAAGTCTGATGATAGCCTGATGGGTTCTCCTTTGTAGGTGATCTTTTTTCTCTCTCTGGCTGCTTTTAAAAGTCTGTCTTTATCCTTGATCTTTTCCATTTTAATTATTATATGTCTTGGTGTTGTCTTCTTTGGGTCCCTTGTGTTGGAAGATCTGTGCACCTCCATAGCCTGAGAGACTGTCTCCTTCCCCAGGTTGGAGAAGTTTTTAGCAATTACCTCCTCAAAGACACTTTCTATCCCTTTTTCTCTCTTCTTCTTCTTCTGGAACCTGTATAATGTGAATATTGTTCTGTTTGGATTGATCACATGGTTCTCCAATATTCTTTCATTCCTAGAGATCCATTTTTTTCTCTCTGTGCCTCAGCTTCTTTGTATTCCTGTTCTCTAGTTTCTATTTCATTTACTGTCTCCTCTACTTCATTTAATCTGCTTTTAAATCCCTCCATTGTATGTTTCATTTCAGATACTATACTGTTGAATGTATGTATCTCATTCCTGAATTCGTCCCTGAGTTCTTGACTATTTTTCTGCAACTCCATGAGCATGTTTATGGTTTTTATTTTGAAATCTCTTTCAGGAAGATAGATGAGCTCAGTTTCACTTTTCTTTCTGGTGTTTGTGGGATTTTGGTTTGAACCAGGTTTCTTTGATGTTTCATATTTGTAGGTGGCACCCTGTAGTACCCAGAAGCTCTACTCTCTGAAGCTGCTCAGCCCCTGGAGCGATGGCAGGGGTCACAAGGGATTAGTGCTAGTGCCTGTCAGGAGGAAAGAGGTGTTTCCTGCTTCCTGGCTGCAGTTTCTGTCTCCACTGCCAGGGCCAGTGGGCCGAACATGCAGGGAGAATCCTCTATGCTTTGCACTTGTAGCTGCCAGAGGCGGGGCTGCCTCCTGGCTGGCCTGGTGTAATGGCAGGGGCAGCCTGTTTGTGAGCCATTGCCAGCTGGGAGGAAGGCACAGAAAGCTGCATTTCACAGTAGGGAGCCTCAGAGCTGCATAGCCAGCCAGGGTAATGGAGCACCTTAGGCTCCTAAAAGTTCCCAACCTGCTGGACAAAGTGCACCTGGACAATTTTGTCCACCTGTTCCTTCTCCTGGGCAGAAAGCTTTTTCAACCTTGCCCCTTTAACAGCCTTCTCACTGTTAGGAAGTCTCTCAGACTGTCTGCCTTTCTTTTGTACCACAGCGGCCAGATATGGATCCCTGTTTTCCACAAGTGGCTTGAATCTCAGTCTCTCCAAGTATTCCACCTGTCTTAGCTTTCCAACCCCACTAATCTCCAGAACACCATGCAATGTAGGTTCATGCTCCCTGAGCAGATCCCCAGGGCTACATGATCAGCAGTCCTATACTCCAGCCCTTCCCTGCTCCATTGCTCTTCCTCCTTCCAGTGAGCTGGGGAAGGGCTTGGATCCCACCAGGCCATGGCTTTGCTAATTACCCTTTTCCTTCAGGTCTGCTGGTTTCCCCAGGTGTATGCAGTCTGCCGCAGCCTTCTTTCCTCTTGCTCTTTCAGGATTTGATGAACTTGTTATATTTTCATATTATATGAGGTTTTTTGAGGAGGCTTCTGTCTCACCTCTCATGCAGCCATCTTTAATCCCCCCCAAAGATTTTTCCATGTTCCCACTTTCACAGCTGGATGAGCTTGATCAGGCAATACCAACTTCCCTGCAAGCTCTAACTCTGCATATTGGCCAGGGCTTTAGGCATACTTTTTAGTAACTCCTTTTCAGGTTTTCCAACTCTTCTTCATGACTTTACTTTCCCAGTTCCTCCCACATTTTTGTTAGACCTAATCCCTGTAAGAAATCTCCTATTCCCATAATATTCATAGTAGCCCTGATTCCTAACTAAATAAACCCTGACTGATACAATCCCCTGCAAAGTGCCTTTACAGAGGCCATTTCCTACACTTGCGAGGCTGTGAACACATGCATGATTCACAGCCATATGCTCTTTCCTGTTACCAGGTACCATAAGCAAACTTAAACCTAACATTATCTGTCTGAGCCTCTGATTTGTGTTCTGTGAGATGAAATTTAAGTTCATTTTTTACAATTATTTTTATCACTTTTAAAGCTGAGTCTGATTTTCAATATGTGCTCTCTATGCATCAACTAAATTAATGAGGTTACATGCTCAAGTTTCAAAAAACAAATTACTAATAGAGTGATTATCAACAACCATCTCAAAACACCAAGCTAAATAGATCATTTTATATCATGTATCTTCCTAAGTTAGGGTACCAGGTCATGAATTTGTATAGTTTCTAATCAGCATTAGTCCTAAGTCAAAGGTTGAAATGCTCTAGATCTCAGGACACAGGATACTCAGGACAAGTGCAAACCCCAGGGGTATGTCCTACCTTGTTATTGAACAAATGTGTATGGGTTGACTGGGGGGAGGTTGTTCGTATCCTTGGTTTTGTTTTATTATGGTAAAAATACTCAACACAAGATTTATGCTCCTAACAGATCTTTAAGTGTACAATTCAGTATTGTTACTTACAGGCACAGTGTTGTACCAATGATCTCTAGAACTTATTTATCTTGCATTACTAAGAAGTACAGGCCACTGAGTTCTGATCACAACTCCACTAAAAACAGTGTTTATCTATGACTTCCAGATGTCATAATAAAAGAGTTTAACTGACCAGGTATTGACACTGATGCTGATTAGAAGTATATCATTTTGAATTGTTGTGGGTAAAATTGAAGTATTTCCAGGCTCTCTCGCCTGGCTTTAAGTTCATCTCCATATCAACAGGCATTTCTAAGGGGCGGAGAGAAGAGGTTCATCTCCATATCAGTCAGTAGTTACCTGGGAGACCCAGGGCTTATCTGAACCTGAGAGGTTGGGGGGCGGGGTGGAGATTCGCTAGCTTCTTCCACAGCAGGGGAGAAAGACAGATGCAGGACAGCTGTTTGTAAGCAATAAATGGGTTTTAAACTCTATTTCTCCCTTTGAGTAATTTCAGTTTGGAGGTATTCAGCCCCAGGATTTCCTCTGCCCAGAGTTACAATTGTTCATGCCTAAGTAAATTAAAATCATGTTTTAAAACTCAAACTTTTTTTTTTATATTATTCTGCTAGAGCTGCCATAACAAAATACCACAGACTGGGTGGCTTAATCAACAGAAATTTATTTTCTCACACTTCTGGAGGCTGCAAGTCCAAAATCAAGGTTTCTGTTGAGTCCTCTCTCGTTGGCTTGCAGATTACTGCCTTCTCACTGTGTCCTTACAAGGCCTTTTCTCTATGTGCACATGAACCTGGTGTCTTGTCATCCTATAAGGACACCAGCTATATTGGATTGGGGCCCCACCCTTATGACCTTTTTAAAGGCCTTAGCTTCAAATACAGTCACATTGGTGATAGGTATTTAGGGGTAGGAGGGAGACACAATTTCATATACAACAACAAGGAATACTGACAAAAGGAAGATTGATTTGAATTCATGCTTCATGTGTCTGTAACTCAAGTTGGAGTTACATCTAATACTCATATGCCAAGCAGAGTTGCTACAGATTCACAGTTGCTTAAGATTCATATGACATACATAAACACTGGTTTCTAATTATTTATTTTAAACGTGGATATGCTTGTGATGTTCAAGAAGGTGCTCGAGGAAAAGGGAGGAAGGAAACCAATGCTGTAGAAACAATGGAAGATTCACATAGAAAAGTAGAAAATCAGGCACTGGGTAGTAAGTAGATAGAATAAGGGTGCAAACAGATAATAAAGAAGGCCGGGAGATAGAGAAAAAGAAAGAGAAAGAGGGAATTAGTGTACACATATGTATGTGCATGCTATTATAAAGCCTAAGGGCCAGGGGAATTGGGAGGTAAAAATTGGAAGGGATAGACTGGTCAGTCTATAAATGCTGCGTTCTGGTCTGACACACACAGCTAGATCTGGTCAGGGCCGGATCACATGCTGCCGTGGAAAGGTAGCTGCTCACAGAAGGCTGTGAAGGTGACAGGTGCTCTAAGACCCCTCCTAAAGGGATGCCTGTTTCTGGCACTTATCGTGCATAAGATAGCAAACTGGCATTTCAGAAGGGAAAAATCACAAATTTGTTCCATGAATTTTACCCCATTTATTATATGGATTGAAGAAAAAGTATCAAAGAAATGCACTGATACATACCACATTCTGAGAACTCCAGCTATAATTTATTTTTCAGAGTAGACTAATTTTTACAATCCTGTCTTAAAACCTTTGAAGCTAGAACTGTAAGTATAATATGCCGAGCTTCTCTAGTTTGTCATTAATATGGAGTGCTGATAGAGTGCTCAAAATTGCACAAGCCATACAAGACAAGCACAATAACTTCCTCTGAAAAAGCAAAAGCATTTTTCAGAACAGAACTAAACAGCATAAATAAAAAGAAGCAAACTTCTCTGAAGTTGCTCAGGTGTCAGATTACATTTACAAAATCAAAATTATGTCATATTTTTGTCTGATTTTTAAGTTGCTTTAAGCCAAGTAAACATGAATAATGAGAAAGAAATCTCAACCCAGGACCTGATAACATTATAAGCCATATAAAGGACACTTGGTTGGTTTCTGTCATAAAATTCCATCATAAAATCACACCTGCAAGAAAAAAGTTTTCGCCAGTTTCTGTCTTTGCCCCTCAAAATAGCCATCCCTGCCAAAGGACATTCAGTTTGATGCCTGGGACTATCAGTTATTAGGGCTTGTCAGCAGTCAGAAATCATTCAAGTATATTTCCTGCACCTTTCTAAAGCTATAAATAAAAATTGTACACTAGCACCCACTGAACAAAAGGATTTGGGCTTAAATGGCAGCAGTCAGGATTTAGGTTAGATAGAAATAAATATTTTGTGATGAGGGAAGTTAAGATATTGGAAAGGGTCATATTGAGGGAGACTAGAGCCCCCACCTCTCTGAAGTATTTGAAAACAAGATGTATTTTTCTCAAGGATCCCATAAATTAAGAGCTCAGGTAACTGTAGGGCTTTGTATATAATAATAAAAAAGATTGTATCTATTCATTGCTCTATAAATTATCAAATCCTACAATTCTATGATTAAATCAGAAAAGCAGTATAGGGAGGCTCAGTCCTCATCCTCATTCTCCCTTGAAATGTGAATTCTTTCACATCTTTACCACCATTTTCCCATCAATTAAAGCTACCCATGAGTATGATAATTAACAAGCTTGAAAATAGAAAAACAAGAATAATGGAAAGATCTCTAGACTTGGGGTTAAGAGACCTGAGTTCCAGTTCCAACACCATTCTATTAGCTGTGTGATCTTGGAGAAAATCAATTAACTGCTCTGAGCCTCAAATTATTCCAGAGCAAAATCACTGTTATCCTACCATATCACAGACTGGTCACAGGATAATATGCAATAATATCTATGAAAGTGCTTTGTAACTGTAAAACGTGCTTTGTAAATCCTGTAAACTGCAAAACTTCATCATTATATGACATGTGCCTGTACAATGATATCCAAATCACAGAAAAGCAGATTACGCTCAGTTAACAGGAATATATGTTGCAGATGCAGTCAATAGTGAGCAAATACTAGCAGGATAGAGGCAGGGGAAGCCAGCTGAAATTTTGACCCAAATTGTTCTTGAACAGATGGAAGCCACATGATCTCTGCTATAGTTCGTATTCTCTGGGTCTCCTGGGTTTTAGGAGACAGCTTTGTCCCCTTCAGCTTTTCAATCCTTGATATGGTTTTCCACCACTTTTGCTACACTGAGAATCACTGTGTGAAAGCTTGCTGACATCCAGCTCTCAGGAGTCTAGACACTTGCTCAACCTCAGAGAATATAGAATATGAATCATGAGTTTCTTTAGTGTCCTGTCTTAGGCCCATGAGGGTTTACACTTAAACTGTGACTGTAGGTTGGCCCGCCTTTCCTATGTGATGCATTGTGAATGTGGAAGACTTTAAACTTTTTAAAGGCTGTGGCATGGCAAAATGAACTTTCTTATAAGTAGGAGATACCAGAAAGTCACATAGAAATTCATATAGAATCACACAGTACTTCTGCAGCACATTAGTCATAATAATTAAAATTACTTCAAGGTGCCTTGCAAAATATGAAAGTACTAAATAATAATTGCAAAACCAGTAAAGTGTTTGATGACAGATATGGTAAAAAGATGAGGTGTGGCAGATAAGTTCTCTTTTCTTTTGAAATCCGATGTAATAGAAATAAATTGTGAAGTCCAAAGAGGCATTCAAATCTTCAAACTCAGCTAAATATTACCTAGTGGCATAGCCAGGTAAGCACTTTATGACCTATTTTGTGGCTGCTTTATTAACAGAATGCATGGAATCTGTTTAAACTTTGACCTACTAAAACAATATGAAACTTGAAATTGTGCTAATTTCTATAAAATAGTTAAAAGTAGCATCCTTAAAACCAAAATGCTTTAATGATAGCAGAGACGATTCAATTCCTAAATGCACAATTTCTAATGATGATACCTAAACCCGTAATGCCAAATGGGCAACTGCATGTAAGTATACCAAAAATGATTCAAGAGTTAATTTTCTATTTAATAGACTATTTAGACTCTTCAATTACCCATTTCCATTCTTGTATATGATTTTTTAATCATCTTGCAGGTTATCCCTCCAACAGAGCTCTGGCTTTGTTAATTTTTTTTTTTTTCAAACACTGAGGTTAGAGTCTTTTCCTTATTTTGAGAAATGTGTGTGTCTCTGAAAGCTAATAAACCAACATGCATTTATAGTGCATTAGTTTTCATACTCTTTTAGACTATGGCAGACAGAGAAGATGGTTCACACACAAGGATCAGTCAAAAATCAAGCCTATGGATAGTTAAGTGCTAAGTTGTGCTGCAGAATACAAATGCTCTTGCAAATCAGAGGAAAGGAGGACACTAAGGAATGGAATGGGTCAGTATAATCTTCCTGGAGGAAAGGACTTGAGTTGATCTTTGAAAGATAATTTAGGATTCAGCAGGAAGGATACTGAATTTTCAAGTTGGGAAAAGATCATGATCAAATTATTTGAAAAAAATCAGTCAGAAGTCTAGACAGACTGGGAATAAGGGATGATGCTAGAAGGTAATGAAGGATAAGAATGGCTAGGTAGAAATCATTTTTTGGACTCTTAATAATGTGACAAAGGAGTCAGGCTTGATGCAACAAGCACAAGGGAGCCTTTAGGATAGTCTTGAACAAGGATATAACATGAAAGATTAGTGTTAAGGAAACTTCTGGTGACAATTATATGTGTGGGACAGAAGGGTGTGACACTGAAAGCTGGGACTCTGGTTTGGAGGCAGTTATATAAACCTAGATAGTATCAGAATCAGAATGAAAAGATGTAGGACTAAATTACCTGGAAGATAATTCACTATCTAATTCAAAGCTCTTCCTTTTTCAGATGTGGAAACCACAGCTTAGGAAGGTTATATGGCTTGTACAAGTCAATCATCTTCCCAATTAATAGCAGAGTCAAGACTGAAACCCAGCTTTCAGGGCATCTAGAAAATTCCACTGGAGAAATGCTGAAGAAAGAAATTGTAGGATTTGATAACAGGCAAGTTTGGCAATAAAAATAAAGATTTTTCATAGAGCTATCTCTGTGGCTTAGAGTCAGAGGGGAGTGGTTCCACAATACCACAATTACCCATGAGGGAGTTAAGACTAGCTTAGGGGTAAAGCTGGTAAGTTAGACTCTGACTATGTTGTATTTCAGGTGATGGTCAAATATCTAGGTAAACAACAATGGAAATATGGAAATGCTCAGGGCTGACAGCATGGTTCTACAGCTTCTGCCCAGACCTCTCTCCAGACTTCCAGTATTATCACATATCAAACCACTCATTTGACACTGGCACCTGCAATTTAGATTAGCCAAAACTGAATTCATTATCGTAATTCTCTATTTTGGTTAGTTGTTCATTCACTAGACAAATATTTATTATCACTGAAATCAGAAACTGGAACTCATCTTTATCTCCTTCTTTTACCTCACTGGCTGCAGCCAATCAATGACCAAATCCTAGCTTCCTATTTGTCCATCTTTATTGCTGCCATCTGGGTTTAGACCCTTGTCCTCTCATGCCTGGTTAATAGCAATAGTCCCCTAATTGGTTCCATTGTCTCTGCCCTAGGTCTCATTTTAGCCTTCCTCCATATAATTATTATAATAATTCTTTTAAAATTCAAATCAGATCATTGTGTTACTTGTGTAATTCTTTAATTATTATTCTCATAATCTATATAGAGTTTAAAGCCCTCATAATCTTCTTGTTTCCTTAAGAACTCCAAACAATGGAAATGTATTGAATTATCTGAATAGTCTATCTGATTTGCATCTCAGTTTCTTCAACTGGGTAACTCTCCTTAGAATGCCCTTCTCTCCACATCTCCTTATTCATACCTTTCACTCCTTGTAGCTACTGAGCCTCCCCTATTTCAAAATGAACTTAGAGACTTTGTATATAAACTTTTCTGATCTTTCCACACTCAGTACAACTGGTGAGCTTCTCCTTTGTCTTCTTTCTACATAACCCCTTATTCTATTATAAGTGTACTTGAATGCTAATATCTTCTAGGCTAGATGGCTACTGACAGCAGAAGCAGAGTAGAATAGTAGAATAGGAGCAGAATATTCTATTCACACTGTATATCCTAAGAGAAAGCCTGGCTAACAGTATGTACTTCATAAGGATCTGGCATTTATGCATTATATAGACACCTGAGAATTATCTGAATAAAGGCAACACTTGATTGAGACTACAAAATTGAAAAGTACAAAATTCCCAGATGGGTTGCCTCAGAGACCTAGATGACAGTTAAGGTCTAAGAACAGCTAAAGAGGCCATTAAAAAAGACAGTTAAGGAATAATAAGTACTTTCTAAAACTCCAAGGAAGAAAAACTTCTAAAAATGAGTGGGATGAAATCATTCAAAGGGAGTTAAAAAAATTTAGAGTCATTATTATATCAGTGAAAAACTAAACACTATCCAACTCTCCAAAATAAGGCACATTCTGACACATTGATATGGTACAATATATGATGCCAATAAAGGGTTAAATATATAATGTAAGCAAATAAATGTTCATGTAAAACAATGCTAAATGACGAGGACAATGTTGCACAACCCATTGATTATGACCATATAAAGATATATGAGCTTAGATTTTAAAAAAGCTAAAATGAGTAAATATAGTTATTGTACTAAAACAAAGGAATTAAATATATTTTTTCAGAAATATTTATATGGCATTCAAATGTCTACTTTTTAAAATAATGGGTATTATCAGTATTGAATTCAATTTAAAAGATCAAAACAGTTATTTATAACTAAAATCATGCCTTACTTTGGCTTGATAGGTACTACTCAAAAGTATGTACCACTGATTCCTTTTATAAAGGACTTAGACCATGTATACACCAAAAATCAAAATATAATGTCTTAGCTTTATAAGTTCCAATTTTTGTTTTGTGTTCTTTTAAAAGAAAGTATTCCTAACAAAAATAACAATGACTTACAGTGTTATTTTATGCTTGTGATGGCCCTCTCTTTAAAACACAGATAATTCAGATTTGACTTTACCAGCTCTGTTTCCTTAATTAAAGTTTCCAAAAGTTCTTTACAAGTCAATAGCATGCTAAGTTAACTAATAAACATATATGGAAGGCTTAATTGTTAGGAGTAGATATGTTCGGTATACCAAGTTGCCTTATTCTTAACCAGACACCTACTCAGAGCCATCATTACTTTTTTGGTGTATCATGAGATAAAGTTTGGATATAGGTAACAGACTGAAATAGGAAGGCCAAATTAAAATGTCTCACGCAGGCAAGGTACATTAATGAATCAAATCAAGTTTGAGAGCACATGCCTGTCCATAAGAGAGCAGTAGCTACTCAATTCTATAACAAGTTGCTCTAAACAAATGCCAGCTCAGTGTTGCTACAAGTTCACTGTAAGCAAGTGAAGAAAGAAATCCAGATTTATCTGTGAAATCTTCCAAGTTTAAATGTCCCTAGAGTGAATGATGAGACTAATGAGTAATTGGGGCCTACAGCCCTACCTAGACCTAATTACAGCAGGTCACAGATTGATGGTCATAATTTAGAGATAGATTTTATTTCACTTATGCAGTGTTTTTGAAAATGCTGAGCTCCTGCTCCACTCCAGGCACTGTGTTATGCAAAAGATTCATAGGAGCTATTAAGAATACATCCTTCTGGTCAATCCCCTGAATAAAGTTCACACGGGAAACCAGGGAAACCCAGACAGAAAATCAAAAGGACAACTAGTGTATGCCATGGCATAGATGTCAAAAGACTATAGCATTGCAGTGATAAAAGAACTGAACAATGTTGTTGAAATTGGAAATTAGGAAGTTATGGGTGACATTAGGGAAACATATTTTGTTAGGAGCAATGGAAACAGGTGCAAGACCATAGAGTAGAGATATAAATGGGAGGAGAGGAGTTAGCAAATATGGACTGCTCTTTAAAGAAATTGAAATAAAAAGGAGAAGAAATAGACTGTATAGTAGCTGTAGAATAACACAAGAAAAGAATTTATTTTAAGGACTTTTAAGAATGATAAAAACAAAAAAAGTTTACAGTATAATGGGCAATAGACATTATAGGGCAAGAGGTTGACATACAGTGGATGTTTAAGACTCAGGAGAGAGAATGGAAGACTGAGAGAGGAAGGTTCTAGGAGATGCAGAAGGGGCTGAATCATGGTACAGCTAGAAAGAACTGGCCTTAAAGAATGAAGGAATTCTTATCATATGAGAAAAGAGAAAAAAGGTCAAAAATTGTATAAAGATGGAGGCAAGTGTCTACATGGTAGGGGGCAGGTAGGGAGCAATAAAGGAGTCTCAATTTTTCTTAACACAAGCCTCTTCTCTAGAGAGTTGTGAAGGACCACATATGAGCCTCAAATACTTCCCTTTGCACCCATCCAAGGCCCATGCATCCAGGTCCACACACTCCCTTTCCCTCAACCTCACACCTTAAGGTTGGAATTATATATTTTACCATTTCAGTGGCAGAAGAAGAAAGAAAAAAATTTTTTTCATTTTTTTTGATTCTAAAGTATAATTGATCTGACACCTCAGCTAGATTTCCTTTTCTATTTGGCCATCCAAGAGTATTAGTATTTGTACAAGTCATCCTCAGACAACCACCTGCTGAGTGTTTTAACAGAAAGAGAGCACCTTCAGATAAAAGTTCTCAAAAAGAAGTTATTCCAAGAGAAAAAGATATTGTCCAGTTCCAGCACCTTCCACATCCTTTATATTGCTTCTCCTAAATAAAGCTCAACTTCTTAGTGGGAGAGTCTTGGTAGAATTTTATACTGCTCTTAGCCCATCAGAAGACTTTTTTCCTACCAAAGGAACTAGAGTATAACATACCTATTTGAAATAGTTCATTTCAAAATATTTTCTGGGATAAAGACTTCCAGTTCTGGAGGATAATGATAGTTACCTGAATTTAAGTCAGTATTTAATGCTATAAAAAAAAAACAACATAAAATCAAAGAATGAAAATAAAACCACACATGACCCTGCAATATTACTGAGACAGAATACCAGGAATTTAAATTTTAAATTCTCTATTTAAATAATAGAGAAATAAACACCACATTCCAACAACACCCCCACAATCACTGCAAGGTTGTAGATTTGAAAAATGGGGAGGAGAAGGCATAAGAGACTCAGTGAAAGAGAGGAGAAGGAAACAGGAAAGATACAAAAATAGACAAAATTACCACCAAAAGGAGAAACTCTAACACTAAATGCCAAAATACCGAAAACAAGATTTGCTGGTTCACAGCACCAGCTACCCAGAAGAAGCTACAAAGGAAGAAGGATAGAAAGTGACAACCTATTCATATGGAACCACGAAAGACCTCAAATTACCAAAGCTGTCCTGAGAAAGAACAGAGCTGGGGGGATTACACTCCCTGACTTCAAGCTATACTACAAAGCTACAGTTTTGTATGTGTATCAAATCAAAAATCAAAATAGTATGGTACTGGCACAAGAATGGACCCATAGATCAATGCAACAGAATAGAGAGCCAGATATAAACCCACAACTATATGGTCAATTAATATATGATGTGGGAGCCATATAAAATGAGGAAAAGACATCCTCTTCAATAACTGGTCCTGGGAAAAGTGGACAACTTACATGCAAGACAATGAAACTGGATTACTGTCTAACTTCATACACAAAAGTAACTAGAAACGGATCAAATACCTGAATGTAAGATATGAAACCAGAAAACTCTTAGAAGAAAACATAGGAAAAAATATCTCTTGAACATAAGCATAAGCAATTTTTTCCTGGGCACATCTCCTCAGGCAAGGGAAACAGAACAAAAATGTGAACAAGTTTTCACATCAAACTAAAAAGTTTCTGTAAAGCAAGGGACACCATCAGCAGAACAAAAAGGCAACCTACAGTATGGGAGAATATATTTGTAAAGGACTCATCTCATAGAGGTGAACATTCAAAATATATAAAAATCTCATACACCTCAACATCAAAAATAATAATAATAACCTGATTAAAAAATGGATGGAGGTTAACTAGTTTCATTGTTCATTTTAAACTATTTTCTATGAAATTGAATATCTCATCATAGACTTCACCATTAAAATATGGTATCTTAAAATGTATCCTGTCAAGTATTCACATTGAGGCACTGAAAGATCTTAAACATAGATCTATTCGGCTTACCCAGGAAATAAAAATGAACAAATTGCCTTCTAAAAAAATGGATGGAGGACCTGAACAGACACTTTTCCAAAGAAGAAATACAGATGACCAAAAGGCACATGAAAGATGCTCCACATGGCTAATCATCAGAGAAATGCAAATCAAAACCACAATGAGATATCACCTCACACCAGGGAGAATGGCCAATAACAAGTGTTGCCAAGGATGTGGAGAAATAGGAACCCACCCACACTATTGGTAGGAATATAAATTGATACAGCCACTGTGGAAAGCAGTATGGAGTTTCCTCAAAAAACTAAAACTAGAAATATCATTTGTCCCAGTAATCCCACTTCTAGGAATTTACCCTAAGAAAACAAAATCCCTGATTCAAAAAGATATATGCACCCCTATGTTTCTCACTGCATTATATACAATAGCCATGATATGGAAACAACCTAAGTGTCCATCAATAGATGAATGGATAAAGAAGATGTGGTATATATACATAATGGAATATTATTCAGCCATAATAAAAAGAAATACTGCCATTTTCAATGACATGGATGGATCTAGAGGGCATTATTGTCAGTGAAATAAGCCAGGCAGAGAAACACCAATACCATATTTCACTTACTTGTGGAATATAAAAACAAAGTAAAACAAAATGAATAAAATAGCAGTAATCTCATAGACATTGAGAAGGAACTGGTGGTTACCATGGGGAGGGGTTAAGGTGGGTGGGTGGGGAGAGTGAGGAGGATAAAGGGACACAAAAATTCACAAACATAATATAAGTTAGTCACAGGGATAGTACAGCACGGAGAATATAGTCAATGATTCTGTAACATCTTCCTACATTGATGGATAGTAACTGCACTATTGAGGCTGAGGATTTAATAATATGGGTAACTGTTGAACCACTGTGTTATATAACAGACACTATTATAAGATTGAATATCACTAATGCTTCAATTAAAAAAGAAAGAAAGTGACAGCATCCAAGAAGTACTGCTTCTGGGAGAGAAGCATATTAAATAGAAAAAGGATGGTGTTTCGGGGAGGCATGGCACCTTGTTTCTTGACATAAAACAAAGAAGAAAAAAATATTAAAAGTCTTAGAGAAACAAAAGCAAAAAAAGAAATATTAATTCCTCCACCTGAACCAGCACTATCAACATCATTGAACTTCATTATATTTCAGGAAAGACTGCTTTTGAATTAGAAACTGCATACATAAGAATATCTAGGAACAGAATAAAATAAAACTAACTAAATATATATATATGTATACAGTACAAAGAAAAGACGAAATTAATTTAGGTTGATAAAAATTATTCTTTTCCCTCCAGAGGAAAAAAAGCCAGGAGGCAGGAAAAAGCATTAACACAATACTCCTAGCTGAATTAAATAGCATCAAATGAACATTCTGAAAATTAAAAGAAAATTAGATTTAGAAATTTGAAACTAAGAACTTTTTTTAAAAACTGGAAAATGTGCATGAAATTTGATTAAATAAAGTAAAGAAATTGTTGTTAAGGACAAGCCATCTCAGAAAAGAAGAACAAATTATAAGGTGACCAAGACAGAATAAATTCAAATGAATATTTAATAAGGGATATTGACAAAATCACAATACCAACCAAGGGAATGAAAAAAATAAAATAAAGAAAAAAGAAAAATGCTTAAAATGGAAAACTGGAAAAGAAGGCCCAACATACATGTAATTAGAATCCCAGAAGATATACAAAATAATAAAACAATGACAAATTTTAAATATAATAAAGGAAATTTTTCTGGAAATGAGAAATAACAAATTTTACATATTTAAAGGTATCACTATATATATAAGAAAACTAGATAAAACAGTCCTGGTAAAACTACAGAACTTCAAAAATAAACAAAAAATTCTCAGGGCTAACAGACAAAAAGACCACGTAAGTTATAGGAGTAAGAAAATTTGACTGGTCTGAGTCTTCTCAAGAGCAATTTCTAAAGCAAGACAACAGTGGAACAACATTGTCAAAAAACTTTAGAAAAAGAAAGAGTGAAGAATTTTATATCCAACCAGCTGTCATTTAAAACTATAGAAAGCAGTTTTGAAGGTGTGAAAACTCAGAGAATATTGTATACATATGCCCTTCTTAAGGAATAAAATGGAATAATCATTATTCAACCAGCAGAGAACTGGGAAAACTTCAGCAAAGGCACTGTAGTGAACATTTAATATGCTTAATTTGGAGCTTAAACTGAAACAAAGAGTGGGACATTTGTCAAAGAAGAAAATGTGAATATTGTGTGTTCTAAAAAAGTAAAATGAATGCAACTAACTAATAGGATAAAAAAAAGTGGAAAATAGAGTAAAGTCATTATACAGGTAATAAATGGGAGTGAAAAGGTACCATTTGACAAACAAGGCTATAAATAATTAAGAAAGGAGATTAAAGGAATTATAAAAGTATAAACACAAAGGTAATAAACGAAAAAAATACAAATTTTCTTTAATGCCAAAAAACTCTTTAAAAGGTAGCAAAACACACAAAATTTAGAGAAATAAAGTAAATATGACATAATACACACAGTAATTACAACATAAAATAATATGACACAGTAGCACCGAACATATGTCATAGCAATAAATGTGAATTAGCTTACCTTGTCTATTAAAAGAAAAATATTTTCTAATCGGCTTATAATACAAAACTCAACTATGTTATATACAAGATGATTTTAAGTATTGTAATAACTTTGTATGGTGACAGATGATAACTACATTTATTGTGACGAGCATTTCATAATGTATATAGATGCTGAATCACTGTATTATATAGCTGAAACTAATAATATTGTATGTCAACTATACTTAAAAGAAAACAGTGATTTTGAAAGATTATACACATAAAGTTAATGGCATAGATGTAGCAGTCAAATGGAAACTATAAGAAAGCAGGGTTTCTAATCCTAATATAAGGTAGAATTCAGATCAAAAACCATTAAACAAGTAAAATTAAAATGCAATGTAATGCCCAAAGCCAGAATTCATCTAGATTATAAATACTTATACCTCAAATAACATATAATGTACATAAGCAAATCAAAAGCTATTAACGCAAAGAGAGAAGGAAACTTACAAATAGGAAAAATGGAAACATAAATAAGGACATAGAGAATCTAAACAATATAACCAAGAATGCATTTCTTATAAATATATATGAAATACAACACTAACCCCAAAAATAAATATATTCTTTCAGGGTTAACACTGAAAAATTTACCCATTTGATATTATGTTAGATGACAAAGAAAACAGCATAAAGTCACATGAAGTAGAAACATTACAAACAACACACGCTAACCAGAAAGCAATAAAATTAGAAGTGAAGAATGCAATAAATAATCAAAATGGCCTTCCAACTTGGGTTTATTTAAAACAATTCTTTGAAATAGTATAAGAAAATATAAACAGAAATTACTAAACTTCAAAATAATATTAAAGTACTACATGTCAGAAAGTCTGTTGGATATACTTAAGGGCAGTGATAATAAGAAAATTCATAGTCTTAAACATCTATATTAATTAAAATGAAAGAATGAAAATAACAAATGAAATTCACAATTCAAAAAGCTATAAAAAGAGTAACAAAGTAAACCAGAAGTAAGCATGAAAAAGGAAGATAAAAATAAAAGTAGAAATGTATGATGTGGAGAATTAGGGAAAAAAAGATCAAAATTTTAAAATTATAATTCTGGTTCTTTAATAAAAATCAACAATAGTAAAAAAAACTAGTCAATTTAATCAAGAAAAAAGGAAGAAAGCACACAAACTAAGATATGAAAACAAGTGAATACTGATAAGAAGACAACTTTGCATGTCTTTATGTAAAAAAAATGTGAAAACTAGGAAGTTTCTTAGGAAAGTATAGCTTACCAAACTTGACTCCAGTAGATATAGAAACTTTAATATGCTTATTTAGAAGCAACAGAAGAAATAATGTTACCAAAGTATTACACAACAACATAAAAAGGTTTTTTTAATAAACAGGCCATGGTGGTTTTGCAGGCAATTCTACCAAACTTTTAGAACCGGATAGTCTCAAGCTACATAATTATTTCAGAGAATAAAAAATAAGAAAAACTTTGAAATTCCTTTTATAAAAAAACATTAAAAAAGAATATTACAGACCAATACCATCTATAAATATCAATACAAAATCCTAAGTAAAATATTAGTTAACAGATTCCAACACTGCTGAAAGATAATCATTTGGCATGGCTAAGTGGGATTTACACAAAGAATATGGGATTTCTGATATTAGAAAACATAATTCAGCATATTAATAGTTCTAAGGAAAGAAATCATATCTTTCTCCTTCCAGCTGCTAAAAACAACTCAGAAAACTTAACACAATTCCTAATAGAAACTCGTGAGAAATAAGAATAGATGGGGATTTCCTTAACATGATAAAATATGTAAAGTCTGCATCTTAATGAGTGGAGACTAGAAGCATTACCATTAAGATCAAGAGAAAAGTAAAGGTGTCCACTATCTCCACTGCTAATTAACACTGGGCAGGAGTATTAGCTAATGCTATTTGACAAGAGAAACAATTAGAGCCATAAGAATTAGAAAAAGGAGAAAGAGAAGGAGGAGAGAGATTTGAAGAAAATGGACATTTAAAAAATTTCAGTTTTACTGAGGTATAATTAACATATAAAATTATAAGGTATTGAAAATGTACATCATGGTGTGACATACATACACATAGGGAAAGGATTCCCCCCCCATCAAGTTAATTAAGGCATCGATCATCTCACATATGTGTGTGTGAGAGAGAACATTTCAGTTCTACTTTCTTAGCAAATATCACTTATACAATACAGTATTAACTATGGTTAAAACATTTTACATTAGGTCCTCAAAACTTATTCATGTTATAGCTAAAAGTTTGTACCCATTCACCAACCTCTCCCTATTTCCCCCATCCCCACTCCCTTGGCAACCAGTTATCTAGTCTGTTTCTATGAGCCTGAGCTTTTTTTTTTCTAGATTCCACATACAAGTGATACTACACAGTATCTGTCTTTCTCTGTCTGCCTTATTTTACTTAGCATAATGCCTTCAAGTTCTATCCATGCTGTTGCAAATGATAGGATTTCCTTCATTCTCAGGGCTGAATAATGTTCCATTGTGTGTGTGTGTGTGTGTGTGTGTGTGTGTGTGTGTGTGTGTGTGTGTGTGTGTGTTTGAGGTATAAAAAATACACATCTTTAGCCACAGATTTGTTGATGACACTTGTGCTGTTTTCATATCTTGGCTAATGTGAATAATGCTGCAATGAACATGACAGTGCAGATATCTGTCCAAGAGTCTGTTTACATTTCCTTTGGGGAGATACATGGAAGTGGGATTGTTGTATCATATGATAACTATATATTTAATTTTGGGGGACTCTCCATACGGTTTTCCATAGTGGCTACACTAATTTACATTCCCACAAACAGTGCACAAGAGTTCCTTTTTCTCCACATCCTCATCAACACTTGTTATCGCTTGTCTTTTTGATGACAACCATTCTAACAGGTGTGAGGTGACATTTCATTGTGGTTTTGATTTGCATTTCCTGATTAGTGATGTTGAGCACCTTTTCATGAACCTGTTGACAATTTGCATGTCTTCTTTGGGAAAATTTCTATGGTCCCTCTGCCCATTTTTTAATCAGGTTGGTGTTTTTTTCTATTCAGTTGTATGCGCTCTTTATATATTTTGGAAATTAACCCTTATCAGATGATTTGCAAATATGTTCCCCAATTCCAGTAACTGGCTTTTCATTTAGCTGATTGTTTCCTTTGCTGTGCAGTTTTTTTTAGGTTGTTATGTGCAACAGATATGTGCACAAGCTTCTTCTAGGGGGATACATTTATTTTTGCTTCTGCTGCTTTTGCTTTGATGTTAAATCCAAAAAAATCATTGCCAAAAAAGATGTCAAGGGACTTACCCCCTTTGTTTTCTTCTAGGAGTTTTATGATTTCAGGTCTTATGTTCAAGTCTTTAATCCACTTTGAGTTAACTTTTGTGTAAGGTATAAGATAGGAGTCCAGTTTCATACTTTTGCATGTGGTTGTCCAATTTTCCCAACACTATTTATTGGAAAGACTACCCTTTCCCCATAGTGTATTCTTGGCACCATCAAAAAATTTGTTGATTGTTTGTGGGTAAATTGCAATATTTCCAGAATCTCTCACCTAGCTTTAGTGCACCTCCATATCAATAGGTGTTTCCAAGAGGTGGAGAGAGGTAGTCCACCTCCATATCAATGGGTAATTATACGGGCTAGCAGGGCTTATCTGGACCAGTTACCAGCTCCTCTCCATCTTGACGGAGTCATCTTGGGTAGGTGAACTTCATCTTTCAGCTGGACCCTCCCCTTGATTGTCTCTCAAAACTTTGTGATTGTCCAAATTGCCTGTTTTGTTCTTAGCGGCTCCCAATAGGTGAGGCTGTGTCAAGACCTGTCAATGTTCCAAGTGGGAGGGTCTCAGTCAGTACCAATCAATACCTAGATGCAGGCTGACAGAAGCCAGGCACTCAAGCAGCACCTTTTAAAGTATGGACCTCTTTCAGAGAAAAATAAACAAAACTTGGAGCTTGGCATTTCTGTCTTCCATCTCCACTGAGCCCTGGGGCATAGTCAGTCAAGACTCATTTCTTTGTTTGCTACAACCCTATGGGATCTGTGAACACAAGCCCCAGACAATCAAGTGTGTGTCCTCTGAGAAGCAGCCACAAAAGCCAGGGCACCAGATATGTGCACAAGCTTCTTCTAGGGAGATACCAGGGCCCTGAAGCAGACCAGAAGAACACGGAGAATAGCCCACCTGCCTTCCAGGTACAATCAACCCCTAAACTGTACTAAATTAGAAGCCTGATCCTCAGGCTGCAGCTTTTAAAGTATGAAAACAGGCCCCTTTCTTGGGGAAGACTGGGAGACAGGTGGTTTTGTCTGCTCCCTGGGTGCCAAGCCCTGGAGGAACAGACACCCTGAGTCTTCCGGACCCATTAAGACTGTTTCATTGTTTGCTAGTCTTAATGATCTCAAGGATGCAAGGCCCACTGGCATTCAGAGCTAGATGTCTTGAGGGCCTGTCCCTTTGTTGAAAATCTTTAAATTGGGGTGCTAGATGAAGAGTCTAAACCCTTCCCTCCTCAGAGAGGTTGGGAGTTGTGATTTCCCTTCTGATTATATGTCACTGTGCCAAGAGTGTGAAACAACCGTTCATACCCGTCTTAATGTGGACATTTTCTTGTTTGCCCCGTATGTAGGAGTAGCTCAGTTACTTTCTGGATATCTTTCAAAGGGAATTGCTCCATGCATAGCAGTAGAGTCGATGTTTCTGTGGGCAGAAGTAAATTCAGGATTTCCTTATGTTGCCATCTTGAACTGAAAGTCATAGTGGATATTTAAATACACCTAGAAACCCCGAGAGAATCAATGATAAAACTACCTCAAAAAATTAAAGAATTAATCAAGGGTAGAAATATAACATGTTGTGGGTAAAATTGCAATATTTAAAGAATCTCTTGCCTGGCCTTAGTGCATCTCCATATCAATAGGTGATTACAAGGCGGAATGAAGGCATATCTGGACCACAGAGGTTTGGGTGAGGTCCCTTTTTTTGCAGCTGTGTCACATAGTCCATCTTCATATCAACAGGTGATCACAAGGGGGAGCAAGGGCATAACTGGACCAGAGATGTTGGGTGAAGTCACGTTTTGCACCTGGATCATGAGAGACATGGGGGAGCAGAAGTGGACATCTGCTTGTAAGCAATAAACATGTTTCTTCCACTTTATTTCTCCCTTTGACTGATTTTGGCTTCAAAGGTAATTTGCCACCAACTGGGAACATATTTTCCCCCCAGAGTTATACCTGGACGTAGTCAACAGGACCTCTGAACCCAAAATCTGTCTTCATGGGTAAGATGCTTGGACAGGCTTCCCGTAGAGACAGTGGGGAGATACCTGGAAATGCCCCCTGTGGATGGGGGGAGGCCCCAGTGGCTGCTGCACCCTTACATCTGATAGCAAGGGAGGATGCGGCTTCACCCAGCCCCTGATGGAGCTTCTACTTGGGAAATGCCCTAGTGGGAAACTGGTCTAGGTTAAAGCACCTCCTAGATGGGTGGGCCCTTCCCCAGAGCTGGGGAAGGGTGGAGATTCCAGAAGCTGTAGAATTAGCTTTCCATGAGATAGAAGACTGTGTAGAGGCCCTGAGTGGCCATGTAGCAGCCGAGATTGTGGGATGTCTGCTTTTTGAAATAGTGGAAAGTATCACCAAGGGGAGAGACACACTTCAGCCGGAGAAAGACACACTTGAGCATTGCTTGGAGGAGCTGGACAATGACCTATGGGATGCCCTTAAGAAAGAGAGGCAGTTATTGAAAAGCCAGGTTGCATCCCTGGAAGATACATTAGCAGTGAGGGAGGAGACAGAAGGAGAATCCACACTGTAGGAGGCCATGGGGGAGGGGGAGGAAGGAGCAGTGCCTTCAGCCCCAGAGATGGTACTGGAGATGTTGGGAGGGGATGAGGGGGTGGAGCTGAGGGCCGAACAGTTGTGCAGGACACCACCTTTCCCATATTAAAGGTCTTCCCAGTTGTAATTAAGAAAATAAAGACACAACAACCATGGGCTCCTCAGGGGGAGGAGCACTCCATGCTCTACCCCTATACTCAGGGTGATCTGGTGGACATGAGCCTCTGGTTTCAGTACAAGCCGTAAGAACCTCTGCCTACATAGCTTTTGAGTCTTTGGGATATGGGGGTGGAAAACATTGTTAGTTCGGGTTCTGAAATGGGTAGACTGGCTTCCCTGACTATTCACCCTTCTCTCCAGCAGCAGTTGCAAAGTGCCCGTCACACCTCAGGCAATCAGGGGATTCTAGATTGGCTGACAGCAGCCATCAGGACAGTTTGGCCTAATCCTAGTGATTGACCATACTTACTCACTAGCTGGGAAACGTATGCAGAGCTCTAGCAGGTGTTATGGGAGCTGGACACAAAAAAATATCGTCTATGATATGGACCCCCAGCACCCCAATGAGTTGTGCACCATAGGAGTGAGAAATCTGATGCTCCATACAGCATCTCCATCTCTCTTTGGGTCCCTAGTGATTATTCTTGTCCCCCACATAGGGAAACCCATAAGGAAGGCTACTCATGCTTTAGCAGATCTGAGGGAGGTTGAAACAATAAGAGCATGGGAGAAAGTATGGGCTACGACTGAAAGGAGAGGTGCAAATGGAGGTCTTAAGGACCCAGATGTGAGTTGATTTGATAAAGGCCGGGGTAGTGAAAGAAAAACTTGATGGCAGCCAAATAGGGTCTTGTTAGAACTTTGGTACCAATTAAAGCCAGAGCAGCAGTTTCAGTTGCTGAGGTCCAGGACACAGAAGCCAGAGGCAAAGCCCCATATGTGGCCTGTGTCCCTGCAAGACTTTCTAGGGGACAGTACTCAGAATTCACCTGGGCCCTAACCCCCACAGGAGGATAATTGCACATTGTGGTTTGACTAAGGTGGGGTGGTCAAGTACCCCACATTAGGGGACATGGTGGGGACCAGAGGCCACATGTAGAATTAGCAATTCATTGGTCCCCTGTGAATGTACAATGTGTCCTGGCGCTGATAGACACAGGAGCTGAGTGTTCTGATTTATGGCAACCCTGAGATTTTCCCAGGCCCTCTGCTGTGATAGATGGCTATAGGGGTAAGGCAATTAGAGTGAAGAAAGCCCACATCCCATTAGGGATAGGGTATTTACCCCCAAAGGAGTATACTGTGTACATTTCTCCCCTCCCTGAATATATTTGGGGGGTAGATATCCTGCAGGGCCTGTGGTCACAGACCACTGCAGGTGAGTTCAGACTGAGGGGACATGTGGTAAAGGCAGTTCTGAGGGGACAAGCCAAGCACCTACCTGTAGCTCTTCTTGTACCTTGGCAGGTGACAAATACTAAGCAGTATAAATTGGCTGGGGGGGCACAAGGCAACTGGAGAAACTCTACAGGAGTTGGAGAAGGCGGGCATCATAAAGCCCACTCATAGTCCTTTTAATTCCCCAGTGTGGCCAGTGGAAAACCCGGACAGCTCCTGGCATATGACTATGGATTACAGGGAATTGAATTAAGTCACACCCCCTTTGCATGTTGCTGTCCCTCTATAGCAGCCCTTATGGACACCTTCAGTCATGAACTAGGGACATATCATTCTGTTGTGGACCTTGCTAATGCTTTCTTCTTTATTGACATAGCACAGGAAAGCCAGGAACAGTTTGCCTTCACGTGGGAAGGCCGGTAGTGAACATTCACTGTCCTTCCACAGGGGCACCTCCACGGTCCCACCATTTGTCACAGGCTTATAGCCCAGGACTCAGCAACATGGAAAAAACCACAAATGGTGTGGCTGTATCACTACATTGATGACATCATGCTCACGTCTGATTCTCTTGCAGATTTAGGAGGGGCAGTTCCTAGACTGCTGCAACATCTAAAGAGAAAGGATGGGCTGTGAACAGCACCAAGTTTCAGGGACCTGCTTTGTCTGTAAAGTTCTTGGGGGTTGTCTGGTCAGATATAATTAAAGTTTTCCCAGAAACAGTCATAGACAAGTCCAGGCTTTCGCTACCACTATGACTGTGGCTGTATTAGAAGAGTGTTTGGGTCTTTTGGGCTACTGCAGAGTGTTTATTCCACACTTGGCACAAATTCTGAAGCCCTTATACTGGCTGTCACAAAAGGGCATCAGGTAGGACTGAGATGAAACATGTGCAGGTGATTTTACTGCTGCTAAGCAAACAGCCCAATGCCATACAGGCCTTGAGTGTAATGGACTCATCAAGGCCCTGTGAGCTAGAAGTTCATGTAACCGAAGATGGTTATGGATGGGGCCTTTGGAAACAGCTTGAACAGATGCACCAACCTATTAGATTCTGGTCACAACTATGGAAAGGAGGCAAGGTCCAGCACACTTTGATAGGGAAGCAACTGGCTGATGTGTACCACATCTTGCTAGCTACAGAGCCCATCACCAGAACAGTTCTGACCAAGGTAATAACCACCCATCCCATAGCAGGGTAGGTGTGATACTGGACCCAAAGGCCACAGTGTGGCATGGCACAGATACCTACATTGGCAAAATGGGGTGCATACTTACAACAGTGTAGCACCCTCTTCAATAGCCCCTTAAGTGGAGAACTCCAACGCTTACTGGGGACAGTGACATGTACCAGTGGAAAGCAGGAAGAACTTGCCTTTGAGCTATTGGTAGACAGGGTCTTTATCAGAAGAGAAAAGCCCCTATATCTGAAGATCCTTGGTACACAGATGGCTCCAGTCATGCACAGCCCCCAAAGTGGTGGGCTGTGGCTTTCCATCCTAAGACTGAGACAATATGATTGGAGGACAGAGAGAGGAAGAGCAGCCAATGGGCTGAGTTGTGGGCAGTATGGCTCGTGATCACCCAGGAGCCTTCCCTCATAGTTGTCTGCACTGACAGCTGGGCCGTCTATCAGGGCTTGACCCTGTGGCTACCAACATGGTACCACGTCAACTGGATGGTTGGTCACTGGCCCCTTTGGGGGCAAGAGTTGTGGCAAGACCTATGGGCCTCTGGTCAGACTAAGACAGTTACTGTATATCATGTGACTGGCCATCTGCCTTTGGCATCCCCAGGGAATGATGAAGCAGACACATTGGCCCAGGTGCATTGGCTAGAAGGAAAGCCTGCCTCTGATGTGGCCCAATGATTACATCAGCATTTGTTGCACAAGGGGCAAAAGACAATGTGGGCTGTAGCCCATCAGTGGGGCTTGCCATTGACCTTTGAAGAAGTCAGCAGAGCCTAGAAGGAGTGCCTTGTGTGCTCTAAGGGGAACTTGCACCAAGTCCCCCAGTAACATGGGACAATAGTAAAGGGACTGATACCCCTTGTCAGGTGGCAGATAGACTATATTGGGCCTCTGCCAATATCAGAAGGATATCAGTATGCTATTACTGTGTGGGCACAGCTACTGGACTGTTGGTTGCTTTTCCTGCACATCATGCCAGTCAGCAAATGATCAAAAGGGGTCTAGAGCATCTCTTTGCAGCCTATGGCCGGTTGCAGGTGATGGAGAGCAATCAAGGCACTCACTTTACTGGACATGCATTACGAGACTGGGTGCAGCAACTGGGAATAAAGTGCAAGTTTCATGTACCATAGAACCCTATCTGGGCAGACATGATAGAGAGGTACAATGGCTTCTTGAAATCTGGCCTGAAGTCAGAGAGCAAGAGTCTGCGAGGCTGGTCAGTTTGCTCATGGGCAGTGCTATGGTGTTTAAATGAGAAGCCCTGAAAAGGAGCCTTGAGCCCTGTGGACATGCTAACACACATTGCTGCCTCTCCCATACAACTGTATGTGCAAAGAGTTATTGAAGAGGAGTTATTGAAGCCAGGATATGCCAGCAGAGCAACATCCGGCTGCCAGCCCCAACTGCATCAAACCCTGGAGACTCTCTTGAGTGGATGTGGCCCTGGACATTTTGACACATGAGCCAGTGATGGCTGGCCCTACTGGCACCTTGAGGAAAAGGCCTAGAAGCTGGCCTTCTCGGTGTTCCTGGAGTAGCAGCTGAATAACCCCCAAAGATCATGGTAGTGTACCCAAAACAACCAGGAGGTAAGAACATCTCATGGGGAAGTTTTGTTTTATCTTTATGGCCAGTGCATGTAGCTCCCATAGCCCTATATATTGACCCAACTGTAACTCCCACAGGGAAGCGGTAAAGGTGTGGTATCCTAGACCAGGACAAGATCCTATTCCTGCCACTGTCCTATCACAGGACCACTCTCTTGCATGCACCCTACTGTACAGACAAGATTTGCCTATGCTGGTGTCATTAAATATGTATCTTACCATCCTTAAGTTTATTTTCTGCTACAGTCGCTGGATCCACCCCTGGACTGCAGCTACCGCGTGATGATTGCTCTGAACTCCGTACCCATTCAGCTACTGGTGTGTATGGAATGAGAGAGCCATAGACTTAATCTGCATAGGACTTTGAACCTAGTTGAACCTACATTGCTCCAGCTTTCTTGCACAAGGGCCATTGTGGAAGATGGGGAGGGAGTAGATTGTGAGGCAAGATTTCTGGAGGGTTGGGCTCTCCGTAAAATTGCAATATTTCCAGAATCTCCCGCCTGCCTTAGTGCATCTCCAAATCAATAGTTGTTTCCAAGGGGTGGAGAGAAGTAGTCCATCTCCATATCAGTGAGTGATTACAAGGGGGAGAGAGGGCATATCTGGACCAGAGAGGTTGGGTGAGGTCCCTTTTTTGCAGCTGGGTCATGAGAGACATGGAGGAGCAGAAGTGGACAAACTGCTTATAAGCAATAAACCAGTTTCTCCCACTTTATGTCTCCCTTTGACTGATTCTGGCTTCAAAGATAATTTGTCCCAGACTGGGAACATATTTTCCCCCCAGAGTTACACATGCAAAAATTGGCAACCTTCATATACACAAATAATAAACAGAAGATGTAAGAGAAAATCCTATTTATATCAGCAATAAAAAAGATAAAATACTTTTAAACAAACTTAGAAATGTTCAAAACCTATAGGCATAAAACTATAAAATACTTCCAAGTGGAAAGACATTCCTTATTCTTGGTTGGAGATTTCAACATCTCTACTGATATCATCAAGATGTCAGCTCTCCCATGAAGTTAATTTATAGATTTAATACAATCCCAACAAAAATACCTGCAAGTTTTTTTCTTCAGGTAAACAAGATATCAATAAAATTTATCTGGAAAAATAAACATGCAAGAATACTTGGAAAACACTGAAAAGAAAAGCTATAAGGGCCTTTCCCTGCTAGATATTAAAAACACCATAACATGTCAAAACTGTTCAAGCTATTCCCTAAAATTTGTGGAGTGTAATGTATTTACCTCAGTAAAAGTAAATAAAAATAAAACATACTATAGAACAGTATACTACTCGTGCATGGACAGACCAATTGATTAGAATAAAAATTTCAAGAACAGATCCAACTGTTAATGGAAATTTTAGTATGTGATAAAGGTGTCATCTCACATTACTTGGGTGATATCAAATGTTTTAATAAATGTTATTGGGACCACTAATAGCCAATGGAAAAAGATAAAAATTAAATTCATTCCTGACATATATATTAAAGCAAAATGAAACCACACAAGCATTAGAAGAAAACACTCAGGTAAATTCTTCTGTAACTTGGCTATAGGGAAGGATTAACAATGACTCAAAATCCAGATGTATTAAAAGAAAAATTGGTATTTTTGACTACATCAAAATAAGAAAACATTTGTGACATAAAATTTCAAAAACAAAGGACAAATAGGAAGAAAAATCTGTAAGAAATATAACAAATGAAAGGGCTGATATCTCTGATAGAAAAAGAAAATAGGAAAAAATTAACAAAAATCCTTAAGAAAAATAGGCAAAAAAAATGGAGAGTCAATTCGCCAATAAAAAATATTTAAATATGATTCTAAACATGTGAAAAGATGTTTTTCTTCCAGCCCCATTAATCAATCAAGTAACTTTGTAACCAGGACAAGAGACAGACCTCCAAAATGTGAATGAACCTATGTGGATAAAGAACTCCAAGATCAGGATCAACACAGTCACCTAAATAACCCTATTCTTCAGACAAAACTTCAAAATAATTATTTAGCACCTGTATATATCATGTCTTATGCTGACCCTTACCCAAAAGGCCCTATAAAACCCCAAACCCTAAACCCTTAAGCGCACATTCTCTCTGAGGTCACCCACACTCCCATCTGAGTGTGTACTATCTTATATCAAATTTTCTTGTTGCATAAGCCAATTGCGCTTGTCTCTGAACTCTTTTCTATGATAAAGACAAAAACACTCCAACCTCCACCTTTGGGGGTAAACGTCTTTGTTGCTTTGCTTTTTCATTAAGCTTTCTAGTCTTAATACCATCCTTTCCTCTCCATTTTATTTCAGACCAGTAGGCAAGGGGAAGTTCTCAGAACATAAACTCACTCCTCCCAGTGCTCTGCAGCTCCCCCAAGTCCTGGGGTGGTAGGGATATAATTCCCACACCGTTCAGATGCAAGCAGACACTGGATACCAGGTGACCCTGGCACCAGGAGCTGGCAAGGAATCTGCCCTATGCCAAGCAGGAGTTCAATGAACTTCCCTTTCTCCCTCTGCTCTTCCTTGCTCTCTGCTGCCTGCATAACTGCTGACATTTGCTTCTACTATTGCTTCCCAAAATTCCTTCCTTACCTACATTCATCTCATCTGGCAGATAATTCTTTCTCAGTTAGAGTCAAGAAACCTCCCCTTTCTGGGTTTAGGTCTCACCAAGAGCACAGTGAGACCTCCCCATATGCAGCTGCTTGACAACAAAGTGATAAGCAAGTGAGCAAATGTGTTGATGGTGCCAGAAGCCAGAACAGACACGCCAAATGGAATGGAGAAGCAAGTAAAGAACTTTGAGAATTTGGATTAAAATTAAAGGTATCGGTATGAGCTCATGGTTTCTTATACACAAACACACACACACACTCACAAATTCTGTCTACTAAAGGAGTTATCTCATCCGAGTTTCTAAATGAAATGCCATCCCTACTAATAGAAAAAAGAGCTCCTCGCAGAAATGCTAATTCCAGGTCTGAGGCAAGAAAAGTTTAGGATCAGCCTTAAACATTTTTTTATGCCAGAAAGCAAGAAAGCACTGAAAGAAATGATGGAAGCTTATCAAAAAAAACACAAGAGCTTGAAGGGCCTCCCACTGACCAAATCTGTGGTGATTAGAGCATGAAAATGAATACAGTAAGAATTATAATCTACTGAATAAAATAGGAATCCATAAATCTGTACTGGCTGTGGGGAAAGTTGGGGTTCCTACGGCCAGGATCCTCATCTGAACCTAAACTACTGGATGATATAACAGGCCTGCTGCGAGGCTAATGCTTCCACATCCATAAGCAGTAAGCTGGTATTAACTGAGTCACTATATAAAGAGCTCTGCGCAGAGCTCTGGGTGGAGCCAGTAACAAAGGATTGCAGACCTGCACACTGTTGGGTGCAGATGTAATTCCAGTGCTCAACCTATTGCCAGGACAACAAATCGGGTAATAATCCCTCTCACCCCAAGAACATTCCATTGTTATTCCCTAGTCTCACTGAATCCATAGTGAATTTGCCAGGGGCCAAAACCCACTGACAAGACATGGTACTAGACGACAATGATGAGGATGCTGATAAATGATAGACGATATATACACACGTACATAAGCTTTTTTACTGTATCTTGTTTCAATATTAATTTCTTTGATTATTAATAATAATGGATTTTAGATGCTTCTATTTCTTCTTTGAAATGCCTGCCCATGTCCTTTCCCCTTATTTTGAATGGAGTTTTCATATTTTTAATAAGATTATAAGCACTCTCTCTCTCTCATTTATATATATATGATAGCAAACCTTTATCATATGTATTGCAACTATTTCTCCTAATTTGTAATTTTCCTTTTGGTAAACAGAAACTTTTTATCTTTAAAAGCTCCTTCTGACAGTATATGAACTTCAAGAAAAATATCTATTGTTATATTCTTACAAACATATTCCTTAACCTCTCCTTAAAAAAAAACAATTAAATATAAAGTCCCCCCACATCCCTAAAAGGCACCACTAAAGCTGAAATGGAAGAGGAAAGGAAAAGAGACAGGAAAGAGGAAGCCAAACTGTGAGGGTTAATGAGAGAGGAGGCATATTCCCTCTGCTGTGCCTTAAAACATTCAATTGCAAGAGGGAAGGACAGGAGGAGAAAAATGTGATCCTCTTACACAGAGAAATTAATTACTTTCTTAGATTTGAAACCTTTCCAATGAAAAATTTCCTGTTGCCCAGAAGTACCTTTCTAATTAATGATCTTTAGTTTCTCAGGTAAGCTCATGCTGCACAAATCCCTTCTCAGCTTATAAAGCAAGAGGCACTTCAGGCTTGAACTGCAGGCTGAAAGGACGGGAGAGTTACACAGAGGAAATGAACTGACAGCTGGAGTCCAAGAGTCCCGCTCCTGTGCTTGGAACCCAGGAGGGGCTACAGGGATCTTTGCCCTGTAGCTCGATGGAGACTCCTGTGTGCTGACTCAAGGCTCCAGCACACTCTTGAACAATCACTTCATAGTGAACTTCTAAATTACTGAGCACAATTGTAGAGATCAGTAGAAAACACCAACCTCCAAAGACATTTCCTAC
The DNA here is from genome assembly GCF_030020395.1 of Manis pentadactyla. Classification (NCBI taxonomy): domain Eukaryota; kingdom Metazoa; phylum Chordata; class Mammalia; order Pholidota; family Manidae; genus Manis; species Manis pentadactyla. The sequence goes on along the minus strand of NC_080030.1, from coordinate 94,263,863 downwards.
AGCATAATTTGAAGAAGTAGAATACATGAAGCTGTGAGCCACAGAAAATCAGGTCTTCGCAGTAATTAGAAAATTTTCTAAGCTTTCTCTCAAGAAAATCAGTTCATCGGTTAAAGGATCAATTTGAAACATGGTTGGTTTACAAATTTTCATTTGAGTTGAAAAAAATCACAGCCAGATATTTGAGCCAATATTCTAAATAACACCACTAAGACTGATTAATTACTTACTGTTAATAAAATTGTAATGGAAAATTGATTATTCACTAGTAGTTAAAAGCTGTTTTCCACATGCCAGAATGAAGACAGTCTTTAAAGCAGAAAAAAAAAAAAAGCAGCCACTAGAGTATCTTGTTAAATCAGAAAGGGAAGAAAGAAGCTTAATACTGTGTCCCCAGAAATGTAACTTCCTCCCGTAAACTTTGATTTTATAACATTTACTTTCAACAGCTTAATAAATGCTTACCTCATGATCAGCTAAATCCCAACTAGCAAAGCAGTCTTTTTCTTTTATAGCTTGATCCTGTTTGACCTACCGTAGCGATGCCACAAAGCATTATAATATGTATATCTTTTGAATGTGTGTGTGACTTTTTTCCAAGTAAATAGTAGGAGGCCATTTCTGCACTTGCTATGAAAACTCCTATTAGACCTCCACTCAAATCTACCCACCTCATTTGGTTTTTGTGTGCGTCGTGCAGCTGTTCACACTGATGTGATATCTGAGTTAGTTCCCTGCCAAAAGCTATTCTTTTAAATAGAAATAAGAAAATAAACTCTCCTTGAGCAGATCAACTGGACCATGTTTTCTCTTCACTCAAAGGAATACAACCTTACAGAAAGAAGCAGCCAGGTGTTAGCCAACTCATCATCTTTCTTTCAAGGAAAGTCACACCTTCTGTCCTGAGGGACTGCTTTGACCAACCACTACCAATAGTTCTATCATCCTTCTTCCCATGTGAAGACTCAAAATGTGGCATAATTTGGATTCATTTCATTTCATTCTTCTCTATGTCCAGGTCACATTCCATACATAATTTCTTTTTAATACTTGTTATAATAAAATATGTAAGTATAAAAGCAGAGGACATATCAATAGGATTGCAAATATATGTTAGTACCAACTAATACCAGCACGAGTATACAACTGAATTTGAAAGTCATATGAACATTTTTCAGCTACACATTAGGCAGACTGGAATACTAATGTATCCTGTTTATTACATAATAAAATACATTTGCTATAGAAAATTTAGAAAAATACAGATATGCCTAACAAAAATGAAAATCTCCCATAATTCCACTGCCTGAAGATGATCACTGTTAACATTTGGTGTATGTTCTTTCCAATTTTTCCCATTCTTATATATGCAGTTGTTTTTACAGAGGGGGACTTCATGCTGTACAGCTTGTTTTATAATGTTCTTTCTGTCAGATATACACACAAAACATCATTCTTCACAGCTACAGTTTATGAATTTTGTGAATCCCCTAATTTGGTTATCTAAGCCTTTAAAGATTTTTAGATTCTATACCTGGATCCATTTTTTCCTATCACCTTTACTTAATGATTGCTTTATAATAGTTAACACATACTGCCCAGGCTTCCCTTAAAGCCTACTATTGTATCAACACATCAGCAATAATGTTCAGCTCTTAGAAGAAACCATGCATCCTAATGTGAAATCCAACTAAACACATTTTTTATTGAACTATAGCATTTAGTTCCTCAGGCTCATCTGCTATCAATTAGGGTGATAAGCAGGCACTCAAAAGCTAGCTTTTCAATTATGTTTTCTACCTTTCAACTGAAATGTTCCTGTCATTGCATATCGTGTAGTAATTTTGAAAAGGCTTCATCTTAGCAACCAAGTGATAACTTTAAAATCAAGAATCTGAACCAATTAATTTCTAACATTAATTACTTTTTAAAACAAAAGGCACTTTAAAGTAAGTGACTGCAAATATACTTTTTATCCCCTAACAGTCCTTATCTCTTTTTCCCCCAGCTCACAATTCTGTTGACAACTCATGCTCAGACTCAAATCATCATTCAAATCATAATTAAAGCATAATTCTGAGCTCTCTTTGTACATGCTAATTCCACAATCACCAGATGTAAAACCACACAGAAATTCCTATAGAGCATTATTAGTTTGCAAGGAGCAGAATTAAGATGCATAAAGGTATCTTCTATAGCAAGTAAATATTTTGGTTTTAATTACATTATTACCTTGTTTTATGCTACTAATTACTACGATTTATTGTATAATTGACTCAGAAAAAAATATTACCAGAGCAGTTCTGCAGTCTTAAATTGAAGATAGTATATACTAATGATTTTGCCTAAGCCCTCCGTTACCTTAAAAATATAATGTAACATATTTTGTTATAAGTGTAATAAATTGCTTTCCTACTCTCCCACTAATATATAAAGTTATCATATTCTACTTTTACTTGATGATTTATTTCTCTATAAATTATCGGGCAATAAAAGATTGTGTCTTCAAGCCAAGGACAATGTATTGGTATTTTTATTCCCTAGCACCCAACCCAGAATTTGAAAGCTAGTAGGTGCTCGATTAATTTTATTAAATACATTAATGAATTAGTCATCTAAGGTATTCCTTTAACTTAACATCACAAAAAGTATCACTGTTAAATACTAGCTAGTATCTATTTCAGCCTTTACAGATTAAAAACCTGCAGCCTTTAGAGCAAAGACTGAGCATTAGAAATAACAGTTTGCTGTAGATTGAAAACAAATGAACTCATTGTGAGACTCGGCAGTCATTCATAAACCACTTGAGCTGCCTGCCCTCTTGCAGTTTATGACCTCAGTCAAGCCTTTCTAGTGAAATAAAGCCTTGTGTTCACTCTGGGGCCATCTATTGTTCTCTCTGTAATTTGTACCAAATTTTAAAGGTTATAAATACTTGCAGCAAAGCACAGTTGCTGAGCTGCATTCATTCACACTTAGGTGCCTTTTTTTTATTAACTAGGAGACCAGGGACAGGCATTTACTTACTTCATAATAACCTAATCCCGTACATACCTTTGAACTCAGGATATTCTTCAAATGCTATGATTTATTATGTCCTCCTTGGTCACATAATAGTCAATCTCATCAAATTCAACTAGGCCAACCTCATTCTCCTAGGAGTAGTAGCTAACAATAAAAAGTGAAGAGTTATTTCTTATATGAAACTATATATACTTGAATTATTTTCAGATTATAAAAAAATTCTGATAAATTATGTTGCAAATGACAATGAAATAAGTGAAACTAAGCATAGTTAAATACATAAATTTCTCTGCATTACCACTTCTAAGCCTATTTCTTTCTTGTTCTGTACTTTTCGTTATATTTTTCTTGAACTAATGTGCCCTCTAATGGCTAAAATAAAAATATAATCAGAACTGTAAATGTCCCAACATATGAATATTTCTATTTCAGAGATACTTCTTTGACTTGAACCTATGCATTCATTATTAAAAATGGATATGTCTTTAACAAGTAACAAGAAGACTATGAATTTTATCTGTTCTGTATGACAGACAGTGCAAATGAGGTTCAGCAAACAGGCCTTTGTCAAATAGATTTAGATGTTAGTTCCTACAAAAAAAAGTGTCAAATATTTTTAGTGATGTCTATAATTAAGTCTTGCATGTCCTGAAGTTGAAATACAGATTGCAGTTCTGATTATTCGAATATTATAATTGAAGCATTTAGCTTAAGGAAGATATTACTCCAAAACAGAATATTTTGGTTCTTCCTTCATTTTTATTTCTCTAACCTGAAATGAAAGTCTGCCCTAACCTCTAAAAAATACAAACATGTATACACAAAGAAAGTTAAATACTTATGCTATTTATTCACAATTTACCCTCAGTGTTCATGCTATCTTATTTTTGGTTCAGTTGTAATATCAAAAAGTAATGGAGATTCAGTAATTACCCAGTTAGTGTGGCCAGAGGCAATAGTCCTCTGAGCTAAGGCAGGGATTCAGGGAGAAATTGCTTGAATGATTCAGCTTGGCTTATATTAAGTTCAGGAAAGTTATTGTAGTTTTACAACACAATTTATATCTAAGACCAAGAATTTGGTCGAGACAGAAACGCATACATCTAGAAGGGTAGAATTGAAATCAAAGGCATAAACAGAGAATCATGCTTAAAGATTCTTCTGCCTTATTTAAACATTATTGTTAGTACTTTAATTTTTTCCTTATCAAAATTTGGTCACATGGAATTTTAAAGGCCCTTCCAATTTTTGATGCATTAAAAAAAAAAAGACAGCCTTTCACCTGCCTCAGAAAGTAAAGATGTTATTTTCCTATTATATACATGGGGTAACTGTCACTGAGGTGAACTGACCTACTAAACACTGCACCAAGACAGTGATGGAAGCAAGATTAGAACTGAGAATTATTTATGCAGTTAGCTGATTTGGGCTGGTGCTTTGTGTACATCACAGGAATATGTTATTTTGTTAGGGAAAAAAATTACATTTTCTTAAATTAGATTTCTGCCTTTATCTTTCAGCGCTAGTTTTATATAGCACATTCTGTATTCTATATATACAGATTAATTTTTTTATTAAAAGTGAATAGGAAACTATTGAAAGGGCTGCAGGCTGAAGGACAGGAAACCTAGATTCCACTTCTATTTATGCTCCCAAGTGAACCTGAGCAAAGCATGAAAGATTCTGATCCTCAATTGCTCGCCTTATAAAGAAGGAAGCTGAATTTAAAAACTTCTGATCTCCCTTCTACTTTAAAACTGGAGGGTTTTTTTTCTAATAGTAAATGTGGAAAAAATACATAGGCATTTTGTAAATATAACCTAAAATTATAAGATGTTATTTAGCTTTTTTAAGATAATCTTTTCTTTTAGATTTTATCATTGTACTTGACCATTTCTCAAAAATCCTTGATAACATTCAAACAGGTTAGGTAGAAGAAAATATTTGGTGAATGCACTTTTAAACTATAACCACTAAGAATTAATGTAATTCCTATTATCATCTGCCCAAGTTTGTGTTGCTTTTGATTAAGATGTCTATCTTTTTTTTTGTTTTGTTTTTCGGCACATTTCTACCTCTTATACTTTGAAGACAGAAATTACTTCCTCCCAGTGGTAGCATTATTAAAGGAGAAGATTGACCAGTAAATCAAGATTGAGTTTGCCAATCTAATGAACACAAACAACTGAGACCCAGGTGAGTAAATTACAAGTAAAAGGTGAATCAGTGTAGTCTCATATTCTTAAAGGAAAATTTAGATGCAGTATTTCAAAGCATTTAAAAACATATGTAATAAATGTATGTTTGCACCAAAATCAATATAATGATAAACGATTGGAACTAGAGATATCTTGGTTGATAAAGATGAAAGTAATTCCCTAAAGCTCAACACAACTCACATTAGAACTGGCAATTATTCTTGAATCTCATAAATCTCACATTAAAGAGAGATGGAAATCTAGATAAAATCGGTCCAATGGTTCTTCTGTGATTTCAGCACAGCCTCAGCACGTGGAAACTCTGTTGAGGCCTCCAGCAGTTCACCAGTAGCCAGGACTGGAAGTTTTGCCAAGGAGCATTGACTGAAAAACTCCCTTTGTCCTATTTCCACCAAATCCCTTTCATCCTCTTATTCTCTGGAAGCATGAGCAAATCTTTCACTTGTGCCAACAAAAACTAAAGCCAAGTTGTGTAGATAGCTCATGCATAGATCAAAAGAATGGTCAGGAACCTCCATTCCCTGTCTTTACTTCTCACCACAGTCAGATGCTTCTTTGACCTCTGACTGCTTGCCCTGGGCTCACCAAGTAGTTATCACTCCTGCTTCCTTGAAGCCATATGCAAGACCCACACTTGAGGAAGCATACTGAGGGTTATCCTAACTGCAGCCTCATTCTTTAATTTCTGATTTGTATTGGTCTCCAAGCATATGCTTCATGACCTCCTACCCTAGGCTTCCAATTTTGTATCATCCCTAGGACTGCAAAGCTCTGAGATCCCCTGAGCCCTTCAAATATTACTGCTATTCAGGACTTGCCCCCACAAACATCAATGCTATGATGCATGATGAGGCAGAATAAGGTAATAAAATGCTGAAGACATGGACTCTAGAGCCAGAATACCTGGGTTTGAATCCCAGATCTTCTACTTACTAGCTTTGTGACTCTGGACAAGTAACTCAACCTCTCTAGACCTCAGTTTCCTTTCTTACAAAATAGGTTCAAGAGTGGAAACCTTACAAAGTTATGATTAATCATGTCTTTACAAATAAAATGCTCAGAATAATGCCTGGCACATAATAAGTGATCAAAAAATGTTAGCTATTATTAGAATACCCATTTAACATTTCCCTTCAGTCATGATGGCAGAACACTAAAAAAGCAATTAAATTAATTTTAGTAATTCAACCATCTGACAATCTTAGTTTCTATTTTTTATAATCAAGGTGCTCATAATCCTAGTTACCCAGTTTACACCTGTTGTCCTAATTATTAATAGCAACCTCTTTTATTCTCAGTGTCTAGATTTGGATAAGTATGCAATCACCATTATATATATAATATAATACATACCAATTATAATATAGAGTACTCAGTTGTTCTCCTCTATGAGAGAGAATGAATTAGAAGGCCTCTGAGTTCATGTAAAACATGAAGGATGTTAAAATACAAATGGAAGGAAATACTTGAATGTCTTGTAAATAATGTCTAAAATATTATAAAGTGCTATTAGCTTTGGTTAAGATAACATAATTTGATGGCTTTTTTATTTCTAAATAAAGCAAGTTTGAATTTACTTGTGGAGAGTTACTTTTATTTCACTTCTTCGAAATATGTAAGAATCTCTCTGATCTGTGCTCTCACTCTCCTTCTGTTCTCTCCTTTTCCCTACTTGCTTTCACTCCCTCTTGTCTCCACTGAATTGTGAGGTGGGGAGAGGAGTAGGCAAAAAGAAAGAGAGCTTCTCCCCTTTCCTTAAACTCAACCATTAAATCGGGGTCTGCAAAAAAGCTAGCCAGTCTCCAATCCACATCATGTGAGCAATCACTCCTAAATAAATATTAACTCAACTTCTTAATGAGACTGACGTGCTGCCTACTGCACTAAGGAGGCAACTTCAATTTCTTAAATATAAGAAAGAGACAAATAGATTTGGAAGAGTCATCTGTCATTGTGTAATATCTACAGAATAATATTAAACTCAAGAAGTAGTAACATCTTCACTTAGTTCTTTACTAACATTTTAACATACTTAAAATCAGAAATAGCTTCTGGAGAATGACAGAATTTTTTTAAGATTATATTAAAACATATCATATGAGAATTGTTTTTATTTATCATATCTTTTCATTGCATAGGGTAGCTTTTCCAATTTGAATAGTATACTATTTGTCCACCTTTAAATTAATCACATTGCTTTATTATAAGTCATTGATTGATAAAACTTGTAAAATGTAGGCCAAATAGATTTTACTTATAAAGCATATACTGCAATCAATACTACTTACTTAAAAAGTTGATTGATTATATAAACATAGTTCACAATTATGAAAATTAGATATTTCTGTATACCTCAGTAGACATGCAAAATTTAATCTTAAATATGAATCACACTATAATTGCTTGATTGTTGCAATGAGCAGAAAAAAAAAAAAGGATCCTGCAGACAAGAAATTGTGAAAGCAATCATAGAGGGAAATAATTGTTACATTTATGATTCTTTCAATTATGGATTATGGAAACGATTGCAAGGCAACCTCTTCAGTTTCAAGACAGCATGGTGTTTTATATAATAAGGCTTTGAGGAAAGCAACTATTTCCAATAGTGTTTGCAATTTAATTGGCTACCTTTGAAACTAATGAAGTCTTTTTGCTTTCCAACTTTGATTCCCTACTATATTTTAAAACATTGGCATTCTGTCCAACTATTTAACCTCCATTTCTGTTCTTAGATTCTCTGGAGGATAATGCATACATGTTTTACTAGAGCTGAGCAACACTTTCACAGGGAGGAGTAAGGGCACAATCTGTTAAGCATCTGTAAGTTTATTGGTTTATCCAACAATATGCCTACACTGTACCTCTACCCTACTATAATTGCATTGAACGTTTAAAAAATCACCTTAAAACACAAATAGAATTTATTAAGTCCTCAAATAAAGCTAGCCTCTAATGCCTGGCCCATTTAACAGAAATAGTACTAAGAAGGATGCACTCCCTGTTTAAAGGTTTGTCTAGAAGAAGCATTGCCTTAAACAGGCTCTGGTCTGGTGAAGGCTGATGTTCTCAAAGGTATCTGCAGCAACAGAAATGCCAGTTAATGAGTATGGCAGCTTGAGAAATGACAGTTTCAGTGCCCTGGTTTAACCAATAAAAAAAAGGAGGAGTCTTCGTGTAACCAAAAAGGGGGAGTCTTAATAATATTATACTGTAAAGGTGGGGAAAGGGGGGGCTAAAAATGTACACCTCAGGACTAAAAGGGGAGATAAAAAATTATATGACCTAAAAATCCTAGCAGCTTAAATTTGAGGGAGGAAAACATTAATCACAGGCTAATTTCAATAATCCATTTGATTTTCCTATAGTGAGGTCTCAACTATAATATGACATTCTCTGTAATTCATGCCATAGAAAAGTGGTTTTTTGGTTGTCTGTAGAGTGTCATTCAGTCAGTAATACCAACACAGAATGTGTAAGAAAGGGTATTATTAGAGACAGCGATATTTGAACAGAAACACACAGATTCACAAAATGAATTTGCCCACTGTGATATTACCTCAAGTAAATCAATGTTTTGTTGGGTTTCACTAAAACGATTTCTGTTTTTCCTAGGTGGTCTGTGCTTATATAAAACCATGTGAAAGGAAGTAAATGCCATTCTGGGCAGTAAGGCCCAGTCCTCATTCCCACTTCATCAGTGCCTGCAGAGCTCCTAGGAGCCCTTCTGTCCCTCAGACAGCTCCTCCTGCGGCTGGCTCTGCACCCTGCTGGCCCCAAACAAAGGTATGTCATTATTTGACAGACACTGAAGACTCCCAGAATACCTCCCCATGAAATCCAATACTGATTAACTCCCACTTTTATGGCTCTTCTGATACCTCAAAGGATGGATTCCAGGAAGACCTTATTCAAATGTTACTAGAGGACCTAACACATTATCATTAACTATGATAGCAACACCAAATTTGTAATTTCATAATCTCTTTGTTAGAAAAGGCATTGAAAACTGAGGTCAGTTTTCATTATTCAAACATTTATTGTCAATCTACCACACTAGACTAATGGTTGGGAATCTCAAAATAAATACAGTGTCCCTACCCTGAAGGAGTTCCTGATGGGGAAAGTGGACGTATATACAATCATTTTAATGCATGTGTTAGATGATCTTTAATAAGAAATCGCTGCATAACAAGGAACAGAAAATGAATTAGACGTTAAATAAAATAGATACTACCATAAAGAGTTAAGACTTTCTAAAAAGCAATCGTAGACTCAAGAGAGACTCTCTAGGAATTGATAAGCCAGTGAGATCCGAGACAGCTGTCAGCCAGTCTCTCTCAGCCTATCTCTCATATATATTATGCTCTCTCCTGCAATTTGCCCCATTTTTCTACCTTTTCCTATAGATCAGCTCTCTTGGCTCACACACATGACCCATCAACCCTTGAGACCATAAGATCTTACTCTTCCAACACCCGTAGTCAACTAATTCGCTCTCTCTCTCTATCCCCATATCAATTCTGTGGAAAGGGAATCTGACTTCATCCTATCCCAATCCAAGGACAGAGTCTCATAAAAGGAAGTGTGGGGATGAAGAGGAAATAATTACCATCTCCAATATAATAATTTCAAAGTGAACCCTAAAGGAAAGGTCAACATCTTTCAGAGAAACAAAGGGAAAAAAGTAATCCAAGCAGAATGTCATGACTGAAGGTATGGGTAGAGCAAAGCAACCCATGTAAAGACCCATGTTGTATAAAAAACCATGGCCAGGAAGCAACAGATGATGCTGGAAGATGGCCAGGACCCAGGCAGCAAAGTCTTATTCATGCTCTGCTTAGGAGTATGGTTTTTATCCAATATGTGATGGAGCTGGAGTGTCAAAATTTTAACCAGTGGAAAGGCAAAAGCAAACCTGTGTTTTAGGGGAAAAAAAACTCTAGCAGCAGGGTGAAGGGCGGACTACAAGATGACCAGAGTGAATGCACCACTCAAGAAGCTACTGTAGGAATTCAGAAAAGGAAAAGTGCAGTGTCAAAATAAGACCACGGCCAAAAAGGATATAGACGAGAAGAAGGTGCACCAGACTTAGGAAAAGGAACACAGTGGAGGGAAGGTCACAGAAGACACTGCATTCTTTCCGATTTTTACTTGGGGTAGCCTTTCCTATGGTCTCTGAATATTTTAATCCAAATAAATAAAGGCAGACTCCAAATCTTCAGGATTTGAGCACAAGGGGCAGCAAAATAACTGGTAATCAAGCCTTCATCAAAGGCACACTCTAGTTATTCTGTCATTTTATTAAAACGTCTGTCAGTTCAGCCTACCACATAAAAAGGATGGAAATTCATTCCCAATGAAGCTTTAACTTGCGGGTGCTGAGTCTTATTTCATTATGCATTTAATTAGAAGTTTTCACAGTGTTGTTTTCCTTTCAATTCTAAGAATAAAAATTAAAATATGAGAAATGCAAACTTCTCAGATGATCCCATGACTTTGAAGCTACATATCTCAATATATGATCTCTTGCTTTTGCATTTAGAAACCCTGGGGAGCAACATTATCACACTGATTATGAATGCATATATTTTCATAAGAATATGCAATCTTAGCTAGCTCAGCACAGGACACTGAAGTAACTGAGTATCAAATTAAAGATTATTCTTTTTTGTGTGGAATTCACTCCAGCAAGAAATTGAACAAGGGGATTTAAAATCCAAAAACAGTAGGACCACCTCCTGAGACATTATTAATTATTAGTGGGCCCCAGTCTTCCAGTTCCTTATCTCCCTATACACCCAATGCTCCCATTGCTTTAAATTATTATCATTATTTGTTAAGTGCCTTCACTGTGCTTGGTACCCTGCCAAGCACAGAAGAAAAGGTACCATACCTGCCCAGGGGCTTTCTACCTAAATTGCACAAATATCATTTAAGTTTGAAAATGGGCTGTAGTTGTCAATTACAGTATTTTCTGAAGGTTTGGAAGCAATAGAGCAAAACTACAAGTTTCCCTCTTTGGGTCTTCTTTATATTCCACAGCCTGGACTACTAACCCAGAAAACAATGTCACAGAAATATGCCGCAGGTCAGTAATGAGAGGCCATCAAAAGCTCAGAGAAAATTATCAACACTTAGAAACAATCCTGCTGTCTGACTCATTCTGCTCCCTGCTTTCTGGGGGGAGGTGGGGGGGTGAAGGCTGTGTTCAGAAGCAATGGCAAAAAGGGGAGTGGAGCTGACTTCCTCTTTCCTGTCTCTGTCCTACCCAGTTCATGCAGTGACATCACCAGCTGTGCTCAAACCTGTCTAAACTTTCACCATCCTCTCAGAAGCCTTATTTTTCCCAGACATCCACACCAACTCCTATGACAAATGTTTAGAAAGTGGAGTCTGAAACTTGACCTCTGATTTAGATCCTTCTATAAATGATTGTGTTTCCACAAACATCTAAGTGTATAAAAGAAAAATGGGGTGCCCTTTCACCTCTATTTGTCCCCTTCAGTCACTCCCATCATTACTAATAAAAACAACCCTTTTTAAAAATCAAAAACGCTGTGCTTGCCTCAAGGTCAGAGAGATGATAGAGCAAAAGCAGTGAATCGGGGCTGTATCCCACCACGGGATGAAGGAAACCCCAGACAAAAACCACACGAGAGAGCTGTGGAAAGGAAAGCAGGCAAAACAAATCCTTGGGCCAGCAAAGAAAACAGGTAGGGGAGTTTTTGGTGGAGGGGAGGGGAAGTTAGGAAATGGCCTGAGGCTCCAGGGAAGGATTTGGAGGTTGCTCTACCAGAAAGTTCCTTACCTAGTAACTCCACAGCCACCGCAGCCGCGATTAAACCAGCAACAGCCTCCTGGTCACACCGTAAGATCCCCACCAGTGACCTGAAGGTCCACCCCAAGTGGTTTGTCATTAGGGCATTCCTGCTTCCTCCAGCCAGTGAAGAAGAAAGGGAGGAGCTCCTCCTGATTCCACAGAGGGGAACCATGAAGTACACTCAACACCAATGACTGAGGGTCATTTCCTGAGACAACATTATTATACAGAGTGAATTATCTAAATTTGAACACATTTTCCCTTCAAAATACACATTCCTTGAAGGCAAAGCTCTTATCTGAGCATAAATACAGAGATCAGTACATATGAATACATTTCCAAAGGATAAATGCTCATATACCCACTGCATTATTGCCTTAATTCCCACAGAGGCAGCTCCTTAGTGGTTGCAAACTCACGAAAGCACCACCACTATGCCCACTTCTACAATGTTCACCTCTGCCACCTCCTCTGTCCTCTTTTCTGTTTCCCATCTGTATTCATTCAGTCCTACAGTGCCTCCCCCTATGCATGTGCTACATGCATATTCATTACTGTTTCAAAGTTATTTACTGAGTACCTACTATGTACAAGACATTATAATGGGTACAAGGCCTTGTTAAGTTTAGAGTCCTTGAAGTTTAAGCCTTCCATTCGTGTTGCTCTAACCCACCAATTTCTAAAATGTCAACTAGGTCTTAGTCCACTGATTCAATATGACTAAGTTCTGATTCTGGCATGGCATTTGTCTGGAGATTCTTGAATGCATGCATAGTTCATTACTTACTGATACTTTGCAGTCTCGTTCGGACCACCAAAACCCTCGTCCATTTTCTCAGAATGAACTTCTGTTGTTCAATCATTGAAATAAGTGAAATTGCCTTCAATAGCTCAGTAAAACTGTTGTACAGAGATTGTATATAAAAGTAATTTTAAAATAGTTATGTCCACAGATAACTCTGAGAAGATAAATGGAGCAAAAGGAGATGAAAACTATAATTCAATTAAAATAACTGAAATCCTGAGAGAAAGAGGTACAACTGTGCCATATTCACTTGAAAATAAGAGTCTTTAAGGGGGAAAAATTGAGGCAGAGGTGAGTTTTCACTGGACAAAAAGATTTACAGTATCACTTTGCAGTATGAGGAAAATATGGTTCAATTGGTCAAAGTAGAATATATATACTTCTTTTTTGGTATATATGAATATGGTAAATTTGTAGTATTTATACACTAGTTGCTCAATATAAGTTTGCTAAATAATGGATACCCATTTCTCAATTTTTAGCTCCCATTTCATCTTCAAAACCTTGACAAATATCTACAAAAATAATAATAACCAGGTAGGGAACATATTTTAAGAACAGGTTAAATGGTTTAAAATTGGATCAGTCCTCTGCTTTCTCTTAGCCACCCAGAAAAAGACTAATGTATGATTGTCAGATCTGGAATCCATAAATGTCATAAGCACAAAGCTGGATAATCCATATCAGTGGAGGGCAAGGAGGGAGATGCAGAAGACCAGGGAAAGAGGCAGAGAGATTACACTTAAAGAAAACATTTTATAATCACAGTTTCTAAGTGTTAAAGGAATGTTTTTTAATCTTCTTGTATTTTTTCTAGTTTCTGTGGTACCTAAATTCTTTCTATGCAAATTACTGCTTAGGTGTTATTCTTCCTTGCCAGTAAATTCCCTTCTTTTCTACATCTTTTCTATGTATTTTTTACTCTTATATTTCTGCAGATTGTCTAATCCTTGCCTCTTCTCCACTTTTCATTAGTCTGTTCTAAAGTAATCTTTTCTTCCCTCAACCATTTTATTTTTTTCTAATTTCTTCTCAGCTTAAATCCATTAGTATACAATCAGATATACAGACAACAGCAGTAGCTAACACAGGATGCTAGAAATAAGTACAAGAACAATAGCAACATCATCCTATTTTTAAATTTTTTAAAAATCAGCTTTTGTTTAAGATTCTACCTTACTTTCTTTTTCGTGTTAGCAACACCTTTACTCATTTAAAGATAGTAGCCTGAATCAATGTTTCCAACAAGAACCAAACCCCAAGCTAGAAGCTCAGAGAACTCAGGGTCTGTGAAAACTTGCCTATGCCTCCACTTTTTGATGAGAATAGATTTGGGTCTGGATGAAGTCACCGATGTGCCTCTGAAGAAACAAATGTCAGCGCGACCTATTAAAGTCAACCCTGAGCTAGGTAGCAACAATGAGCTGGGGATTAGCATTGACAGCTCCCTTAATGTGATTCTTTTGGACAGGGATTAATTTAATGTGTTGCTGTCAAATGAAACAAAAAACGAGATGGATTTACTAATGACTCTATTCTATACCACACACTTTTCCACCCCTGATCTATGTCAGAATGAATCTGACAGCAAAAGAAAATAATTTTTTAAATGAAAAGGAAGAAGACATTGTCTTCTCGACAAACTTTCAAGAAAGGAGTTTTTACTGGGCTCCCAAGAGGGAGTATGAGCATAGGGTGCGGGCCCAAGCCAAGGGAGACATCAGGCGCAGTCTAGCACCACTCCAGGGAACACATTGAGCAGCAGGGTGGGACCTGGTGTCTGGCCCCAAGCTTAGGAGCAAACTTGCAAGATGGCCTTAACTTCTCCAGGCATTCACCTCCGTTGTGAAAATGTAAGGTTGTATTAGAAGACATCTAAATTCCCTTAGCTCCAAATTTGTAGTATCTAAAAGAGGGGGCCCCCAAACCTTCTAGCAGTATTAGCCTTTTTGCAAAGAGGATTCTGCAGGGAAGCTGTGACAAAAGAGGGGGCGAGTCAAAGAATGAGGGTTGATCTTTAGCAAAACCGTTTGCCAAGTCAAATGCTAAAGCCTCCTTAAAATAATTTGGATTCTTCTTTGTTCTCCTTAACAAAGAAACTTTAATTCGCAGTTCTCTGCGAAGAAAGACAATGCAGACAAGCCATTTTAAGGTGAAAGGTGTCTTGTCAATTAATAACCACTGAATAATTAAAGATTGGCAGAAGGTATTCATCAAGTATCATGAAACTGCATCGACTTAACAATATAGACCGGGCATTATTCTTCCTTGGGATTGTTTTACCCCCTATGAGGTGCACACGCCCTAGTCTTACACCACGTACGTTCCCGTGAGGTCAGTAAACACCCCCGGCCTCCCCGGGTCCGAGTCTGGTCTCGTGGACACGGACGCCCGACCGCAGAGCCTGAGCCCGCGCGCTGGGAAAACACTGAGACGTGCGGCTAACTCAGCCCCGCGCGGGGCAGCCCCAGCCCTCGGGGCGGTAGCTCGGCCGTACGGAGCCTAAGGCACGGGCCCCGGGAGGGGATCCCCGGCGACGGCGTGGCCGGGGGACCCGAGGGCCGTGCGGGAAGAGCCCGGGCGCCGCAGGGAGCGGAGGAACGCGGCGCCTCTCCCTCGCCGGAGCCGGGCGCCGTTCGCACCTCGCTCTTCCGCCGAGACTCCGGCTGCGGGGAGACTCCTGGACCTGCCCGCGGGTCGCGCCCCCGGGAAGCGCTCTGGCTTGGGGGCCAGTGAACGCTCTCGCCCAGCGGCCGCCCCAGCCCGGCCGGGGCCGCGCTCCGCATGCCCCGCGCGTCCTATTGCCGTGCGGCTGGCGCGGTCTGGCCGGGGCCCGAATGGATCGCGGTGCAGAGGCGGTGAGAGCCCTGGCTCCGGCACGGAGCTCGGGGACGAGGCAGCGGCCCGACCGCCCTGCGTTCGGTGCTGTCCCCCCCCTTAAACCGGGCTGAAGGTGCCGTCTCCGCCGGCTCCCCGTGGGATGGAACGAGAGGACGGACGCCCAGCTCCCAGTGCCCTGCCCCGTCTTGGTTCGATCCCACTTCTTTGTGCCTCTCTCTTCTCCGGCTTGTGCCGTCATTTTTGATGCTGTGCTTCCCCTTGTTTTGTCTCTCCAGTCTTTTGCAGAATCTTTTCTGCTTTTCTTTCATTTCTTCTTTTCCTCCCCCAACAAATTAACTAAATATTTGTTTCCACTTCCTAGATACTGGTTTTCCAAGGCAAATCCCCATCATCTCCACCGGCCCCCCTTCCCGGAGCCACCAAAAATAGTCGGAGAGTCAAGGTGGAATTCTGCTTACTGACGTAAACGCGGTGTCCAGAAACACGTTCCCTCGGCCCACTTCCAACCACTAAATTTCTGCTATGCGGGATCCCTAAGAACACCGCTGCCTTAAGGGCAGGGGCCTCTGTGGCATATCTGTCACCGTGTCTCCGATGCCAGGCCCAGAATCTATTCAAGGGCTTAGCAAAAGTCCGCAAGGAGACCAGCGAGCCGAACTAAGAAGCTGAAACCGGAACCCGAAACCGGAACCCTGTCTTATAATTACTCGCTTTGATTTCTTAACACGGAGAAAAATAAAAATATATATATATTGTTCCATATTCATATATGAACACATTTTTTAATTCTTCAAATAAGGTGAAAGATAAATGTAAAAGTAGCACAAAATCTACTTTTTTAAAATAGCCATGTTATGTAATTTTCACCTATAGAACTGAGGTTTAGATCAAGTTCTTAATTATTGAGGTTGGTTGGAAAAGAGAGAAAATTGAATTGCCTAAAACTTGAACTGCATTTATACGCATTTATTGAAATATTTTAAAGATGCCCAGTAATGTTATTTCTTTATAACAGAAAACTACTGTATACACTAACATAGCATATGTAGTATTGAGTACAGATAAGTGAAATACCATAAACAATAACCAAAGTTTGTGTAAAAACTTTTTTAAAAGAGACAAAAAGCTCAAGGGGAAAAAAAAACTTTCAAAGAAGGCTAAATAGAGAATTTTTAGTTGCCTGCCAGTTACCTCAAACCCAAAAGTATCAAGTTTCCTTTGAAATTATTTCTCATTTTTATTAGAATCTAATTGAAGATCACCTGTAAAATGTTGGAAGAAGAAAGACAAGTGGAGAAATATCAATTCTATGCTTAGATTTTTGAAAGAGTAAAAGAACCACAGTACCACCTTGTGGGGAAGAGATTTTTTTCATCTTCTATATTATGATTGTTTTATTTCCCTCTATTATATAATCACAGACACACACATTTTAAGTAAAAACAAAGCCATTTAAAGCACAGGACAAAAACTTGGGTCTATACAAATAAATTGTGAAAATATGCCTCCTCTATTTTTTTAAACACTAACATGTCTATAACAAAATAACTTTTAAGTTTTATTAACAAGTTAAATGTAACAATACATAGTATTAAGAAATTGTCTAATACTACAAATAATACTACAAATAATCACAGAAATCAAATGTAAGCATGAAACAGTAAATATAAAATTATATACACATCCTAAAAGAATAATAATTCTTTTAAAAATCGGTTTAAATTTCACTGTTAAATACTATTTATGGTTTTTGTACTATAGTTTTTTGTTCAGTTGCTTGGACCTGGTAAAGGCATATTCTTAAAACGCAAAGTAATGTTTCATTTTTTTAAGTTGTTTGTCTCATTACATTTAAGATTGGCAAAGCAACCAGACATTTATAGAACCTGTATTTGTCAGTTTAACAAAGCTGTTAAAGTCACTTTGAGGACATATAAAGGGCATAGATCATAAAGCTTGGATCTTGAGAAGATTATAAGCGTCTAAAGCCAAGAAATACAAAACAAAAAAACCTTTTCTCTTCTACTGCACATCTGGAAATATCTTACTTGACATGAATGTTTCCTGCTCTAAAGGTGTTTTCTATAAGGCAAGAGAGAATTCTGGGGTTACCTGTAGGCATTCTTTATTCTCTGTGCTTTAGAATCACAGAGCTGGTATATGCCTCTGACCTTCAAGAAGGACTAAATCAAAAGCATCCCAGGAAGAGACCAGTGTATTTCAACTGTGTTCAGGAGAGCCCCAGGGGCTATCAAAAGATAAGGAGAGGGAACACCGAGAGAGGCCCCTCACTCTCAGCTTCCACGGACTCTGCTTTCATCATTTACACATACAGGAATTCCTACGATTGAGTTTAAACAACAGGCTCCATGACTTTTAATATATTGGAGAATCACTGATCGAACCTACACTACTATAAATCCATTAAAGAATTGCTGTATGTCCTGATGCTTCCTGCACATTTATTAACAAATGAACTTTAACCACAGTTAACCATGCTTCCACATGCTCTATTCTTTTTTCTTCAAAAAAAGTTCATTGAAAAATATACACAGGTTAGCTATCTAAAAAAAAAAAACACTCGATTCAAACAGAAGTATAGTATATTAAATAAAAAAATCTCTATATCACAACTCCAACCTCCACTTCCAGGAATAACAGTTAACATGTTGGTTGGTAGACACTTTTTCTAGACGCTTTTTGTTTCTGGGGATTGATACACACACACACACACACACACACACACATAAAGGGTTTGTTTGTTTCAAGAAAACAGAATCTTGTCACCTGTGTTTTCTCCCTCGATAAGAAATCTTTGTGTCAGAACCACCTACAGACCACCTCGTTCCTTATAATGACTCCATATTATCCAAAGTATGGATGTATATGATTTATTTAATCTCATCTCAATTGTTGAATATTCAGGTTTTTATTTTTATATCATATTTATATTTGCTCTTCTCTCTATTTAAAATAAATTTTCTAAACTCCACCTTGCCAACATTTACACATACAAGTTTCAGTTTTTTACATTACCTCAGGATAATCACACTATCAACCTATAATAAACAACAATTTCAGTATTTTTAAATATAATTTCTCACTACAATATACTTCTCTACCTGAACACTTTAAACACAATAAAACAGATGGCTCTTTTTTGGCATATTAACTTCTTTACAAGAAAACAACAACCTATCTCCTTTTTAGATTTTCCCAATACCTCAAGAATGGGATTTATGCTTTTTAGAGAGCAATTTAGCTATATCTATCAATATTTAAAATGTGCATATCTTTCAATCTACCACAGCAGTAGCTTTTCTACAGGAATAGTCACACAAATTCATTAATTCATTTAACACACTTACTGAGCCCATTTAATGAGTTAACCATTTTGCTACATTCTCATGGAAGAGTGCTTAAAAGAAGAAGAAAAAGAAAAATCTCAGATTATACTGGGGTAAATCTACACTGGATAAGTAATCACACAATATGCTTGTCATTATTAATTATGCGAAAGTAACAGGAAAGCTACATCATAATAAACTAACATTGGGCTTTCTTCTCAAGGAGCTACAAAATGTTATAAAATCTCTCATTACACTTTACTTTTGAAATCCAGTCTTTGATGGTATATTTCTAAAGCATCCCACATATGTTGTTTCTTTTTAAAATTTGTCTCAACATACACACAAACCACTTAAGCCTAATGAATCTTTGATTAAGCCTGACAAATCACTGCTTTCAGCTTATTTAATCATTTTAATCTTTGTCCCAAATTTAATATTAAGATACTTAGGCCTTTGTCTCCTACCAGCCGTTTCATTTTTCTATTGTGAATTCATTTTTCAAATAAGGATAAAAATATAGAATATTCAAATATTAAATAAACACTGCTACCTGGATGAAGTCAATAAGACAGTGAAGCTAAATTTTTGTCTGGCAGCAGTCCCGACCCTGCACTATTTCAGAATCATTGCTGATAAGATGGTTTAGAAGAATCCAAATTCAGTGTATAGAAGGTAGTTTGGGTGTGTCAATGTTTAATGTTGACTTTAATATGCCAAAAGGAATGTAAAAAAGCTAAAAGCCAACATAAAATATAAAGTGTTTTTCATTGCATTAGAGAAATACAGACTAGAAAAAAGGTGTGACTCTTATCAATGGTTCAGTTTTCAAGGATGTCATTTGTAAGAGTAGAAACAGATACCAAGATGATGCTGAGCTATGAACCCACAGAAAATTTAGACATGCCTGAGTGTGTCTAGAGGACAAGTGAGACTTGGCCACCAAAGGTCTATTTCTAAAAAAGAACAAAGATACTGCTGGGAAATAAGTCAGCTTTAGATTAGCAGAGATAAGAAGTACCCATTTGACTCAAGTAAGGGCACAAGCTAGTGTTAACACAGAGGAGTGATTCAATCTGGCTGTTAGCAAGCTTTTTGAGACATGTATGCAGATTTCCTGGAAGCTCTGGTAAGAATTGAAAAGGCCCTAATTTAAGAGACCTCAGAGTGGGCTGGAGATAAAAGAGGAGTGGAAGGGATGTGATAACCAGAGACATACTGTTTTGTTTCTCTTAGTGTGACCCTGGACCCTATTTTTATTCTGTATCTGTTGCATCCTGAAGAAATGTGAGCCAAAGAATATAACACTAGGCCCTAACTGGGGAAAATCATTATGAAGCAGACATTGTGCCAAGTTCTTTCTTTCAAGTTTTGGTTGATTTTAAATTTTGGAAGCAGAGTTCTTTTCTATGTGTATCATGAGAAGAACTGCTAACTACTCTAGAAAAGACTTTTGAGGGCTCATTAATGACACTAACTGCTATAAATCTATGTCCTGAAACAATGATAGGGAAAAACAAAAACAAACAAATATATATATATATATATATATATATATATATATATATATATAAAACAGCCCTGACCTCTGGGGATTGGGGCAGGGACTTACTGGGAAAGAGCAGGAGGGAACTTACTGAGACACTGGTAATGTTTTACATCTTGATTTGCATTTAATAGGTATTCATTTGTTGAAATCCAGCGAATGTACATATACTAAAAATTTGTGCATTATATGTAAAATTTACCGCAAAAAAAATGTAAAAAATTGAACTCTTGCTAATGACATGAATGCTGAAGTATTGAGGGAAAATGTACCAATGTCTGCAATTTACTCTCATCAGTGAATACATCAAAGTTAAGATATATTAATGGGTGAATAAACAGTAAATAGATGGAGCAATGTGATAAAACAAGCAAAGTAAAATGTTCATGATAGAATCTAGGTGATAAATATTTGAGTGCTCACAGTAAAATTATTTCAAGTTTGCTGTATGTTTGAAAATTTTCATAATAAAATATCAGGGTAAAAAATTAATTATTTGGAACTAAGATGGTTTGAAGTCTAAAAGGGACCACACAGCAGGCTAAGAAAGGATCTCTTTACATGCTGTCTAAAACCAACCAAGAACCAGGGAGGGACAGGAATAGACAAGATCAGTATGCCAGCTCATCTCATTTCCCCTGCCTCTGACTCCCGCAGCACCTCCCAGCACACCAGATTACAGGGATTCTCCCACCCAGTGGGTCTATCTTTGCCTGGTTACTCAGCGACTCCATGTGTTCAGCAGTCAGTATGTCTGCCGATACAGCTGTCCACTATATAACCACCCCCAGTTAAGGCACACATCACACTCCAAACAAACAAGCTTAGAAACTGACACACTTGCCCATATTCCCAGTCTCATCATTGGCTTCCACGTTGCTGCCTGAGCCTCATTTGTCCAGTCAGGTTTGGAATTCAGTGCCCCCATTCATGACTATTGGGCTTCTGGATTTCCCTGCCTCTTTCAATTCCATCTCTGGGAAGCTGTAGTTGTAAGGGAAGAGTTTCTGTTTTGGTTCCTGTTATCTCATCAGGTTTCTGTGGTCATTCTCCCAGTTTGGTGCCTGAGGCCCAGCCTATCACATAAATAGATGATGACTGCTGTACCAGAATGACCCCAAAGATAGGTAGTTAAAGAAGACCACAGAGGGTCCTTGACTTGGAAGGCAAAAGGCTCAAAAAAGGATTGAGACAGTAGAAGTTACATGTAAAAGGGCCTGAGGTCAAGCCACACAGTTACACAACAAATGTATTTAAGTCCCTACAATGTCTTAGGCACTATGCCAGGCAATGAGTAACTCAGTGGTGAATAAAACAAATATAATCTCTGATCTCACAGAGTTTATGGAGCTGGGAGAGGTAGTAAACAGATATTAAGAAACAAATATACATAAATACATATACATATTAAAGTGTATTATATATACTATAAAAAATAAGGTTCTTTGATAGACTATTAAGGAGACCCACTTTACACTGGGTGGGGAGGAACTGTCTCTCTGAAGAAGTGTCATTTAAGCTGCAGTCATGTGAAGTGTCGGGGGAAGAGAGAGTCATGGTGGAAGGGAGAAGATAGGAAAATCTGTGAGGCAGATTAATGTTAAAGAAAGGTGAAGAAATCTTGTTTGACTGAAGCCACATGAGTAAGGGGTTATAAGCTCTTGGATAAGGTTTCAGACAAGTAAGCGTGGGCCAGATCCATGAAATCCTGGTAAGCATGTTAAGGTCTTTAGATTTTATTTAAGTTCAATGGGAAATCATGTGGTTTCAGGCAGAGGAATGGAGCCTTTCTGACCCCCAGAAATGGCTCTGGTTCACAGTACCAAGTCTTCTTGAATAATACAAGAATGTTAACTCCAAGAGGTCAGGGATTTTTATCTGTACTGCTCACTTCTCTATCTGTGCCTAGAATAGCTGGAACTTAGTAAACAGTCATTGAATAAACAAGTTCATATCTACAGATAATAAGCCTTCTTTATGATTGCAGATTTAGGTCATATTCAAACTTTCAATGGCTCTGCTCTCCTTTTAGCATCTAACTATGGTTTCAACACTATAGACATTTTTACAGCTTCACAGCAAAGAAAAGCTTTGCTCTCCAGCACATACCCCAAAAATGTGAAGGTTTTTTAAACAGAAGTTTCAATACAATAATAAATAATAAATTAATTGGTGTTTTGATCAAAAAAGTCTTGTTGAGGGAAGAAGAATTAGGTTTCATATAGACCATATAATAAGTATTAGGAAGCCTACAAGTGAGAAAAAAAATGCAAACTGTGAAAGGGAGGCAGGAGAGTGTTGGTGGAACAGTTGGAATTTAATGGTTCATGTAAGAGTTCAGGCGTGGATCTCCAGGCATCACTGGACCCAGGATGCTCAAGCACTGTCATTAGGATTCTCCCATCCAGGCTCCAATTACCTTTACAGGCTACCAATATAGCAACCCTAACAGAAAGAAAATGCCTCTTTCCCATAGCTCTTCAGGCTCTGATAGGCCTGACTTGGTTTACGTATCCATTCCTGAACCAATCAGTGTAGCCAAAGATGTACTACTCTTTGTGGCCACACCTAGTGGTTTACCCACCACTCCAGAGAGGAACGGTCAACCTCACCTGAAACCCAAGTACAGACAGGGGTCATTCTCCAAAGAAAAACCAAGATGGTAACATCAGAAAGAGTGTAAGTGAATGTTAGGTGGACAGACAAAAAGCCACCTACAGAGCACTAAGAATCATTTCTATGTGAAAATATTAATGGTAGAGAATGATTAATAAACATTTTTTACAAAGGAACACATATATTATATGAATAATACAACAAGTAACAGACTCTATGTATATAAACATTCTCTTTTTCCTCAAGGTTTGGCTGAATGCAAATTTCAGGTGAATACTCCAATCAATACATGCACATGAAAAAAAAAACAACTTTTAACTTATAAGTTTTTACACTGACATGGGACAGGAAGGCAGGAAACATTTAGAATAATTGTATGCATTTCTAAGGAAGTTTTAACTTAATTTTTTATCTTAATATTTTTTAATTAAGCTTAACATTGCCACAATGTAGAAAACAAAATTTAGCACTTATTCCAAAATGGTATATACTACTCTGCATAGTATTATGAATGACTTCTGCTTTGGGCCACTTATTAACATAATCAAAAATGTATTCAGCTTTGAGCACATTTATATGTTATCAAAAATTGTGAAATTCTTAAGCATAAATATAGCTAAACCAAATATAACAGACAGAATACTTGGAGAGAATGAAAAACACTACTCTCAATGAGACATTACTGAAATAATAAAGTAGACCTTGAAACACACAAATTATACAACAATGAGAAGATATTCTTGAAAAAGAATCTTTGAAAGAGAAACTGAAGAGGGAGAGAAAAAAAGAACAACAGAGTAGACCCAACAGATATGCCAGACCAGTAAGCTACAATCAATATGGAAGAGTACAACAGAGGAGAGAGGCTTAAAAATGGTGGCGTGAGAGGTGAGACAGAAACCTCCTCCCAAACCCACATGTAATATGAAAATACAGCAAATACATCTAATCCTGAAAGAGCAACAGGAAAAAAGGCTGCAGCAGACTGTCTAAACCTGGGGAAAACAGCAGACCTCAAGGAAAAGGGTAAAGTAACAAAGCCATGATCCGGAGGGACCCAAGTCCTGCCCCAAATCCAGCTCACTGGACGGAGGAAGAGAAACATAGCAGGAAGTGGGTGGAGGCCTAGGACTGCTGAACACCCAGCCCTGGAGATCTGCTCTGGGAGCACGAACCTACATTACATGCTGCTCTGGAGATTAGTGGTGTTGGAAAGCTAAGACAGACAGAATACTTGGAGAGAATGAGATTCCAGATGCTTGTAGAACACATGTCTACAATCGGCCAGTCTGAGACAAAAGAAAGGTGGGCAGTCTGAGAGACTTCCTAACAGCAAAAGAGCTGCTAAAGGGCCAAGGATTGCACAGAGCTTGCTGCCCAGGAGAAAGGACAGGTGGACAAAATTGTTCGGATACACTCTACCCAGCAAGTTGGAAACTTCCAGGAGCTTCAGGCACTCTATCCCCCTGGCTGGGTACAAACCTCTGAGGCCCCCCACCATGAAACACAGCCTGCTGCACCTTCCTCCTAGCCAGCACCACCTCACAAAACGGTAGCCCATGCCATTCCACCAGGCCAGCTAGAGGGCGGCCCAGACTATGGCAGCTACAAGTGCAAAGCATAGGGGCTTCTCCCTGCATGCTCGGACCACAGGCCCTGGCAGTGAAGGCAGGAACTGCAGCTGGGAAGCAGGAAAGAGCTTTCTCCTCCCAACAGGCAACAGCACACTCACATGTGAACCCTGCCAACACTCCAGGGACTGAGCAGCTCCAGAGAGTAGAGCTTCTGGGCACTACAGGATGACACCAACAAATATGAAATGTCAAAGGAAACTGGTTCAAACCAAAATCCTTCAAACACCAGAAAGAGGACCAAGTGAAACTGAACTCATCAATCTTCCTGAAAGAGACTTCAAAATAAAAATCATAAACATGCTCATGGACATACAGAAAATATTCAAGAACTCAGGGAGGAAATCAGAAGACACAAACCTCAAAGAATTCAGTATCTGAAATGAAACATACAATGCAAGGATTTTAAAGAAGATTAAATGAAGTAGAGGAGATGGTAAATGAAATAGAAACTAGAGAACAGGAATAAAAACAAGCTGAGGGATGGAGGGGCAGAAGATGGCGGCGTGAGTAGAGCAGAAGAAATCTCCTCCCAAAACAACATATATCTATGAAAATATAACAAAGAAAACCCTTCCTAGAATAAAGACCAGAGGACACAGGACAATATCCAGACCACATCCGCACCTGAGAGAACCCAGCGCCTCGCAAAGGGGGTAAGACACAAGCCCCGGCCCCGCGGGAGCCGAGCGCCCCTCCCCCCAGCTCCCGGCGAGAGAAGAGCAGGCAGAGCGGGAGGGAGACGGAGCCCAGGACTGCCGAACACCCAGCCCCAGCCATCCGGGCCAGAGTGCAGGGCCCTGGATACTAGGAAAACAGGGCAGCAAGAACAGTGAGCGGGCACTGGAGGCCGGGTGCCGGAGGACATAAGAAAAGCGCGCGACCATTTTTTTTTTTTTCTTTTTTGCTGTTTTGTTTTGGCGAGTGCTTTTTTGAAGTCTTAAAGGGATAGGGACCCCAATACTAGGGAAACAGGGCAGCAAGACCGGTGAGCAGAGGCCTGAGGCTGGCACCGGAGAATAAAGAAAAACGAGCGACAACCTTTTTTTTTAATTAAAAAAAAATTTTTTTTTTTTTAATTTAAAAATTTTTTTCTTTTTTTTTTTTTTGGTGGTCGTTGTTTTGTTTTGGCGGGTGCTTTTTGGAAGTCTTAAAGGGGCAGGGCGGGACACTTAATCCAGAGGTAGGGAATCCAGGGATCTCTGGGCACCCTAACCCCTGGGCTGCAGGGAGCAGGGAGGCCCCCTATGGAGATAAATTGCCTCCCAGCCGCTCCTGCTCCAAGGCGACTCCACCATTTTGGAGCAGCTGCCCGAGCCAGGCCACGCCCACATCAACAGCGGAGATTAACTCCATAGCAGCTGGGCAGGAAGCAGAAACCCTGTCTGCGTGCAGCTGCCCAGAACAAGCCACTAGAGGCCGCTGTTCTCCCAGGAGAGGAGGGCCACAAACCAACAAGAAAGGAAGTCCTTCCAGCCGTCACTCGTCCCAGCTCTGCAAACTATTCCTATCACCATGAAAAGGAAAAGCTACAGGCAGACAAGATCACAGAGACAACACCAGAGAAGGAGACAGACCTAACCAGTCTTCCTGAAAAAGAATTCAAAATAAGAATCATAAACATCCTGACAGAGATGCAGAGAAATACGCAAGAGAAATGGGGTGAAGTCCGGAGGGAGATCACAGATGCCAGAAAGGAGATTGCGGAAATGAAACAAACTCTGGAAGGGTTTATAAGCAGAATGGATAGAATGCAAGAGGCCATTGATGGAATTGAAATCAGAGGACAGGAACGCATAGAAGCTGACATAGAGAGAGACAAAAGGATCTCCAGGAACGAAAAAATATTAAGAGAACTGTGTGACCAATCCAAAAGGAACAATATCCGTATTATAGGGGTCCCAGAAGAAGAAGAGAGAGGAAAAGAGATGGAAAGTATCTTAGAAGAAATAATTGCTGAAAATTTCCCCAAACTGGGGGAGGAAATAATCGAACAGACCACGGAAATACACAGAACCCCCAACAGAAAGGATCCAAGAAGGACAACACCAAGACACATAATAATTAAAATGGCAAAGATCAAGGACAAGGAAAGAGTGTTAAAGGAAGCTAGAGAGAAAAACGTCACCTATAAAAGAAAACCCATCAGGCTAACATCAGATTTCTCAACAGAAACCCTACAGGCCAGAAGAGAATGGCATGATATATTAAATGCAATGAAACAGAAGGGCCTTGAACCAAGGATACTGTATCCAGGACGACTATCATTCAAATGTGATGGTGGGATTAAACAATTCCCAGACAAGCAAGAGTTGAGGGAATTTGCCTTCCACAAACCACCTCTACAGAACATCTTACAGGGACTTCTCTAGATGGGAGCACTCCTAGATAGAGCACAGCACAAAACACCCAACATATGAAGAATCGAGGAGGAGGAACAAGAAGGGAGAGAAGAAAAGAATCTCCAGACAGTGTATATAACAGCTTAATAAGCGAGCTAAGTTAAGCAGTAAGATACTAAAGAGGCTAACCTTGAACCTTTGGTAACCACGAATTTAAAGCCTGCAATGCCAATAAGTACATATCTTTCAATAGTCACCCTAAATGTTAATGGGTTAAATGCACCAATCAAAAGACACAGAGTAACAGAATGGATAAAAAAGCAAGACCCATCTATATGCTGCTTACAAGAAACTCACCTCAAACCCAAAGACATGTACAGACTAAAAGTCAAGGGATGGAAAAACATATTTCAAGCAAACAACAGTGAGAAGAAAGCAGGGGTTGCAGTACTAATATCAGACAAAATAGACTTCAAAACAAAGAAAATAACAAGAGATAAAGAAGGACACTACATAATGATAAAGGGCTCAGTCAAACAAGAGGATATAACCATTCTAAATATATATGCACCCAACACAGGAGCAACAGCATATGGGAAACAAATATTAACAGAACTAAAGGGGGAAATAGACTGCAATGCATTCATTCTAGGAGACTTCAACACACCACTCACCCCAAAGGATAGATCCACTGGGCAGAAAATAAGTAAGGACACGAAAGCACTGAACAACACAGTAGAGCAGATGGACCTAATAGACATCTATAGAACTCTACATCCAAAAGCAACGGGATATACATTCTTCTCAAGTGCACATGGAACATTCTCCAGAATAGACCACATACTAGCCCACAAAAAGAGCCTCAGAAAATTCCAAAAGATTGAAATCCTACCAATCAACTTTTCAGACCACAAAGGCATAAAACTAGAAATAAACTGTACAAAGAAAGCAAAGAGGCTCACAAACACATGGAGGCTTAACAACACGCTCCTAAATAATCAATGGATCAATGACCAAATCAAAATGGAGATCCAGCAATATATGGAAACAAATGACAACAACAACACTAAGCCCCAACTTCTGTGGGACGCAGCAAAAGCAGTCTTAAGAGGAAAGTATATAGCAATCCAAGCATATTTAAAAAAGGAAGAGCAATCCCAAATGAATGGTCTAATGTCACAATTATCGAAATTGGAAAAAGAAGAACAGATGAGGCCTAAGGTCAGCAGAAGGAGGGACATAATAAAGATCAGAGAAGAAATAAATAAAATTGAGAAGAATAAAACAATAGCAAAAATCAATGAAACCAAGAACTGGTTCTTCGAGAAAATAAACAAAATAGATAAGCCTCTAGCCAGACTTATTAAGAAGAAAAGAGAGTCAACACAAATCAATAGTATCAGAAACGAGAAAGGAAAAATCACGACGGACACCACAGAAATACAAAGAATTATTAGAGAATACTATGAAAACCTATATGCTAACAAGCTGGGAAACCTAGGAGAAATGGACAACTTCCTAGAAAAATACAACCTTCCAAGATTGACCCAGGAAGAAACAGAAAATCTAAACAGACCAATCACCAGCAACGAAATTGAAGCGGTAATCAAAAAACTACCAAAGAACAAAACCCCCGGGCCAGATGGATTTACCTCAGAATTTTATCAGACATACAGGGAAGACATAATACCAATTCTCCTTAAAGTTTTCCAAAAAATAGAGGAGGAGGGGATAGTCCCAAACTCATTCTATGAAGCTAACATCACCCTAATACCAAAACCAGGCAAAGACCCCACCAAAAAAGAAAACTACAGACCAATATCCCTGATGAACGTAGATGCAAAAATACGCAACAAAATATTAGCAAACCGAATTCAAAAATACATCAAAAGGATCATACACCATGACCAAGTGGGATTCATCCCAGGGATGCAAGGATGGTACAACATTCAAAAGTCCATCAACATCATCCACCATATCAACAAAAAGAAAGACAAAAACCACATGATCATCTCCATAGATGCTGAAAAAGCATTTGAGAAAGTTCAACATCCATTCATGATAAAAACTCTCAGCAAAATGGGAATAGAGGGCAAGTACCTCAACATAATAAAGGCCAACTATGATAAACCCACAGCCAACATTATATTGAACAGCAAGAAGCTGAAAGCACTTCCTCTGAGATCGGGAACTAGACAGGGATGCCCGCTCTCTCCACAGTTATTTAACATAGTACTGGAGGTCCTAGCCACGGCAATCAGACAAAACAAAGAAATACAAGGAATCCAGATTGGTAAAGAAGAAGTTAAACTGTCACTATTTGCAGATGACATGATACTGTACATAAAAAACCCTAAAGACTCCACCCCAAAACTACTAGAACTGATATCAGAATACAGCAAAGTTGCAGGATACAAAATCAACACACAGAAATCTGTGGCTTTCCTATATACTAACAAAGAACCAACAGAAAGAGAAATCAGGAAAACAACTCCATTCACAATTGCATCAAAAAAGATAAAATACCTAGGAATAAACCTAACCAAAGTCGTGAAAGACTTATACTCTGAAAACTACAAGTCACTCTTAAGAGAAATTAAAGGGGACACTAACAGATGGAAACTCATCCCATGCTCGTGGCTAGGAAGAATTAATATCTTCAAAATGGCCATCCTGCCCAAAGCAATATACAGATTTGATGCAATCCCTATGAAACTACCAGCAACATTCTTCAATGAACTGGAACAAATAATTAAAAAATTCATATGGAAACACCAAAGACCTCGAATAGCCAAAGCAATCCTGAGAAAGAAGAATAAAGTAGGGGGGATCTCACTCCCCAACTTCAAGCTCTACTATAAAGCCATAGTAATCAAGACAATTTGGTACTGGCACAAGAGCAGAGCCACAGACCAATGGAACAGACTAGAGAATCCACACATTAACCCAGACATATATGGTCAATTAATATTTGATAAAGGAGCCATGGACATACAATGGTGAAATGACAGTCTCTTCAACAGGTGGTGCTGGCAAAACTGGACAGCTACATGTAGGAGAATGAAACTGGACCATTGTCTAACCCCATATACAAAAGTAAACTCAAAATGGATCAAAGACCTGAATGTAAGCCATGAAACCATTAAACTCTTGGAAGAAAACATAGGCAAAAACCTCTTAGACATAAACATGAGTGACCTCTTCTTGAACATATATCCCCAGGCAAGGAAAACAACAGCAAAAATGAACAAGTGGGACTATATTAAGCTGAAAAGCTTCTGTACAGCAAAAGACACCATCAATAGAACAAAAAGGATCCCTACAGTATGGGAGAATATATTTGAAAATGACACATCCGATAAAGGCTTGACGTCCAGAATATATAAAGAGCTCACACGCCTCAACAAACAAAAAACAAATAACCCAATTAAAAAATGGGCAGAGGAACTGAACAGACAGTTCTCCAAAAAAGAAATACAGATGGCCAACAGACACATGAAAAGATGCTCCACATCGCTAATTATCAGAGAAATGCAAATTAAAACTACAATGAGGTATCACCTCACACCAGTAAGGATGGCTGCCATCCAAAAGACAAACAACAACAAATGTTGGCGAGGCTGTGGAGAAAGGGGAACCCTCCTACACTGCTGGTGGGAATGTAAGTTAGTTCAACCATTGTGGAAAGCAGTATGGAGGTACATCAAAATGCTCAAAACAGACTTACCATTTGACCCAGGAATTGCACTCCTAGGAATTTACCCTAAGAATGCAGCAATCAAGTATGAGAAAGACCAATACACCCCTATGTTTATTGCAGCACTATTTACAATAGCCAAGAATTGGAAGCAACCTAAATGTCCATCGATAGATGAATGGATAAAGAAGATGTGGTACATATACACAATGGAATACTACTCAGCCATAAGAAAAGGACAAATCCAACCATTTGCAGCAACATGGATGGAGCTGGAGGGTATTATGCTCAGTGAAACAAGCCAAGCGGAGAAAGAGAAATACCAAATGATTTCACTTATCTGTGGAATATAAGAACAAAGGAAAAACCGAAGGAACAAAATAGCACCAGAATCACAGTACTCAAGAAATGACTAACAGGTACCAAAGGGAAAGGGACTGGGGAGGATGGTTGGGTAGGGAGGGATAAGTGGGGGGGAGAAGTAGGGGGGTATTAAGATTAACATGCATGGGGGGGTAGGAGAAAAGGGAGGGCTGTACAACACAGAGAAGGCAAGTAGTGATTCTACAACATTTTGCTATGCTGATGGACAGTGACTGTAAAGGGGTTTATAGGGGAAAGCCTAGTAAACATAATATTCGTCATGTAAGTGTAGATTAGTGATACCAAAAACAAAACAAAACAAAAAAAAAAAAAGGGCAGTTCCTGTGTGGTAACCTCCAATGAGTTCTAGACAAGGGTATAAAGGGCATATAAAAGTGTAGGCAAAGTGTCTGTTTGCGTTTATACAGAAGATCAAAGCCTAATTGGGCTACCCTGAAAATGAACTAAGATACGATATGAAAGAGAACTTCCAACATCAGCACTCTCGGGAAGACTCATGCCAGAAGATGATCATCAAAAACCTCAACAAAGATCCACGCACTGCTACAGCTGTAGATGCACTCATCCCACCAGCTCCTGGACTTGCCATGGGAATGAGGAAGGAGATATATAAGCTGGCCTGTGCATACAGTAAAACAACAAATTTGACTGGATCTATACTGTTGGAACTCAAGCAAGAATTAGGAGAAGTGCAAATTGTAGCGCTACAAAATCTTACAACTACAGACTATTTACTGTTAAAAGAACATAAGGGATGTGAACATTCCCCAGGAATGGGTTGTTTTAATTTGTCTGATTTTTCTCAGACTGTTCAAGTTCAGTTGGACAATATCCACCATATCATAGATAAGTTTTCACAAATGCCTAAGGTGCCTAACTGGTTTTCTTGGTTTCACTGGAGATGGCTGGTAATTACAGATATGCTTTGGTTATGTAACTATACTCCTATTATGTTAATGTGTGTGCGCAATTTAAGTAGTAGCTTAAAACCTATATAGGCTGAAGTTACTCTACAAGAAGATATGTCAAAGAAATAATCAATCTTCCCATTTTCTCTTCCGCCTGCTACTTCTATAGCTTTTCTTCTTCCTTCCTAATTACAACCCTTAAATAGAATTCGTGCCTCATATCAAATTTACCGAGTATCATAACTCCTCCAAGTGGTAAAGATACCTCAAGACAAATGCTGGGCATAGAAGCCACAGGGCATAAATATGCAAAGAAGTAAAAAGCTAACCTTTTCAAACAATAAGGCTTCTCTCTCACTTACTAACTTCACATTTCCCTGTATGGCCCCGGAAGATGACTGGTTAGCCAGAGACGGGTAAGATTCCTCAAGGGAGGAACAACCTAAGACAGGCACAGTCGCAGGGGGGCCATCAGGTGAGAAATTGGGGATCAACAGAGGTGAGGCTTAGAACCTCACCCCCCCTGTTCTGAGAGAAATCTTCTGCATACGTGGATGTTTTATTGCCCTTGTCTAGCTTGGATTAACACATAGTCTACAGGCACACACCTGATCATCTACATTTGCTCTCTTACAACACTAAACTATGTTTTCTACCTTTATCTTGTATCTAGCTACCACTTCAGCATTTTATTAAAAATAATAATAATAAAGAGAGAAATGTGGTATCCACATATAAATCAAGTATAAAAGCCAAATGAGTATTCATATTTGAACTGACTGTTTATAGTTCATAATGCATGAGCAAAACAGAAAGTTTCTGTGATGACTGCCCTTGTACTGTTCACCATGTAACTTATTCATTATGTAAGAATTTGTTCTCCATGTAAGAACTTGTTTGTTATGCCTCAGAAGACTGGAGACTGACGAAAATTAGGCTTGGGGTGGATTAATGATTGTGCATTGAGCATTGGCTCCCCTATACAGAATTTTATTGTTGTTAACAACCATTTGATCAATAAATATGAGAGATGCCCTCACAAAAAAAAAAAAAAAAAAAAAAAGGACAGACTTCCAATGGTAAAATAAATAAGTAACCGGGATGTAATGTATAGCATAAGGAATATAGTCAAGATATTGTAACAGGTTGGTAGGGTGATAGCTGGAACCTAGAATTATGTATATAAATATTTTATCACTGTGTTGTACACTTGAAACTAATGTAATGTAATACTGTGCATCAACTACCCTTCAATAAAAAATAATTATCTAAAAAAATAAAAAATAAAAAAAATAAATGTCAAAAAAAAAAAAAAACAAGCTGAGGCACAGAGGATAAAAGGATCTCTAGGAATGAAAGAATATTGAGAGAACTTTGTGACCAAACCAAATGGAACAAAAGCCACATTACTGGGGTAACAGAAGAAGAAGAGAAAGAAAAAGGGACAGAAAGTGTCTTTGAGGAGGTAATTGCTGAAAACTTCCCCAACCTGGGGAAGGGGATAGTCTCTCAGGCCATAGAGGTGCACAGATCTCCCAACACAAGGGACCCAAGGAAGACAACACCAAGACATATAATATTTAAAATGGCAAAGATCAAAGATAAAAACAGAGTATTAAAAGCAGCTTAAGAGAAAAAAAAATCACATACAAAGGAAAACCCATAAGGCTATCATCAGACTTCCCAACAGAAACTTCACAGGCCAGAAGGGAGTGGCACAATGTATTTAATGCAATGAAGCAGCAGGGCATTAAATCAAAAATACTCTACCTCCCAAGATTATGATTTAAATTTGATAGAGGGATTAAACAATATCCAGATAAGCAAAAGCTGAGAGAATTTACCTCCCACAAACCATCTCTATGGTGTATTTTAGAGGGACTACTACAGCGGGAAGTGTTTCGAAGGCTAAATAGCTATCACCAGAAGAAATAAGACCACAGTAAAGAAAGGAGAACAATTAATTACAAAGCAAATGCAAAATCAAATCAATCACCCCCAATGTCAGTCAAGGGATAGACAAAGAGTACAGAATATGATACCTAAAACATAAAGAATGGAGGAGGAAGAAAAAGGAGGGGAAAAAAAGAACCTTTAGACTGTGTTTGTAATAGTATACTAAGTGAGTTATACTAGCATGTTCCATAGTAAGGATGTTAGTTACCCTTGAACCTTTAAATAACCACAAATCTAAAGCCTGCGATGGCAATAAGTACATATCTATTGATAATCACCCTAAATGTAAATGGTCTGAATGCATCATTGAAAAGACATACAGTCACTGAGTGGATAAAAAAAACAAGACCCATCTACATGCTGCCTACAAGAGACTCTCTTCAACCCCAAAGACATACACAGACTAAAAGTGAAGGGATGGAAAAAAGATATTTCATGCAACTAATAGGGAAAAAAAAGCAAGAGCTGCAGTACTTGTATCAGACTAAATAGACTTCAAAACAAAGAAAGTAACAAGAGACAAAAAAGAACGTTACATAATGACAAAGGAGTCAGTCCAATAAGAGAATATAACCAGTATAAATGTCTATGCACCCAACACAGGAGCAACTACATATGTGAAACAAATACTAAAAGAATTAAAGGGGGAAATAGAATGCAATTAATTCATTTTAGGAGACTTCAACATACTACTCACTACAAAGGACAGATCAACCAGACAGAAAATAAGTAAGTAGACAGAGGCACTGAACAACACATTAGAACAGATGGACCTAACAGACATCTACAGTACACCCCACCCAAAAGCAACAGGGTACACATTCTTCTCAAGTTCACATGGAACATTTTCAAGAATAGATCATATTCTAGGCCACAAAAAGAGCCTGAGTAAATTCAAAAAGATTGAAATTGTACCAACCAGCTTCTCAGACCACAAAAGTATGAAATGAGAACAAATTATTCAAACAAAACAAAAAAGCCCACAAACACATGGAGGCTTAACAACATGCTCCCAAATAATCAATGGATCAATGACCAAATAAAAACACAGATCAAGTAGAAGAGAAGGGAATACTTACAAACTCATTCTATGACTAGCATCACTCTAATAGCAAAACCAGACAAAGACACCACAAAAAAAGAAAATTACAGACTAATACCCTGATGAACATAGATGCAAAAATACTCAACAAAATATTAGCAAACCAAATTCAAAAATACATTAAAAAGATCATCTTGATCAAGTGTGATTTATTCCAGGGATGCAAGGATGGTACAATACTTGAAAATCCATCAACAGGATACACCACACATAAACAAAAAGAAGAACGAAGACCACATGATCATCTCCATAGATGCTGAAAAAGCATTTGATAAAATTCAACATCCATTCATGATAAAAACTCTCAAGAAAATGGGTATAGAGGGCAAGTACCTCAACGTAATTAAGGCCATATAAGACAAACCCAACATCATACTTAAAAGAGAGAAGCTGAAAGCTTTTCCTTTAAAATGGGAAACAAGACAAGGATGCCCACTCTCCCCATTTTTATTCAACATAGTTCTGGAGGTCTTAGCCACAGCAATCAGACAACACAAAGACATAAAAGGCATCCAGACTGGTAAGGAAGAAGTTAAATTGTCACTGTTTGCAGATGACATGATATTGTACATAAAAAACCGTAAAGAATCCACCCCAAAACTACTAGAACTAATAACGGAATTCATCAAATTTGCAGGATACAAAATTAATATACAGAAATCTGTTGCATTCCTATATACTAAAGATGAACTAGAAGAAAGAGAAGTCAGGAAAATGATTCCATTCACAATTGTATCAAAAAGAACAAAATACCTAGGAACAAACCTAATGAAGGAAGTGAAAGACCTTTACCCTGAAAACTACAAGACACTCATGAAAGAAATTAAAGAAGATACCAATAAATGGAAATACATCCAGTGCTCATGGATAGGAAGAATTAATATTGTCAAAGTGGCCATCCTGCCTAAAGCAATCTACAGATTCAATGCTACCCCTATCAAAATACCAATGGCATTCTTCAATGAACTGAAACAAACAGTTCTAAAAATTCATATGGAACCACAAAAGACCCTGAATAACCAAAGCAACCCTGAGAAGGATGAATTATGCTCCCCAACTTCAAGCTCTACTACAAAGCCACAGTAATTAAGACAATTTGGTATTGGCACAAGAATAAACCCACAGACTAATGGAACAGAATAGAGAGCCCTGATATAAACCTAAGCACATATGGTCAATAAATATATACTAAAGGAGCCATGGATATACATGAGAAAATGACAGCCTCTTCAACAACTGGTGCTGGCAAAAATGGACAGCTACATGTAAGAGAATGAAACTGAATTATTGTCTAACTCCATACACAAAAGTAAACTCGAAATGGATCAAAGATCTGAATGAAGGTCATGAAACCATAAAACTTTTAGAAGAAAACATAGGTATATAAATCTCTTGAATATAAACATGAACAACTTTTTCCTGAACACATCTCCTCAGGCAAGGGAAACAACAGCAAAAATGAATAAATGGGACTACATCAAACTAAAAAGATTCTGTACAGCAAAGGATACCATCAGTAGAACAAAAAGGCATCCTACAATATGGGAGAATATATTCGTAAATGACAGATCCGATAAAGGCTTGACATCCAAAATATATAAAGAGCTCATGCACCTCAACAAACAAAAAACAAATAATCCAATTAAAAAATTCAGATGACCATCAGACACATAAAAAGATGCTCCACATCACTAGTTATCAGAGAAATGCAAATTAAAACCACAATGAGATATCACCTCACACCAGTAAGGATGGCTACCATTCAAAAGACAAACAACAACAAATGTTGTCGAGGTTGTGGAGAAAGGGGAACCCTCCTACACTGCTGGTGGGAATGTAAATTAGTTCAACCATTGTGGAAAGCACTGTGGAGGTTCCTCAAAATGCTCAAAATAGACTTACCATTTGACCCAGGAATTCCACTTCTAGGAATTTACCCTAAGAATGCAGAAGCCCAGTTTCAAGAAGACATACGCACCCCTATGTTTATCGCAGCACTATTTACAATAGCCAAGAAATGGAAGCAACCTAAGTGTCCATCATTAGATGAATGGATAAAGAAGATGTGGTACATATACACAATGAAATACTATTCAGCCATGAGAAGAATACAAATCCTACCATTTGCAATAACATAGATGGAGCTAGAGGGAATTCTCAGTGAAATAAGCCAGGTGGATAAAAACAAGTACCAAATGATTTCCCTCATTTGTGGAGTAAAACAACAAAGCAAAACTGAAGGAACAAAACAGCAGCAGACTCACAGACTACAAAGGGACTAGCAGTTACCAAAAGGGAGGGATGGGGGAGAGAGAAAGGTATTCAGGGGTATTATGATTGGTACACATGGTGTGTGTGGCGGTCACAGGGAAGACCGTGTAACACAGAGAGAACAAGTAGTGACTCTGTGGCATCTTATTACACTGATGGACAATGACTTCAATGGGGTATGGGGGGAGTTGATAATATGGGCAAATGTAGTAACCACAATGTTTTTCATGTGAAACCTTCATAAGAGTGTATATCAATGATACCTTAATAAAAATTAAAAATAAAGTAAAAAAATGTACAACAAGGGAAATGTATTACAGCTCTGTGTCTTGCAAGGCAAGTACTAAGCAAAAGAATTAAGCACACTGAGAAAAACAATAACCTCCTATTAACAACTACTAAGATTTAGAACAACATATATTTGTAAAAACAGCATGTAAATAAAGCTAGAAACAACAAAATAAGCTCAATCTTTAGTTTCCATAAGAGCAGAGAGTTAAGACTATGTAATCATTAGTCGTCTTCATTGCTCTATATCTAAAGCCTTTAGAACCTGGCACATAGTAAATGTTCAATAAGTTTTGTTCAGTTAAAGAATGGCATACATAATCACTATCTCTACATATTTCCCTTATTTAATGTGAACAATTTGGTGGATCACTTGGTAACCTCAAAGAGGAACTAGTTAATCCAATACAGCATTTACGTAAATGTGAATTACGAACAAATATATCCAGTAAGATTGTGCCAGTTATGTGTTGCAGTATGTAAGTTTTCAGGCCTAAAAAAGAAACAAAAATCCTACCCATTCTCCATATTTTGTAGACTTGCACTGTCTCAACCTAGGTTCTACTTGCACTGTTCAGAGAATACCAAGTTTTTAGTTGGGTTGCCCCAAAGGCAAATCCTAAGACAAGAATTGAGTGCCCGTGGCTTATTTGGAACAGTGATCCTGACAGGTAAATAGGAAGGTGATACAGAAAAGGAAAGACAGCAAATTCAGGGTGGATTCTTAAGCCAACTGCTCCAAGAGGACACCATGGGGAAGCTCTAGAATTATTCCAGCAAAGAGGTGAAGAGCCCGGTATTTATGCTTCTACACCGTAGGTCACTGGGTTAAGGACCATCACCTGAGGGACGTTAAGCATGTGGACAAAATGGGTTTTGGCAACAAAAGGTTAGCACTCAACAAATACGTAATTGTTGACCCTTGGAGGTCAGGCTGGTAGGCAGGGAAATAGTAAAGGAACCTGAGGGGATAGAAGTGGGACACTCACAGTGTCTGCTACACCAGGCAAGTAACGGCAGTTGGTAGGTAAACAGAAGACGCCAAGAGTGAAAAGGAAGAATATGAAAATAAAATATAACTGCAACTTCGTCTTAGCACCAGTCTAAACAGCCTTTAAAGGCACTACTGTATAGTGGCAACTTCTGTCCGCACTCAGTAACTATCACTGTTGCTTGATGAAGGAGTGAATAAATATGATTTATGACCGAACCGCCCAGGAAAAGATACAGCAGAACACTAAACACAGTCATAGCAGCACTTGCCCAGAACTCTGAATTTTAATTTATTTTTTAAAGTTCACTTTTTGACAACCTAGTAAGGAGGGGGTAGTTTTAATGCAGGGCTTGTTCTTCTGTAAGAGACAGTCATACTGTTTTAGTCATAAAGTTTCAAGAATAAAAATAATAGAGTAAACCTTAACAATTTCCCTTAATATAAACACAATTATATAGTCAATTAAAAATCTAAATTAAAATAGTATCTTGTAAGAAGTGCAGTCATTTAACTTCTTGTTCTCTACATATCCTAACCTTTCCACATTCTTTCTCAGGATCTAATGGCATTTAAAGGCTCAATGTTTAATCCAGACTTCACATCTTATTACAGTCCTGCAGCTAAATTTTATTGCATTCAGAAACCATTTGTATGCCAGTTCAATATGCTTCAGTTGGAGATAAATTATCAATTCTGATGGTATCTTTTTGTAAATTAAGCTACAGATACAGGAAATAATGTATTGTTTTCCAAGGAGGATCAATCTGAAGTTTATTAAAGTTGATAATGAGTCCTTTAGAAAGAGGTAGAAATCAATTATGAGCAGGAAAGTTAAGGTAAGCAATATCATATGAAATTGAACCCAAAGACAACTCCATTTTTGTTAGTTTAATAAATATCATAGGTCAATTCAATTATGCTGTTGTTTTTCTTTTAATGAAGATGGCTTATATTGATTAATAAACTTTTGAATTGCCTGACTGTATGAATAGGTGGAAAACTTACTCTCATTTAGATTGATCAAGAACTGCTTACTTTGATTTCAGAAAGAAATTTCCCCTTAAGCTGTGAATTTCACCCAGTTTGGACCTGGATAATGACATACTAACTTTAAGTAACTGCCATTTATCAAGAAAACCAGATTTATTTACTAGAAAATTTCAAGAAATTTAGAGATTCAAAACATTAACATAAACTGAATGATAATATTTGCTAGTTGTTATCCTCCCAAAATTACCAATTCTACTTAATGCTATGTAGTAAAACAAATTACATTTGATGCTCTCATTACAGTATGACCACATTCCTAAACATCCCTGAGGATTCATTCCTAAAGATTACTTGATCTTATACTCTTTAAAATGTTTTAGTCTGCTTAAATTTCAACTTTAATTTTCTTCTCCTGAAACCAAAGAATCTCACCCACCACCCCCAAGTTTTAAGCATACTTGGCCTTAAATAAGTAGTA
Organism: Manis pentadactyla; assembly: GCF_030020395.1. Taxonomy (NCBI): domain Eukaryota; kingdom Metazoa; phylum Chordata; class Mammalia; order Pholidota; family Manidae; genus Manis; species Manis pentadactyla. The sequence goes on along the minus strand of NC_080030.1, from coordinate 94,223,604 downwards.
AATCATCAGAAAAAAAAGGGAATACTACTAGGAAAATCATAGTCACACAATTCTAAAGTATAATTATCTCATCAAATGAATTCATTGAAAAGGCCTCATATTTTTCCAGCAAAGGCCTGTATTCAGAAAGCATTCTTCATGCAAATAAGGTTACAATTAATCATTTGTCTTAAGGGACCCTAGTATGCACAAAGACAATTTGATCATCTACTGGCTCGACAGAAGACTAGACTGCATTGTCTAGTAACTACAACTAGTTAGTAGAATCTAGCTCAATAGAGCAAAGCAGCCTAGAACTAGTAATCTAGCTCTAAGCTTTCAGGCAAATAACCTCTGGCAGTTTTACACTTCTAGGGCCCATTAAAATGAGACCTCTTCCTCTGATTACCAAGCTAATTGTCTTTTCAAACAGTACACAGTATTGATAAAACGATTTTTAGGACACTAGTTAGTTCATCACGATTGAACTATTTTTATGCCACCCCTTTCAAGTCTCCTTTTGATAATCTACTCTAATTGTCCCCTGCTTAACTAGCCTCCCTTTCTCCAGTCCTTCACTCAGAGAGACTAGTATCCAGTATTGGCTTTAAAGTTCATATGGTCACTGGTGGTTTTGGCAAGCAGGAATCAAAAGCCTAATCATCCCCTGAGTAAACCGATAAAACTGAGGCACCAAATTTACAAACCCAAAGATTACAGCCGAGATCATGGTGTCCTCACCAAGGTGAATTGTGCCATGGACCCTACTAGAAACAATATTCAACTTCAGTCAAAAGAAATGTATTACAAATCAGAATAGAATCACTAACATCATCTACCTTTTTTTTAAATAATAGGAAAATATGCCAAGATGAAAATGTTATCAATGATTTTTAGTTCTTCAAAAAGAATTATTAAAATTGTTTGTTAAAATACATGCTGTTGCCTCTTTGTGATCTTAAGGGTTCTCAGCTCCCAACTGGGCTGTGAAACAGAAACTAAGGCTGCCTCAGTCACATCTTAGACCTACTGGATCAGAATCTCCAGAAGTCATACTAACTGAACTGTAGGTAACAGCTAACTTTTGTTGTCATATCATGTCTTTATGTGTTTTTTTAATGTAGTCTTTCATTCATATTAACATTTTTGAACACCATATAGTTTCTAGGCGCTGTACTATGTATTTTCACATACCATTTTGTATACATAAGATTTAACGATGAATTGACATTTTAATACTTAACACTATGACTCATATCCCTGTTAACAACACAAAATATTTTAATATTGATAGGAATATAGCATAACTCACACAGCAAACTCACTTAGATCAATAGTGACAGCATGGTTAGTCAGCAAATATTAAAATGTAATTGGATTACTTCTTAATTAAGCTAAAGTTACCATCATGGGTTTAGTAATCCACTCTAAAATTGTTTCTGCACTTCAGGTAGTTATTTTCTACCTGAAATAGTTGTCTTAACTCCACTTCTTGAGTGCCTTCCAATACTTCTAGCATTTCTTTAAATATCTGAGCACTGAGATTTCCCAAACTGATCAAATGTGATGGAACACGTGAATACTGAAGATCAAAATAAACAACATTTGGGGATGATTTTCCATTTAGACTATTTCCCTTAACTTTCTGAAGGCCTGTGGGCATAATTGAAAGATACTGTTACTTTTCCTGTACCATGTGTTAAAGTTTAAGTGTGTTACATAATTGAATTGATTAACAATTTTTAGAAGATTAATTAGCATCCCACCAGGAATTTAACAGAACCTTTCATTAATACCTTAATCTTGATAGTACCAATTTCCCTCTCAAAACACTTTGAATTCCCAGGGAAGGCTTCTAAATATGGAGCTTCTATTTACTTAATGGTGCTTTGCTCCACTGAGAGTAGCTCTGTGGGGTGCTGGGGAACTCAAGGAAGATGTGAAATGGGCTGCTTAGGAATGAGAATGCAAAGTAAGTCCTCTCAGCCTTGCAGGTTTCAAGCACTGTATGTCCCTTACCCTGATTGCAACTTCAGCAGAGTGGAATGATATGTTTGCTGAACTAATGAACAGTAGATGGCATCCATTTTAGTGGAAAGTTTTAATTTGTGATTCCCTGAAGCTGTGTGAAATGAAACACCCTTATTCATTCCGGTAAATGAAGCCAAATTGTTTCTGGAATTTCTTCTAAGATCATCTAAGTACAATGATTTGACACATTATTTTGTGAAATAAAACATTTAATGAATGCACTTTTGTAGTGAAGAGCACTATTTCTATGAAGATTATTTTTATTTCTGAAGCATGTTCTTATCTGATTAAGTTTCTCCTTTTAAAAACAGATGCTGAGATGTTTAAGCATCATGATGTTCAAACTTGCCTCAGTTCAGAAAATAAAAATCTATTCTGATTTTACATTTATTTTAGTTAAAACATCAGTTATTTCTGAAAACAATCATAAGTGCCACAATAACACCTTATTATTAAATTTCAATAAATAATCCAAACAGATTAGCATTTGGAAACAAGAGGAACTAAAGCTTACCCTTGCAAAATCTAGAAGTAATATTCTAAAAATTAGTAATTTTAAGATTTTAAGGTTGGAGAGATATTTCAACTGACCAGGAGAGCCTTCTCTACCTGTGGTCCAACCTCATAGTTGATCCTTTGTGTGAAGGGACAGTCATGGGCATGTATTTCTACCCTCTGAGTAGTTACAGCCTAAGGGGTACAGTGATAACTGGGATGTAACTCACAATGACCCCAATGTTAAATCCTTCCATCTACAGTCTGAGACACGGAGACATGAAGGCCTCCATGGGGAAACTCCTCAGCAAGAGAAACCCCTCACAACTAACAATGGAGAATGCAGTTATCAATAAGGCTGTACTTGAAAATCCAGTCCCAATGTCCTCCCTTCCAAAAAGCCACCTTTGTTCATTCCAGCCACTAAATTCCTCTTCTTAGATAATTTGTAACATTTTGATGAGATGTCCTATTGAGAATATCAATTTCCACAAATTTTTCCTCCTTTTGTTAGAGTAAAAAATAAACAAACTGACCAGGAGAACAAAGCATTTTTTAAACTCTCAAATACTTAAGAAAGCTCCATGATAAATAATTGGTATGCCACTTGTATATCAATTTAGCTATTAAATCTTCCTTCAATGATATTACAGGAAATATTTGGCTAACCCATTCCTTATACCTGAAATAAATTAAACAACATTTACTTAGAAATGCAAATACTTAATGTTTTTAGAAAACTATTGAGTGTTTACTACATTTCAGGTGCTGTCCTAAACCTGAGGAGACAGTGGTGAACGCAAAGCTTATGATCTCTGTCCCAGTGTAACTACACCCAATGGGCAGGAGTACGGAGAGGGTAGGAGGACAAAAAATAAACAAGACAACAAATCAGTAGATAATATCAGACAGGTAAAGGGCTAGAAATAAAAGAAAACTGAGTAACAGAAAGTGAGGAGACAGGGAGCTGAAGTTAACATCACTACCTCTGGGGCAGTAACTGAGCTAAGACCTAAGTGATAAAATAGAGACCTCTGGGAAATTTGGGGAATTGCAAATCCAAGCTGGTAACCCCTTATCTATAGATCACTAGTACACTGGAATAGAAATGTAACACATATAAAAACAGGCCTCCTAACATTCGTGAATATAAATGAAAGCCCACATACTTTATGTCTAAATATTTGTCCATTCTAAAGCAAGGTAACAAACTGGTAAAGGAAATATATTCCACCCTTCTATCTTGACAATATTACCTTCACCAGAAAGTGGTGGTATGAGATAAGCTAGCCTTTAGCTCCTGACCTATCCCTTTCTCCTGTTCTGAACTCAACTCTATACTGCAAGCAACCTTACACACCCATGAGTGGACACCCCTCATGTTTAACTTCTTGGAAGCAGTCAACACTGAAACACCTTTTCATCTTGATTTCCACATCACAATTTTTAGTTGTCCACAAATTTGTTTGGCAGTTCCTCAGCCTCCACCCATGCCTGAAACATTTTATTCTTTAAGGCTCTGTTTTAAGTCCTAATCTTTCTTACTTTATGTATCTTCCCTAGGTAATCTCATTCATTTCCATGACTTAATTATCACCAACAGGCCAGTTACCTGTTTTCTCTAGTTCCATCTTTTTCCCAAGACAAAGTACCTACTTGATGACTACACTTGGAAGTTTCTCAGATACTTCTAGCTCAACATCTAAAACTGATTTCTTTATTCTTTTCTCCCCCAACCTTGTTCCAGTTCTTTCTGCTTCTGTAAATAGATAGCACCTCTCCTATCCAAGTTGCACAAGTGAGAAATCTAAGAATCAGCGTTTATATTGCCCTTTCCTTTACCTCCTTCCCCCACATTCAGCCCATCACTAATCCCACCAATTCCATTTCCTAAATCTCTCTCAAATCTACCCATTAATCTATAACCTCTATGGCCACTATGTTGCTCAAACCACTATTTTTTCTTACTTTGACTACTGCAACAGCCTCCTTACTCAACGTTTCTCAAACTTCTTCACACTATGGCTCATGTTGAAAATGATTACATTGTAAGATACACTGATATGAAGGATTTGGAGGTAACTATTTAGGGGTCAATTCAAAAAAATTGCTTTTCTAACACGCCATAATTATGAAAAATGAATACAAGATATTAGACGCAATGTTAAACATTGAATTTGCATAAATATCACATATACTTTTCAAACATTTAACATTTTATATGCTTTCATTCATAAATATAACTTCTTAATATAAGATTTTATATTTGAAATGACTATCAATTTCTGATCAATACTTTCAAGATGATCTCTTCAAATTCTTGACGGTCATCATCAAAGAGAAACTTTATTTATACAGCAAATCGCAGGCCCACTCTTACCAGGTACATTGTGGACAACTGACATTAAATTGAGGCCCAAGCTTCCATCATTAACTCACAAAATTAAAGAAGTTAAAGGGAATGCAAAGTCAAAATTGAGGCGAACTAACATGGATTCAGCCTCCTCCCTCATTTCTCATGCTTCAAACTGTAGTATTTAGGATTCTTTGATTGCAAGTGAAAAAATACATCCTGAATCAGCTTAAATGAAAAGTGGGAATTTGATAGCTCATAAAATCGAATCACAGAAAGAGAGAGGTGGATTGGATCTTGGGGATGACTGGATACAGAGACATGAACACTGCTGGGACTTTATTATCAGGACCTAGTGAAAAGGTGCCACCCAGACCCAAAAAGGAAGTAGTCCTCATGGAAATAGGACAAGAATTGACTCTAGACTACTATCAATATCAGAAGTCTTGGGGTAGAAGTATTGGGGTAGAAGATGCTCAAACTCACGTAGGAAATTCACTTTGAAATGCATCAACAAAAAGAAGATGCATATATGTACGGGTGGATGAATAGACGAATGGATCCTTGATAAAACAAGTACAGTAGAATGTTAATAGCAGAATCTTGGTGGTAAGTATACAGGTGTTCACTGAAAAATTCTTTCACTCTTTTTCTATGTTTGCTATTTTTCATAACAAAATTTGGGGGAGGGTGGAATTAAGCAGGAGAACAGCATCATGGCTGTAGTGATTAGTCCCTTGTCAGCAGGATTCTAGTCCTAACTGAAAGTATAGAAAACACATCTTACACCCCAGGGAAAGGGAGAGCTGGCAAAAGGTATTCATTCATCCAGAACATAAAACAAGTGTTTCTTGAGTTGCCACTTGGTAGCATCTACCACATTAATGTCAAGGTGTTAAAGAGAAACCAGATATGACCTGCAGAATGATAGTACAAGGTTAATAGTTCGGGAATTCAAGTAGAGAAATGACAGGCAAAAATGGTTATCCCCAAGGGTATAAAGGGCATATAAAAGTGTAGGCAAAGGGTCTGTTTGTGTTTATACAAAGGATCAAAGCCTAATTGGGCTACCCCGAAAATGAACTAAGATACGATATGAAAAAGAACTTCCAACATCTGCACTCTCTGGAAGACTCATGCCAGAAGATGATCATCAAAAAACCCCAACAAAGATCCACGCACTGCTACAGCTGTAGATGCACTCATCCCACCAGTTCCTGGACTTGCCATGGGAATGAGGAAGGAGATATCTAAGCTGGCCTGTGCATACAGTAAAACAACAAATTTGACTGGATCTATACTGTTGGAACTCAACCAAGAATTTGGAGAAGTGCAAATTGTAGTGCTCCAAACTCTTACAACGACAGACTATTTACTGTTAAAAGAACATATGGCATGTGAACAGTCCCCAGGAATGGGTTGTTTTAATTTGTCTGATCTCTCTCAGACTGTTCAAGTTCAGTTGGACAATATCCACCATATCATAGATAAGTTTTCACAAATGCCTAAGGTGCCTTAATGGTTTTCTTGGTTTCACTGGAGATGGCTGGTAATTACAGATATGCTTTGGTTATGTAACTATACTCCTATTATGTTAATGTGTGTGCGCAATTTAAGTAGTAGCTTAAAACCTATACATGCTGAAGGTACTCTACAAGAAGATATGTCAAAGAAATAATCAATCTTCCCATTTTCTCTTCCGCCTGCTACTTCTATAGCTTTTCTTCTTCCTTCCTAATTACAACCCTTAAATAGAATTCGTGCCTCATATCAAATTTACCGAGTATCATAACTCCTCCAAGTGGTAAAGATACCTCAAGACAAATGCTGGGCATAGAAGCCACAGGGCATAAATATGGAAAGAAGTAAAAAGCTAACCTTTTCAAACAATAAGGCTTCCCTCTCACTTACCAACTTCACATTTCCCTGTATGGCCCCGGAAGATGACTGGTTAGCCAGAGACGGGTAAGATTCCTCAAGGGAGGAACAACCTAAGATAGGCACAGTCGCAGGGGGGCCATCAGGTGAGAAATTGGGGATCAACAGAGGTGAGGCTTAGAACCTCACCCCCCCTGTTCTGAGAGAAATCTTCTGCATACGTGGATGTTTTATTGCCCTTGTCTAGCTTGGATTAACACATAGTCTACAGGCACACACCTGATATCTACATTTGCTCTCTTACAACACTACACTATGTTTTCTACCTTTATCTTGTATCTAGCTACCACTTCAGCATTTTATTTAAAATAATAATAATAAAGAGAGAAATGTGGTATCCACATATAAATCAAGTATAAAAACCAAATGAGTATTCATATTTGAACTGACTGTTTAGAGTTCATAATGCATGAGCAAAACCGAAAGTTTCTGTGATGACTGCCCTTGTACTGTTCACTATGTAACTTATTCATTATGTAAGAATTTGTTCTACATTTAAGAACTTGTTTGTTATGCCTCAGAAGATTGGAGACTGACGAAAATTAGGCTTGGGGTGGATTAATGATTGTGCATTGAGCATTGACTCCCCTATACAGAATTTTATTGTCGTTAACAACCATTTGATCAATAAATATGAGAGATGCCCTCACAAAAAAAAAAAAAAGGACAGACTTCCAATGGTAAAATAAATAAGTAACTGGGATGTAATGTATAGCATAAGGAATATAGTCAAGATATTGTAACAGCTTGGTAGGGTGATAGCTGGAACCTAGAATTATGTATATAAATGTTCTACCACTGTGTTGTACACTTGAAACTAATGTAATGTAATACTGTGCGTCAACTACCCTTCAATAAAAAATAATTATTTAAAAAAAAAATGGTTATCCCATTAACTTAATCGGCTTCAGTTTGGTTACTGCACTAATAAAGCCCTGGTTTTACTTGGACAGCTGAGATGACGGGATCCTTCATGAAGATAGAATATGCCCACAGAACTTATTTGTGGTGGGTGATAAACTTTAGAATTTGTTCTTGTAATCTTGAAGTTTAAGTATTTTGTTACATCTAAATATAAATATCACATAGGTACAGAATGCAGGAAAAACTGGAGCATTGTGAGAGATTGGGAGTCACCATTGTAAAAGTGTATAGATAGTCAATACCCTAAGATCACCAGAGAGTGTACAGTGAGAAGGGATTTTTCTTTCATTTTTTTATCCATTCACCAAACTATCATTGAGTGTTACTAGAATTACGAATAAAAAATGACAGAATGTTTTCTACAAGTTCGTAACTTCTTGATTGCAAAATACAATGACCTACTTGAAATCCCAAATGTGTTTAACTTATCTATAAGGCAATTTTTTGGTTGGCTACTCCTTAATTGGAAAGCTCTCTCATCCAGTGAGTCAGATCACCATTCCCTCACCTTCCTCCTTTATGAGTGTTCCTTTTACATCTCTGAGACTTAAAATTTGACATTCCAGGGTTGCATTCTTGGTCCTTAAACCTTCATCTCTAACTCCAATTTTGCCAGGTAGGCTTTAGGTCAAACCAGCTAAGTAAAGTTTAATAGTTTAGAACTATCCATTAACAACAGTACACAGGCGATACTATCTGCCTTGGAGATATACTGACCTAGGTTCTACTAGCTTATTAAAATCTTAATTGTTTTGCTCTGTGTGAGCCTATTTTCTCATGTCCTGATAACAGCAACAAAAATACTTGATTTGCAAGTCTATTAATATTAAATTGCAAGTTTAAGACTTTTAAATGTTTCACATTCGATACTGTACTATTAATACAACCCATCTTCAGATGAACAAGACAAATGACGCCAAATTATAAATATCTACCTTACCTAATATTAACTTCTGTTCGTGAGCACTCAGCCTACATAGTGTTATTCAGGTTACATGTCCTGGCTCGCTCTGTATTGTTTTCTTTAGAATCTCTCATAGCGTCAGGGAATGGCTCAAAGTAACAGTGGCAACTGCTACTTTCCATATAAGACGTTGAGGAAAACACATTTTTTTCAAGTCTTCTTAAACAGTTCACCGTAGCTTAGGGCTGAAACTGAAAAGTAAGCTTCGGTCACAAAAACTCAGTCCAACGCTGCCCCTCTGACTGCAGGTCTCAGAGAAAAGGCAGCGGGACCACAACTGTTCCCCAAGCAAAGTTAAACACAACTTTTATCTTTCCCGCTGGTTCCAAAAGGACCAACCACATCGATAGTCCGTCATGCGCCGCGCCGCTTCCGTTCGCGCATTTTAATTACGTCAGCGTGTTAGCTCTCGCGCTATCATTAGGTTACTGAAGCCCTTTGACAAAGATCTCGCGAAACTTGTTCTACAGGTCCAAGCTAGACTCTCACTGTCCTGCACCCGACCCCCAATCTGTTCTTCCTTTTTCTGTCTCAGCCGCAGAATTCTCCCGCCCCCTCCCTTGAGCACCCAGCCCTCTTGTTTCCGATTTCAAGCCGGAACCGGAAGTTCAGTGGGCGGAGCCCGGCGGCGGAAAACGCCGCGGAGCCAGAGCCGGGACTCGGCTGTGGCCGCTGCTCTCGTCCCCGCCACGGATCGCCGTGGCTCCAGGCTGAAGGTCGGTCCGGAGGCGGGTGGGCGCAGGTCTCCCCCGGAGTGTCCGGGCGGCAGCTTCCCGGGCTCCGCAAGGGATCATGTCTACAGCCTCCGCCGCTTCCTCCTCCTCCTCGTCGTCGGCCGGTGAGATGATCGAAGCCCCCTCTCAAGTCCTCAACTTTGAAGAGATCGACTACAAGGAGATCGAGGTGGAAGAGGTGAGCGAGGCCTGGCACGGAGGCGCGGGCGCCGGCCCTTCCCCGCCTCTCCCTGCCAGCGACTCCTCAGGCGGCTCCACGCCCCTCTGATCCGCGGGGCCCCGCCGCGTGCACCAGGAGTCCCCACACCCCAACAGAGACAGGGTGTAGAAGGGACTCTCCGCACTCAAGTGCTCTGGGGTAGCCCTCTTTTTAACTCACTTCGGCACTCGAGTTTGCATTTGATACTCCGGTGTCTGGATTTGGGTCTTTTCAAACGAGAGGATGAACTGGTGAGATAGCGTAGCCCACTAGTTACTTCTCTTATCTGTAAGTAGTAAATTCATTAAAGAGCATGGCCTGGAGTTTGAATTCGCTAAGACGTGGCGCTCTTACGAGTCAAGAATTGTATAATGTTCTAGCTCAGTGCCTGGCACGTAGTGCGTGTTGAATAAATTGGTAAATTAATACATTAACATGTCTAATAAGTGTTACCTTGAGTACAGTGTGGTTCTCAGATTCGCCAGTTCCATAGAGCAGTAATAATGTTAAATGTCCTGTCTTCAATTGGAATAACTTTAGATTTCACCGTTAGTAATATAGACTGGTCTACGATGAAAAGATGTTTCAAGTAGCATATTCGGAAGAGAAAGCTAATGACAACCAGAATGTAACACCAGACCAAGAATGGCTGTTAGAAAAACCGAGTCCATTCTTTACTCCACAATAATTTATTTTAGAGCAAGGTAATGTGCCTTTAATACATTGCTACTTTTCAAATTTACAGAGGAGTGGATTGGTTCAAAGGACCTTAGATTTAGAAAAGTAGAAACTGTGTATATATATTTTAAAGACACATTCTAGAAAATGTTAAAACTTGGTCGAAAGTATCAGTTACCATTTATCATTTTTTAAAAATATTAAATACTTTGTACATATGCCATAAAGAATCTTGTATGTCCTATATTATAAACTCTCAAAGAGGTATCTCTACTTTAAAGATCCAAAATTGTTTTTAGGTAGTGGCAAGCTAAAAGTGAGATACTTATCATTCAGCAAATAAATTTTTTAGTATACATGTATTGGAAGAATAATGGATTACTTAATCATATTTTCTGACTGCATAAAGTAACCTAGAAATCATGCCCGACAGCCTCATTTTACAAGGCAGTGTAATTGGAAAGAAAAAGGTCTTTGGAGTTAGAACATTCAGTCTATCAGCTGTGCTACTTATTAGCTGTATGATTTGGAGCAAGTACCCTAACTCATCCCTTTAAAGCTTTAGTTTCCTTAACTATAAAATAGGGCTAATAGTTTCTATTTCATTTCATCTGTATAACATATGCTAATAGGCAATAAATGCAAAACATCCAACACAGTGCCTAACACATATTACTAGGAAACTGAGTTCCAGAGAGTAACAGTGTCCTGCTTTAAGGTCACACAGCTAAAAGAAGAACCTGTATTTTGAAAAGAGGGGGGAAGTGTGTGTGTGCTTGTTTTCTGTTGATGCTATGATAAATTCCTTTTTCAGAAGTAGATAGTTGATCCAGCTTTCATGGCTAACATTCTTTCTTTTTTAAGAATAAAAATTCAGTGAGTCAGTATAAAAGAATTGCAGTTTTTAAATAAGCATTTACGTCTACTCTGTGGCAAACTGCTATGCTTGTAGAGTGCAAATTGCTATATAATAATAACTTGTATTTCATGGTTTACCAAATGCTTTCACAAACTTACATCATTTGATTCTTAAAACCATAGTTTTTATACACTGCTTTCTAAAGCATTTTATATTCTTCCTCCCTCTTGGAAGAATGAAAGTTATTAAGGAGACATTTATCATTTTGCTGCTTTTCCCCCAAAGCGTATAATTTCTGATTATAGGTTTTTATGTTTCCAAAGACCCTGCTTTCAGTTCAGATAATGTTTCAACAGTTCTTCGGTATATTTAGGATATTCTTAAGGAGTAGATTTTTGTTTTTAGATGAAATTTTCTATATTAAACACTCATTTAATTTTTCTCAGTTTTTAATAACTGCTTTATTTTCACTTTAAAGATTGAATTTGGATTTATCTGATGTTGAAATCATTACATAATTTCCATCATACTCTTCATGTGCACATTAAAACAGTGTGATACAACCCAAAGTTCCCCAATGGGCACTCAGCACCTACTTCTCATCTTAGATTCTGCTTCTGGGTTAAAATCATGAATAAGAGAACAGAGAAAGATGACCAGTAATGGAGTATTTTACATTGCTTTCAATATTTTACATGGTACAAGCATATTGCCTATAAATAAAACCATATTCTATATTTCTCAAATAACAATGTAATTGAATCAGCATTATATAGATTCAGTTAGAAACTATTTTAAGAAAAACACTCCAGCCACAGGCCAAATGTGCAATCATTTAGAAGATGCACATTCTTAAGGCATTAGCTGATTTTAATCCTTACAATCCTAATATTTGTGACTTAGTAATATCAGCGTGGCACTTCTTGAATTCAGTTCTGTTACCAAATTATGTAAGGTCTCAGACCTAGAAACCTACATAGGTTGGGTTTTTGGGGGAGGTTTTTTGTTTTTTGTTTTTTTAGTTTTTACCAACCAGGATGTGAGTGTAGAGAATGATAAACAGTGAGGTACGTACACTGGGGACTAGGTTTTAAGAAGTGGTAAGGCGGTGTGGTGTGGTGAAAAGTGTACTGGGCTGGGTACTTGGAAAATTTAGATGCCTTGCTGATTCTGTTATATTTCTTAACTTTGAGCAAGTCACCTCATTTTTCTGGGCCTTTGATTTCTCATGTAAAATGAGGGATGGAACAAGGTCATTTAAGATCCTTACCTGTTCTAAAATGAAAACATGTGTTTCCAGTATTTCTACTCTGTTTCCACAGTAAGTTTTAGAAACAGTGATCATGATCTCTCATGGAATGTAGTTGGCGACCAACTAATCCTAGACAGGGTAAAAGATAGTCCCATTTTACAGGTATTAATAAGTAGTCATAGGGTTTCATTTTCCAGAAACCTCATGTTCAAGGAAGTGGTCCTTGGACCAAGAGCTGGGGATTGACTTTGAGGTTTTTTATTCACTAGTCAGGTGCTCTTTCCACTGGATTTACAGCGTTGCTTTTGTTGTTTCTGAAGTACTATTCTGAATGGAAAAACAGAATACTTTTTTCCTTTATAGTTGGTTCTGGTCATTTAATGAGCACTCTCTTCCATGCACAATACTGCCAAGGTACTGTAGATAGGAGACTCTTAGGATTCTCTTCTTAAAAATTTTGACCTGTTTTGAGACTAGAATAACAGAAAAATTAATAAAAATATTTTCAGAACCACAGATTTAAAACTATGAATATAATGTAAATTGAGCACTTAAGCTATAATTTGAAAGTAGAATTAATTACAGAAGATTCCCTATAAAGTGGGCATCATAGGTTCTGAAAGGCACCAAGATGAATTGTCTTTGCAGTGGTTCCTCTGCCTAAAGTGCTCTCCCGGTTGCCCCTTAAAACTGCATTGGTTGGCTCTTTCTCACCTTTCAAGCCCCGCCTCAGATTTTCCTTCTTAAAGAAGCTTTCCCTGAACAACCTAGATCTCTGTCACCTTTATTATCCTTTATGACACTTACGAGTAACCAAAATTGTGTATCACCCAGCAAAATGTAAGCTGTCTTACTCACACTTGTAATTCGAATGCCTAGTACCTAAAAGGTTGTTGAATACTCACTGAATGAGTAAATGAAGTTACACGGCGTAATCATGGGAATTTCATGCTCATCTGGTCCTCTTATAGTACGTGTGATAAAACCAGAGGTTAAGATAATTTGGTGATTCCACTAAAGCAGCTTTTGCACTAGAAATCTGATTCTCTAAATGTTGATGGCATTAAACTCCATTATATCTAGCAAATACTTCTATTTAGCAGGGGTAAAAGATGCTGTAAAGGATCAGGTGCTGTGAATAAGCTATGTATTGGTGGGCCTTCACTAAAATGTTAAAAAGACCCTATTTGGCATAGTTGCTTTTTAAAAAGGAGACCATGTTGATCTCAAGTATAGCGTATGAGCAAGGCACATACAACCTCCACAGCATTTGTATGTTCTTAAGGTTTGTTATAGAGACACACAAAGGTTTTGTTTTAAAGAGAAATATACAAAGAACTTTGGCAATAATGTGTATATTGTAGTTTTAGGTTATAAGTATATGGGCAACTAATAATAGAGAAGAACCTAATTTACAGTGGCTTGAATAAACTGAGTCCATAGATTTGTTGAGCAGCATTTAATTATGGATATCCAGAATTATTAATAAATTGTCCCATGTAAAATTTGGTGATCACTGGTTTCAGAAGAAATCTGGAATTGTTAGCACAGTGAATAGATAGCCACAGTAATTTTTATATTGTGCGTGGTAGGTTAAAAGATGATAGAGGCATATTATTTAAAAGAAGGGCTTATTAAGAGGAACAGATGTCTTATGTCAGGCTTTAAAAGATTGCATGAAAAATTCAGAAGAAAGTTTAAGTAATCAAAGCTTCACTTTTGTGTTATCAAGTTTGTCTTGTCAGCAGATGGCAGGTCCACACTGCCACAGTTTATTAATAGATAATTGAAGTTCTGAAATAGAGGCTCCAAGTTCTAACTAATAAATGTAAGATCTCTGCTTGTTCTGTCATGTTCCAAATTTCCAGCCAAAGCAATAGCAGCCAGCCCAGGGTCCGTTTGCAGAGTCCACCGAACAGGGCCAACCAAAGTGACAACATAGTCACTGAACTAAAAATAACATGAATTGGGGACAATTAAGAATTATTTCATGGTGAATTAACAGAACAAGGGCATACTTCCTTTTCCATGTAATTTAAGTGGTTTTGTCTTTAGTAACCTGACGTGGATGAAGAAGTGGAGTAGTCTTCCATCCTAAAGTAATTCATTTTTAAAGGAGTTGCTTTCTTTAAGCACACAACAAATTCAGGTTTTGGCTTTTATGCTTTTTAATACTGATTGCATGAAAACACTCTACACTAACATCTCATTTCTTCTGTTATATTTTTATTAGGAAATTAAATTGAAATCTGCTTTACTCTCTGAAGCTAAAGTTGTGGACCCAAAACCAAGAGGACTAAACTATAGAAGGAACAATGTGTATCATGTACATATATGATGTATATATTATTATCTAAGAACATTTCTGTTGAGAAAACATTCATAAATTTAGAAGAAAATATTTCTAAATTAACTTCCCCTTTAAAACTAAAATCTTCTTTACATTCCTCCGTTCTTCTATTTTTACAGATGAGGGATTGTTAAAAATATATGAAATATTTATTTCTTGGTTCACCATTTTGGCTGGATGGGTATGATCAGGGAGATACTTATAATTTAGGTGTATGCCCTTTTTTTACGCTGTTGGTGAAATCGTTGGGGAAAGCTGTCATCCAGAACAATTATTAATCATAATGTACCAAAGAAATCTGTATTATTCAGATATGAATGTGATCCAAAAAGCAGATTTGATTTGTGAACTTGAATTCAAAATTTGGCAGTAAGTAAAAACTGTCTTCCTTTCAGTGTTTTGTAGTTTGAATATTGGGTTTATCATTGTTTACCTCAGTTCCCAGCATCTCCCAGTTTTCCATCTGTGCCATTCTTTTTTTATTTTTATTTTTTTTTATTGAAGGGTAGTTGACACACAGTATTACATTACATTCGTTTCAGGTGTACAACATAGTGATTCCACATTTATATACATGGCGATTCTAGATACCAGCTATCACCATACCAAGCTGTTACAATATCTTGACTATATTCATTACATCCCGGTTACTTACTATTTTACCATTGGAAGTGTGTACTTTTTTTTTTTTGTGAGGGCATCTCTCATATTTATTGGTCAAATGGTTGTTAACAACAATAAAATTCTGTATAGGGGAGTCAATGCTCAATGCACAATCATTAATCCACCCCAAGCCTAATTTTCGTCAGTCTCCAATCTTCTGAGGCATAACAAACAAGTTCTTACATGGAGAACAAATTCTTACATAGTGAATAAGTTCTTACATGGTGAACAGTACAAGGGCAGCCATCACAGAAACCTTTGGTTTTGCTCATGCATTATGAACTATAAACAGTCAGTTCAAATATGAATACTCATTTGATTTTTATACTTGATTTATATGTGGATACCACATTTCTCTCTTTATTTTTATTATTTTTAATAAAATGCTGAAGTGGTAGCTAGATACAAGATAAAGGTAGAAAACATAGTTAAGTGTTGTAAGAGAGCAAATGTAGATGATCAGGTGTGTGCCTGTAGACTGTGTGTTAATCCAAGCTAGACAAGGGCAATAAAACATCCACGTATGCAGAAGATTTCTCTCAGAACGGGGGGGTGAGGTTCTAAGCCTCACCTCTGTTGATCCCCAATTTCTCACCTGATGACCCCCCTGCAACTGTGCCTGTCTTACGTTGTTCCTCCCTTGAGGAATCTTACCCGTCTCTGGCTAACCAGTCATCTTCCGGGGCCATACAGGGAAATGTAAAGTTGGTAAGTGAGAGAGAAGCCTTATTGCTTGAAATGGTTAGCTTTTTATTTCTTTGCATATTTATGCCCTGTAGCTTCTATGCCCAGCATTTGTCTTGAGGTATATTTACCACTTGCAAGAATTATGATACTCGGTAAATTTGATATGAGGCACAAATTCTATTTAAGGGTTGTAATTAGGAAGGAAGAAGAAAAGCTATAGAAGTAGCAGGCGGAAGAGAAAATGGGAAGATTGATTATTTCTTTGACATATCTTCTTGTAGAGTAACTTCAGCATGTATAGGTTTTAAGCTACTACTTAAATTGCGCACACACATTAACATAATAGGAGTATAGTTACATAACCAAAGCATATCTGTAATTACCAGCCATCTCCAGTGAAACCAAGAAAACCAGTTAGGCACCTTAGGCATTTGTGAAAACTTATCTATGATATGGTGGATATTGTCCAACTGAACTTGAACAGTCTGAGAGAAATCAGACAAATTAAAACAACCCATTCCTGGGGAATGTTCACATCCCTTATGTTCTTTTAACAGTAAATAGTCTGTAGTTGTAAGATTTTGGAGCGCTACAATTTGCACTTCTCCTAATTCTTGGTTGAGTTCCAACAGTATAGATCCAGTCAAATTTGTTGTTTTACTGTATGCACAGGCCAGCTTAGATATCTCCTTCATTCCCATGGCAAGTCCAGGACCTGGTGGGATGAGTGCATCTACAGCTGTAGCAGTGCATGGATCTTTGTTGGTGTTTTTTGATGATCATCTTCTGGCATGAGTCTTCCCGAGAGTGCTGATGTTGGAAGTTCTTTTTCATATAGTATCTTAGTTCATTTTCAGGGTAGCCCAATTAGGCTTTGTTCCTCTGTATAAACACAAACAGACCCTTTGCCTACACTTTATATGCTCTTTATACCCTTGTGTAGAACTCATTGGAGGTTACCACACAGGAACTGCCCTTTTTTTTTTTTAATCATTAATCTACACTTACATGACGAATATTATGTTTACTAGGCGCTCCCCTGTACCAGGTCCCCCTATAAACCCCTTTACAGTCACTGTCCATCAGCATAGCAAAATGTTGTAGAATCACTACTTGCCTTCTCTGTGTTGTACAGCCCTCCCTTTTCTCCTACCCCCCCATGCATGCTAATCTTAATACCCTCCTACTTCTCCCCCCCACTTATCCCTCCCTACCCACCCATCCTCCCCAGTCCCTTTCCCTTTGGTACCTGTTAGTCCATTCTTGAGTTCTGTGATTCTGCTGCTGTTTTGTTCCTTCAGTTTTTCCTTTGTTCTTATATTCCACAGATAAGTGAAATCATTTGGTATTTCTCTCTCTCCGCTTGGCTTGTTTCACTGAGCATAATACCCTCCAGCTCCATCCATGTTGCTGCAAATGGTTGGATTTGCCCTTTTCTTATGGCTGAGTAGTATTCGATTGTGTATATGTACCACATCTTCTTTATCCATTCATCTATCGGTGGACATTTAGGTTGCTTCCAATTCTTGGCTATTGTAAACAGTGCTGCAATAAACATAGGGGTGCACTGATCTTTCTCATACTTGATTGCTACATTCTTAGGGTAAATTCCTAGGAGTACAATTCCTGGGTCAAATGGTAGGTTCTGTTTTGAGCATTTTGATGTACCTCCATACTGCTTTCCACAATGGTTGAACTAACTTACATTCCCAACAGCAGTGTAGGAGGGTTCCCCTTTCTCCACAGCCTCGCCAACATTTGTTGTTCTCTGTCTTTTGGATGGCAGCTATCCTTACTGGTGTGAGGTGATACCTCATTGTAGTTTTAATTTGCATTTCTCTGATAATTAGCGATGTGGAGCATCTTCATGTGTCTGTTGGCCATCTGTATTTCTTTTTTGGAGAACTGTCTGTTCAGTTCCTCTGCCCATTTTTTAATTGGGTTATTTGTTTTTTGTTTGTTGAGGCGTGTGAGCTCCTTATATATTCTGGACGTCAAGCCTTTATCGGATGTGTCATTTTCAAATATATTCTCCCATACTGTAGGGTTCCTTTTTGTTCTATTGATGGTGTCTTTTGCTGTACAGAAGCTTTTCAGCTTAATATAGTCCCACTTGTTCATTTTTGCTGTTGTTTTCCTTGCCTAGGGAGATATGTTCAAGAAGAGTTCACTCATGTTTATGTCTAAGAGATTTTTGCCTACATTTTTTTCTAAGAGTTTTATGGTTTCATGACTTACATTCAGGTCTTTGATCTATTTTGAATTTACTTTTGTGTAGTATGGGGTTAGACAATGGTCCAGTTTCATTCTCCTACATGTAGCTGTCCAGTTTTGCCAGCACCATCTGTTGAAGAGACTGTCATTTCGCCATTGTATGTCCATGGCTCCTTTATCAAATATTAATTGACCCCATATGTTTGGGTTAATATCTGGATTCTCTAATCTGTTCCACTGGTCTTTGGCTCTGTTCTTGTGCCAGTACCAAATTGTCTTGATTACTATGGCTTTGTAGTAGAGCTTGAAGTTGGGGAGTAAGATCTCTCCCACTTTATTCTTCTTTCTCAGGACTGCTTTCGCTATTCGGGGTCTTTGGTGTTTCCATATGAATTTTTGAATTATTTGTTCCAGTTCATTGAACAGTGTTGCTGGTAATTTGATAGGGATTGCATCAAATTCTGTATATTGCTTTGGGCAGGATGGCCATTTTGAAGATATTAATTCTTCCTAGCCATGAGCATGGGATGTTTCCATTTGTTAGTGTCCCCTTTAATTTCTCTTAAGAGTGACTTGTAGTTTTCAGGATATAGCTCTTTCACTTCTTTGGTTAGGTTTATTCCTAGGTATTTTATTTTTTTTGATGCAATTGTGAATGGAGTTGTTTTCCTGATTTCTCTTTCTGTTGGTTCATTGTTAGTGTATGGGAAAGCCACAGATTTCTGTGTGTTGATTTTGTATCCTGCAACTTTGCTGTATTCCGATATCAGTTCTAGTAGTTTTGGGGTGGAGTCTTTAGGGTTTTTTATGTACAGTATCATGTCATCTGCAAATAGTGACAGTTTAACTTCTTCTTTACCAATCTGGATTCCTTGTATTTCTTTGTTTTGTCTGATTGCCGTGGCTAGGACCTCCAGTACTATGTTAAATAACAGTGGAGAGAGTGGGCATCCCTGTCTAGTTCCCGATCTCAGAGGAAATGCTTTCAGCTTCTCGCTGTTCAATATAATGTTGGCTGTGGGTTTATCATAGATGGCCTTTATTATGTTGAGGTACTTGCCCTCTATTCCCATTTTGCTGAGAGTTTTTATCATGAATGGATGTTGAACTTTGTCAAATGCTTTTTCAGCATCTATGGAGATGATCATGTGGTTTTTGTCTTTCTTTTTGTTGATGTGGTGGATGATGTTGATGGACTTTCGAATGTTGTACCATCCTTGCATCCCTGGGATGAATCCCACTTGGTCATGGCGTATGATCCTTTTGATGTAATTTTGAATTCGGTTTGCTAATATTTTGTTGAGTATTTTTGCATCTACGTTCATCAGGGATATTGGTCTGTAGTTTTCTTTTTTGGTGGGGTCTTTGCCTGGTTTTGGTATTAGGGTGATGTTAGCTTCATAGAATGAGTTTGGGAGTATCCCCTCCTCCTCTATTTTTTGGAAAACTTTAAGGAGAAATGGTATTATGTCTTCCCTGTATGTCTGATAAGATTCCGAGGTAAATCCATCTGGCCCGGGGGTTTTGTTCTTTGGTAGTTTTTTGATTACCGCTTCAATTTCGTTGCTGGTAATTGGTCTGTTTAGATTTTCTGTTTCTTTCTGGGTCAATCGTGGAACGCTGTATTTTTCTAGGAAGTTGTCCATTTCTCCTAGGTTTCCCAGCTTGTTAGCATATCGGTTTTTGTAGTATTCTCTAATAATTCTTTGTATTTCTGTGGTGTCTGTCGCGATTTTTCCTTTCTCGTTTCTGATACTGTTGATTTGTGTTGACTCTCTTTTCTTCTTAATAAGTCTGGCTAGAGGCTTATCTATTTTGTTTATTTTCTCAAAGAACCAGCTCTTGGTTTCATTAATTTTTGCTGTTGTTTTATTCTTCTCAATTTTATTTATTTCTTCTCTGATCTTTATTATGTCCCTCCTTCTGCTGACCTTAGGCCTCATTTGTTCTTCTTTTTCCAATTTCGATAATTGTGACATTAGACCATTCATTTGGGATTGTTCTTCCTTTTTTAAATATGCTTGGATTGCTATATACTTTCCTCTTAAGACTGCTTTTGCTGCGTCCCACAGAAGTTGGGGCTTAGTGTTGTTGTTGTCATTTGTTTCCATATATTGCTGCATCTCCATTTTGATTTGGTCATTGATCCATTGATTATTTAGGAGCGTGTTGTTAAGCCTCCATGTGTTTGTGAGCCTCTTTGCTTTCTTTGTACAGTTTATTTCTAGTTTTATGCCTTTGTGGTCTGAAAAGTTGGTTGGTAGGATTTCAGTCTTTTGGAATTTTCTGAGGCTCTTTTTGTGGGCTAGTATGTGGTCTATTCTGGAGAATGTTCCATGTGCACTTGAGAAGAATGTATATCCTGTTGCTTTTGGATGTAGAGTTCTATAGATGTCTATTAGGTCCATCTGCTCTACTGTGTTGTTCAGTGCTTCCGTGTCCTTACTTATTTTCTGCCCAGTGCATCTATCCTTTGCGGTGAGTGGTGTGTTGAAGTCTCCTAGAATGAATGCATTGCAGTATATTTCCCCCTTTAGTTCTGTTAGTATTTGTTTCACATATGCTGGTGCTCCTGTGTTGGGTACATATATATTTAGAATGGTTATATCCTCTTGTTGGACTGAGCCCTTTATCATTATGTAGTGTCCTTCTTTATCTCTTGTTACTTTCTTTGTTTTGAAGTCTATTTTGTCTGATATTAGTACTGCAACCCCTGCTTTCTTCTCGCTGTTGTTTGCTTGACATGTTTTTCCATCCCTTGACTTTTAGTCTGTACATGTCTTTGGGTTTGAGGTGAGTTTCTTGTAAGCAGCATATAGATGGTTCTTGCTTTTTTATCCGTTCTGTTACTCTGTGTCTTTTGATTGGTGCATTCAGCCCATTAACATTTAGGGTGACTATTGGAAGATATGTACTTATTGCCATTGCAGGCTTTAAATTCGTGGTTACCAAAGGTTCAAGGTTAGCCTCTTTAGTATCTTACTGCCTAACTTAGCTCGCTTATTGAGCTATTATATACACTGTCTAGAGATTCTTTTCTTCTCTCCCTTCTTATTCCTCCTCCTCGATTCTTCATATGTTGGGTGTTTTGTGCTGTACTCTTTCTAGGAGTGCTCCCATCTAGAGCAGTCCCTGTAAGATGTCCTGTAGTGGTGGTTTGTGGGAAGCAAATTCCCTCAGCTTTTGTTTGTCTGGGAATTGTTTAATCCCACCGTCATATTTGAATGATAGTCGTGCTGGATACAGTATCCTTGGTTCAAGGCCCTTCTGTTTCATTGTATTAAATATATCATGCCATTCTCTTCTGACCTGTAGGGTTTCTGTCGAGAAGTCTGATGTTAGCCTGATGGGTTTTCCTTTATAGGTGACCTTTTTCTCTCTAGCTGCCTTTAAAACTCTTTCCTTGTCCTTGATCTTTGCCATTTTAATTATTATGTGTCTTGGTGTTGTCCTCCTTGGATCCTTTCTGTTGGGAGTTCTGTGTATTTCCGTGGTCTGTTTCGTTATTTCCTCCCCCAGTTTGGGGAAGTTTTCAGCAATTATTTCTTCTAAGACACTTTCCATCTATTTTCCTCTCTCTCTTCTTCTTCTGGAACCCCTATAATATGGATATTGTTCCTTTTGGATTAGTTGCACAGTTCTCTTAATATTGTTTCATTCCTGGAGATCCTTTTGTCTCTCTCTATGTCAGCTTCTATGCATTCCTGTTCTCTGGTTTCAATTCCATCAATGGCCTCTTGCATCCTATCCATTCTGCTTATAAACCCTTCCAGAGTTTGTTTCATTTCTGCAATCTCCTTCCTGACATCTGTGATCTCCCTCTGGACTTCATCCCATTTCTCTTGCGTATTTCTCTGCATCTCTCTGTCAGCATGTTTATGATTCTTATTTTGAATTCTTTTTCAGGAAGACTGGTTAGGTCTGTCTCTTTCTCTGTTGTTGTCTCTGTGATCTTTGTCTGCCTGTAGCTTTGCCTTTTCATGGTGATAGGAATAGTTTGCAGAGCTGGGACGAGTGACAGCTGGAAGAACGTCCCTTCTTGTTGGTTTGTGGCCCTCCTCTCCTGGGAGAACAGCGACCTCTAGTGGCTTGTGCTGCGCAGCTGCGCGCAGACAGGGTTTTTATTTTAAAAACCTACTTTCTAGCTCTTTCTTTTACTTCATTCACCTGTTGCCTAATTCAAATATTGTCCTTGATTCATCTCTTTTCCTCTCCAGCCGTCCTGCCTGCATGAAGACCATCAGCAAGCCCTTCGGACTCTTCCTCTGAAAAGATATCCCAGATCCGCCCATTTTTCTGCAGTTCTGACAGCCTTTCCAGCTGTTGTCTCTTGCTTGGGCTGCTGGAATAGCTTCCTATTTCCTGTTGCTATATACCCTGGCTTAGCTACAATCCATTCACACAAGAGCTAGAATGATTTTTTTTTCACGTAAAATCATATTTTATCTCTCCTCTTTAACATCCTCCAGTTACTTCCCATTGTGTTTAGACTGAAATCAAACCCCTTTTCCTGGTGCAGAGCACCATTCAGGATCCAGACTGTCCAGCGTTATCTTGCATCACTCCTCCTCCTCTCACTATTCACCACCCACCCTGAACGCTAAAGTATTTCTCTAGGTCATCAGTAAAATGTCACCTTTCTTATTGAGACCTTACAGGACTACCCCGTTTAAAATTATATGCATATGCACTTAACACACAGAATTTGTTCCTTTACTTACCAAACTTAGAATTCTCTAAAATATTTCTTTTGTTTTATATCTTCATCTTTATTTGTGTCCCGCCACCAGAATATAATAAGAGCAAGGAGTTTGGTCTCATTTGTTCACTTCTGGACCTTGAGTGCCTAACTATACTGCCCAGCCTGTAGGTGGGGTTCAAATATTGTTGAATGATGGGGAATGGGGATTTTTTTCCCTGCAGAGCCTTTACACGAGTTGTTTCTTCTTTGGTTGATTCCTTATCTCATTCTGTTACCAAGTTAGTAACCTCCTCAGGTGGCCTTCCAGCCGAAACTATCCAGCCTGAAGTTTCCACCAGTCTCTGTCATATTATTGTATTTTTTTTGTTTCCTACATGGCATTTTTTTACAGTCTGACATTTTTCTTACTCATCCCTTTGTTGACTGTCTTTTCTCCTCCCTCTCTCCCTTGATTGAAAGTACATACCACTGTACATCAGGACCTTTGTCTTATTTACATCTGCATCTCTGGTATCCCAGATGGTAGCTGGACAAGAAATACATTGGTTTCAGGAGGAAACAAATGAAGTTCATTGTTCTCTTGGCATCAGCCTCACTTTCACCCCTTGAAGGCAAATGCCCTCACTCCCTGCTTCTGACTCGGCCTTCCCCGTTGCTTTCCCCTGAAACTCCGCTGAGCTCTGCCTTGAGCTCCCTGTAGGCGAGCTGCCTACCATCCCACAGTCTCTTACGTGGTTCCGTCTCTGTCCTACAGCAGCTTCCTTTCTGCAGTCAGAAGTCTCTTCGATTTTCAGTTACCTGCTTTTCTCTTGGCAAGTTTTTCTGTATCATTTCTGTGTCCTTTTGGGGCTGAGAGAACCTGAGTAGGGCCTCCCTCCGTCTCTCTTGCCACTCCTCATCATCTGTAGCTTCCCAGGTTGGCCAAGTGTGTTCTTTGAGGCTGCCTACTCCTGGGGACCTCGGTGAGAAGTGGGGGAGAGGGAGCAGGTCCGTTCTGCCCTCGAATTCCTTTGCTGATCCTGAAGGGGGAGGAGTGGTTCTGTAGCCACCTTGGGCTCTCCTCAGCTGGGAAGTATGGAAGAAATTGTTTAAGTACTATTGTTTGTCCTCAGTTTTTTTCTCTCACTTTTATCCCTTGAAGGCAAGGGTGAATTTTTTTTTTTTCTTTTCACCCCTAACATCTCTACACAGTCCCATGTCCCTGACCTCCAGGGATGGGAGAAGGGATAGAGATTGAATAAGCCATCAATGGCCAATAATTTAATCAGTCATGACTGTAATGAAGCCTCCATAAAAACCCAAAAGGACGGGGTGCAAAGAGCTTCCGGGCTGATGAATGCATAGGTTGGGAGAGTGGTGCACAAGGAGGGCATGGAATCTCAGAACCTTTTCCACATACCTTGCCCTACGCATCTTTTCCATCTTGCTACTCCTGAGTTATATCCTTTTACAATAAATGGTAATCTAGTCAGTAAGATGTTTGTCTGAATTCTGTGAGCTGCCTTAGCAAGTTAATGGGACCTAAGGGAGGGGGTCATGGGAGCCTTCAGTCTGCAGCCTGTTAGTCAGAAGCACAGGTGATAAGCTGGGTTTGTGACTGGTATCTGAAGTTGGGGGCGGGTGGTCTCCTAGAACTGAGTCCTTAACCTGTGCTGTGAGATCTGATGCTATCTACAAGTAGATAGTGTGATAATTGAAGACTTGTGGGATACCCAACTGGTATCCAAGAATTGCTTGGTGGTGTGGGGAAATCCCTCTCTGCACATTGGATTTGGTGCTCAGAATCATTAGATAAACAGAAATTAAATTGTTTAAGCATCACTCTGTGCTTCTAACCTCACCTTTGAATTCATAGGAATAATTTTTTCTATCTTGTATTTCAGTTTATGTATACAACCTTGGACATCTTGTACTTTCTACATAGTCACTTTAGATCAGTTGTTTCACCATACATATGAAATATCTTATGGCGCTAATGTGAGTGGAGCCTTTTTAAGGGTTTGAGCTCATAACTTACTTGGCTTTGCCTGTTTTTATCTTTCAGAGTGTTCCCAGAAATTGCTTTTTTAAGCAAAAGGGAGAAGTTTTATCCTCATTGGCCACATTTTGTTCACACTAATTGAAGTTCGGCTCAGAGTCAGCTGCCATCTCAGCACTAGGTGGCACTGTGCACCACAGTTAGTCATTCACACCTTTTTTGTAACAAGTGCACAATCCTCAAATATGATGCTTGGAATCCTTGCATAGGCATTCCTGAGAAAAGAAAATGTAACAAGGGGAGACATACTAAGTGCCAGTTACATGAATGTACTTGTAAATACATGGTTGAAAAATACATTAAATTACGTCATGGTCATTATTTCATAGTAATACCAAAAAGGTAGGCTGGTCTCAATCCAAACCTTCTTAGGCTAGTGTGATCTCAAAGCTGAGATTTGTTTTAGGACCCCTTTGCTGTTCATCATGGTTAATTGTGAAAGAAAAGAGTAGTAAAGCTTTTCAGACTGATGTCCTTTTGCTTACTTTTTATAAATTTTTGAAATGTGCCATAATATAAAAACTACAAACATTTATAAAAGTTCTCATGCACTTACTGTTCTTTTGTGATGTTTAAGGAAATGCTTGGTTTTGACTTAGGAACCCTACAGATACTCACTGAGGAAAATGTAAGCATCTTCCTTTTATTGGTGAGAAAAGAGAAGCTCATAGATGTTAACTTGGCGCAGCATGAATAGCTCCTGGGTATACAGAACCTGTGTTCAGTCTCAAGTCTATTGGGTTCCAGAACCTGGGAGTGCTCTTCCTGTTACTGTAATGGTGCCAGACTTAGCCAGTACCCGTTCATGTAAAGGTAATGTGAGTGACAAGTGCAGGGACAGATGTTGGCTCCTTTCTCTTATGAGAGGTGTGGAGAAAACAAACCCAAACAGTAGGACCCTGAACATCCAGAGTTAGGAAGGGAAAAGGGAAAGTCACCAAAGGAAAGACTGGCTGCTAGAGATGTTGGCCTGCTTTTGCCTGGAGAAGCCCAATTCCTTTAAGTCAGTGACATACAGAACTGAGCAGAATATAGAGTGAATCAATCATTATGTACTCGAGGTCTCAAATGCTGGCTTCCCTGAATACTTAGTCTCCATATGATCTTGGGCAACTTGTAACCATGAGACTGAGTTTACCTGCCTTTAAAAATGGAGGAGGATGAAATGTGTTAATGTATGAAAAAGTACATAGACTAGTACCTGGTACATGGTAAACATTCAATTAATGTTAAATGCTTGGGCAGTTTTATACATTAAGCAACATGAGAAATGTCCCTACTGCTTTATGTAATTTGAGCTGTGGCGGGAGTCGCCATACACCCCAGTTTACAACTACTATCCTGGTAGTTATTACTAGCTCACCTTTCATACTCTACAGAAGAGGCCCAATATAGGCAGTAAAGTATTTGCTCACTGTAGCTGCAGCCGACTTTGTTACAGAAGAGTTTTGTGCCCAGGGATTTGTTCATGTAAGTTTGTCTAAAGTGAAGACTCTTCCTCCAAGGGAAGATAGAGCTGCTGCTTTCTGATACATAATACAGATAATGTGTGTGCACATTAGGACCCCTCACGTTTCTTGGTAGACTGCCTAGCATCAGACTGCACTTGCTATTTCCTAGCTATATAGCCTTGGGCAAATTAGTTTACTTCTTTAAACCTAAGGGCTCCATCTGTTAAATGAGGGTGGCATTAGTACCTGTCACCTAGGGCTATGTAAGTGAGGTAATGCATATAAAGCACTTAGCTCAGTGCCTATTACATAGAAAGTACATCATAAATGACAACTGTATAGGGACGGTAGATTTTTTCACTTAAGGAAAAGGCTGTGACACAGTACTTATTAAAATCCATTGAAATTGAAAGATAGAATTACACTTAAGTCCTTTACAATTATTAAAATCTATTGATTTTCTGATAGGTATCAAAATAAGTAATAAGTATTTTTTTGTTGTTTTTATATTATGGCAAATTTCAAACATTTATAAAAGAGAATGATGTGAGAAAGCAATGAACCCTTGAGGGTACCTATCAGTTAACTTCTGTAATAATATAGTACATGGCCAATCATTATTTTATTATTTTTAAAAAACTTTCATGAGATATATTTTGTACATCATAAATTTCACCCATTTCAAGTGTACAATGATTTGTACAAATTTACTGAGTTACGTAACATTATCATAAATCAGTTTTCGAACATTTTCATTACCTTGGTAGGGTACTTCCAACCCAGATTCCATTCTCAGCCCTAGGCAACTGCTGATCTGCTTTCTGCCCTTATAGATTTGCCTTTTCTGGACATTTCCTATAAATGGAATGATACAATGTCTAAGTCGCTTGTGTCTAGCTTTCACTTGGCATAGTGTTTTTGATGTTCATCCACATTGTAGCACATTCGGTAGTTCATTTCTTTTTCTAGATGAACAATGTTCCTTTGTATAGATTATGCTTTTTTTGTCTATCCTTCACAGTGGCCAGTCTTCCACTCCCTACTCCTGCTTATTTATTTCATAAATGATAGCTTAAAACCTTGTTATATATTCCTGCTTTTTACTTTTACTTTTCCAAATCATCTTGTCTCTATCCTCTTATACATCTTACCTGTTTTCATTTGTTTTCTGTCTCCAAGAGTCTTTTTTGTTGTTTTTGTTTATGGTTTTACTTGACACTGAACTGGTTTCTAGACCATAAACTTTCAAAGGTACAGTTCATTTCATTATCTCCTGCCTTTAATGAAAATACATACTTGCTTAGTGTCAGATCCAGATAGTGAAGGTTTTTCTAAATTCTTCAGTAAGTCTTTCAGATTGTGTTCAGTGCTACATGTTGTGCTGGAAACTGTTTCTAATTCTCATGATTTTTTTAAACTCAGGTTGTTGGAAGAGGAGCCTTTGGAGTAGTTTGCAAAGCTAAGTGGAGAGCAAAAGATGTTGCTATTAAACAAATAGAAAGTGAATCGGAGAGGAAAGCTTTTATTGTAGAGGTAAGTAGAGAGATAATCATTCCCGTTGTATAGTTCTTCACTTCAGACACTCTGAATTTAATCTTATGAAAAAAATTGTTTTTCAGTCATTTTTCTGTATACCCAAATATCAGCAATTTGGCTGAACCAAAGGTTCAGGAACACTTTTTCATTCATACTCTTAGTTCTGATTAGAAACTTGGAGAAAAGTGACAACTACATAAATGAATCCATCCCTGAATTAAAATACAGTCTCATCCATGTAATTCAGATCTATTTCAAGGCATAGAATTTAAATTTTAAAAAGAAAAGAAATGCTATTTTCTCCCATTACCTAAAATTAAGAAGGGGAAGTAGTATGCATTCATTTTTGACTGAGTATTTTTAGAAATTCAAATGAGATCATTTTAAGGGAAGATAATTTCAAATTTGATTTTACTCATTTAGCATGAAAATTTACAACTCTGTTGTCTTAGCTTTGATGATGAAGATTTTGATGATCATGAGATTATGTATTGTTAGATTTATTCTTTATTAATTTTGTGCTATGTTGTGTATTAGATTATTGTATTTCATTAAGTCAGTGGTTTATCACTTTTTAACCTCATTGGCCAAAGGCTGAGTGGTCTTTACCTTATAAACCATCTGAGTTTATATGTTATTTTATTTAATTATAATTTCAAAGTATATTTCATGATACATTTAACTGTGTAAAGTGAAGAAATTAGAATTTGGTAGTGATATGATAATGCTAATTTTTGTAATTAGTTAAATGAGTTGAGAAATGCTGATAGTTTGATGGAGTCATGAAGAAAGGTGATCTGTAGTAGTATATTCTAGAACTTCGGCCTCAGTCTTCCCTTTTTTACGATTTTTGTTCATGGTTTAGATAAGGTCATAGATCCTATACTGTTGTATTGGCAGCTTGGCAGCTTCACAAAACTAGGTAAAAGTATGTGTGTTTCATGCTAGGGATCAAGAGTCAAAAGATCACAATAGCCTGGAGAAAAAAATGTTTTTAATCAAATCTATACAGACATGTACTCTAAATTGTCAGCTGGTTCCCTACGTATTCTTATTTTTAAAAGTTTTATCCCCCACACCTCCTGTCAAGTTTTCTGCTTCTCGGAAGCAACTACTTGAGCTCATCCTTTAGTTTTTTTGTTTTGTGTCCCCCAGTCCAGAGACTCTTTGTTAACCTTCTCTAATGAATCAGCCTCAAACCTTTGGGATGATAAAGAGGCAGCCTCCAAGCTGTGTGAAGTAAGGGAGGGAAGGGATCTTTGGGTCTAACTTTAAACTAATATTGCCACTCTTTCATTAGCTCATTGTTATAGGAAGCTGGTATTTACTACCACTCTCCAGCCTTTTAGAGCTTTTGTGAGATAAATGTGGTTGCTTTATACTTATTTTCATTTCTTTTAGGTCTGCTCTTTCAGTATTGCTAGTCATTTGATTTCCAGCTTCTAAAAATATGTGGTGTTTTCTCATTTCACATTGTCTTCATCCTTCCGCATACATGCTTTGAGAAAATATCTTTACTGTCTTAGTGGGATTTGGCAATGAGGCAGAAATAAATGCTTGAATAATCTGCTATTTAAAGCTCAGTGCTAAATCTAACAGGATGAAATATAATAATATATATGTATATATAAATAAGAATATAATAAATAGTGATATTAATTCTTCTGTTAGGACTGAAAACCCACAAACATTGCCTACAGAAAAATACAGCATTCTAATAGCACATAGTAACAAGGTTTACCTTAGTGGATTTATATGAGTCTGCAGTATAATGCAGGTAATAGAGAAGTAAAGGAGGAAGGGAGGGAAAAAGGGCAGAAAAGAGAGAAGAAAGAGCAAGAGGCGGTTTGAGGGGGATACATTAATAGGAGTTTGAGATGAAGAGCAAGATATTTGCATACAGGCTGACTTCACTGAATATGACTTTAATGTGAATCCTTGGATTGGAGAAGATTAAAACTGGAAGTAGGGAGACCAGCTAAGAGAAGGCAATAGTAATTACCACAGCAACTCAGGTTAGAATTGCTAAGGCAGTGGTAGCGCAAATGGAGAGGAAAAAATTGGCACAAGATGGGAGACTATAGGAAAGAGAGTGCAGGTGCAGATTTTAAATCTAGTGAAGTTCTAACCCTCCTACACCACCACTTCCTGGCTATCGGGATCCTGACTATTGGTTGGGATAACTCAGCTCAGTGCCATCTCTGGGATAATGTCCTAACATGTCCTGGCAAAGTTAATTTCTTCTTATTTGTAGTTTTCATACCTTGTTCATAACTCCTGTCATAATACTTAGCACATTACTTTAATGATTTTTTTTTACATGTTTCTCCCCCAACTGAATTGAGAGAGCTCTAGGGCAAGGATTCTGTGTGCCATTCTGGGGGTGGGGGTGGGAGGGCACTTATGATGGTTGTGCCAGCTACAGAGCAAATAGTATTGTTGAATGATTAAACTAATGTTTTGTACAACCCTAAGATTCTCATGATACTGTGAAAGCAGTTCCTCAAAAGTTAGCACTTTTTAACAGAAACCTTAATTTGTTACAGCTTCGGCAGTTATCCCGCGTGAACCATCCTAATATTGTAAAGCTTTATGGAGCCTGCTTGAATCCAGTAAGTTTGTCATTTTTTCACTGTCACCTGTCTATAAAAAATGACATGGCAGATGTGTACTGGTGTGTAGTTTATGAAGCTATTTTGATCTGTCATGTTATTTCTGGGGGGGAAATATACTTGTGTTTGTTTCTCTTCTGTTAGCAACACAGTATATTGGAGGGGTTTCTTAGGTGGTCTTACCCAGTAACCACATCTTCTTAGGAGGCTTATCCTATCCTGTGACAGGATACTCGACTCACTAGCACTGGAGAAAGTCCCCAAAGATCTGGTGACTGTGTCTGTATATACATCTCCACTCTTAGACAGTGGGACCCTACAAGACAAGGTCTTAGATCGTGAAAAGTTTTTTTTTCTCTAATGCCATTCATATATTAGAGACCAAAAGAATAATTTGTAATGCATTTATAAAATCAGAGGTTGAATTAAATCATCTCTCAAGTCCTTTAAGATGCTGTAGCTCTGGTTAATATTTTGACCTACATTTTGTTTAGGTGTGTCTTGTGATGGAATATGCTGAAGGGGGCTCCTTATATAATGGTGAGTATCATTAGAACTAGTAGAGTAAATAATTGAAAAGTTTTTAATGTAACCTGTAACTTAAATGTTCTTCACAATTTACCCTCAGAAGTCCAAGAGGAGGTAATTAAGAATCTGCTTAAGATTAAAAGGAAAAAGATGCTACAACATTAGTATGTGAAATTTAGAAGTCTAAGTATGTCAACTTTTTTAATTGATGGTACTTTGCATAATGTTAAAAAGCATTTAAGTAAAGTAAAATTTGCTTTTTAAATAGATTTAAAATATCTTCATACTTTTTTCTTTTTATCTTCTCTTAGATTTGCACCTCCTCATTTTAGACCTCTTTAACCATGCATCCATTTAAATTTTTTATTTTACTTCTCAAAAAATAAACTAGTAAAAACTCATTTCACAGACCATTTTAATTATAACAGTGAAAGAAAACTGTATCATTTAGTTACCTTTATAGAGGAGAACTTTTTCACAAGAAGAAATACAAATGGTTTCTTTCAAACACCAACACCAGTACCTAAATGTGTTATCTCTTGTTGCACGATTTATATAAAATAGCTGCATTTATTTTTTAAAGTAACATTAATTCATATAAACATTTATTTGTATTTACAGCCCATGTGTTCATTATTTTAAGAGTTATCTGATACTCCGTTGTTTTACTTGGTTAGCTAGTTTTTAGCTATTGTAGAAAGTGTAATTGGGAGCATCTTGGTACCCATGATTGTGTTTCCTTCTGTACAGTTTCTCTGTGTCTCTCCTATAGTAGTGTGCCATCACATTGCTTACCATTTATATTATTGTGTGAAAGACTGTCCATCAATTTGAAAAAGTGTGATAACGTTTATGAATTTTACTTGAATGAAAAGCTGTTACATGTTAGGTACCTGTGTGGTAGTTGTTCACCTGAAATTAGATACTTCCATCATTTTACTTAGAAAAGAACTAAAAGTAGGGCTGAGAGGAACTTTGGAAGAAAAACAGCTAGTTATGTGTTCTGACAGTGCTTGCAGTCACCACATGTCTTCTATATGCAATAAAGTTCTTTTTAGTTTGTACCTTTTTCTTGCAGTGCTGCATGGTGCTGAACCCTTGCCATACTACACGGCTGCCCACGCAATGAGCTGGTGTTTACAGTGTTCCCAAGGGGTGGCTTACCTTCACAGCATGCAGCCGAAAGCGCTCATTCACAGGGACCTGAAACCACCGAAGTAAGTTCTAACGTGGCATCTCTCCTGCCACCCTCTACCCACCCCCTCATTCAAGCTGATGAGTGCACGTGAGTTTCTCTTTTCTCTTTCCTTTTAGTTTGATCAAGTGTTTATTTTTAACTCCATTTTCATCCCTTAGTCATTTACCTAAGCTTGCATTTTAGAATGTTGTCTTTAGTAGGATTTTTATTTCAGTAAAGTTTTATTTTTAGTAATGCCTTCCTTAGATTAGCATATTTCTAGAATCCATTAGCCTTATAAATCTTATTTTATGCCTTCATATGAATATTATTTTATGTGTGCAGTTAGACAGTTCCATGATTTGTGCAAAGACAAACCTGTCGTGTTCCATGCTATATCCCTAACAACTAGCACAATGTGCACACGTGGTAGACATTCTATTACAAATTTATAGAATGGTTATTTTCAGAGGAAGGCAAGAGGGAATTTCTGGCATCTGGGTAGAAATTGAAATCCTTTTCCCATATTTAGGATTCTGGGAATCTTAAAGAACTTTAAAATTCCCTAAATAAATACTTGAAAAGGCTGCAACTTTTGTAGTTTTGTTTGTATCAGTATTCAATTAAAGAAAATATACATGTGGTATTTATTGTCTCCTTTTTGCTGTAAGTTCTGTCGTCTTTATCCACCTGTGACAGAGTGAAACTGTCCCCGGGTGCCCTTCTCCGCACACCCTACTCTGCTTCTCCTGGCGATCACATTAGTCCTCAGATGAGACATTTCTCCTAGGAAATGAATCTCAAGTATTCCATTCTCTTGATACTGGTTTAAAGCATTAAAGCATGCCTTCTTGGTATAACTTGTCACTCTCACTTCTAATCCAATATCCTTTACATAGGTTCCAGTTCTTGGAGTCACTGTTCTCATTTGGTGTACCTTATTTCTACTCCCAGGCTTAAACTGATTTCTCTTTCCCCAGGCAACCTGGTCAAATAAATGCCTAAGCTCCAGATTCATGACACTTTTATTTTTCTAACTTAACTCCTAGGGCTGTTGTTATCGTAGTGCCTTCTCTTGGCTAATAAAGAAGAAATCACTGAACTTTTGTTGCCTGGTTACAGAGACTGAGTCCTCATTTTCCTCTCTGTATTAACATGGAGTCGAATTATCAAAACAAATTCATGAAAATCATAGTGCTCATCCAGCAGTAAATTAATGATTCTAAGGGTACAGGCAAGCCTCAGGTACAGACAAAAGGTTCTTTTTCTGGAGGAGCTAGAAACCATCAGCTGCAACTCCCTCTACTGTCTATTTTCTTCTGCATTAGGGAGTGTTTTGGCTTTTGAATGACTGACTAGCCATTAAACAAATATATATGGAATGTCTAATAAAGGTCATTTCAGGTTTCTAACGTCTTTTATGTTTCTTAATTACACAGCTTGAACAAGTGCGTCCATTCTCTGTCCACCCCTACTCCATAAATCCATAAATCATTGGTTTATTTAACCAACCTATTTAGAACAGTTAGGTTCTACTGAAATCATTTGTAGATAGGGACTCTGCTTTTGCTAATTAACACCATTAACGTATTTGTAAGAGGTCTAGTCTAAGTCATTCCTCTTGGGCATCCTGTGGCTGGCCTCCCCCTGTAGTGTTGCAGATTGTCTTTGGGGCACCCAGTGGACAAATTAGGCTTTAGAATTAGAATTGATTTTTTCAGAAGGTACTAAGAAAAAGAAAATTCCTTGGAATGGCTATGCCTTCATATACAACTGTATTTATAAGTACATATGCTCTAGGTTATTGTCACCTGAAAACCTTTGGGTACTGTGGTCGGGAATAGTTCTCAGAATAGCACATAAAGATGGCACCTGAAGATTTGATCAGTTGTTTTGTACAGTACCATATTGTGCTTATGCCCCTTTTAAAATTTTTTGAAAGTTCATTCACATGTACATCAGAAATAAAAATGTGGTTTTGGTCCTGTGTGAAAAGATAATTTAGGTTCATATTTCATTGAGTATTAAAGTCTTAAGAGTAAAGGAGTAGTACTTGTAAAAGTATTAATATGAAATTCATTCAGAAAAATTGTATCTTGAATGTGCCAGAAACAAGGAAACCAGTTACAGAGTCCTTACCTTGGGTAGAGGGCAGTAAGAGCTTGACCAAGTACACAGAGACAAGGGGACATTTTTGTTACTGAGGTACATCTAATAGTTAATTGTATTTAGCATTGTTTCCGCTTACTATTATAGAAATAGTTGTGGCATTATGGAGATGTTAGTGTAGTTTATCTGACTTATGTTGGACATTAAAAAAACCTTAGTTTTCTAAACAGTCTGTCCAGTTAGAGTTTTAATACAAATTAGATACAGAGAATTTATAAAATTTGTAATTATAATGGACTTCCATATATTGCTGTTGAATAGGACTACAGTATGATGATGCAAATTGTATTATCCAACTTATTTCTGTTTGTCATCAAAAGGAAAACCTAAGAGTATGCCTCTTGGTGGTTGTACTTGGGTAACATGGCACCGAGGACAGTCAGAATTCTTAAGTTCAGAAAATGTTCTGGAAATCTTCCGTGGTCATTTTAACCATAATAGAGTTATATTTCTCCCATAAATATATATATATATATTCTAAACATAAAAGTAATTTGAGGATTGAACATTTTCAGAAGTATCTTCAGAAGAAGGACATTTAAAATAAGGATCATTTTTTTCTTTCTGCTGTATTTATTTTACTTTGTTTTCTTTAAATTATATGTTATTTTTTAAAATAGTGCATGTTCATGATTAAAAACAAATTCAAATAGCATAGAAAAATACAAAATAAATCTTTCCTGGCTCCCATTTCCATTCCTTAAAGGTAACTACTGCTTTGTTCTGTTTTTTTAAGCATATGTGGTTATACTATACATAATGCTTTTTTCACATACACATACATCTTTTCATATCTATATATAGCTACCTCTATTTTTAAGGGATAAATAATATTCCTCATTACCTGTTAAGTAAAGTAAATACTTAAAATAGAAACTATTCTTGGCCTTATGAGCAATCTTAGACTTGGAGACTTGATTTGTAGAGCTGTTTTTAGAAGATGAATGCTACTGAATCACTTGACATTTTGAGATTGTGTGAAGTTTTTAATGCTTAATTGATTCTCAAGCTTTCCCACCCCTCAGAACAAAGTTATGATATAATATAACCTCAATAGATCTGAGAGTTGTGATAGCATCCCAAAACCTTCCCTTTATATCATTGTGAAGAACTTATTGTAGATCACCACACAGGAACTGCTCTTTTTTTTTTTTTAAGAGAAGTATTATCAGAAAAATGTACTTCCATAGCTGATCATCCGACACCCTTTAAAAGATCAAAATTAAGAATATGTAAAGCATGCATTAATTGTTGATTTGCAGTTAGTTTTATCCTATCAGGGAGTAATCCCCCCTTTCTTTCTTTTTTTTTTTTTGTTATCATTAATCTACAATTACATGAAGAATATTATGTTTACTAGGCTCTCCCCTACACCAAGTACCCTCCACAAACCCCATTACAGTCACTGTCCATCAGCATACCAAAATGTTGTAGAATCACTACTTGTCTTCTCTGTGTTGCACAGCCCTCCCCTTTCTCACACCCCCCACATTATGCATGCTAATCATAATATCCCCTTTCTTCTTCCCCCCCTTATCCCTCCCTACCCACCGATCCTCCCCAGTCCCTTTCCCTTTGGTACCTGTTAGTCCATTCATGGGTTGTGTGATTCTGCTGCTGTTTTGTTCCTACCATTTCTCTTTCTTCTTATACTCCACATATGAGTGAAATCATTTGGTACTTGTCTTTCTCCACCTGGCTTATTTCACTGAGCATAATACCCTCTAGCTCCATCCATGTTGTTGCAAATGGTAGGATTTGTTTTCTTCTTATGGCTGAATAATATTCCATTGTATATATGTACCACATCTTCTTTATCCATTCATCTACTGATGGACACTTAGGTTGCTTCCAATTCTTGACTATTGTAAATAGTGCTGCAATAAACATAGGGGTGCATCTGTCTCTTTCAAACTGGAGTGCTGCATTCTTAGGGTAAATTCCTAGAAGTGGAATTCCTGGGTCAAATGATAAGTCTATTTTGAGGAACCTCCATACTGCTTTCCACAATGGTTGAACTAATTTACATTCCCACCAGCAGTGTAGGAGGGTTCCCCTTTCTCCAAAACCTCACCAACATTTGTTGTTGTTTGTCTTTTGGATGTTAGCCATCCTTACTGGTGTGAGGTGATATCTCATTGTGGTTTTAATTTGCATTTCTCTGATAACTAGCGATGTGGAGCATCTTTTCATGTGTCTGTTGGCCATCTGAATTTCTTTTTTGGAGAACTGTCTGTTCAGTTCCTCTGCCCATTTTTTAATTGGGTTATTTGTTTTTTGCTTGTTGAGCTGTGTGAGCTCTTTATATATTTTGGATGTCAAGCCTTTATCGGATCTGTCATTTACAAATATATTCTTCCATACTGTAGGGTACCTTTTTGTTCTATTGATGGTGTCTTTTGCTGTACAGAAGCTTTTCAGCTTGATATAGTCCCACTTGTTCATTTTTGCTTTTGTTTTCCTTGCCCGGAGAGATATGTTCAAGAAGAGGTCACTCATGTTTATGTCTCAGATTTTTGCCTATGTTTTTTTCTAGGAGTTTTATGGTTTCATGACTTACATTCAGGTCTTTGATCCATTTTGAATTTACTTTTGTGTATGGGGTTAGACAATGGTCCAGTTTCATTGTCTTACATGTAGCTGTCCAGTTTTGCCAGCACCATCTGTTGAAGAGACTGTCATTTCCCCATTGTATGTCCATGGCTCCTTTATCGAATATTAATTGACCATATATGTTTGGGTTAATGTCTGGAGTCTCTAATCTGTTCCACTGGTCTGTGGCTCTGTTCTTGTGCTAGTAACAAATTGTCTTGATTACTATGGCTTTGTAGTAGAGCTTGAAGTTGGGGAGTGAGATCCCCCCTACTTTATTATTCTTTCTCAGGATTGCTTTGGCTATTCGGGGTCTTTGGTGTTTCCATATGAATTTTTGAACTATTTGTTCCAGTTCGTTGAAGAATGTTGCTGGTAATTTGATAGGGATTGCATCAAATCTGTATATTGCTTTGGGCAGGATGGCCATTTTGACGATATTAATTCTTCCTAGCCACAAGCATGGGATGAGTTTCCATTTGTTAGTGTCCCCTTTAATTTCTCTTAAGAGTATCGTGTGGTTTTCAGGGTATAGGTCTTTCACTTCTTTGGTTAGGTTTATTCCTAGGTATTTTATTCTTTTTACTCCATTATGAATGGAGTTGTTTTCCTGATTTCTCTTTCTATTGGTTCATTGTTAGTGTATGGAAAAGCAACAGATTTCTGTGTGTTAATTTTGTATCCTGCAACTTTGCTGTATTCTGATCAGTTCTAGTAGTTTTGGAGTGGAGTCTTTGGGGCTTTTTATGTACAGTATCATGTCATCTGCAAATAGTGACAGTTTAACTTCTTCTTTACCAGTCTGGATTCCTTGTATTTCTTTGTTTTGTCTAATTGCCATGGCTAGGACCTCCAGTACTATGTTAAATAACAGTGGAGAGAGTAGGCATCCCTGTCTTGTTCCCGATCTCAGAGGAAAAGCTTTCAGCTTCTCGCTGTTCAGTATGATGTTGGCTGTGGGTTTATCGTATATGGCCTTTATTATGTTGAGGTACTTGCCCTCTATACCCATTTTGCTGAGAGTTTTTATCATGAATGGATGTTGAATTTTGTCAAATGCTTTTTCAGCATCTATGGAGATGATCATGTGGTTTTTGTCCTTCTTTTTGTTGATGTGTTGGATGATGTTAATGGATTTTCGAGTGTTGTACCGTCCTTGCATCCCTGGGATGAATCCCACTTGGTCATGGTGTATGATCCTTTTGATGTATTTTTGAATTCAGTTTGCTAATATTTTGTTGAGTATTTTTGCATCTACGTTCATCAGGGATATTGGTCTGTAGTTTTCTTTTTTGGTGGAGTCTTTGCCTGGTTTTGGTATTAGGGTGATGTTAGCTTCATAGAATGAGTTTGGGAGTATCCCCTCCTCCTCTATTTTTTTGGAAAACTTTAAGGAGAATGGGTATTATGTCTTCCCTGTATGTCTGATAAAATTCCGAGGTAAATCCATCTGGCCCGGGGGTTTTGTTCTTTGGTAGTTTTTTGATTACTGCTTCAATTTCGTTGCTGGTAATTGGTCTGTTTAGATTTTCTGTTTCTTTCTAGGTCAGTCTTGGAAAGTTGTATTTTTCTAGGAAGTTGTCCATTTCTTCTAGGTTTTCCAGCTTGTTGTCATATAGGTTTTCATAGTAGTCTTTAATAATTCTTTGTATTTCTGTGGAGTCTGTCGTGATTTTTCCATTCTCATTTCTGATTCTGTTGATGTGTGTTGATTCTCTTTTTCTCTTAATAAGTTTGGCTAGAGGCTTATCTATTTTGTTTATTTTCTCAAAGAACCAGCTCTTGGTTTCATTGATTTTTTTTCTATTGTTTTATTCTTCTCAATTTTGTTTATTTCTTCTTTGATCTTTATTATGTCCCTCCTTCTGCTGACTTTAGGCCTCATTTGTTCTTCTTTTTCCAGTTTCGATAATTGTGATGTTAGACTATTCATTTGGGATTGTTCTTCCTTCTTTAAGTGTGCCTGGACCGCTATATACTTTCCTCTTAAGACTGCTTTCGCTGCGTCCCACAGAAATTGGGGCTTTGTGTTGTTGTTGTCATTTGTTTTCATATATTCCTTGATCTCTATTTTAATTTGTTTGTTGATCCATTGATTAATTAGGAGCATGTTGTTAAGCTTCCATGTATTTGTGAGCCTTTTTGTTTTCTTTGTAGAATTTATTTCTAGTTTTATACCTTTGTGGTCTGAAAAGTTGGTTGGTAGAATTTCAGTATTTTGGAATTTACTGAGGCTCTTTTTGTGGGCTAGTATGTGGTCTATTCTGGAGAATGTTCCATGTGCACTTGAGAAGAATGTGTATCCTGTTGCTTTTGGATGTAGAGTTCTGTAGATGTCTATTAGGTCCATCTGCTCTACTGTGTTTTTCAGTGCTTCCGTGTCCTTACTTATTTTCTGCCCGGTGGATCTATCCTTTGCGGTGAGTGGTGTGTTGAAGTCTCCTAGAATGAATGCATTGCAGTCTGTTTCCCCCTTTAGTTCTGTTAGTATTTGTTTCACATATGCTGGTGCTCCTGTGTTGGGTGCATATATATTTAGAATGGTTATATCCTCTTGTTGGACTGAGCCCTTTATCATTATGTAGTGTCCTTCTTTATCTCTTGTTACTTTCTTTGTTTTGAAGTCTATTTTGTCTGATATTAGTACTGCAACCCCTGCTTTCTTCTCTCTGTTGTTTGCATGAAATATGTTTTTCCATCCCTTGACTTTTAGTCTGTGCATGTCTTTGGGTTTTAGGTGAGTTTCTTGTAAGCAGCATATAGATGGGTCTTGCTTTTTTATCCATTCTGTTACTCTGTGTCTTTTGATTGGTGCATTCAGTCCATTTACATTTAGGGTGACTATTGAGAGATATGTACTTATTGCCATTGCAGGCTTTAGATTCGTGGTTACCAAAGGTTCAAGGTTAGCTTCTTTAGTACTTACTGCCTAACTTAGCTCACTTATTGAGCTGTTATATACACTGTCTGGAGATTCTTTTCTTCTCTCCCTTCTTATTCCTCCTCCTCCATTCTTTATATGTTTGTTGTTTTATTCTGTGCTCTTTCATGTTTCCTTTAACTGCTTTTAGTGGGTAGTTGATTTTATTTTTTGCCTTTAGTTAGTATTTGGTTGGTCTGCTTTCTTTGCTGTGATTTTATTTTCTCTGGTGACATCTGTTTAGTGTTAGGAGTGCTCCCATCTAGAATAGTCCCTGTAGAATACCCTGTAGAGTTGGTTTGTGGGAGGCAAATTCCCTCAACTTTTGCTTGTCTGGGAATTGTTTAATCCCTCCTTCATATTTAAATGATAATCGTGCTGGATACAGTATCCTTGGTTCAAGGCCCTTCTGTTTCATTGCATTAAATATATCATGCCATTCTCTTCTGGCCTGTAGTGTTTCTGTTGAGAAGTCTGATAATAGCCTGATACATTTTCCTTTATAGGTGACCTTTTTCTTCTCTCTAGCTGCCTTTAAAACTCTTTCCTTGTCCTTGATCTTTGCCATTTTAATTATTATGTGTCTTGGTGTTGTCCTCCTTAGGTCCTTTCTGTTGGGAGTTCTGTGTATTTCCGTGGTCTGTTCAATTATTTCCTATCCCAGTTTGGGGAAGTTTTCAGCAATTATTTCTTCAAAGACACTTTCTATCTCTTTTTTTCTCTCTTCTTCTTCTGGTACCCCTATAATGCGGATATTGTTCCTTTTGGATTGGTCACACAGTTCTCTTAATATTTTTCATTCTTGGAGATCCTTTTATCTCTCTCTGTGTCAGCTTCTATGCGTTCCTGTTCTCTGGTTTCAGTTCCATCAATGGCCTCTTGCATCTTATCCATTCTGCTTATAAACCCTTCCAGAGTTTGTTTCAGTTCTGTAAGCTCCTTCCGGACGTCTGTAATCTCCCTCTGGACTTCATCCCTTAACTCTTGTATATTTCTCTGCATCTCCGTCAGCATGTTTATGATTTTTATTTTGAATTCTTTGTCAGGAAGACTGGTTAGGTCTGTCTCCTTCTCTGGTGTTGTCTCTGTGATCTTGGTTTGCCTGTAGTTTTGCCTTTTCATGGAGATAGGAATAGTTTGCAGAGCTGGGACGAGTGACGGCTGGAAGAACTTCCCTTCTTGTTGGTTTGTGGCCCTCCTTTCCTGGGAGAACAGCGACCTCTAGTGGGTTGTGTTGGGCAGCTGCGCGCAGATGGGGCTTCTGATTCTTGCCTGGCCACTATGGAGTTTATCTCCACTGTTGTTGTCGGCTTGGCCTGGCTCCGGCTGCTGCTCCGATATGGCAGGGCTGCGTTGGAGGGGGAACAGCCAGGAGGCTGTTTATCTCTGTGAGGGGCCTCTGAGCTGCCCTGCTATCCAGGGGTTTAGGATGCCCGGAGTTCCCTGCTGCTGAACTAAGTGTCCCGGGATGCTTCCGTCTGGCTGTGGGGTCCCTGTCCCTTTAAGACTTCCAAAAAGCACTCGCTTTTCTTTGTCCCCAGGGCGCCAGCTGCAGGGACCCGCTCACAGGTCTTACTGTCCTGTTTCCCTAGTATCCAGCACCCCACACATGCACTGTGTCAGCGGTCCAGTGCAGATGGCTGGGGCTGGGTTTTTAGCAGTCCTGGGCTCCCTCTCCCTCCCGGCTCTGACTCCTCTCCTCCCGCCGGGAGCTGGGGGGAGGGGCGTTCGGCTCCCGCCGGGCCGGGGCTTATATCTTACCCCCTTCACAAGGCGCTGGGTTCTCGCAGGTGTGGATGTAGTCTGGCTGTTGTCCTGTGTCTTCTGGTCTCTCTTTTAGGAAGAGTTGTCTTTGTTGTATTTTCAAAAAAATATGTGGTTTTGGGAGGAGATTTCCGCTGCTCTACTCATGCAGCCATCTTGGCTCCACCTCCTGAGTTATCAGTTTTTTAAAGGAATCTTAATAGCTGGGTATGTGAGTTCTTTTAACACTAGCTGCTGTAGCCAATACAAGTCTTAGCACAATAGAAATTTATTTCTCACATATGTGAAATCCAAAACAGGTGTTCCTGTTTGGCAGATGACCTTCCATATGGTCATCCAAAGACCTAGCTAGGCTCTCTGCATCTTGTACTTTATGCCATCTTCCAAGACTTTGGGGACCTCTGCATTCAGCCAGCAGATAAGGAAAGAATGGAGATCATGTTTGACAGGTTTTTTTCAGCCAGAGGTAGAATTGACCTATGTCCCTTCTACACAGGTACTCATGGCCACAACTCAATCTTAACCATACTTACCTTCAAGTAAGTCTGGGGCATGTCTTGTATGCTCCAGAGGAAGAAGGGATGGCTTGGGTGAGCAGCTGGCCAGTCCCAGCCATTTGCCTTTTGGTAACCCAACATCTCAAACCACAGGTAGAATCACTCACTGCCCTTTGCCACTTAAACATCCAAAGGGCTCTCCCGGGCACCACCCAGCTCACAGTCCAGGGTCTCAGGATGATGTGCAGTCCCCTCCAGCTGGTCTGGGTGTGACTCCTTCAGTCTGGAAACAAATTAAAAATACAAGTTATCTGTCACTTTCCTCCTCTCCCCACTCCCAACACACACAGTGGCAGAAGAGAGGAGAATCCGTACAAGTATCCATTGGGAAAAGGGAAGAGCGGAGGTGCACAGCAGCTAATGGTCTGTCAGGATGAATGCGTGCCTGGTCTGGTCCCTCTACCCTAGAGTTGTAAGAAGCTTCTAGATCAGATCCTGTTTCTGCCCTTGGGGAGGAACTCCCTTATCCATTGCTCCTGACTCGGCGTCACCCTTTGGGAAGCTCCCTCATGTGTTCTCTGTAGCCGTGTCAGGAGTGGGTGTTGGGGCACACGCTCTCCTCAGGAGCTGCGTGACTGCTGTCGCCTGCTCCCTGCTGAGGCACATCTGGTGTCCTGAGGATTGTTGGAAGACTTAAACACCAAAGGCTTTTTATTCCAGACTCTGTTTCTTTGGCAATATGATTTCCTCAAAAGTAGGCATTTGATCTCTGTGATTCTAGTCAGTTCCATGTGGATGTGACTACTATCAGAATTAGTAGTTAAGCCTTGAACCTGGTTTATTTGATTCCTGGCCTCAGGGCCTTTTCTCAGCTGAATGGAGGCACCATGAGGCCATCAAGTTTACATGGGAAGTACTTGGTCTTAATTTTTTCTTTGCTGCAGTGCTCAGTCTTAATGGGCCTGTGCCAGTCTTATTTCCTTCAATTTGGAGTCTAGAAACACTCAGCTTTTCCAATCCTTTAAGCCACAACTTATTACAGGAGACATTTTACCAAATGCTTTCCCACATGTTTGCATGGATTTCTATCTTCCCAGCCTCCAGTTTCCGTTTTCTTGCTGTCTACTACTAAGTTAGTACCAGTTACATTCGATTTTTGTTAGAGCAGCACCCACTTTGGCAGCATTTTCTAATGTTGGTTAGAGTGACACTGTGGTAATAGGTAAGCCCTGAAATCTCATGACTTAGCAAAATACAAGTTTTTTTCACTTGTAGGTACTCCAAAGTGAATGTTCTGTTGAATGGGCAGTTGTTTGTGCGGTAGTTGAGGACCAGACCCACCTCTGGTTTGGCTTCAGTGGCACATGGGGAAAGGAAAAGGAGCATGTATGTGGGAGTTGTTTACATCCGGGCTTGTAAGTGAAGTACATTGCTTCCATCCACATTACACAGGCTAGAGTGGTCATTAAGTCACATCTAACTAACTGCTCAAGAGGATGGGAAATGTAAAGTTTTCTCATGTACCCAGGAGGGAGATGAAATAGGGTCAGTGAGTAGCTAACCAGTCTTGCTGCATTAGGCTAAATTAAAGACTCATTTTCCATTTACCATAGGTGAGTAAGAACAAAGGTTTGCAGCCTCTGGACCATGATCTACTGTAGGAAATACTTAACAGTCTTACCATATGTGTACATATTGTATGTATACAACTTAACAACTTGCGTGAAACAATATTTAATCTTACTAGTTGTGATGTACTTTCATATTTTCTATTCTATTTTTTTAATAC
Source organism: Manis pentadactyla (assembly GCF_030020395.1). Lineage (NCBI taxonomy): Eukaryota > Metazoa > Chordata > Mammalia > Pholidota > Manidae > Manis > Manis pentadactyla. Next base: position 94,179,509 of record NC_080030.1, on the reverse strand, counting down.
TGTTAATGTCTGCTAAATTGATTTTGTGATCTATGTTTCCAGATATGATCTAGGTTTTTATGATGATTGATTTTATGACTAGACACTGGGATAAGTAGATTACAAGCAATTTATGAAGGTATTGATATCCATCCACTCCCATTTCAGGACACCATAATGTTGACCTACCAGAAGTTTTTAAAACCCATGCTCTCTTTGGGCCCAGAGAGAAATAATAGGAAGGATTATGGGGCTAGAGATAGGAAACATCAAAATGGGGGTGTAGCTGTCTCCTTAAGAGGACTACATGAAGGTCAGTTAATTCTTGCTCATATTCCTCTGAACTATTAAGCTGTTGTAATAACTAGGTAATATTTCACAGAAGCTGAATTGTGACATTTTGTTTAAACCTTCCTATTTCCACAAATAACTTACTACAGAAGTAAGTATTGGTCTTACAACCTTTGTTTTTTGTTGTTTTTTTGTTTAATTTTTTCAAACAGCTTGCTACTGGTTGCAGGGGGAACAGTTTTAAAAATCTGTGATTTTGGTACAGCCTGTGACATTCAGACACACATGACCAATAACAAGGGAAGTGCTGCTTGGATGGCACCTGAAGTTTTCGAAGGTAAAATGACAAAAGTGTGATGTGACTGATAATCTTCCTTGCTACTCAATGTAAATACAAAATGTGTTTATGGCTTTTCCCTATTTCTGTGGTTTCATTTCTGCATAGCACATACTTACAAGGTATATACCAAAGTCCGGAGGTATTAAATACAGCCTTAGATCTGAAGACTCATAGCAAGAATTAAGTTGTCTAGCACCTTCTATGCAAGTTCAAGCATATGTACAGTCAATCCTCACTTAGATTCCATAATTGCAAAATTGCTTGTTTGTAACCCTAAAATCATTCCTCACGGTACTTTCATAGATATTTGCAGGCATGCACAGAGCAGGGAAAAATTTTGAATCACACAACACGCATGTTCCCAGCTAAGACTGAACAAGACAGCCCTCTTGTCTTCTTGTTTCATATTGTGTTATTCTGTGATCTGTTTAGTGCCTCATTTTTTTCTTTTTTGGTGATTTCACTGTTTAAAATGGCCTCCCAGAGTAGTAGTGAAGTGCCTTCTAGTCCTAAGTGTAAGGAAGCTGTGATGTATCTTAGCAGACAAAATACATATGCTTGCTAATCTTTATTCAGGCAATTACAGTTACAGTGCTGTTGGCCGTGAGTTCAGTGTTCATAAATCAGCAATCGTGTGTGAAACAGAAACACATGAACAAGATTATGTATCCATCAGTTGACAAAATGCTGTGAAAAGGTTTGCAAGAACCTAACCCTGTGTTTCTCCAAGGAGCAAATGATTGAGCATTCAGTAATCCAGTGTTCACAGCAAGTATATAGAGTATAAATACCAGAAACAATAAAATTCAACTGTGCCTTTGTATTGGCTTCCTGGCAATTAAAAATTGACAGTCTACAGGTTAAATGAGCATGTCTTAGAAGGAATGCACGTAATTGGGCAGAAATATGACATTAAGAAAAACAAAAGATAAACTTAGGTTTACTTTCTTTTACATCTCCATGTCTCACTCAAATTCTAAAAGAGTGATCCATAAATTTCATACAAGGTTTCTGTATAAAAACCTCAGAGTTTTGGGGGTTTTTTAAAGAGAAAAGTTGAACTGAAGATGTGTGATTTGTATGTTAGGAAGTATGAGTGCCCCGTTAAATTCAGATATATTGAGTAATCAGATTCTGATTAATGATTTTTTTCTTTTCTTTTTGATGAATTTAAAGACTTCTCTTTGTTTGTTTGTTTTTAGCCAGCCAAGAGAAGGAGAAATTTACTATACATCTAGTCACTTGAATGGGCCTATTTTGCCATAAAATACAATTTAAAAGTTAGTGGACAAGCAGGTGTTACATTATACAAAATTAAGTAACACGTCCTGTTTTTGAGTTCATATACAGAATACATGTAATTGGCATTGCTTTAAAATCATTTACTTAACATATCTTTCTGTGAGTTAAAATAACGCAGTATTACTATAGTTTGAAGAGCAAAAAGAATACAGAAATAATAGTTATTGGTAATTAATTAGAGCAACAAAGCTCCATTAGACTATGTAAGTCTCTTCATTACTGAGATAACAGTATCTGTAGCCCAAATTAGATTGTGATGTCATTGTAATGCTTCCACTGTACCGCTAGTACACATGTAGTACACATGCTAAGTACATACATAGAGGTTGCTTTAATAATTGTTCTTTCTTACAGTGGTAATTTGGGGGGTTTCTTTGGTTTGGTGGGGTTTGGTTTGGTTTTTTAGCTGTTCATTGTGCTGATTCACCTGCTAATGTAGTGTTCCTATAAATTTTGCTGCATAATCTGCTCACTATAAATTTGTTACCATAATTTTCACTGCTTACAACTTGAAGTTTGCAAGTTAAGAATTTTATCTTATGAAATATTCAGAAAATCTTTACACTAAGTTAGAAATTTCTTCTACTTTGATAGTAGAGTACATTCATCAGAAAATAAAGGAAGAAAATTAAGATTAAAAAATTATGAAAAGGAATGTACAAATGTTTCAGACTCTGCCCCAGAGAAGGTATAAATCTAAATAAATGAAACATAAGTCCTGTGACTCTTGATGAAAAGTTAGAAAATGACCAACTTTCTGAAGTGCAGTTTTTAGTGCATTATTACTTAATTTATTTAAAAATTTATTTTTGCAAAGACTTAAGGTACTTCAGAAAGACTAATGTCTCAGCTCTTTAAGTAGCATTCTCTTATTTTGTACACAATGCTCTTTCTAAAATTTATGAAAGCAGTTGTTTCTGTAAGTCATGTGGAAAAAAGTTTTGAAATTATACCACCTTTTCTTCTAGGTAGCAATTACAGTGAAAAATGTGATGTTTTCAGCTGGGGTATCATCCTTTGGGAAGTGATAACACGTCGGAAACCCTTTGATGAGATTGGTGGCCCTGCTTTCCGTATCATGTGGGCTGTTCATAATGGTTTGTGAAAAGGAGTTTTTTCCTTAATGTATTTTGAGAGACTTTGGGTTCAGGGGAATTTGATTCATACTGAGTTTTAATGGATTTTAAGTAAAGAGGCATTATTGGTATTTTCTACTCTATACTTTTCTGCATTTTCCTGTTTGGAAAATTGTTTTCCTCCAAAGACTGTTTATCCCTGTCATTAAAATGTACAATTCCTGGTTGCCATGATACTTTTCTTCCATCGGACTCCAGCACAACCCACCAGCACCCCAAATCAGTCTGACAGTATGAGAGCGATTCTGCCCTTTGTGCAGGGCTGAGGAGGCCTGCTGGCTGTGATGACAAGGGGAAGGCCATCTTGACAGCCAGTGCACACTACCTAGGTTGGCTTTCTCCAGGGGATAAAGGCTCATCAGACTGGACTGTGGGAAGGAAATAAAACATTAAAGTTAAATAAAATCTCTCACATGGTTAAGATAATTGTGGAACTGTAACTTTTTTTCCTGAGGAAGCAAGGATCTCACTGAGGAGAGAGAGCAAAGAAAATAGTAGTAAGAGTTGTTACTTAAGCTCTTCTTGAAGCCAAAACACAAAGTATTTCTTTACATACTCTTTCTTTTTGTCTTCTCTTCCATCCTTACGAGGTACCATTATTGCCTCACTTTACAGTTTCACAGATTAGGAAACAGAGACCTAGATAAGTTAAGTAACTTGCCTGAGGTCGGAAGATGAGTAATTGGTGTTGCTCGGATTCAAAGCTTGATCTTTCTAACTCCAGTGCCTTTATTTTTAAGTTATATTGACTTATGGACTCAATGTCCTTGCATCTCTCCTATTCCTTTTATGTCTTTAGTTACAGTATTTCTAACCACTCATGATGTTAGAATACATCTGCTTCATTGATCAAGTTACTCACATTTGCTTTGGGAAAATAAACTCTTCATGAAGGAAATAGCTAAAGCTTCATAACTTTTAACATCACTCTGTTCTTTCATTTCTATCACTTGATTATAATCATTCTGATTAAAGGCATTTTGATTACTATTCCACAAGTGATGTAAATATCTGCCTATTCAAGTCATTCATAGATTTTCAAACAACACTATCGTCTGAGTGACTTCTACCAGTTTTACATCACGTTTTGCCAATTTCCCTTTAATGTCATTGTACAGAATGCTAGTGCATTGACCAAGACGTGTTTTTTCTTTCAGTTGTCAGTCAAGAATTGAAATTGTCAGCTAAGTAAAGAATAGAACTAATTTGTTAATTGATAAAATTATAAAGATTTCATTATATTTCAGGACTCCTCTAAGTTAAAGACCTTACTTATAACAGTTACTTCATATTACTACATTTTTTATAATTATGCAGAAGTTGGCAATTTTTAGCTTGTGAAATGATTGATTCACAATAGCCAAAAGGTCTGCCTCCCACAAAAGAGTCATTTGGAGGTCAGTGAGTTTAACACCATAGCAGATGACTTTTTAGATATGGAAGAAGATTTTTCAAACACACTTGAAATTTTTGCAACAAATCTGAAAATAAAGTTCAAGTAAAATTCAAACTACCATTTTGTTTTTCTTAAAACAGATTACACCATTATTAGTTGTTAAAAGAATGGTTATAACAAATGAAATATTCTCAGTTGTGCTATCACATAATGCATGTAAAAGTCTTAATCTAACTTTTCAAGTCTTCTCTGAAAGCCTCTCCTTTATGAAAATATGTTAATCTAAAGAATAAAAAAATGTGCTTGTATTATTCAAAGGAAATCTTAAATTACAAGATCTATAAAATAAATACTGCTTTGGAAAATACATATAAAAAGCTTATGCCATTGTTTGGGTAAATACATTCTTTCCCCAACCCCCTCTAATTTTCAATTATAGGTACTCGACCACCACTGATCAAAAATTTACCTAAGCCCATTGAGAGCCTGATGACTCGTTGTTGGTCTAAAGATCCTTCTCAGCGCCCTTCAATGGAGGAAATTGTGAAAATAATGACGCACTTGATGCGGGTATAATCCTTCTTTTGAGGGGCTTTGGGTTTAGGAGAATTTGATATGTACTGATTTTTAATGGGGTTTTAAAGTAAAGGCACATTATTGCTATTTTCTGCTTTATGCTTTTCTGTATTTTCTGTGTTAGACGGGGCATTCATTACTCATATAATCAGAGGAGGAAACTTTATTTTGGAAAAACATTCTGGACCTACTTTTTCCTCTTGCTTAACTGAGTGGATAGATGTGTTTGTTTCTGTTTCTTCATTGGTAACATGAAAGAAACTGAATTAGATGATCTCTAAAGCCTTTACAGGACTTAAGTGTCTTATTCTAATACTTGCTAAACTAGATTTTAAATATTCTTTAGTACAGATTTTCATCAAGTAGTCATCTGCAGGGCAAGAAAGAGTCAGCATTCCCAGACATACTTACTTAAGTGACTTTTTACCTTTGGTTTTTCATTACATATTTTCAGCTTTTCATTTGCCACTAAAAAAGTAAAACTAGGATTTACAGAATTCTTTAGTTTTGGAGAACCTTTTTAAATAACTATCAATTTCCTAGTCTATAAATCAAATGCTTTTAGAATCATTTGAATAATTTTAGGCCTCTAGTTTTGGTACACAAACAGAATCTGCAAGTGATCGCCTGACTTTAAAAAGTTCACGTACTTGTAAACTGCCTGAATTTTAGAACAGTTTGGTCAGTAGAAGAATCTTCAATCTCCTTAAATATGGACTACATGATTTCCTGAGTGGCCAAAGATTTAGTTGGTTTATTCTATTGAATATAATTTGGGTAAACCAGCTTGAACTAATCTGACTAGAGCTTACCATCATTTGGATAGCAGCTGAATACTGAATCCTAGGCCCTAAAGATATGTCATAAGAAAACTTAGTCTGTAGTCAGATACCTTAAAACGTTGGGATGTATAAATTGTTCAGATTGTAATTGTGCTTATATGTGCTTTGTCTAATTTGAGAAGAAAACCTTTCTTTTTTCCCTATAAATTCTAGTTTTTGTCCAGCAGATACTACCAATATTGAATCTCCATTTTATAAAGGGACATCCATAATCTATCCTTGATATTATTAGTTCTAACAATTATTCTATGGCATACCTATCTCAGTTGTGACACTAACAATCATTTCAACAATTGGGGGGTTTACATCACCTCTGAGAACATAAATACGTTCCATATAGTTAAGAAGGAATGATACTCTGGTATTTCATATGTTCCTCTAGAGAGATTTGCTCTTTTCTCCAAGACTATCAAAGCTCTGTAAATAGATACTTGGGTAGATCCATGGCATTGATAACAGTTAAAATTCAGAAGAGTAAACACATCATCATCTTTGTAAAATGGAAAACTTAGGGCATGTATTGGATTCAAGTGTCTACAAATGCAGTATATGCTAGGGAAAATGAAGTGGCATCTTTGTTTTATCCAAATCCCATGACAAGGAAAGAATTCAGATGTACTACTCTTCAAGTTAATTTTTGCAGGATTTAATTTGTATTAAAGAAATTTTAAGTTGTGATTTACATTTTTATATGTAGTACTTTCCAGGAGCTGATGAGCCTTTACAGTACCCTTGTCAGTATTCAGATGAAGGACAGAGCAACTCTGCCACCAGTACAGGTAAATGGATAGATTGGAAGAGGAATAACCTAATTTTTTGGTGTCTTTCTTCCCACGAAATTATAATCAAGAAGCAATGAATGATGCCCTCATTTACATTTAAATTTCATTTCATATGATTGATTGCAATTTTGAGTTTCCAGGTGCTTCATTCTCTGTGAAGGTACCCAGATTAAAAAGTTGCTGAAAACCTGCTTCCAAGTCTTGGAGTTCTTGCATAGTTAGGTGTAAAAAGATTGGATGTTGTATTGCTGTGAAAATGATTCTAGCAGTTTTTACACAAATACTGCTAGAGCAAATATTAGAAATTGTTGTAAATATATGCAACAGTATATTTCTTCACCATAAACACCCTATATTTTGTTTTGCATAGAGGAGTCTACAGAGACTCTTACTTAAGCTGCGTTTTAGTTCAAAGTTCCTTAGCTTTCTAAATATCAAGTAGTGGTGAGATCCATAGTTTGTGGTCATCAAAAAGATACTAGCAGTACTACTCTAGCTTAGGAAAATTGAATTTCTCAAGACAGATGACAGTTTAAACATTCATTATTAACTAAAATTAAAAGGTATATGTACACATATATTTATCCTGTGCTTAAATTTTTATTTGTACTGACATATTTTTCCTGGTCTGTTCCCACCTCAGAAGTTTTATATTTATTTTAAGCTGGTTTACTGTCTGCTAGTTGTTTCCAAATTCCAGTTTTACTGAAAATCTTCTGAGTTGCTCTGAAGTCTAAAGTGAACTTCTCTGAAATTCCATTATTTGCTTCTACCGCTACACCCAAACCCCTTTCCCCGGTTGTTCCCGTGCTGCGACCTTCAGTCCTTTGATCCTTCCACCTTTTCACTGATCCTCTGTCCTCTTAGGCCCTTCCTCCCTTCCTCTCTCCACTTAATTCCAGGCAGTTATTGTAATTCCTTTGGGAATAATCCTCAACTTTCTAGCCTTTGTCTCAAACTTGTGTTGCTAAACCACATGCCTCCTTGAGTCTGACATTGTGCTTACTCCTTGGGTGTCCCAGTGCAGCTGAAACTGACTAGAGATGACCCGTATACCATCTTCAAATGCCTGTTTAGTGCTGCTTAGTTGTACTATATTTTAGTCCATCTCCCTCTCCTAGATGACTTGATTCTGTACCTCAGGCTCTCCTCAAACTCACCCCCTCACCACGCGTCACCCTCAGCTGACCTTGATTACTATTGCTCTGAGAAAACTGGAGTCATCACAAAATGCTTCCACAAGCTCCCTAGCACATCTGCCCACCTACTTGTATCTGTGCCTCTCTACTGTGCTTTCTGTTACTATAACTGAACTGTCTGTCCTCCTAGCCAAACGCAAGCCTGCTGTGCATTAGATCCCATCTGCTCTTCCCACAATTATTCCCTGTCTCTTCTGTGATCAGTGTTAGCCTATTGGGATCATTCCCAGAGCATATACAGTCTATATTTACATTCTCTAGCTTCTCTCTTGTGCTCACTCCATTCAGGCTTTTATTATACCACTACTCCACAATTGCTCTTCTCAAGACCAACACTTACTAATCTAAATGAGTGGTTTTTGGTTCTTACCTTTTTTTGACTCTCAGTAACATTTGACACAGTTCACTGCTCTCGATCCTACTGTACTTTCTTCAGCGGGTCTCCAGGATGCAATACTAGTCTGGGTTTCAGCATAGAGCCTGGCCACTTGTTCTGATGGTTTCCTATGCTGGTTGTTCCTCATCTTTTCAACCTAAAAATGTCAGAGAGCTCAGTCATTTGGCCTCTTCACTTACCATTGACTCCCATTTCCTTAGTAATTTCACTCAGTATCATGGCTTTATGTATCTTCTATTTGCTAATGCTTTGCTCCATCCCATACCTGAACTTCACACTCATGTGTCCAACTAACTGCTTGACATCTCATAGGAACTCAACCTCATCATTTTCCAAACTGAGCTCCTGAGAGTCCCTTCAGACTCACTCTTCTCATGGTCTTCCCCATCTTGACTAACAGCCACTCCATTCTGTTGGCTCAGGCTAGAAACCTTAAAATCATCCTTGACTATTAGAAGGCTGTGTAGGCATTTTGGTTCCCTTTTTAGGCTGTCCTTAAATTTCATATAAAATGTATTTGTTCAGGTATCATCATTAGCATGGAAATTCTCATTTTTTTCTACTCAAATCTTACTAGTTTAAAAAAGAATTAAAGTTACGTATTATTAAATAAAGTATGTGTATTATTTCCAACCTATAATCATAAATGTCAAATGTCTCTGCTTTCCTAGGCTCATTCATGGACATTGCTTCTACAAATACCAGTAATAAAAGTGATACTAATATGGAGCAAGTTCCTGCCACAAATGATACTATTAAGCGCTTAGAATCAAAATTGTTGAAAAATCAGGCAAAGCAACAGGTTTGTTGTTATTAAAAGTAAAATGGTATGGTAACCTTGCTAGTAGTCATGACATTATACTAACTGAACGTAATTATTTGCCATCTACCATTATGTAAATCCTGAACCTTCTTCCTGAAGCAGACAGATACATGTAAGAGTAGAGACAGACATGAAAACCGCTTACCATTTATTACCCAATTGTTTTCCCTTCTGATGATTGCTGCCTTTGCCAACTGTGCGCCTCCCTCCCAAGGATGATCCCTAACTTGAATGGTTGACGGTTAAAAATGTCACCACCTTGGCTGTACTGTCCAGTTAACATTGTTGTTCTAAATCTATCGTTTCATGTTACTCAGATTTATTATATTTTTTCTGCTACTGGTTTAAAAATATTTTGAGGAGTGATTTTTATTATCTTGCCTAAGGCATTTAGGTTAACTAGTGTTTGGAGCATTTAACTCCGGACACCAGTGACTGCCCTGTCCAAATGGCCAGTATCTGCAATTTGCTCTCCCTGACCCTTGTAACTCCCTCTCCCTGAAAACTTGCCTTTTCTTTCAGAACAGAACAGAATCCTTAAGAATCCTAGTTGGTAATTTTTCCTCCTAGGCTGCCCAAGATTTTTAAAGAACTTCAGTAATTCAAATTGACCTGTAATTTTAACAGAGTGAATCTGGACGTGTAAGCTTGGGAGCTTCCCGTGGGAGCAGCATAGAGAGCTTGCCCCCAACCTCCGAGGGCAAGAGATTGAGTGCTGACATGTCTGAAATAGAAGCCAGGATCGCTGCGAACACAGGTAAAAAGGAAATAAAAGCCCAAAGAGGAGTGAAAATGGTAGTTTTAAGTTGTTTCACTAGTGGGAATGTCAGGGCTTATTTGTATCTTAAACTTATTTAAAGCAGAAAGCAGGCTTATAGTACACTTTCAGCAGTTATTTGTACACTGATCTCAAATTCCAAAGAAGTAAGGTATAACTTACCAAATTATTTGGATCATAAAATATACCTTCCTAATCGCAGATTTTATCAAATGTAAATTCTTTCAACTCAAATATAAGCTGAAAATGTAAGTGAAAAATAGAAATTTTGCCAATACCACAATCTTAGAAGGTTTTGAGTTGATTCTACTAGAATTTTGTGCTGATCTCAAATAATTACAAGTGTTTTGAAATGAAATTAGAAGAAAAATATACTCCAGACCCAGGTATAATTTGGCCTTACTGTCTACTCCTCCTTCTTCCAGTAGCAAAAATAGCTCAGTAAGTTGTGGTTAATTCTTTTTATTGTAAAATAAAAGACCATGGTAATTTCATTCAGTCTTGAAAAAGCTAGCATTTAAATTCCATTTTGTCAGTTCTTAAAGTAATGAATTATAGAAGGACTGGTCAGCACAAAAACAAATATGTTTTGTTTCCTGAGTGAACTTCTAACCCTCTTTTCTAACCAGATTTCATTTTAGTAATACTGACTTGTTTTCTTGCCAGTTCCCCCAGGGGTAGAGGGGACATGTGGAAAATGTGGAAATATAAACAAACAAACCAATCTTCCAGGATTGTTCCACTGAAAGATAAACACTTAACATTTTTGTGTATTTACCTCTAGTCTTTTAACTATATATGTGTATATAAGTATATTTCCATGTGTATTAGCATATATATTTTTTAACTTAGCTAACCAGGTTTGTTTGTTTTTTTTAAGGTCTTTTTTCTCATTCACTTCATTTTTTTCTAAATAGAATCTTCTCATTTTGTGTAGAGCTCCTTTCAGATGGAAATTGTCCAGAGGACCATCATACTATACTTCCTTCAATTGATAATGATCACTGATTTTATCAGTTAGCATCAAAATCAGTTACCATGGAATATCCAAAATAATAGTGTCTTTAACACATAGGCTCTATGTTTCACACATAAAGAAATATGGGAGTAAACTTTGTGATGATTAGGCAATTGGGCTCCTGTTTTTCTCTGCCACAATCCCACAGTTGTGTGGCTTCCATCCTAAAGGTTCCAAAATGTGATCCAAAATGGCTGTATATTTCTAATCATCACATCCATAATCCATTCAGCAAGAGGAAAGAATTAGGGGAAGGCATAAAGGGCATATGATCAAGCTTTTTCAATGAGCTTTCCCAGAGTTCCTCCTAACAACTTCCACATAGATGTCATTGGCCATAGTAATATGGTCAGATGGCTACGCATGGCTCCAAGGAAAAGAAGGCTCAGTGATCTTTTATCTGTGAACATTGCTGTTGTAAAGTTAGGGTTCTAAGAAAGAAGGGAAGCATAGAGATCAGCAGGGGGCTAGAAGTCTCTGCCACACAGCTAGATCTTTAGAAACCCTCAGTTGAATGGAGGTTACCACTCACAAGTCCTCCTGGTCTCTGTGAATCACGAGTGTGTCTGTGGAGGGAGGGTGTCTCAGTGTAGTGTCAGATGAGCAGTGCACACGGGGACATACCCTCACCCTTGGGAGAACCTTCTCACTTCGGGATGTCGTTCAAGTTAGACCTGCCAAATAGTGATCTTGCTACCCTAAAATACAAAGTCATGTTACAATAACAATTTTTATATTTTTCTAGTCTCAGTTTTCTAGTCAGGTACTGGTTTATAATTCTTCTTCACAAAAGTGATATTTCACTAGATTAAAGCTAACAAATTTAGTTACCCTGTCCTTTTTCTGCCAAAAGTAAAACAAATGCTACTGAACATCCATTGAATTTTACACCCTTCAGATTTTTTAGTGAGTTGTCTTACTTTGAAAGGTTCGTATTTTTCAGCCTTTCAACACTGTTCATGTAGCATGAATATACCCTAAATTTTAGAAATTACAATACTCAGTTTACTAGAAGTATGTATGAATATTGCGAAAGCATAAACATTCATACTGTGACTTAATAATCACTGAATTTTACTTTATAGAACACTTCAAGAAACACCTAACTTAAACATATATATTCCTGTGTTTATGTAATTAAATTAAATATGGCAGCTCATTTCTTTTTAACTCCTCCCTTGCCTCCCACTTTCATCCTAGCCCCCATTGCATATCAGTGGTTTCACTGAGGTAGATTGCTTATGTGAATATGTTTGAAATTTAGCTTCCTCATTACCTTGCAGCTTTGTTTGTCTCTGTTCCCCTTTTTTTTTTAATGCTACTTAAAGCCAGTACGTGAAACGTCTTTCTTTATTGGTAGTTGTTTGCTCCTTAATCACGCTTTTTCTCAGCATGGATGAAGTTAGTTAGTTCTGCATGCCATTCTGCATGAAGTGTTATTAACATAACTATTTCAAAATTACTCTGTTTTTGTAGTTACTTTTCTGTGTTACTATTTGTGGTTGTTTGCATGTATACTGTATATATGTGTTTTTGCAGCCTATTCCAAGCCTAAACGGGGCCACCGTAAAACTGCTTCATATGGCAACATTCTGGATGTCCCTGAGATCGTCACATCAGGTATCATAGACCACCTGAGTTGGTCTTCTAGCTGTGGAACCAAAATAATGATTCCCTAGTACTTACAAAATGCTTCTTGCTCCAGTTTCCTTAGGGCATGAAAATAGATACCTTGCATGCAGTAATAAAAGAGACAAATCAAAAACTGTACATTTGTCCACACTGAAGTGGTCTTGACAGGATACCTCAGATCTACAAAATTGAGGGTAAAATAGAAAGCAAAGTAAACCTTTTCACAGAAGGGAGAATAGCAGCCCAAAATTTTACCAACTTCCTCTCATATTTTAAGTGAGCAACTGAAACCAGACTTTTTTTGCAGCCAACAGAAAGAGGAAACAACTATTAAAAAATATTGGTTGTTCTTGGCTCCCCTCCTTCCTTAGTTACTACTACTGGGGCTCCCTCTAGGCTTTCTCTCCTGGCCTCCTTCTGTTGGTAGCAAGCGAAATATGAAGTTAAGAAAATAGAGTTGCCAAATACCATTTTGCCTTAACCTAGAAAACAGAAACAAAGTAAAACCAACTGAGATTTGCTGTTTTGCATGGTATCTTGCTGAAGAATCATGGTTAATTGTGATTGTTGTGTATTATCAGGAGAAACTTCTTGCACATATTTTTATACCTAACTCACACATGGTACTTCAGTGTCTCAAACTGGTAAATTGCTTTTATTTCTTATGGTGATCGTTTTGTAGATGAATCTAAATCACCATTTTTGATAGCAGCTTAATGGTGTATGTGACCATCAGTATTGCTTAGTACATGTTATCAAAGTTATCATTTACTTATCCCTCTGCTTAGGTTTTCCTCTATCCCTTCCCCCAACATTTTGATGAGGAATTGTACACTTTTTCCCTGATACCTTCATAAGTATGATTTGAGTGAATTCTTCAGCATCCTGTACTTTGCCTGTCATTATGCTTTTAGCATAGTATTGCGTTATAGTTGAATACCTAGTGGTTCTTTACTCCTCTGGTAAACTGAAAACCAAGAGTAGTGACCATATGTTTGTTACTTATTACTGATTGTATCAGCAGTATCTGGCTCAATGTCTCACACATAGTGTTTATAGCAAATATGTGCCTGTTAAAGAAATGAACAAGCCATTATTGAGCTCCAGTGGCTAGGAACTAGGATGTATGTAAAACCTATGTAAACTATAAATATGTATAAAATACAAATTATATCATTCTTAGGGGCCATTTTATCTGTATAAAACCATTTTATATTAAAGTTCATTTTTATTCAGCATCAAAATCATTTATTTTACAACATCATTGTTGCTGTTCAGAGAATAGAGTTAACCCATTTCTCACATAATAATCTTATTGAGTCGTGGGCTGCTTTCAAAATTAACAAAACACTTAAGATCATTTTTCCTCCATGATGAAAATACTCTGTTCAAGTGAATAATATACTGACTTAAAAAATGACGTTTAAACATATATACTGCTGAGCTGTGATTACCTTAAATGTTTGAGGGAATCAGGAAAATTTAGGCAAGTGGTGATATAATCTTAATCCAGGTCTCAGGTAAGCATGAAGAACACACACACACACACACACACATCACACAGTAGGCGATATTGCCAATACCAAATAAGGTAATGAGAGGAGAAGAGGAGAAAATAAGTCTCAGTTCTCAGCAGGGTGAATTTACCCACCAGGGCATATTTGGCAATATCTAGACACGTTTTTGATTGTCACAACTGGCAGGTGCTACTGGAATATACTGGGCAGAAGCCAAGGATCCTGCCAAACATCCTAACAATGTATTGGACAGCCACAACTGAGAAACTGTGGTTAGATGTCCTGTGTGGCCTACAGAGTAGTTTAAAATACATCTCTTAATTGACCATAACAGTTTTGCAACCAAGTTGTCAGATAAAACTATAGCTATATTATAGATGAAGAACTTAGATCTGATGATTTTGGGTGGTTTTCAAGTTACACAGCCAGTGTCCCTACTTGGATCTTCTGACTCCAACAAATCACATACATTTTCTCTTCTTTTTTTTTTTGAGTCAGAGAAGATAGAATAATTTTGCCTGCTCCTTCTTAGGACTTATATTAAAGAGAGGTCTTCAGCCAGGAGACCCTGTTTTATGACATTGGATCCTTATGGAGTCAGGAGACCCGATTCTGCTAGAGCAACAGCGCTGTTCAAATGGAAATAGTATTCAGTAATACATTTTATTAAATATCCATGTTGGTTTTTTTAACCCCAGATATCCAAACATTAACCTTGTCAGTTTTATTTTAATAGAAGAACGCAAGCACTAGAATTGAAACAACTGGACATAAAAGCCAAACAATTTGTAGGTTATATTTTTAAATTAAATATGAAAATATAACCTATGTTTTGGGAATATCTCAAATGTTTTTTATAGCCAATTTAATTATTACTTAATATATTTATAAAAAGTATAAATGTATTTATTTAATTAAAAATTATGCTTAATTCCCCAAATTCCTTAGTACCATCTAGAATTATTTTCTTAAAGTCGATTTTCCTCAACTTTTGTGGTTACCAGATACTCCTTGATACATCCAAACTGGCATTAATTAGCATTGGATCCCAGTAAGCACTTTTAAAATACAGTCTATTTTATTTTAGTACAAAGTAGTTTCAGTAATCTTACCTTGGGCCATGTGCAATATACTGAGTTTAATGTATTCCTTGGAATGAACTGCCTCGTAACAAGAGCATTCCTTTAAGCATCATAAAATTTTTTATGTGACTTACTGGCAGTGTACAAATTGATCTTTCTGAAGTGTTGCTGCTTTCATTTTCTAAAATCTTAGCAAGTTAAAAAAAATTTTAAATACACTTAATGCTATAGAATTGTTTAATACATCTTTATAATGATTTAAATGCCTAATATATAGTCATAGGTAAGCCA
This sequence comes from Manis pentadactyla, assembly GCF_030020395.1. Taxonomy (NCBI): domain Eukaryota; kingdom Metazoa; phylum Chordata; class Mammalia; order Pholidota; family Manidae; genus Manis; species Manis pentadactyla. Next base: position 94,164,128 of record NC_080030.1, on the reverse strand, counting down.
ATCCAAATCTTGTTTTTTGCCTGCTCTTATATACTATGCAGTCATTCAAATGAAGAACAAGTACCCAATGGATAACAACAGTATTCATCAGTTGGGTCATGCAAAAATGGACCTTTAATACCTCTGAACTTTCTGTGGATCATACTCTACAATTCTTTATATCTCTAATTCATTGATCCTAGCTCTAAAGAAGCTTTAGTAAACTGTGGCATGGATACTCTTCCCTTCTACATCCCACTGCCCACAGAGTGGCCATAGATCATTCTGGCTTCCTATTACCACATAGAAGCAGATTACCAATAGTATGACATTTTGTGAATTCTTCATTTGTGGAGAAGGTCCTACCAAGTAACAGACTGCTATCTAAGCAAAGTAAATGTAAGTGTAAATGTTTCTTGCTCAGTATCTAAACCGTTTAACCTAGTTTTCTAATCCATTTGTTTACTGAACATTATAAGCTGATAAATTGGAATGGACTTTTAGGAAAGCCTGTTTCCTTTTCTGAATGTTTTCCTTAAAACTTGAAGATTTAAGAGCATAATCCTTTCTTCTTTCAGCCAACACATTTTAATTGTGTTACTTTATTTGAAGAAAAGAGAATGGGTAGCAGATTATTGGGTTGCTTATTTCTAAACTTAATTTTTAATTATTTTTTTTCCTCCCAAGACTTTCATAAGAACGTGTATCTTGATTTGGTTCTTTTATCTGGATTCTGTTGAATTCCCCACATTTCATTTTTGTTAGCATCCAAGCATCTGTTGCCCACCCATCTTCATCTCAAATACTTACATGAAATAGAGAGGTATGAATTGTGAGACCATATAGTACATTCTGATGATAACATTTGATCCAGTGTTAGAAGGCCTTAATTTTACATTTCTTAAAAATCCAGATGTCAAAGATTAACAGGTAAAATGTCAAAAACTTTTCAAACAAGAGCAACTAAATTTTCCAGCTAAAAGAATGTAGAGTAAGACACTGAGAAATTAAGAAAGCTAAATCAGGTTTTGTTCATGGCTCTGGCATCAGTAATCCAGGAAGATCAGCAGTCCTGCCCTGGAGTCCTTGTGTGAGCAGTGACAGCCCTTAAGGAAATCAGCTGTGATTATAATGCATTTTGAAATCCACTTGAAAAAAAGTACTGGCAGGTACATATATACATACCACCTGTAAAAGATTTAATGGAAACATTAGTCTTCTGCATTTCCTCCCTAATATGAAATTATTTGTACATAGTTTATACCAGATTGATTGCTGTTATAAAGTGAAATAAATATCCAGTATGTGATTTGCAAGAGCAAATTTTTCCATATACTGACATTGTTGTGGTCATTATGATTATTATAACTGTCTTTTAAAAACCAGCTAAATTAGAAAATTTTGTAGAATATATTTAAAGTTTTTATTAGTGCTATTATAATATTGTAATTAGTAGTTCTGAATTTCTTTCTTAGTTGAGACTAAACTATAATGCTTGATTTCATTGAACAGTGGTGCTTTAGTATAGCATGCCTTTGGGTTTTTCTGAGCCTAAAATAGTAAGGTGTAGTATTTTAGGGTGACAGAAGGCCTTGACCAAACAGGTTTTTTTGTCTTACATACTGTTCTTTAAGGGTATGATAAAGAAGAGTGAATACGCAAATGTTTTGAGTCGATCTTAATGAAATATATAAAATATTTTTGCCCGGGTCCCTGAAGAACCTGAATTTAATTTATATGTATTGTGTATCATATATTCTTAAAACTGAGAATAAATTTTAGATGTCCTTAGGATTTCAGCTGCATTTAGATCTCTTAACTGAGAAAAATTTAATGAATATTCTCTTTTAATCTCGGTCAGATATTTAGCTCTATTTTTTACCATGAGTATGATAAAAGTATTTAAGTAGAATATGCAAAGACCTGAACATATTTAACAGAAAAATAATGGGTCCTCAGGTTTCTAATACTTAGGTGTTGTCCTCCTAAAGAAGTTTCAACTGTCTAAGGTAATTAGCAAATAGATGGGGTGGGTGGGGTGGGCTTTGTGGAGTCCTGGACAGCTTAAGGCAGAACTGCTATTCAGCACCTGGGCACTGTTTTGCTTTCTCCATCACAAGAATAAAACCTTTCTAATACTGTATTTGGTTTAAGAGCCAGTAGATATTAATGTTTATAAACACTCCTTTAACTATAAGTACATACATTATTAATGTAATCACCCTCTTTCCCCCTCCCCACCCCTCAAAAATAGTGCAGTGCCAATGTGAAGAAACAGTGTGATAAAAAGAATTGAGCTTTTTTAGATCTGGCAAATTCCTACCTTGCCCAGATAAGTGTCATTAGCAGCTATAAACCTTGGATTAGGGATGCTATGAGGCCCAGGGAGAGAGCTTCACTGATGTGGCTCTGCTATATCTGCCATGTGTAGTCACTTCACCTTCAAAAAAATTCTATACTGGTGGCTAATGTAAATAGGGAGGTTCATCTAACTCCACACTAAATATGTATGTAGTCTCTTTCTACCATATTGTAGTCTACCAAGATCACTTTTTAATCGTAAAAAACTCTAACCTAATAAGGCTGGTTTATTAGAAAAACTCATCAATAGTAAGTGCTTTCCTTTGGTTAGAGAGGGGAACAAAATGCACCCTAAAGGGCCTTTCTAAGAAATAAGCCAGAACTTGTTGAAATTATTAAAGGAGTGTGAAATTTTTGGCAGTCTAAATGAGAAAATATATTTTTAAGTGGATACTCAGTTTACCATGAAGCAGTAATTTAATACTGCAGTGTATAGTGCTATACAAATTTTTTTAAATCTTAGGTATTTTACACCTGAACAATGTTCCACAATTTTAATATTCAAAACTTAAGAATCAAAAAATCTCCAACATTTTGGTTAAGAGATACATGCAGGAAAATGTAGTGTTGATTTTTACATAAAGAGTCTTCGGGAAGTTTGGAAGGTAGAAAAATGAAAGTATTTAAGGTAAGGAAAACTATAAGCCTACTTAGAGCAATAAGAACAACCACTAGAATGACTAGGACCTAAGCCAGCTGTCTCTGCAAGGATCTGTGTTCATACACCAGCTCAGGAAATGAGTTGTACTTAAAAGAGCAACTTTTTGAAAGATGGATTCTGTTTTTGTGACATTATTGTAAAAACAACGGACTTAGTCTATACGCTGCTATTCCAACTACCCTTTCTTTTTTGTGGGATGGGGAGTAGGATGGGCTAGGAGTATGTGTATTCTTTTTATTGCCCTTACTCAGAACTTAATATAAAAACTCATTTGTTCTCTGTCTTAAGTCGTGGAAGCTCCAGAATGCATTGCAGAATGAAATACTCTGAATGTCATTTGTGGGTTTCAGATTCCTTGATCAGGCATCTGTTGACATCATACTGCCCCTCATTTCTACATTTTTCATTAATACTACCATGTGTAATATAGGTATACATATACCATAAAGCCATGAAAAATTGCAATTGAAGTGAGTTTCTAAATTAATATTTAGTTGTAAAAAAATTCAGAATCTAAATTTACTGAAACACATCCAGTAATTTTCACTTATAATAATAGGACTTTGATTTTTTTTACATTCATATTTCCAAATTATGGCTTAAAACTTACTATTGGAGCAACAAGTATTTGTTGATTGCAACTCTTTTTTGCCTTGTCTGTCTGAACTATTTGCCAGATGGTGTCTGCTGTGGTTATGCCAATTAGAATGCATTGCTTGATATTGCTTGCTTTGATTCATGCTGTAGTTTGAAGATACCTCATTTTATGGCATTTGTTAAATAAACTCTTCTTAACCCTTCTTCTTTTTTACTCCCCTTTCCTTCTACCTCCACCTAGATTTGAGTTTGTTTTGTTGTATTGCAATGATGATGTAATGACTTTTAGACACATGTGCTGGGTGGTTCCCCAGATTCACAAATGTCACTAATCTGAAAAGAGAATTCCAGACACTTTACAAGCCTGTTTCATCTAAGCTAATTTTAGAATGATTATGTTGAATGAAATGTGCCTAAAATTGCTTATTAGTCATGGTGTTGAGGTTCCTTTTTGTCCTTGGGAAACAAGAATAGTTAAAAGTTTTCACAGAGGTGTCTTAGTTTGCCCAATGCTTGATATCTAAATGTGCAATTTGGTGCCACGTTAATTTGTAATGGAAATTAAAATAAAGTGAAGCTTAAAGTAAATTTAAGTTAAAATTATGCAAAGAATTCTAAAACAGCTTGAAATGGAAAAGAATGGTATCTTACACTTTCAAGGGTGGCTATAAATTTGAGTGCTATATTCACTAACATTGCATTAAACACTGTTATTCTTTTGTAAGGTCCTTTTAGTTTATGTGCAAAATAATAATGGGGTCACATGTATTAAGATGCTAAATTACATTGCTTATTGATTTAAATTAAGATACTCAGGATTATGGAATTATGAAATTTTAAGAATGATTTCTTTCTGCCAATCAGGTCACAACAATGTATTAGAGTGCGTGTTCGTAGTGTTGCTCACTAGTTGATAAATTACATAACAGAGCTTTCAGAGTCTCAAGAATTTTGAGTATTGTGTCAGCTGTTACTCATAATATTTTGGTGTTTCCTTTTAGACAGCTGATCTCTCATCTTAGAAGATACTGTACAAACGGCCCTATTCCCAAATAAAAATGCCAAGTGAAGCAATTGCTCAATTCATTCTATTTTGCTGAAGACTTAGATTTGTAGAATTCTTTCATAAACTGACTTTTAAATTATTATTAGCATAGAAGTTCTTGAAGCAGAAGTAACACAGTAGTCTGTTTCACCAAACTATATATTTAAGAATAAATGAGTCATTCATGTCCAGTAGAAAATTAAGAGTTGTTGTTCACAAATAATCAGTTACCAGGCTTTGACAAAGACTAATGGGATTAAGTAAGTGTATAATAAATTTAAGCCTAAGCATCCTTTTAGGCCCTGAAATGAACAAGGCTACTGGTTAAAGTCAGTCATGTCTTACAACCTCCTAGCTGTCTTGCTGAAGAAATCGTAACGTAAGGACCTTGAAATAGATGCCATCATCAGCCCCAGCCCCCAAGCATTCATCTATTTAAATACATGACAGAAGATGGTGGAAGAGAGTTCAGCAGCTATTCGTGTGGTAGGAGTGGTTATTGTATTAGGACATACTTTGCTGTAGGCCAGCAGCTTTTGAGTTAAAGCACTGCAACTTTCTCTTCCTTTCCTTACATCTTTCTCTTCTCTTTTTTGTTTTTGGGCTTTGGGTTTTGGGTTTTTGTTTTTGTTTTTTTCACAATATACTCAGTTATTCTTTTTCCCACAAACATTCTGTATAGATTCAAGGAGCAACAAATTCCAGTTTCTTGCTGTAGCATTTATACCCTTACTGTCTGTTTGAATAAATTTCAATATTTTACTTTTTTATTTTTTAAAAGGTAACGGACAGCCAAGACGTAGATCCATCCAAGACTTGAGTGTTACTGGAACAGAACCTGGTCAGGTAAGACTTTACATTCAAATTCTCTGTCTTTGAATATTAATAGGCAGAAGCCAGAAATTAACTGTAATATATATATACTCTGCAATATTAGTTTTGAGAGTTCACCAAAAATTGTAATAGAGAAGTTCATGCACTTGAACTGAAATACTTAGGAAAAAAAAAGTATAGATACCATTATTAATTTAATTTGAAGAATAATTTGTGAAAGGTTGTTTAATTAAGTAGTGCTCCATGTAATGTGGCTTTATATATGCTTTAATAAGGAATTACTCAGTTTTGTAATTTAGCAATTTATCTATCATTATCCTCAATTATTAGTGTTGTCTCCTTATTAATGAGGGGAATAAACATTTCCCCAAAAAGATGTCACCCCTCCGGGATCATGTAAGGCACTGACATACCTGGAGGACTCCAACATCTTTTAATTGGAAATAACTACTGGATTTGTATTTTTAATATATCCTTAAGAAATATTTACTAAATAGATGGTTAAACTGTAGAGAGGCTTCTATCCCCATTGTTAGGGTTTTCCTTCATCCTTGTATTTCTGGATGTTCTTAGTTCTAAATTCCCCTCACCTCTTTATCGCTGCTGCTTTGTCAGTGATCCATCCAGACAGTGCTGTAGTTTAGTCTGTTACTATTACAGAGTTTTAACTAACTAGTATATAAAAGTAACAGCTCAGTCATTGTTTTTTCTGTTAGATTAATAAACTTGACATATTTAATTTATATCTTTTTTAAATTAAAGAGCTAATTTTGTGTATTCATTTGTTTTCAGCTGTGCTGAAATTTTGAGTACAGCATGCGTCTGTAGTGATGAAATACATTATGGCCTATACTCATGTAAAATTATAGGATTATAGATTTATAAACAATGACTTATGTTCATATGTATTAGTACTTTTCATCCTAGAAAGGTGTTTTATTATTATTTCACTTTTAACCATACTTTTAAATTTTGGAGATTCTTTGGTCATTAGTAAAAACTTGAAAGCCATCAGCTTAACTAAATTAACAAATACCACTTGATATATTTAAATGATAAATACCCTTAGTCTTCATTCATATCTGGAAATATTTTTCTCACAGTGCCTATACACTCACTCAGACACATACACAAACACAGATATGCAAACAAAATAGATATACATAACATTAATTTATTATATATTTTATGATATTAAGTGACCCTAAGTCTGAAGGTATTATAAAAAATACAATCATTTTATTTCATTTATTTAATAGTTTTTTCAGTGTATCTGTTTTTATGAGACCCCAGAGCTTTTGAATGAAGTGTCCCATTTCCTCCCCCTCAAATACTTAAGGTATTAATCAGGGATTTTAGGAACAGATAGTTTGACATCTGGTATTTGCTTTGATTCCTTACAGGCTTGATGAGCTCAGTCTTTTTAACTCTGTTTACTATTGCCAGTGATATTCCAGTTATGAGAAACTCTAGCCAAGTGTTCTCCCTTTGGCTAAGAACAAGAAACTTGCTCCCAGACAGTGCTGGACCACCTGCTAGGGCCAGTGCCTCTCTCTGTTCTGTGTAATAAAGGCATTGCTATAATTTAAGACTGAACTGAATTGAACCAGGCCTTACTTATTGCCTCACAAGGTCTGTATCACATGAGCGTATGATTGTTACCCTTTTCATTTCATTACCTTCAGTGTTTTACTTACTAGTAAAACACTGGAACTGAGGCAGCCTATGCTTATGGAACAGTCATTTGCATGAATTGCCAGGGACTAGCCCAAAAGACTTGGAGTGAGGGGGAGCTTGGTATGGCAGTAAAACCTGTTCTAAAACAGGTGATATGTAGCCATTGTATGGCCACTTTTTAAAATTGATTGGCTCTTTCAGATGCTTACTATTACAAACTGCCTAATACCTGGTTTGGGATAAGAATTGCAAACAGTAATCCTAATGTATTATGAAAACATTTTCCCTGAAAATATTATGGTAAATGACCATTAAATCTTCTTAATTACTCTTGAAAATAACATTCATGATTTGAAGAAGAAAATAATCACACTGTGGATTTTTTAAATTGAAGATGTAGTTCTTTTTAAAGTCTGACTGAGCAGTGATTAAACCAATGCATGAGGTTTTTGTTTGTTTGTTTGTTTGCTTTGGCCTTGGAAATTGATAAAGAACATGAAGAAAATAACGTGCCCACCAGTACAGTCATCATAGAAAGAAAAAATTCAGTGGTAAAGTTTGATACTACATTTCATAGAGGAAAGTGAACTGACTAGAGTTTGAACCTTAACTCTTGATTTGAGACTGATCTTAAAATCTCTTAGGCTTTTCATCTGTAAACTAAAATTAAGCTGGTTGTTTTTATACCACCATTTCTATTGTGGGTAATACTGAATGAAGCAAGCTTCTTTATTAAAACAGCTGTATTTGTCTAAAAGAGTGCATCTTTACAATAATACAACTCAGTTTTAAATTAATTCTGGAAGTTTATTAAGAATGCACAATAGATCTGGCCTACTAGATACTTTGAAAAGATACTGAGAAAATAAAGAACAGCCCCTGATATCCAGAAACTGATCTGACACTGAAGCTTCAGTGTTGTTAGAAATTGGACATAAACAATTTCTCAGAACACCAATAGACAAGGTTATGCTGAGACCATAATAAAATGAGACAAAACAAGACCGTTTTATAGTGTTACCTAAGCACAGACAAAAACAAGGTCACTGCCACCCACTGAACATCACCCTTTCCCAGGTGCCTGAGTGACTGCTGCTGCTTTACCAGTTGCGGCTTCATCTTCACACTGGTCTGTCCTCCCTGTAGAACTGCTCCTACTTTTTGATAGTAGCTAATCTAGAGTGAACCCCTTCTTCCTTGGAGCATCCCCAGAATCACTCAACAAAAACCCAAATCCTGTCATAAGCTCTTTGCAAGCCCTCGTAATGAGACAGGCTGTAGTGCCCTGTGGTGAGCATTCTGCTTCACTGCAGCAGATACTAAACCCAACTCATACCACTACAGGGGTGTTCCTGGAGGTCTTTGGTTGGGAGCACTGACAATACCAAGAGGGCTCAGTCCCTAAGGATGTTATTTGCACAGACCAGACTTGAGGCCCAGATCAGTTAGAGAACTACAGTAATTACAGCTGCCATTTATTATGTACCAACGTTCTGCCAATCAGGCCTTTAATTGCTATCTAAATCTTAACCTTATAAATTTGGTACTTTTTATTTTCCTCATTCTGTGGGTGGATAAACTGAGGATTAGAGAAACTTACCTAAGGCTCTTAACTCACCTAAACACTGCCAATAATTGCTATAACCAAGTTTTGAATCCAGATCTGATTCCAAAGCACACAAACTCTGTCATTCCATCTTGAATTTAAAACAATGTAATGTGCTAAAGTAATCTAGCTCTCTTCAGTTTCAAATGTTTGGGCTTCTTGATAGTCTACATCGTCATTAATCATTTAAATAGTTTTCAGTGATGATAAGTTTACCTGCATCATACTGTTTAGCAAGGCAAATCACCTTAATAGCAAATTCTACAAATGATTATATAAATTTATTGTTTATACGTCTGGGTGAGCCATTCTAAGTTTCACTTAAATAACACCTTCTCATGTATACCTGTATTCCCCTTCTGGAATTGTATACAGTATAGATCCATTTTCTAGATTATTCTTCAAGGGGCTGTAGTCAGTGAAAAATCTCTACAATTGTGATTATTTAGAGAACTGGACATAGTGTATTTCAATATGGATTTTAGAGTCTACTTTTACTAGTCAGACAGGACATTGGACAAGTTCCTTTATTTCCCTGAGCTTCAGGAACCTTACCTACCAGTGGGGACCATAACACCTACCCCTCGGACTTAAAACGTGTGAAAATACCAGACATACAGTAGATGCTTAATGTTGTATACCTGCCTCCCCAGAGTGTGCCTCGCAGGGCTCTTAACACTTCCTTGTTCTCACTATAGTGTATTACCGTCCAGAAATAAAACAAAAATAGCATTTGAAAAGAAGTAAAATCCATTGGCATTCTTTTGTGTATCATAGAAGCTTCTGTCAAGGCTCATAGAAAGTATTTGCCTTAAAGGCCTTTTATCACATATCAAGAGATATATCATCATTCATTGTTTTTTATTTAAGGGAAATAACTTACACTATTTCTTTTGTCCATTCTCAATCTTCTTTAGTGTAAGTAATTTCTCTTAAAGCTCTAAATAGGAAGCTTACCTAATAGTTTTAAATATTGCCTGGTTCATAGTCTGCTTTTCTGTTGGAGAATTTAAAAGCCACGTAAGAATAATAAAATCTAGAATTCCCTACTAATGAACTACAGTGAAGCCAGAATTAGATTGAGCTTTACCCTTGGATTAGAAAGAATGTTTTCAGTATACCCTGTCATGTGTAGATTTGATTGAATTCTCTGTGACTCATAATGGAGGAAGTTTCCTTATAAATCCACATTACCAACTGATATCATTTCTTTTAATATTTATACTACTCAAATGTTACTTCAGCAAGAATATCATATAAATTAACATTTAACCTCTAATTTGTGCATGTGTAATTTTAGCAACTAAGAAGACTTCTGAGTGTTTTAAATAGCTTTTAAATGTCATTCTAAATAGTAGCACTGGCCATATATTCTTGACTTACGAAAATATTTTCCCAGTCTTTCAGGTGAGACATTAAAAGCAAAGCTTTGTTTTGGTCTGTAAAATAGCTCCCAATTCCTTTTTATAAATACGGAGATGAAGTCCTTGTCAAAGTCCAATTGTGGTTCATGTCTACTGATAGTTACTCGCCTCTGTGGTTTAGATATGACTCAATATTCTCTGTTGCCTTAAATTGCTGTGTGGCGTTTCTGTACTCTTGTGACCCCTTTTCATATATGACCCTTGTGCTAAGTTCAATTCCTATGTCTCTCTTAAACTTTTCAGTTTATATGAGAATAAAGTCATTGTAAATGTCTTAAAGGAGGGAGCAACCCAAGTGAGTTTTATAGTTTGAGAGTATTTTTGGCCATCAGAATTTTACTAGTGATTTTTTTTTAAATAGCTACTGTAAAATAAGACTTCTTCTGTATTAAGTTGTAAGCAATAATGTAAATTTAACCCACAAACTAGTTTGATTTCCTTTTTTATGTTAGGTATTACCTGTTCCTATTTATTCCTTTTTATTTTTCAGGTATTCAAAATACAGTTAAAGCTTATTTTTAAATATTTCTGTAGTTTTTTATACTAACAGCTTAGCATATTATGTACTAATTCTTTGAAATATAAAGATTTATTTCGTTAATTTATGGATTTAAATTTAACTCATAGCTTTTCCTGTAGCTTTAAAGAAATGTGACCTACAAATGTTAGCCTTATTTAGTTTTATAGCAGTAGGAAATCTCAAGTAAAACAAGAGTATGTACATGAGGTGCTAAGAGTTTCTTGAAAGTAGAAAGTGAAAAGAAATAATAAGTAGCAAAGAACTCTCTTGGGAAATATTTAAACTTAAAGAAGACTATGAATCACACTAGGTCCAAATACAATTATTTATTTGAATATGACAGATATTCACTGGGCCTTTTTTTAATATAAAAGATCCATTCTTATACTTCATATTTCTTATAATTCTTACTTGTATCTTGTTTAATGTCTCAAAACTATTATAACTATGGTCAAATCATTGCACTCTTACTAATCAAGACTTCCTTTGAGTCAAAGGTTGAAAGGACTCGGGAATAATGCAATAATATCTGTACTTGTTTTACCAAGGGTAACAGCATCCTAAAAGTAAGACATATTTCATCATTGGTTCTCTTTGGTATGTATTCTTATTTTTATATACAAAAAGTAAATAAGCCTAGGCACCAGTCTTATACCTGAGTGCCAACAGCTTATGTTATTTTATTCAATGAGTATTTATTTATGTGGTTATTGTATATTCAGCAATTTCCTAAATCCCGAGATACACAATATAAAAGTACACATGATCTCTACCCTTAGGAGACTGTAATGCTTTTGTTGAATCACAGACACTGAGAGTATATAAAGCATTTCTGGCTCAAGTTGAAGTTTCTGTAGGAATGAACTGAAAATACAGCCAAAATTCAAAGGAGAAAAATGTCTTTGTGAAAGGGTTGTGTCACTGAATATGTTTATAAGAACTGTGATTTTGATCTAGACGGAATTGTTAGGTGCTACAAGTCTACTCATATTCCCATCTTATATTTACAACAGCTTAATGCCATTTAGGGAGCATTTTTATCGTGTCAGGACACTCCAGGTACATTATTTCATTTGTTTTTTTTGACAGCCTGATGAGGTAGATAATACCTCATTTTACTGTTGAGTCTTAGAGATTGTAGTCAATGGCAGACCGGAAACTCAAACTCTGGACTGTATTGTCTCTAGGGACCTGAGTTCTTAACTGTTACTACTCCTTCTCATCCAGACTTGGTGAATGAGCAGCCTCAGGCTCAGAGAGGCTGAATTACTTGTTCAAGTTCACACAGCTAAAAATGGCAGAACTGAGATTTAAATCCAGCTGTCCAAAGTATTAGACTAAGTCATGTGAATTTGCTGATATTTGACCTACAGAAGTGGCAGTTTTGTATAGCTTTGTGCATGCTTTTTACACAAAACCATATTATCATTAAATGAATATGGGGTCCAGATTAATAGCAGGGAGGGAAACAAGGGCATAAGAGATGTCAGAGGAGACAATTTGGATAGATAAGATAAACCTGCCAGTGGAGGGTCAGGAGAGCCAGGGTGAGAATTTCAGAACTGATCCAATAACAAATAATAAATGAACATGTTGGCTTCTGCACACTGCTAGGCACTCCTCATCCTCAAACACAGGGTCTGGCTTTGTGTAGCAAGAATGAGCACATAATGTTCAAGGGAACCTCAGTGGGTTTACAGGATGGAGGGGAATTAGCAAGGAAGAGAACAGAATGAGCGTCATGATGTGCAGGGCACCTTTATGGGCGTGCCATGAATGAACTAAGGTTTTGGAATGGCCAATGTGATTCAGAGTTGAAAGTTATGGTATAGAACTCCAAAAGTTATGAAGCAATTTCAGTAGGTAACCAGAATGAAAGTAATATTCCATCAGTTTTTCATTCCTTCAAAATTACTGTACGATTTTATCTGTGAAATTGTAAATTTTAGCACCAGATGAAGCAATAAAAGTCATCGCATCCTTAACCCAACTCAACCCCTTTGCGCATAAAGAAAGCAACACTTTCTTAGAGTAAACTAAATCAGACATTGTACGATAATTGAACTCACATCAACTAGTTTCTAATCAAGAGTACTTTTCACCATTACATTAACTCTTATTTTACTTGACGTAGTCTTTAATTTGGTGTTTCTATGTTTACATATTGAAAGTGAACATCGGATTTTTTATGAATCTGTATGTTTTTATTTTTCTACTTTATATAACAACATATTCTTTGTGAGTTCCTGTTGGGTGTATTCAGTAACATTTTAAGAAAAAAGGTGCTTTTAAAAAAAAAATCCTGTGAAATGCATTTTAGTTTATATGCCCTTCAAGAGTTTTTAATATATGAAATAGTAATACACAGACAAGGATATAGGTAATATGTAAGTTATGAAACCTAATATAAAATGAATACCTCTAAACCTACCACCCAACTTAAGAAATGGAATATGATCAATTCCTGTCTCTCTGTATATTCCTAACTTGTGACCTGTCAGCCTCCCACCAGACCACAATGCCATTTTCTATCATATATCACATTTCTAGACTTTTTTATGAATACCCTTTATCTAGTTAAGAAATTCTCTTCTCTTAAATGGGATATAAGTTTGGTAAGTGTAAGTTTCATAAATGGATATTAAGTTTTGTCAGATGTTATATACAACTGTTGAGGTTTTTCTCCTTTATTCTGTTAATGTGATAAATTGGATTAATTCATAGATTAGTAATAAGATTAATTTAGAATTCCTAATATCATCTTTTCATTTGTAGGATAACTTCAGCTTTTTTTTTTAATGATTTCATTAAATTTCATTAGCTAATATAATTCTTTAGGACTTTTGTCTTTTGCATCTATTTTCAAAAGTGAAGTTGGTAGTTTTTCTTACATTGTCTTTGTTTACTGATCTGTTTTACTGCTTTCACAGAATGAGTCAAAGTTTTTTTTTTTTCCCTAGAATAATTTCTTTAACATGGAAAATGTCTTTTCTTCAGTGTTGGCTAGACCTCACCTGTGAAACCCTTTGGACTTGACATTTTCTATTATATATAGAAATTTTGGTGATTTATGTGTCTAATTTGTTGCTTGTTAAGGCTTTTTGGGTTGGTTCGTGTGTTTTTACTAACTACAAAATTTTTGTAATATTCTCTCATTCTTATTTTGTCTCTTGCGGGAGGCTTATAATCCTTGATTCTTTTTCTGACTACGTAAATTAAATCCCTTGCTTGTAAGTTGTCTCTCCTGATTTTTTCATATAAATATTTAGAATAAAATAGTTTTTTCTCTAAATGCCTCTTAAGTGTTGAATCCCACAAGTTTTAGCATTATTCATGTAAAATTCGGTTCAAATTTGGTTTCTTTGATCAGTGAGTGATTTTAAAGTGTTTTTAAATGTCTAAACATTTAGGATTTTTAAGGTTAATTTTGAGTCAGTACAAAAAGATATGATTGATGTACTACATTTTCTTAAACTTTGAGATTTGCTTTATAGCTTAATACATGATGAGTTTGCATAAATGTCCATAGGTGCTCCAAAGGAATGCATATTCTCCAATGTTTAGGCATAGGATTCATGCATACCTTTAGGTCAAGCCTGCTTCTCTTGGGGTTCAGGTTTTACTCTGTTTTCATTGTTTTTTGGTCTGTTTTTAGACACCATTTACAGAGGAATATTAAAGCGCCTCAATGTGATAGTGAATGTGCCTCCCTCTCCTTGCAGTTTTATTGCTTGATTTCTTTGGAAGCTATAAGTACCGCATATATTGTGATGGGTACAGCATATAAATGATGATGTGTTCTCAACTGAATCACCATTGTTTCACTTCTCACTAGTAAATTTTTTATTTTTCCCTAGATGTATTCTCTCTGATACTAAAAACATGATTCTATTTTGGGTACTTTCTGCCTGGTTATCTCTTTTCATCCTTTAACTTCATTTTCTGTCTCTCTCTCAATTAGATAGGTCTCTTATATAAATATGCATTTAATCCAGCCTGACATTCTGATTTTTAAAATATCTAAACTGGAGAGTTTAATTCATTTAAGTTTATTATGGTTACTGATAAGTTTACTTCCTCTTAGGCTTTCTGTTATTTCTTTTTTTCTCCTTTTTTGCACTTCCTTCCAATTGAAAGTGTATTTCTCATTCTGTCATTTTTCTCTCTGATTTGGGAGTTATATGTGTTACTACTTTCAGTAATACCTAGGAAATTTTAACATTCAGCCCAACTTAAAAGTTAGTGTCTTTACCCTCATCCTGAACTATATAAGGATTTTTAACTCTGTGCTTCTCTTGCTTATGCTATTATTACTCAGATTCTTTATTTCACCTTATTTGTTTAGTAATTCTATAAATTACTCTTTGTTTCCATCATTTAATAGTTTCGGAGTATAGATTCATCCTTGTGTTTACCAGTATTCCTGATTGCAAGTTGGCCCCTCCATCAGGGAAAAGTTTTTCCTCCCCTTAAAGTACATGCTTTAGAAATTTTTATGGTAAAGATCTGTCTGTGGTACACTAGTTTTTGCTCATCTGAGAATGTAATTTTATCCTTATTCTTAAACACTTTTGTTGGTTAAGCATTTCTAGCTTGCCAGTTAGTTATTTTGTAATATTTCAAACTTTTGAAAATATTTTGAAAATATTACACTTCTGGCTTCCTTTGTTGCTGTTGAATATCTTACTAGTATTCTTTTGTGGATAATCTCTTTTTCTCTCTGGCTGCTTTTTACTGTCTTCTACTTTCCTTTGTTTTCTAGGATTTCACTATAACATGACCCTTGTATAACTCAATAGTGTAGGTTTCCTCTAATTTTTTCTGCTTGGGATTTGTTACGCCTTCCATCAATTCTGGACATTTTTTATGGATTCAGAGCAGATACATTGTCTCCCCTCCACGCAAAGGCACTACCAAAATGGATGAACTACTTGCTGTCTGGTTTTATAGGGTAGATTTTTTTCCCTAGTTCACTCTTATCCTGAAAGTGAAGGCTTTCTTGCATTTTAGCTTTAAGGAAGAGAGTTCTCCAGTCATACTTCCATCCTACAGAGACCCAAGACTTTATACCTGTTCCTCTGAGTGAATCAGGCAGTTAAAAATGAAAGTTCTAGGCCATTGATGTTCAGCTGAAATTCCCAGGGCTAGCAGCATAAGCATTTACTAGACTCCTGGTTCTGCTTTATTTCTGGTCTAAGCATTTCTCTTATATTTTGCAAGCCCTTCAGTTTTTAAGAGGTATGAGGTATTAGTGCATATAAGTTTTATGTGTGTGTGTGTATTTTGTAGATTTATATTTCTTAGACAATGATTTGTTTTTTACAGGAGTGTTTCAGGACCTCTACTGATAGAAATGGAAGCCTGTATAATGGAAATTTTCTTTGTTTGGGTTTTTTTTTTTTTCAATAAATATCCCATTTTGTTCCTCCTTTCACTTTTTTCCTACAGGTGAGCAGTAGGTCATCCAGTCCAAGCATCAGAATGATCACTACCTCAGGACCAACCTCAGAAAAGCCAGCCCGAAGTCATCCGTGGACCCCTGATGATTCCGCAGGTGACCAGTTTATTTCCTGCTAATTAAGAAGTTGAATGCATCATGTTTATTTTCAGTTAGTGTGTCATTACTCTATTATTTACAAAGGCAAGCATTATACAGTAGTCTATATTTTCATATTAGTAAAATCAAATATTTAGCAATAAACTTAAAAATGTCTTTTTTGAATACTGAGACAGAAACGATTTTACCCTCCACAATTTTTCCTTCAAGCTACTAAACATGTGCTTTGAAAATAGTTTGTTTTGGGGTCTTTCCAGATAGGAAAATACTACATTCTTGATACTTCAGTCTGTGAATTTCCTGTCATGATCCATCCTACTGGACAATGGAAGAAAGTCATTATCTTTTAAATAACTAAAATTACCAGAATTGTAAAAATAATTATCTTCATCATAGTCTTTTGTTTTAAAGCCACAAAATATCATATACTTTAGTGAGAAAAAAATTTCCGATCATTTACAATTGTGTAATTTTTAACTGATAGGAAGACTGCATTTCAGTTACATAAATATTCTGTTCAATAGACCTTTAAAAGCCTGTTCAGAGTTATTAAAACTCTCTAACATAAGTAACTTAACCAGTCAAAATGTTAGTATTAAAATCTAATGATGAAATAGTTTTATTATAAGCAAGTAGGAAATTATATACTGTAATGGAATTAATTTTTCCATAGTATTAGGAGAGTACCTTGATAAATATTCAGCAGCATGCTTTTATAAAAGTTATTATTTGCATGTTAATTATTGTCAGAGAAAGAAAGCTGATCTCTTAGACCTTGGAAAATCAAGCATTTGGGATTTTATATAAGATCACCTGTATTAGTAGTGGCAATTAAATTGAAATTTAAAAATCAGCCTTCTGTCTTTACAAACTAAAATACAGTTTACAAGTTTTTATAGTTACTTGACATGGTTTAGTCAAGTTCATAATTTAATTTAAAAAATTAACTTGGTGGCTTTTCTGTGTCATGTAAGAGAGAACTGTGTTTAGCCAGGGGTGTACTCTCTCGTTTTAGTAAGTTTAAATTTAGTGGTGACAAAAATTCCTCCAAGACAGCCCAACCTGGGATTGCCCAGAACATTCACCAACCACTCAGCACATGTGCAGAATTCACCGTGACATGCTGCTTCTCAGAGATAGACAGGGACTAACCATTAACATTTAGGTAATACCACCTCTTTTTAGTTCCTAAGCCCTCTGGCGAGTTAGTACTCACCCTGACATGACAGCATGGCCTACACCTGGTACTCAGCCTAGCAGGGCCTCTTAACCTCAGCCTAGATGTATCTAACGTAGACATGCCAGTCAACAGATGGCAGATTGTGTGTTCTTAAGAGGAAATCAAATTTCTCTTCTGTCCCCCTCATTTCACTGCCATGTTTCCACTTCATGTGTTCTCCACCCTTTCAACCTCCACCTCATGTTTTTCTCTCCTGGGGCCTAAAATGCCACAAAATCATCAATAGCTAGAAATCATATCTAGGTCCATACTGCAACATCAGCTGGATTTGGTCTTTGCCTTGAAGTGTATGGCAAAGAGGTGATTATCATTTTTAAATAATTTGAATACAACTTCAGAAGTGACTCTGGTTTAAATTTATAATTAGTGAGGATCACTATTGTACTATCTCTAAGAAAAATATTGATAAGCAAGTAGAATAAATTACAGTGAAGAGATAGGGAAAGCATTTTTCTTTGAAAGCCCACTGACTTGGGAAAATGAGAAGTGCATTCGTAAGTTAACCAATTAATTATATTTTTTTAAGTTTAAAAGTGAAGAGGTTTCTTTGTACTTTCAGAGAAAAAGAGCATAACAATTTAAAAATCATAGCATTTATTGAGTGTTCTTGGGTTTCTATTTATAACAATGGAGATAAAGAAAGACATATACCCAAGAACAGCTAGAGAGAGAGAGAAATGCCTAGTCCCAGTAGAGGGAGCCACGGGTGCGGGTGGGGGGAAGCTCACTGAAGAGTTTCTCCTGTGCTTAGTACTTTGTAAAGATAGAAATATAAGGCATGGCCCATTGCCTGCAGTCTGACTATAGAGTCATAATATACTTTAAAAATAAACTCATGCTATAGAATAAACTGCTAAATTTGCAGTACAAGCTGAGTGTTTTAATACTTGAGAAATCAATTAGAAAAGACCTGACATACTCTGCAACTTTTTTGTAAAATAGTGAGACGTGTTCTGTAGTCATAAAGCAGAAAGAAGACAGCATTCCACATGAAGAAAGCACATAGTTAGAGAAGGTGATATGGTTATAACTATTGTGTTTGAGGGGCCAGAAAATATTTCTCCTAATGTAACCAAACAAACATGAGTCTTGACATTCCGGAAGAGAGCTTCACTTTGATTAGCCATTGAAACATTAAAAAACAAAACTTTTAAGGTATAACCTTACAATCTTGTGATCAGCTACTACTATTAGAGACTAAAAGCTAAATACTGGTTTAAGCATAAGTGAGAAAGTGAAATCTCACTTGGTCTTAAGAAAAAAATGAAATTCAATAGAGGCCCTTTAAATTCCCTACCATCAAAGAGCTTTAATTGTTTGAATAGCACAATCCTTGGGCTTTTTTTTCCCCCCACCTCCCAGAATACTGTGAATCATTGATCTATTATAGTTAATTCTGAAGTATATATCATATGCAGGGTACTTATCGGGTATCAAACATTGAAGAAAGAAATGGGAGTGGAAATGTTAAATTGAAAAAACTCCTTAAAGACACTCATTTTTTTTAATATTAAATAAAGTCAGGGGAAATCATTTTTAATCAATTTTAATTTTATGGAAAGTAGTTTAAAACTACTGTTGTGGGTAGGGAGAGGGTCTGTCAGAGAAATAACAAGTGTATTTCTTGTTTACCCATTTCAGAAAAGCATTTATGTTAGCATATAACTTTAGAGTAACTAAGGCTCTACTAGGCAATACTCTCTTATTCTTTCTTTATCATGCTTCATTATTTAATAAATGTTACTTTCTTAATCTGAAATATAAACTTGACTATTTAAAGTCCCTTCCCAATTCTTTATGTAGTATCACAGTGGCAATATGAATAAGAGTAATAACCATCACCACCATGTGTTGCTGGCATTGCATGGGATTCCTTACATGCATTATCTCATTTGATCTGATTCAGCTTAGCTTTTGATTCAGCTCTAGCTTTTAGAATGTGCAAGCACATTCTCAGTGGCTGGAGTATCAGTCAGCAGTAAACTACTGAAGTGATTGAATCATGAAACTCAGTGTTTTTATTGCATCGGATGCAGTGCCCTGTGTCGTCCTGACCTTGCCTTTGTCTGCACCACTCTTTGAAGGAGTTACTTGTCAGCAAAAGGGCTGAACAGTTCACTTGCTTAGGTCGTTTGTACAGTGGGAAAGTGGCTGCTTCTGAAATTGAAAAGTGCATGATACCTCATAGTGACCCCATGGGCTCTGGAGGCATGAGTTAATGCTGGGAAGAGCCCACCACGTGCTGCATGTGTGTTATTACAGCAGTTTTACCTCTTATGAAATACAAACAAAACCCGTCTGTTCAAATAGTCTGATAAAATTGACTGGATGTTTGAATTAACCTATTTAACTGTTTTGGGTATGACTTTGAGCCCATTCCCATACTGTTCATGTGTGTTAATGCGCTCCCATCAGTGTCATCTCTCATTTTCCACAGTAGCTCTCATTTAGGGGGCAGGGTAGGAGTCTCATGCCAGAATATGTATAAAACAAAGGTGACCCAGTGGAGTAGAATGTGTCTCTTGCCTTCCACCTTCCCAGGTAAAGAGCACTCATTTTACGAGAGTGGTCACAGCCTTATAGTAAACCTAACATGTTCAAGGAAAGAGAGCTACGGGGTTTGATTAGATAGGGTCAGTGAAGACTGAGTAAGTCCTGTATCACTGTTTTGGTTTTTAATTAAACAAGGGCTTACAAGCTTTAGTATTATTCAGTTTATAGCCAACTTAAATTATGAGAGTATGGCTGCATTCTAATTATCTGGTAATAAGGTGTCCTCCGTTTACCTTGAGAATTCAAAAATAGACTCCTTTCATTACCAGGAGCAATAACTTCTATTTTACGTGTTATATGCTTTAGGGAAAAAATACCAGTATTTCATGCATGCTTTCTTGCTTTTTGTTTATAATCACTTATGACCGAAAGTAAATAAAATACATACTTGAATTCCAGATACCAATGGATCAGATAACTCCATCCCAATGGCTTATCTTACACTAGATCACCAACTACAGGTAAAGGAGTGTTTTCTCAGTGAATATTTACTTTCTCTGGAGAAAAAGTTTAGAGAATTTATCATTAAAGCTGATGGTTGTGTTCTTGTCTGTCACGTATTCATTTATTTATGCTTGTAGTTGGCCTCCTTAAACTTTAAAAAGCAAGTTCAAATGAACGATTCTCTTACTTAAGTCAGTCAAACTAATTGGCAGAATCATATGTTCTTATATTAACAGTCATCTTAAAATATTCCCATATCTTTAAGACTGCCAGGAATAGCATTTTTCTCTTCAATTTTAGTGAATTAAAATTCAGAATTCCTATAAGCTCATTTCTATTTAATAGATAATTGTGGTACATTGTCATGTTCATAGTGACTGAAGATATAAGTAACACACTTCTGTGTCTTCTCATGAGTATGAGAGCTGTAAATATCTTTTGGTATAATACAGTTTAGGAACATGAAATGTAAATTCAGAGGCCAAGAGTGTTCTAGTCATGGTTCCCTTTAACAACGAAGTGTCAGAGCAGCAAGTGTCAATCTAAGTGAGCTAACTCTGACAGGAGGACCCTGAGATTTTTAGGGTGTGGTCTAACACTTGCATTTAAAGAATTACTGCTTTATGCTATTAAAATGTCACAGTACCTTAACTCTCAGCTAGATACTGAAATTTGATTTAATTAATGTTTTAACATTTCTGATTTATTTTTAGCCTCTAGCACCATGCCCAAACTCCAAAGAATCCATGGCAGTGTTTGAACAGCACTGTAAAATGGCACAAGAATACATGAAAGTTCAAACAGAAATTGCATTGTTACTACAGAGGAAGTAAGTTATCTTTTGTGAATAAAGATTAAAGCACATTAGTATTTTGAGTTCAATATATTTCAGGTACAATGTTGTTTGAAAACATGAAAACTTATAAATTTTAGAATCAATCATTAAGCATATTTCCAACTTGGAGATTTTTATGTATATTCATTTTTAAGTTTTAAGCACCCTTTGGCTGTTTGTCATGCAAAACTCAACCCTTTGGACTCTCTTATGTTAATACTAAGAAAAATAAACCTGTGCTACATAAATATATGTTTTATGTTGTCAGAATTTTAAAGTCAAAAGCTGCTTAGATTTATTATTATAAAAATTTATTATTTCCTTGGGCATAGGGAAAATAATTTAATTTACTAATGTTCAGTTGTGCTTTATCTTAGAAACATTTTTGAAGATACATTCCTTCCAGGTTTATATTCAGTAGAATTCCTTAGTAGAGGGCTTTATTTCATACCTATGGGTATTTTTCTGGGGAGTTTTATGCTCACACGTTTTCTGACTTTCAAAGACCGCCTCCCTTCTTTTCTTAAGAAAGTTACAGTATAATTTCCATTCTTGTTTTTTTTTTTAACCATAACTCTCATGAAATTTTTTATACCCCTGATGCTGACTTTTAGGGTAGCAATTAAAATGAAGTGTTAACAGGAAAAAATCATGGTAACTGTATGTATATATGGCAGTAGGATTCTCTTTATAAGTCTTAATCTAAATAAATGACAGTTCTGGTTTCCTGAAGTAATTGTGGAAAGTTTTCTGTTTGTACTTCCAAAAACCAGAAAAAGAATAGTTTCATTCCAATCATTGATAAAATGATTTAAGTGAATTCAACTTTGTATCTTAAAGGTAAAGGCTGGATAAGAAATAAATATTAGAGTGCAAATTGTGGAACTGTGGAACTTTTGGCACTTTGTATTAAAGGAAAAAACCTGTATTTCTTATTTCACACATTTAATCTGTGCTTTTTTCATACTTTAATCTTTTGATGGACTACTATGCTAGAAAAAAAAATGGGGGGACATAAAAACTATAACAGTATTGATCAGTTTTAAATACTTTAAATGCGAAATCTTCCTAGAAAATTCTTCTGAGAACTTCTGGGTTATATTCAGTCATATCCAGTAGCCTCACTTTAGGAGCTAATATTTAATATCTCCCGGATTAAAGAGACTTAAAGTTCGTCAGGCTAGAAAAGATTCTGAGGGTCCTCCCTGAAAATGTTTGCAAAAGTGAGTAATTTCAAAGTAGTACTTTGTATTGTTTTCACTGTTTTAAAATAGGAAAGAGATTTAATTTGATAATACCTATCTTAATTAGCTTGCAAATGGTGTAGTTAAATGGGATTGTGACTATAAAAACATATTTTAAGTTTTAAAGTAGAATGTGAATGATAAAAACCTCAAGTGTTTCCCTGTAGTCAGATAAAGCCCTTCACAGTTTTTTTCCTTCCTTCCTACACAGAAGGGATACCAAATGAAATTTTCTGAAACTTCTATTATATCATTTCATTTGTTTCATTAATTGTCAAAGCGCAGTTACTTATTAAAAGGATTAAAGGATTATGATATTTGTATGGTTATATCAGGAGACTAGATAATAGTTTCCATTTCGGCCCACAATTATATTTGAGTAGGGTACCTAAAATGCATAATGATAGATCCAGAATAAAAATTGTAATTAATTGAGCTTCCCTCATCAGCTATTAGGGTATGAATTTTTCCATCATGTATATTTTCTTATGCTGTTTTTTCTTAGGCAAGAACTAGTTGCAGAACTGGACCAGGATGAAAAGGACCAGCAAAATACATCTCGTCTGGTACAGGAGCATAAAAAGCTTTTAGATGAAAACAAAAGCCTTTCTACTTACTACCAGCAATGCAAAAAACAACTAGAGGTCATCAGAAGTCAGCAGCAAAAGCGACAGGGCACTTCATGATTCTCTGGGACCGCTAAATTTTAAAATATGCAAAGAAAGACTTTTTTTTTAAGGAAAGAAAATCTTTACAATGACAATTCGTGAGTGTTAGCGTTTTGGCGTGTTCTGAATGCCAATTGCCTATATTTGCTGCATTTGTTTCATCGTTTTCCTTTTCTCATGGTGGACATGCTCTTCAACTGTCCCCTTGCAAAACATGGGGGCATCTGTAACTTGAATAAGCAGCAGTTCTCAACTTCACAACAGACGCTGTGAACTGTGGCAGTATATGCATGCTCATTATGTGAACGCCTTACAAAAACGGGGGGTCAAACTAGCTGCTATATGCAAACATCATCTTTTTTTTCGAGGTGGAACCTCAAGAATGATTTTGTTCTTGTATCTCATCTCAAAAAACAATTTTTTTTCCAAAAGATGGTATATACCATGTTAAAGACAGGGTATTATAAATCTAGAGTAAATGGTGGTACATTATGGAAATGCAGAACCTTTAGGAATAGTTCAAAGTGAGAGCTTTGAATGCCAACATCCTTGGATCAGGATTGAACTTAGTTCCATCCATAAAATATTTAAAGGTAAGTGGTGGCTGCTGTATTTAATAAAAGCGTATTTCATTAGACTAAAATTTGACTGATACATTGAACAAAATGAAATCTTTTCTTAAGGTATAAAGATTTTAAAGATTTTTAATTCTGTTTGCGTGTATGTGTGTGGAAACTGTAAAGCTTTTATGACTATTAATATTTCTTAAATGAAATTAAAAGGTAAATGAACGTGATCCAGCTTAAATGATCATTCCTTCCTGCAATGATTATTGGCTTGTTTTATTATATATTTGAAAAACTGAAAAGAAATAACAGAAAATGGAAATAATTGCTCCAGCTAAAAGCCTCGGGCTTAGATTTCTGTTACAATACCAAATAAGTAAAGAAACAGGCAAATGAGAAGTTAGTAAGGAAGTTAAAGAAGTAAATATAAATTGGTCAGTTATCCTATTAATCAATATTGGAGTAATTGATTTTCCTTTGCATCCTAGAATGCCTGTTACCTTCCAACACTTTTAAGGGCATTTCAGCACTTAAAAAAAGAGGAAATTTATATTGCTAACAGTAACTTTGCTACCAACTTTGAAAATAAAAATAATAAAACTTCATTGAAATAAAAGACTATATATAAGCTCTATTTTTTCAGTTGGTATTATATCACATTTTGATACCAGTACAAGGTGTCTTGAGTAAGGATGTCATCACCCTCATTTTCATAGCATTAATGTTTTATGAAGAGAAAATTTTAAATGAAAGCTGAAAGCATAATTGCTATGATCACTAGAATTCTATCATGATTGTATTGTAGTTTTGCTCTATTTCAGATAAGCAAGTTGGCCTAAGAAGTTACCAAAACTATTCTTAAAAATGCTAAATAAATCAAGTAACTTCTCTTCCATTATAGTTTCTTTCTCCCACTGAGTTTTATAATGTATTTCTTGTGTATACAAGCAATAAAGGTAAAGGATAGTTTGTACTAAAATGTGTCATTTCCAGCTTCTCTAAAATCCATTAGAAAGTTATAGTAAATAAATATCTACTATTACTTCATTTAAATAAAAGGAGGGTTCTCATTCCCAAATAATCTGGTCACCTAGTTGAAAGTCATACTGTTCTCATTATATTAATAGTAAAATAAAATTGGCACAGAAAACAGTTGCAGGCTAAGGAGAAGTTAAATACACCCACAGCACTGCTGCTCACATGTACATGTGTCACGCCACCAAGAGGGACCTCGTCAGTGTGTATAGACTTTTCCAATTATCTCAGATATTCAGGTGTGGATGCGAAAGTCTGACTTTAACATAAGTATATAGCATTATGGATTTCTATTTCTAGTCATTAATGAGTTTTTGCTATACATACTTCAAAAAAAAATTATTTTTGTTTATTATTACATGCAGTCACTTCATATAAATATCTGAATAGTAAACGGAAGAAAATAGTTTTAAGTCATGGTGCCAAATTCAAAAAAAGGCTCTTGGACACTTACTTGTTTGTTTACAGTGAGTTCCTGGAGATTTTGAGTAGTTTTCCTGGATGCGGAGCGCAGTTCAGCCTTATTTGGCCGCTAAGTGGTTGTGTTGGCAAGCTTATTCTTTTTTAAGTCCTGGTTGTCCTTGATGATGGGAGAAAGGGATAGCAGGGATAATTAGAATCCACAGCCACTTTGCTTGTCCATCAAACCTTCAAGCAGAGATGGTAACAAGGAACCAAATCTTTATTCTGATTTTACCATTTATTCTTACCCTTGTTTTTCGGTGGAAACAGCAAACAAGCAAGTATCTAAGAGACCCAAGCCAAGAAACTCATGACTCAAGCCCTAATTATATTTTATTCTTGCCTCCAGAGAAAGAAAACAAAGCTTTTATCTAATCTGGTGGGAAATACTCTTCAGCAGTAAAAGTAGCCTTTCTGAGTCAAATAAAAATCAATTAAGAATATTTGCCTTAAAGGAACACAGCATATGGAAGAGGTTTGTTTAAAGTTGTTTACAAATGTTTGACTATTTTTGATGAAGTGTTTTAGAGTATTGGATGTCTTTCTCTCTCCAAGTTTCTTTTATGTTCCTAGTTTCAGCTCCTGCCTGTAGGTAGACCACCGGCCTTGCCTGTGAAACTTTTCTTTTTGTAAGTGTGTGGTTTTCATCAATCAGCTCCTTTCTTCAAATGGTAGGAAATTCTACTTCTGTCATTCAGAACATTTAATGTAAAATGATGAAATGCAGATATCTTTGTGCATACTGTATAATTGAAGGAAGCTTTTCAGATTTATTTTTGTCTGTAATAAAATTCAGATTGTTATTCTAAACTTGTTCATAAAAATGGCGAATGATTTATATCAGCAAATAAGTTGTGAGGTGTTCTTGTCCAACAGTGTGTTTACCTTACACAAAATCAAAAAAATGAAAAGTCAGTACTCTTATAATAACAGTTATAATGACATAATCATGATTTTTGAGTTACATTAAATATACCATTCCTTTATCAACCTAACCCCCCCAGAGAACACATATGCACACATACATACATTCGTAAAAACTCTTACCATCACTTTAGTAAATGGATCCATTCCTTCACTCATTCCTTTAACAAGTATTTATTGAACACTGATAAGCCAAGCTGCTGTGCCTAATGCTGAGTTAACGGGCCGTTCCAGTCACCTGGCTGTTAGACAGTATTCCCATTTCACAGACGGGAAAATAGACTCCCACAAGTAAGACTTGTGCCGGTGCCTGCTTTCCCACCGCCATCTGTTTTGAGCAGTGTCTCATGCAAGGGGATTCTGGGGCCACTGTCAGCCCATGTTGTCAAGAGCAGCACAGGAAAACTTCCAGCCGAACAGCAAACAGGAAGGAGAACACAGGTCACCTGGAACTCGCCGGCATGGGGCTTTGTGACCACTCTACAGATCGCGACAAAGCCCACAGAGAGGCCGCACGACTCTTCTAAATCCCGCTCTGCCCTGACCCCCTCTGCCGTACCGTGAATGAAAGTGCTTGCTGAGTTCCAAGGCGCTTCAGCTTTCGTGTTCTTTACTTGGTAGATAGGGTGTCTTCCTTCTTCCAACCCCTTTCCCTGAAAGATTTGCCAAAAGTGGGAAGACAAATAATGATCCTGTTAGGCTTAGTCTGGAAAGAAGACTTGTTCACTCAGGAAAATGAGGCTCAACCTGGGTTTTTGTTTTGTGCTTATTTTTTTAATTTTTGTTTGCCTCTTTTTTTTTTTCTTAATTGGAGTATAATTTTTACACAGTAAACTACATCCATTTGTAAGTGTATAATTTATTGAGTTGTGATATACATATAAATTTATGAAACCACTGAACAACCAGGATTGTGAACATCGCCCTCACCCCCAGACGTTCTCTCACGCCCCTTTACCACCCATCTCTCCCTTCCCCCCGGCCTCAGACACTCATCTGCTTTCTAACAAAATAGATCAGTTCCCATTTTCTGGAATTCTATGTAAATGAAATCACACAATATGTACTTCTTAACT
Organism: Manis pentadactyla; assembly: GCF_030020395.1. NCBI lineage: Eukaryota > Metazoa > Chordata > Mammalia > Pholidota > Manidae > Manis > Manis pentadactyla. The sequence continues at coordinate 94,136,820 of NC_080030.1, read as the reverse complement.
TTTTAAGCTTTTTCCCTCTCTTAAATAGTTGTTTTAATTCCTTTGAGAGGGAATTTTAATTAAACCACTTTTTAATGATACTTGAAAACCTTCCTGTGTATCAGTCAGTCTTTGAAGGAAAACACTTTAGGACGCTTGTAATTGTGTCCATTGTGGCCTGTTTAACTGCAACGTTCTGAAACATTTAACATCGCTGTGTTTCTATAAACCTTAATACTTTGCTTACAAAATCTCTTGCATTTGTTAAAGCCTATTTATATCTGCGTTGCTTGAGGTGTTAGAAATGTGAATGGACATGGCGAATACACATTAGTAGGACCATGATACTTTTCAGCAAATATGGTTGATCAGTTTAACTTCAAAAAAAAATTCTGCTCTTCATTTTTATTCAGATTGTAGCTGCTTATTGTTTACTCAAAATCCTAGGAAAAACTAGGAGGATTACTATACCACAGACAAGATGCAAAACAATATTTTAAGAAATGAAAATCCTCTTTAAAAATTTCCTTATTTGACCTGGTATCTGGTATGGATGCTGTCAGTGGTCCTTCTTGGATAGCGGGGTCCAAATAACTAAGGTCACACTGGCCAACCACGTACTTCTAACTGCTAGGACCTGTGCTCCTTTCCCATCAGTGTTCACTACTCCAAAATCTCATCCCACAGTCCATGAGGTCCCACCAAAACAGTTACTCAGATGACCCTGCCCTTTGTGTTAATTTTTTCAGTGAAGCCTCTCTGAGGAACAAATGGTTATTTAACTTATCAGTTATGGTGCTTTTATATTTCCAAGTAGCGAAATGCATTCTTTCTGTAATTTAATGACCAGTGGTTTCTTAAAGATGCCATGTAGCAGCAAGATAATTACTTCGAAAGCACCAGAAATCACCGAGTAAATGTTGGATATTCATCTTCTGAAAAGCAAAAGTAATTTATAAAATGCAATTACCTTTCAGACTGCTTGTTTATCTTTGTGGATAACTTTCATTTTTATAGGAATGACTCTATTAATTATCAATTGATAAATTTACTAAACTCAAATTAGAGACTGAAGAAACCTGAAAAGGGATGTAACTTTTTTATGGCTGAAGAAAAAATGACAATATTCCTTCATCAGATACCCTTTTAACTTTTAATCAGTTTCCTACAGATATACTTAGCTATCATTTAAAATGTGATGTGCGGAGGTGGAGCCAAGATGGCGGCGTGAGTAGAACAGCGGAAATCTCCTCCAAAAACCACATATATTTATGAAAATGCAACAAACACAACTCTTCCTAAAATAGAGACCAGATGACACAGGACAACATCCAGACCACATTGACACCAGCGAGAACCCAGCGCCTCGCGAAGGGAATAAGATACAAGCCCCGCCCCGTGGTACATGAGCGCCCCTCCCCCCAGCTCCCAGTGGAAGGAGAGGAGTCGGAGCAGAAGGGAGAGGGAACCCAGGCCTGCTAAACACCCAGCCCCAGCCATCCCAACCAGAGTGCAGACACAGTGCGTGTGCGGGACCCTGGATACTAGGGAAACGGCAGCAAGACCAGTGAGCGGATCCCTGAGGCCAGCGCCTGAGGAAAAAGAAAAGTGAGTGGCTTTTTTTTTTTTTTAATTATTTATTGCATTTTTTTTTTTTGCGAGTGCTTTTTGGAGGTCTTAAAAGGACAGGGACCCCACAGCTGGATGGAAGCATCCCGGGACACTTAGTCCAGAGGAATGAAATCTGGGGATCTCTGGGCATCCTAATCCCCTGGGCTGCAGGGAGCACGGAGGCCCTTTACAGAGATAAATAGCCTCCAGGCCGCTCCCCCTCCAACGCGACTCCACCACTTTGGAGCAGCTGCCCGAGGCAGGCCACGCCCACAGCAACAGCGGAGATTAACTCCATAGCAGCCGGGCAGGAAGCAGAAACCCTGTCTGCGCGCAGCTGCGCAGCACAAGCCACTAGAGGTCGCTGTTCTCCCAGGAGAGGAGGGCCACAAACCAACAAGAAGGGAAGTTCTTCCAGCCGTCACTCGTCCCAGCTCTGCAAACTATTCCTATCACCATGAAAAGGCAAAGCTACAGGCAGACAAAGATCACAGAGACAACACCAGAGAAGGAGACAGACCTAACCAGTCTTCCTGAAAAAGAATTCAAAATAAAAATCATAAACATGCTGACGGAGATGCAGAGAAATATACAAGAGCTAAGGGATGAAGTCCGGAGGGAGATCACAGATGCCAGGAAGGAGATTACAGAAGTGAAACAATCTCTGGAAGGATTTGTAAGCAGAATGGATAAGATGCAAGAGGCCACTGAAGGAATAGAAACCAGAGAACAGGAACGCATAGAAGCTGACATAGAGAGAGATAAAAGGATCTCCAGGAATGAAACAATATTAAGAGAACTGTGTGACCAATCCAAAAGGAGCAATATCCGTATTATAGGGGTACCAGAAGAAGAAGAGAGAGGAAAAGGGATAGTAAGTGTCTTTGAAGAAATAATTGCTAAAAACTTCCCCAAACTGGGGGAGGAAATAATCGAAAAGACCACAGAAATGCACAGAACCCCCAACAGAAAGGACCCAAGGAGGACAACACCAAGACACATAATAATTAAAATGGCAAAGATCAAGGACAAGGAAAGAGTTTTAAAGGCAGCTAGAGAGAAGAAGGTCACCTATAAAGGAAAACCCATCAGGCTATCATCAGACTTCTCGACAGAAACCTTACAGGCCAGAAGAGAATGGCATGATATATTTAATGCAATGACACAGAAGGGCCTTGAACCAAGGATACTGTATCCAGCACGATTATCATTTAAATATGATGGAGGGATTAAACAATTCCCAGACAAGCAAGAGTTGAGGGAATTTGCCTCCCACAAACCACCTCGACAGGGCATCTTAGAGGGACTCCTCCAGATGGGAGCACTCCTAAAAAGAGCAGAGAACAAAACACCCAACATATGAAGAATGGAGGAGGAGGAATAAGAAGGGAGAGAAGAAAAGAATCTCCAGATAGTGTATATAACAGCACAATAAGCGAGCTAAGTTAGGCAGTAAGATACTAAAGAGGCTAACCTTGAACCTTTGGTAACCACAAATCTAAAGCCTGCAATGGCAATAAGTACATATCTTTCAATAGTCACCCTAAATGTAAATGGACTGAATGCACCAATCAAAATACACAGAGTAATAGAATGGATAAAAAAGCAAGACCCATCTATATGCTGCTTACAAGAAACTCACCTCAAAGCAGAGAAATTAAAACAGTAATCAAAAAACTACCCAAGAACAAAACCCCCGAGCCAGATGGATTTACCTCGTAATTTTATCAGACGCACAGAGAACACATAATACCCATTCTCCTTAAAGTTTTCCAAAAAATAGAAGAGGAGGGAATACTCCCAAACTCATTCTATGAAGCCAACATCACCCTAATACCAAAACCAGGCAAAGACCCCACCAAAAAAGAAAATTACAGACCAATATCCCTGATGAATGTAGATGAATACTCAATAAAATATTAGGAAACCGAATTCAAAAATATATCAAAAGAATCATACACCATGACCAAGTGGGATTCATCCCAGGGATGCAAGGATGGTACAACATTCAAAAATCCATCAACATTATCCACCACATCAACAAAAAGAAAGACAAAAACCACATGATCATCTCCATAGATGCTGAAAAAGCATTTGACAAAATTTAACATCCATTCATTATAAAAACTCTCAGCAAAATGGGTATAGAGGGCAAGTACCTCAACATAATAAAGGACACATATGATAAACCCACAACCAACATCATACTGAACAGCGAGAGGCTGAAAGCTTTTCCTCTGAGATGGGGAACAAGACAGGGATGCCCACTCTCCCCACTGTTATTCAACATACTACTGGAGGTCCTAGCCACAGCAATCAGACAAAACAAAGAAATACAAGGAATCCAGATTGGTAAAGAAGAAGTTAAACTGTCACTATTTGCAGATGACATGATATTGTACATAAAAAACCCTAAAGACTCCACCCCAAAACTACTAGAACTGATATCGGAATACAGCAAAGTTTCAGGATAAAAAATCAACACACAGAAATCTGTGGCTTTCCTATACACTAACAATGAACCAATAGAAAGAGAAATCAGGAAACAACTCCATTCACGATTGCATCAAAAAGAATAAAATACGTAGGAATAAACCTAAGCAAAGAAGTGAAAGATCTATAACCTAAAAACTACAAGTCACTCTTAAGAGAAATTAAAGGGGACACTAACAAATGGAAACTCATCCCATGCTCGTGGCTAGGAAGAAGTAATATCGTCAAAATGGCCATCCTGCCCAAAGCAATATACAGATTTGATGCAATCCCTATCAAATTACCAGCAACATTCTTCAACGAACTGGAACAAATAGTTCAAAAATTCATATGGAAACACCAAAGACCCCGAATAGCCAAGGCAATCCTGATAAAGAAGAATAAAGTAGGGGGGATCTCACTCCCCAACTTCAAGCTCTACTACAAAGCCATAGTAATCAAGACAATTTGGTACTGGCACAAGAACAGAGCCACAGACCAGTGGAACAGATTAGCGACTCCAACCATTAACCCAAACATATATGGTCAATTAATATTTGATAAAGTAGCCATGGACATACAATGGCGAAATGACAGTCTCTTCAACAGATGGTGCTGGCAAAACTGGACAGCTACATGTAGGAGAATGAAACTGGACCGTTGTCTAACCCCATACACAAAAGTAAATTCAAAATGGATCAAAGACCTGAATGTAAGTCATGAAACCATAAAACTCTTAGAAAAAAACATAGGCAAAAATCTCTTAGACATAAACATGAGTGAACTCTTCTTGAACATATCTCCCTGGGCAAGGAAAACAACAGCAAAAATGAACACGTGGGACTATGTTAAGCTGAAAAGCTTCTGTACAGCAAAAGACACCATCAATAGAACAAAAAGTTACCCTACAGTATGGGAGAATATATTTTCGTAAATGACAGATCCGATGAAGGCTTGATGTCCGAAATATATAAAGAGCTCACCCACCTCAACAAGCAAAAAACAAATAATCCAATTAAAAAATGGGCAGAGGAACTGAACAGACAGTTCTCCAAAAAAGAAATACAGATGGCCAACAGACACATGAAAAGATGCTCCACATCGCTAATTATCAGAGAAATGCAAATTAAAACCACAATGAGGTATCACCTCACACCAGTAAGGATGGCTGCCGTCCAAAAGACAAACAACAACAAATGTTGGCGAGGTTGTGGAGAAAGGGGAACCCTCCTACACTGCTGGTGGGAATGTAAATTAGTTCAACCATTGTGGAAAGCAGTATGGAGGTTCCTCAAAATGCTCAAAATAGACTTACCATTTGACCCAGGAATTCCACTCCTAGGAATTTACCCTAAGAACGCAGCACTCAAGTTTGAAAAAGACAGATGCACCCCTATGTTTATCGCAGCACTATTTACAATAGCCAAGAATTGGAAGCAACCTAAGTGTCCATCAGTAGATGAATGGCTAAAGAAGATGTGGTACATATACACAATGGAATATTACTCAGCCATAAGAAGAAAACAAATCCTACCATTTGCAACAACATGGATGGAGCCAGAGGGTATTATGCTCAGTTAAATAAGCCAAGCAGAAAAAGAGAAATACCAAATGATTTCACTCATCTATGGAGCATAAGAACAAAGGAAAGACTGAAGGAACAAAATAGCAGCAGAATCACATAACCCAAGAATGGACTAACAGGTACCAAAGGGAAAGAGACTGGGGAGGATGGGTGGGTAGGGAGGGATAAGGGGAGGGAAGAAGAAAGGGGGATATTAAGATTAGCAAGCATAATGCGGGGGGAGAAAGGGGAGGGCTGTACAACACAGAGAAGACAAGTAGTGATTACACAACATTTTGCTATGCGATGGACTGTGACTGTAAAGGGGTTTTTGGGGGGGACCTGGTATAGGGGAGAGCCTAGTAAACATAATATTCTTCATGTAATTGTAGATTAATGATAACAAAAAGAAAGAAAGAAAAGGGGGATTACTCCCTGATAGGATAAAACTAACTGTAAATCAACGATTAATGCATGCTTTAAGTATCCTTAATTTTGATCATTTAAAGGGTGCCAGATTATCAGCTATGGAAATACATTTTTCTGATAATATTCCTTTGTCTTAAAAGAAAAAGCAGTTCCTGCATGGTGATCTCCAATAAGTTCTTTACAATGGTATAAAGGGCATATCAAAGTGTGGGCAAAGGGTTTGTTTGTGTTTATACAGAGGATCAAAGCCTAATTTGGCTACCCAGAAAACGAATTAAGATACGACATGAAGAAGAACTTCCAACATCAACATTCTCTGGAAGAGTCACTCCAGAAGATGATCATCAAAACACTTCAACAAAGATCCTGGCGCTGTTGCAGTTGTAGCTGCATTCATCCCACTGGTTCCTGGACTTGCCATTGGAATGAAGGAGATATCTAAGCTGGCCTGTGCATACAGTAAAACAACAAATTTGACTGGATCTATACTGTCGGAACTCAACCAAGAATTAGGAGAAGTGCAAGTTGCAGCGCTCCAAAATCTTGCGACTATAGACTATCTACTGTTAAAAGAATATATGGGATGTGAACAGTTCCCAGGAATGTGTTGTTTTAATTTGTCTGATTTTTCTCAAACTATTCAAATTCAGTTAGACAATATCCATCCTATCATTGATAAGTTTTCACAAATGCCTAGGGTGCCTAACTGGTTTTTTTGGTTTCACTGGAGATGGCTGGTAATTGTAGGTCTGCTTTGGTTATGTAACTGTATTCCTATTATGTTAATGTGTGTATGCAATTTAATTAGTAGTTTAAAACCTATACATGCTTATGTTACTCTACAAGAAGATATGTCAGAGAAATAATCAATCTTCCCATGTTTTCTTCCGTCTGCTACTTCTATAGCTTTTCTTCTTCCTTCCTAATTACAACCCTTAAGTAGAATTCGTGCCTCATATCCAAATTACCGAGTATCATAATTCTTCCAAGTGGTAAAGATACCTCAAGACAAATGCTGGGCATAGAAGCCACAGGGTATAATCTGCAAAGAAGTAAAAAGCTAACCTTTTCAAACAATATTGCTTCTCTCTCACTTACCAACTTTACATTTCCCTGTATGGCCCCGGAAGATGACTGGTTAGCCAGAGACGGGTAAGATTCCTCAAGGGAGGAACAACCTAAGACAGGCACAGTTGCAGTGGGGCCTTCAGGTGGGAAATTGGGGATCAACAGAGGTGAGGCTTAGAACCTCACCTCCCCTGTTTTGAGAGAAATCATCTGCATCCGTGGATGTTTTGTTGCCCTTGTCTAGCTTGGATTAATACTTAGCCTATAGGCACACACCTGATCATCTACATTTGCCCTCTTACAGCACTGAACTATGTTTTCTACCTTTATCTTGCATCTACCTACGACTTCAGCATTTTATTAAAAATAATAATAATAATAATAATAAGGGAGAAATTTTGGATTCACATATAAATCAAGTATAAAAATCAAACGAATATTCATATTTGACCTGATTGTTTATAGTTCATAATGAGTGATCAAAACCGAAAGTTTCTGTGATGACTGCCCTTGCACTGTTTACCATGTAAGAACTTATTCACTATGTAAGAATTTGTTCATCATGTAAGAACTTGTTCGTTATGCTTCAGAAGATTGGAGACTGTTGAGAATTAGGCTTGGGGTTGATTAATGATTGTACATTGAGTCCCCTATACAGAATTTTATTGTTGTTAACAACCATTTGATCAATAAATATGAGAGATGCCCTCTCAAAAAAAATAAAAAATAAATAAAATGTGATGTGCACATTACTTTCAAAAATTGACACCACTCTTGTTGTATGTATGCCTTTTGCATGTACCATGAGAATCTTAACATATTTTTTCTTTGAGTATTGGAAACATGTCTCCATTCTCTAAGATGCATATGAAAATGATGAGTTTGTGTGCTTGCAAAACATCTATTTCAGTACATTAGGGCTGCTATACTATTAGTACATTACTGGACAACAGTCTAACTTAAAAATTTATATTAAAGCTCAGGTCTGACTATATACTTCTGTCTTACTGTTCACGAGTCTCTCTGTTTTATTTAGAGGAAGTTTGAGGAAATGGTACAAATTTCCTTGGCCTAAGCTGAACATTTCTTCCTTTTTCTCTTTCTCCTTTATCCATATCAGAAAAATTCCGTAGTATTAGTGCCCTAGACTTTGTACATTAACTATAGTTATTGGATATCAGTTTGGCTACTGCCTGAAATAATGGCTTAAGTGAGATAGCAACTTTTTTGTCTCATAGAAAAAGTTTGAAGTACAAAAATTTTAAAAGTCCAAAGTTCTGCTCATCTGCATCCCAACCAAAGAGGAAAGGGAAAGGGCAGGAACACGTCACCCACATCCGTTTTCCTGAACTTAATCACGTGGCCACTACCTGC